>NC_079560.1:13296875-13905000 GCF_015846415.1 Triplophysa dalaica | reverse complement strand
TCTATTCTGAACCAACGAATACTTTGCTTAGTACATGACCAACTTTACTTACTATACTACATTTTGTACTTCATTGATCTGTGCACTTAACTGATACTCTTATTCCCTTACCATAATTTATTTAACACAGAAAAATATGTGATTGATACGTCTTGTCAACATATATTTTTACATTACTCATCAATAAACTTCAGTTGTTTAACAAGCAATTTATAACTAGACAGCATTTTAAAGATAAGTTGTACAAATGATTTGGTTATACTTGTTAAAAACACATTTTGAATAAGATCAATATAATAAAATAAAGGAACCAAAACGTTCTGTGCAGTGCATATAAATAATGCCATTATTCATGTTATTTATTTATATAAAAGCATTTATACTTTGCCATAAGCCTAACATTTATTTGTGTATTACAATACATACGTGCTTAAAGCAGTATTTCATTGTCTCTAAACGTGTTCTCTGCACAAAAACAATAAAATCCAACCTAATCTAATCTCATTTATGCACCACCCGCCTATACAACAACATCTATATTCTAGTGCTTAGTTCTCTAGTGTAATGCAAACTATCCGCTGCACCTCCGATCCACATTCCCTTTACAAACGTGAGCTTGCATTTGCACGCTGGCAACAAGTCAACAGCAACATTCTTGTTGTCCTCCCCACTTTTCTCTTATCTGATTACATTAGTGATACGTCAGATGGCCTCAGCCAACAGCGAGGCCCTTGGGTTCGAAAGTATTGATACGTGCATAACTATGCTAATGAGCACATCTCCAGATTCGTGTGATAGGAGACAGTGTAGTGAATAATTAGCCAGGGTCGCAGCCAGCCAGTGGCTTAGCAACGGAGCATGTGAATGCAAGGTGGGGCTGGTCGCTCATTAACCGCAACACTTGTTGGTCCTGGCCTATTGTCTCGTGTTTGTGTTAATTATTAGCCGGAGCGGGCTAGACAATGGTGTGACAGAGGGGTCTACTTTGTAATGCTAGTTGACTTCTGCTGCCAAAACATTTTCGGCGAGGGTCCCACACCCAGCTGTTTTTATAGAGATGGATATCCCCGCAGCCACTGTTTTCCCCAGGTTCTTCTGCGGTTGGCTTTTTTCTTCCGGACATTAAAGATGAGCGCACTCCAGATGAACCTTTCTCAAACTCATTACTTTGATGAATCTGATTGAACGTGTGAATGATTTCTTAAAGCAGAGACACATGTGTTAATGAGGAGGGTGAAAGTGTTCTTGGTGAAGGTCACCTATAGTGTTTACAAGCTGAGAAAGGTTTCGAATGGCATCTTCTTATATTTCCTCTCCATCATTAAAAAAAACAGCTTTATACATTTACATCTCATGCAAACTTTGTAGACAACTCTAGCCATAGGTGTGCTGCTCTATGTGTATCTTTTTTTTTTTTTTATTCACTGATAATTTTTTTTTGATAAATACTTCCTTCCTTTCTCATTTCATAAAGCATCATTTTAGAAATGCCGAGGTCATTGGTTTGTTGGGAATACACATACATAAGACGTTTATGTAACTCAATTGGTGTCAGCAACACCAAGTCTTGGGTCTGATCCAAATGTCAACCTAAAGATGAAGTAATTAACTTTTTACCAAATGTTTTCACCAAACTGATAGGTCAGATGTCAATATTTGGAGGGTTTAAATATCCAAGTGAGTTCTCTCCTAAAGTTTTTAAAACATTTTTGTGTTTTGTGTAGTTTTCTATAGTCAGGTGAATGAACTTTCAAATCCATAACAGTCCCTACTCCTCATAAATGGGCACTAAATTTAAAATATATTTCTGACTATTTTGTGTTCTCTAAAGAGTCTTCTCTTCTCCATTTGCTGTGGATTATTGCTTCTGGTTTGCACATTTCAATTCACAAAAATCCTACAAAGTATGTTGTATCTCAAAAACATGTGTGCTTTTTTGTCACATCCACAACGCATGGATTTTTTCTTTTATAGAAAACTTGTGCATAGACTGACAATTTTTTGATGCCTGGACTCTATCTGGTTTATTAAAGTATGAACAGATCGTTCAATATATTAGTAATAAATATGTTTAGATTTCATGTGTTGACTTAAAATGACACATCCATAATGCTGAAATTGCCAATAAACTGTCCAATAAAACAGACAAATATAAAGTAAATGCAATGTCATTTTCTTTGAATAAGTGTGTCTACAAAATCTATTAGTCACCTACCAAAGGCATACAAAGCTAATGAATCAAAGCAAGATTCATCAATAGAAATAGAAATGTGTTAATTGATTTTTTCCTCTGCCGCCGATCCCAAATAAAGAATCAGATTTGCTTATGTGGGTCTGAAGTACGGGATAGGTGAGTTAATGATTAGTTAAAACTCCAAATCTGCCAGAGTGAATTAGGTGAATGCGTCATTGTCTCATTAAAACAACAATCCATTGTCTGAGTGTAACAGCTCTCGTCATGAGGCAGTTCACACTCTCACTCCAGACACCAGACAAGAGTTTTTCACACCAGTGGAGGTGTCTATAGACACATAACCCTGACATGTACTCACATAACACACATAGACGTGTATATTTAAAAAAGATAATACACTGGAAAAAAATGTTGGGCTATTGTAACCTTTTTTTGGGTCAAAAATGGACAAACCCAGAAATGTATATGACACAACAATTGGTTAAAACAACCCAAGACACGTTCATTTATAACCCAACACTGTAGCAAATATTCCTATTTTCTGAAAACTGGAGAAACAGAAAATAGTCTTCCTCTGTAAAATTACAGGATATAAGGATGTATATTAAATTGTTTCCCCTGTTTTCTTTATAAATTTGTTGTCTTTTTCTTTATTCTTTACAGTATTTGACTGTATTTCAAAAATAAACTGTAAAAAAAAGATTTAAAAAAAAGAAAATTTTATGGCAGCTGAACCAGAAATAAACTGTAAAAAAATGTTTTTTCACTGTAAATTGTTTTATCGTTTTCCAAAAATACATAAAAAATAACTGGAAAGTTCTGTAAATTACAGTTTTTTTACAGTGAACGCCTGGGTTTGTCCATTTTTCGTACAAGGTTGGGTTGATATAACCCAACATTTTTTTGAGTGAAGGTATACGTTCTTGTACATGTTTAATTTGTGTTCCAGTAGCTCAGTTAGAGTCTTGTGTTCGCAGCACAAAGTTCATGGGTTCGGTTCCCATGGAACACACAAACCAAAAAATGTGTAGCTTAAATACCGCGTAAGTCGCTCTGGAAGCGTCTGCTGAGCACATCGTAAATAAATAAACGTGAACGCATTCTGTTGAATACACAATTCCCAGCATAACCTTAGCAGGACAGTCCTTTGATAAACGTTGCCTGTATGAAAAAATCAGATTACGTTCAATGTATACAAACTGATCTGCGATGGACTCCAGTGTGTGTTTTGATTCACCCTGACAAGCTTTTCATCTCAAAGTCTTTCTTATGAGGATTACGTCCCAATGCAAGAGATGTTATCTCCATGGAAACAAAACCATATTTGGAGGCGTATTGATTACAGTTGAAAACAGAATCAGAGCACCTGGGTGGTAACCCCAAAGTCCATGTTTATGTTCATAAAGTTTGCGCGAGAGGGATCAAGACGTGTGCGAGGAGAAATAACACAGATGGAATTATAGGGAACCAGATCTTCTTAGATCTTATGAATCTCAAAGAAACTGGTGAAGGCAAGTTTGCAGCTTCTTAGAAAAAAGTTTGTTGTACTTAACTTAAATCAACACTAGCTAATGAATATTACCTCTGTGATGTGCTTTGAAAGAGAGCGCAAATCTTCTCATTCCAACGGCTCCTGACAAATTCCTGAGATTTCTTTTCATTAAGAATGTGTCTTATAAAGACATTAAGGCTCTGTTTGACATTGTCTCATCATCCTTTGTTGTGGCCACCACCCCCTTGAGGGTCTGGCGTTGCGGGGTTCAAAGGGTCGACATCCCTGGTTTAATTTAAGGAGTATGCAGAGTTCTTCTCCTCGGGCGCCCTGCTGTGGACTATCTCCAGAGGTAATCCTGTGGGATCAGCTCAAAGTTCTCCGTAGCTTATTATATCAGACCGCTGAAGAAAGTAGGAGCTGATTAAGAGCTTCTCATAGTTTCTGAGGATTGCCGGCCATCGCTGAGCTTAACTCTCAGTCTTTTCTCTCATGTGACACATTGTTGTAGGATAAAGTGAAGGGTGTCTTTCATGTGTAAACAATAGGATGTGCTGAGATTAGACTTTAGTTCTTTAGTTTTTCTCTTTTAATTAAGATTTCGCTACTTCAAGCAGAATGACGCAAGAAGTTTCAGTTTATTGGAGTTACACGTTTCAGAACATTGTTAGGTACGACACGAAGCACAGATTCTTAAAGGAACTTTACTACCGTTTTGATATCTATTCGGGTGATCTCTGGGTCTGGCGATAGCACTTTTAGCATAGCTTAACATAGATCATTAAATCCAATTAGACCAGTTGCATCGCGTTCAAAAATGACAGAAGAGTTTCAATAGTTTTCTATTTAAAACTTGACTCTTATATTGTGTACTAAGACCTGGGGAAATTGAAAGGCCAATATGGATAGAAACTATACCCCCATTCCGGCGTAATAATCATGGAAGTTTGCTGCCATAATATGGACGCAGCTGGCCAGTGATATTATGCGCCTTGTGTAAGAAGTTGGTCACGTTGGATGTGATGACAGAAGAGCAACTTTTCATTTTCCAACGGTTTTAGCACACGATATAAGTACAGAAGAGTCAAGTTTTAAATAGGAAAAATATCGAAACTCTTTGGACATTTTTGAAGGCGATGCTACTGGTCTAATTGGATTCAACGATCTAGAGTTCTCAAAGTTTATATTCAAAGGTCCGAATTCTTGTTAACGTCAAAGGTCCAGAACAATTGTTATTACAAAACTTGCGTTTAATAAACATTTTAAACAACTTTAAATACATTTAAAAAACAAATCAACTCTATATGAAGAGTTTATCTGGAAAAACAGATTTAAAAATGTAACATCTGTGAGTGTGTGTGTGTACATGTACACCCGTGACTGAATGCGAATCCGGACCGGAGTCCGGACTTTGGGAAGGGCTGATCGATGCTAAGCTATGCTAAAAGTGCTATCGCCAGACCCGGAGATCGGATGAATAGTTTCAAAAACGAAAAAATGTGGAGAGTTCCTTTAAACCCTCTTAGCTGTTAAAAAAGCACTGTAACCCAAGACTTCTCTGGGCTTATTGCTTTATAAAACTGTAATTCCATATAAAGTCTCATAAAATAAGACATACGGTGACGTAGTGGTCTGTTAAATTTTACAACAACTTCAAAAACACGGCACAACCAATCAGAATCAAGGACCAAAACGAACCGCTTTATAATCAGAATTATGTCTTCTAACATGGATCAAAAAAAGTACACAACTCTGAAAGCACAGATTTGTGCTAAAGAGTACGTCGATGACATTAAATATAAATATATAAATCTCATTGGTTCTCACATGTCTCATGATGGAACACGCATGCGACAACTATTTACGAAACACTTAAGAAGCATTGAAATTTGAAGTCATCTTGAATTTAGGGATCAGATCTGCTTGTTTACATGATTTCGCAAAATATTACACTTTTTTTCTTAATAAGACATTTATTAATCAAGTTTGAGTTAAGATGACTTTAATAATCAGTGCTTTTCCACGACTAATCGTGATTAATAACATCCAGAATAAAAGTGTATGGTCACATAAGATATGCCTATGTACTGTGCATATTAATTTTGTATTTATAAAAGCATACACAAATAAATTTACATATTTAGGAAATATCTGTGTATATTTACATTTATTATATATAATTGTAATATATAGAATTTAAATTACATAAAAAGCAGTTAGTCATTTTTAAATAAATATTTACATGTATGTGTACGTGTTTATAAATACAAAATCAATGTAAAAAGTACACAGGCATATATTATGTAGCAAATTTTCTTCTGGATGCAACTAATCATTGAACAGCCCTATTAATGATGGAACTTTTTATACATGTCAACACATCATTACAACACTAATTTCATGTTTTAAAACAAATCACAAGTAAAATGTTTGTTTGCTTGAAAATGATTGCTTAAGGTAATATTTTGCAAGATAGATCCTTAAGTAATTTTTTTAAGAGTAGGTTTTGTCTACATTTGACCTGTTCCAAAAATCACCATATACAAATTTGAGAGAAATTTGATATTGTACTTTTAGAATACATCTAGGGTTTCTGTCTTGGAGTCTTGTTCCTATCCTTTTTGCTCTAAGAAATACAAAAACCTTTGAAGCTCAATATCTCAGAATTGCTCCGAAGAATACAGAACCTTATAAATCCAAGATGACAACGCATAGACATCTACCAAAAATAATCACACAAATCATGAACAATTATTTGAACTACTGAACTACTATTGTTCTGGTTTGTAAGAGGCAGTTATGATTTAATTGATGTCCCATGAGCACAGTTTATATCAATGAACAGCCTTCAGTGTTTTGAGCAGCAGGCAACAGGTGTGCCTGCCGTGTGTATGTACGGATCACCGCCACACAATATTCTTCCTTATAAAAGCCCTCCCGCCCGTGATCTACACCTGGCCTCAGGAAGCCACGGGTGGGTGCAGAGAAGAAGACCCTCTTCACCAGGAGCCGTTAAAACCCTCTGGAGGTTCCATATCTCGCTCTCATGACCGGAACGCTGAGCAGCGTGTCGCTCTTGAACTCATCTCCAGAAGAGAGAGAAGAAAGACTTCACAAAAGACAGACAGAATGAAATTGGGGGAGGGGGTTGAAGGTGTTGGTATGTTTGCATTTTGACATTTCAGTCACGGTTAGAGAAACAAAAGGATCTGCGCTCTAAATAGAGACAGGAGAGACCAGGTGGCACCTGGAGTGCAGCATCAGGCTTCTGCTCGACAGCACCAGAGAG
Organism: Triplophysa dalaica; assembly: GCF_015846415.1. Lineage (NCBI taxonomy): Eukaryota > Metazoa > Chordata > Actinopteri > Cypriniformes > Nemacheilidae > Triplophysa > Triplophysa dalaica. The sequence continues at coordinate 13,898,025 of NC_079560.1, read as the reverse complement.
ACTGGACATCCAAAGCTGTTACGCTTCTAATATTGAAAAAGCTGATGCTCTTAATATTTCAAACATTTGGAAAGATGACTGTTTAGAGATTTCCTGTGCTTTTTTGGATTTAGGACTTTTATTTTATAAAACAAAAATCTTTTAGAGTGATCTTTATTCTTATTAGAATACCCCAATTTAAATATATTAATTATTAATATTTCAAATGTTTTTATACTTTTAGTCACATTAAAAATGAAAACATCAATTTAAATATTATTACTTTATTTTTCCATGTATTTATCATTGATTCTTATGTTTTAACCTTTTTTATGAAATGATAAACACACCAAGCAAAAGATACAGTGCAAAAAATCTGTAAACAAAACGACACAATATACTTTATTAATCTCAAGATATTTTCAATATTATGTTTTTATCCATATTTATCTTTTTTTACCATAATGGAAAATCGCACTGTACAGGGTTGTGTTTTTGTGCAAATGTATATAAATAAAATAAAACAATTAAATTAAGAAAATTACAAGTTACACGCTTGTATTCCCAATAATTCACTGTAACAAATGTTTTAAAGAATTTTGACATATTTTTGAAATGCGGTAAAACATGTCAAATTACAGAAACCTCAAATTTACAAGTTGTGCAAAGGTTGTAAAATAACATGAAAAACTTGAAATTTACTCAACAAAAAAAGAAGGTATTTTTATGGTATATGTCTACCAAAAGAGAAAATATATCGTATTTGATACTATTGTTTTTACTCTTGAATCATGGTTAGTTTATCTAAAAACCATTCTTAAACCAGCTTTTTTGCATTATTTAATGTGTAATCAAGTATTAATTGAAAACAAACAAACATTCTGTATAAATGTATTAGACCTCGACCGTCGATTCCCTCTCCCTCGAGATTTCCCGCAGTTTTGGGTGTCCACATCTGTGCCTGATTAGCACAACAAAGGAAGCCCAGCGTCTCTTGCATTAATGAGAGCTCCTTCAAGCCAGAGCTGAGGACTTCACTACAATACACTCCACAAATTACCACAGGCTCCTGGATGAGACGCATTCATTTCAATGGCAGTTCCTGTTCTACAGTTTACCAAACCGAAATTACGCTTCAAAAACGCTTCGATAAACCTCAACCCTAAGAAATTCCTCTCGAAATCATAATATTGCTTTCTCCAGTAGGCCCCTTTTCTTTTCTTGAGAAAAGATGTAGAATATAGGAATGTGTAAGTCCATGGTTGATGTTGGCAGCATTGTGTTTAGTATGTTCTCAGCTGCTCAGGGAAGAGCAAACATGGTTGACATTTGAGATGAGAAAACAGTGCTCGGACTCCTTCAGCTGTTTGTGTTTGAATGAAAGGTGAGGAATTGCCAGTGAAATTTCTGAAATAGTTAGTTTAAGCATCTCGTGTGATTAAACCCATGGTGGTCTTCAGTCACTTTTGGCTGATTTTTCATCAGTTCTGTATGACACCTGCTTTATGAACAAAAATCACGAATGGATGTGATTCAAAATGCTTAATGGTCCTATTTTTTACCTTTTGGCCACAATATAAATTGAATGGAAATAATATTATTAGTATTATATTAAGTGGAAATAATAGATAATATTTTCCATATTTAAGTTCCATAAGAATTTGAAATATCAAAGGAAAAATATTAAAAAAATTTTAGTTGATTTCACTCATAAAAAATAAATAAAAGTTTGACTTTAGGTGTCAGGTCACCTTAACCAGTAGTGAGACCCCTAAACTAGAAGCACTAGTGTTTTCTTTGGTGCTTGGTTCAATGAATCAATTGGGATTTTCCATGAGCTTTTCCCAAATGTATCACAAATATTTGGTCACATCATTGAGAAGTTGTTAAATCATATACAATGAGTATTTCCTTACAATAAACAGCGAACATTTTATATAAATAAAATAACATTTGGTTACAATTATGCATTCGGCTTTTATCTGGAAAGACCTAAGGTGCATTGAGTTGATACATATTGTTTTTATCAGATAGTGATTTACCTGGATTGAATATGTGATCGTCAAATCGATAATGCAATGCTGCACCAACAAAAGATTCAGTTTCCAGACAAATAGATGATGACATTGTAAGTTGTCTTGAAACACCTTTGTGTTCCATTTACTTTTCTGCAATGCACATGCGTAAATATTAAAGATGTGTCACTTCTATACCTCCACAGTCGCACAATGGATGCATCATCTTTTCTACTCCATATAAGCAGCAGAACACTTGACACAAGTGTGAATAGCTAGTGCAGGTGCCGAGTGCCGGACGGCGATTATAAACCAGCCTATCGTCAGAACAAGGTGCTAATGTTCTCCAACAACAAAACGATGATTCACGGCCTATCCACATAAATGGTCAATTAATCTCCCTGGCTGCTGGTGTTTATTGCCCTTCCTAAATGCACTGGGGCACCTGGAGGCTCCTTCTCCTCACCCTGCTTACGAAATGAGAAACAGCGAAGGCTCTTTTGCTGATCTACAGAACGCGCACTGTGTGGTCCCAGATAGAGGGGGAAAACGCCCGACTTTACGGGCCTCAGTAATCGCCAGGCGTTAAACTGAACAATTAGGCGCTGGCTATATATTGTCGCGTGGTTTACGGCTCTACTCTGGCAGCCTTTAGCTCGCACAATATGGTTCCTGCCCCCTCTGGTATCGAGACACAGAGACACCCCCGAGCAAAGAGAAGAGGAAATTAAAGGTATATGTGCTAAGCAGCTTAGTGTACTGTGACAAGCTAAGCACGGTTAATGAGACTTATCTGTGGCCTGTGGCTGGAAGGACAGGACATAGAGTTTCATTAGAAGAAGAGGTGTTCTTTTTGGGCATCATGGATAGGTAAAAAGTGGCAGACTTGAAGCAGATTGGCACCAGTCACAGGACTAAGATGTTTTCACGTTTTCGCGTCTTTGCTGAAGGAGATAACGTATTTACAAACACACTCTGTAGAGCAGTTTGTCCGCTTAGGGCTACTGTTGAAACAACATGGCGAATTACGTGTAAGGGGACCCGCTGGTTATGTAGAAAGAAATAGCTCATACCAAGGTAATAAAAACATAACGCTTCATTATGTAAGGTCTGTACACACCTCTAAAGACAGAGTTATGTATATTGCATTTCTGTAAACAGATCCTCCAGAAAATTACACACTTGACCTTTAACTTGCGGTAGATCTCTGCAAAGAATGAATAACTATTGAGTGGTTTTAATATAATTTAATACAAATAAAATAAAATAAAATAAAATATACAATAACTAAATATTCATTAGAAATTAATTTATTTAAATAAATTGTAATATTTCTAGCCACGATAACCAAACCTAGACCGGAAGTTACCGATGAAAACATCTACACAGCGAGATGAACATTGATACTGTTCCCGTTTTGTTTTAGTCGTAATTTGCCTACATTCGGAAGTCACTCTGTAATATTTCATTTAAAAAAATGAAGAGTCTATTAAAGAGTACACAACATGAGATGATGAAAATAACATTTCATGCAGTGTGTTATATTTTCGTGTTTGAAAGTAAGCAGTCTGCCAAATTGTAAATCCGAAGGGAAATTAATAACAAAGTTATTGGCTTGGAAAAAAGGGAGTCGACTCTGAATCAAGCAAATGAGTCGTCCCTAGTCCGATTCGAGAACCAACGTGGATCTACGTCACTACATATAGTCCCCGCCTACGTTTTGCTAGGACTGCCCGTGAAAACATTCTTCTCCCCGAAACATTGTAGCTCGTGAGCCTCATTCGCGATAGACCAATCACAGCAGACGAGACCATCTGACCAATCACATCACACTAAGCTAGTGGAAAGGAGGGGATTAGACAGATGAATAGTCGACCAAATCGTTGAAGAGTCAGTCAAGAAGTAAGGTAAGAATAACTGCCTATTATTACAAAATAGTGCTTTTACACCTTCTACACACATAAACTTGTTGTTGGACACTCCATAAACCAAAGTAGGACCTTAAAAATCTGTAGTTATGTCCTCTTTAAACACACTTATATTCCTCCAACATTTTCCCCCTGTCTCAAATGTATTTTGTTTTAGGCATAGTGCACACAGCTCGGGCCCCAGACTGCCAGAAGGTGAGAGTGTGTGTAATATGTTGTCGACAGATCCGACAGGGCCACAGCTGTGGGCCGACCCCAGGGTCTCCTGAAAGGTGTCTGCAGCCGGATGTAGACCCTCTTCATCATACTGAAAAGGATGACCCCCCTGGCAGTACCACAGACCCGACGGAAAAATGTGGCTTTGTGGAAGACACATTTACCATAGAGGATAATATTCATCCGTGCGATGGAAAACACTTGTTTTGAAATTTGTCAATGAATGACATCAGTAAGACTTGATATATTTTTATGTACAGCAACTTTACAGCAAGGAAAGCTCATGCAGAAATTCATGTCCCGTCTTCAGTCTTCAGACCGATGCCAACCTAAAAATAGCTATATGTGCAGTTGCGGCCAGCGAAAGCCGGCCTGAATGAACTGTAGCGGTCTGTGATCTCCGCTGAGCAGAAAACCATGTCATTTCCTTGAGCCGTGGGTTCGATCTTGTGTTGTTTTACATATGCGCGGCGGTAAGTGATTCCAGGAGTTCGCGATACACTGTGATGCTGTTTTAGAAATGCAAGTCAGGGTACAATGCACAAGAAGCCTTCAATTCAGCCACTAATTACACTGATTATCTGGAATTATGTCTACTAATTATCTGTGAAATAGCTTCGAACGGACGAATGGCACCACAGGCCGGTTTTGTTTGGAATGTACTAGAACGGCATGTCTCCCTGGTCGAATGCACTTTGGGGAAAGTGCCGTTTAAGTTATGGCAGCTGCTGTGTTTTGCATGGCAAATCTCAGCTTCCTGCTCATTGGCTGGACGGTGTGCTAACGCTCCCGTGTGATGACAGCAAATAAACGAAAAAGGTGCCTGGAAGGAGAAACCGGAGAGCACTTGAGCTGTCAAATGCATTTGTACAAATGTTCATTTAAACACTTACAGACGTACCATAAATCTTATTCTCTGGTTGGTTTCGTACAACTCCTGTTGAATTTGAATAACAAATTGAGATGTTTCAACGAAAAGTGGCTTTGAAAATAACAGGTTTGAAAGCTTAAATCATACTTAAAGATTCATTAATGTCAAAAGATTGAACTATTGGGATCTGCAAACTAATGACGGCACAGTTTCACCAAAAACTATTTCCAAGTTTTATACATGTTTGCAGTAACCTCTAATTGTATTTAAAGTAATTTACTTTCAAGTTGACATGTGTGAACACTTATAAGTGGGAAAGCAGAGAAACCACAGGTATAGTTTATGACATTGACTATGCATGTATCCAAATACTTTCTTTCCTCATTTTCAATCCTGTGTTATGTTTATATATATATATATATAACAATTAAAAAATGTACTTTAGTAAAATATTTGACTTGAAGTGTCATTGTGCTATACTTACGAAAAATGCCATTCAATTTAATATTTGATCATCTTGTGAAATCACATTTCTAAGTGTGACTTTAAAGGATACTTCATGCAAAAATGAAAATTCTTTCACCATTTATTCACCGACGTTCTTTGCAATATTTTGAGAAATGTCTTTATTTTTGTTTCCATACAAACTCAATGTCAAGGGGGTCCAACGTTGTTCAACATCTTCAAAATATCTTCAAAATATCTTCTTTTGTGTTCTGAACTATACCTTTTACTGTCAAAAAACTTTTTGAGTCATATGTCTCTTTAACATGTCTGAGGCATTTGAAATGATAAAAAAAAGAAAATATATTTACCTATATGTTACCGGTCAATGAAATAAATCATTTAATATGTGTTATTTTAAATAATACATAAGAAATTGAACTTTTCATTGAAAATGTAAGCATTTGGTTCCCTTGTATTGAAATGGTTATTTAAATATATTGTATTATATTTTCCCCTATATATTAACATATATTTTTATTTTGCTTCCCCCACAAAAGTCGTGCACTTTGGCTTTTCCAAGTACTTTTGGTTGACATTTTACGCACCTGCAGACCATATGCAAGCAATGCAACTTTTTCATCTACAATTCCAAGCGTCAGTCAAAGGAATGCCTTTATGTTCGGAAGTCAAACAAATCAAGTGGGAATATCCAATATCTGATTTGAAATGGAAGTAGCGGATGGAATGTGGCGTTACCACCAAATACATCCAGAGGGATTGTACTCGTAACAAGTGCACTGTATGTGTCTGTTAAATCTCTACTTACATTTGAAACCCTCAGTACACGTGTGTCCTCATCTCTGTCCTGAGCATCACAAAAAGAAAGAGAGAGACACTGAATGAGCATTACCGATCCAAAGAGCGAGTCAGTGTCAGAATCCTGCAATTGTGTTTGAGGGGCAGGTGGGGATCCTTTCAGCTCAAACGGCCCTTGAAGGCGGCAGTTTGAATTCCCACTTCCTGTCTGTGTTTCTGTGACAGCAGGAGTGTATCCTGCACACCACCTCGTTCTGCTCGGCTACACTTATCGCATTCAATGTGCTGTCGGTTTCCTTCTACACATTTACAAGACAAGACGTGGAACAGAGGTGGAAGTTTATATTTTGAAGTCACGTTAGTCGGGTTATAGCTTTTTCCCCTATAATATTTCAATAAATTAAATAAATAATATGTCAAAAGGTGTGATCATTAATATCCGGTTCATTTTTGAGTGGTGTGAATTTATAACACAGGACTTCCACAGGTAGTGCATTGCACATTGAGCCCGAAATTCGCGTCCGAAATTTCCGCAAGTTAAAAAATAAATACGACCTCACATTTTGTCAATCAAATTTAAAGACTGCCTCCGATATTTTCGTCCGTCATAAAAAAATTTGGACTGGGTTCGATTTTCTGCGTTTTACGCATCCCTCAAGCATTTTGAGCGGCCTTTTTAACAATTCAGAGACACCGTACAAACCAGAGCCAAATATGAAAAAACGCATATGTCCAAATACCTTTAAAGTCCACATTTTCCTTTTCGGACTAAAATAAGAGTTTAGCATTAAAGTATTGTCATCATTTACTTGCCATCATGTTGTTTCAAAACTGTGTGCATTTATTTCCTCTGGGGAACACAAAATGACACGTTAGGCCTCGGTCACCATATACTTTCATTGTTTTTAACTTTGCCAGTCAAAATTTCTCTTCTTGTGTGCCACAGAAGAAGAAAGCCGAATGAACTTGGGACAATCCTGGGCAAATATTTGCTTTTCACTCTGTGGCCGATCTACCCCTTTAATTTCCTTCGTACGCTTCATTTACATTTTCGTCAAATTGGAGCGGAACCTTATTTATGACTCGAGTCTTTAGCTGGCCGACCCAAAAACTTCACCCTGCATCCTGTTGTACAGACTCCTTGTATCTATTAAGGTTTAAGTCTAGACCCTGCTGTCCCTGCTCCATAGACTGAGAGGCACCACCAGTATCCACTTAAATTTATTGGACTCCCTTAAAACCACAAACTCAGTGTCGAGCTGCCGGTTGTCTGAGGCCCCTCTCTCAACACCCGTCCAGTGAAAGTCCTGTCTAATAACAAGATAAACGTGGGCCGTGGCAACGTCAGCAGGCAAACGGCGTCGGATCCGGTCGATCCATTACAATGCACTGCTTTCCACTTCTGGAAGTGGAGGGGTGTGTCTGGATATGAAGGCCGGGGTTGGTGCTGTTCATGCAGCCAGAGAACGGCCCCCGGGGGGAAAATTTGGGGGCTGGGGGACAGACGGGCCGACTGCAGCGCTACGTCGCCTTCCACTTTTAAGGAAATGACCCCATGCTTAGTGCTGCCCGACGTAGTGGAGAGGTTGATGATAAAGTAATTGGTGAACTTAGAGACTAATATGACTGTTGAACGTTTACAAGCTGATCTAGAGTTGTGATAAGCTCAACCCAGACTGCGTACCTGCTAATCTTTATGTTGCGCAACAGGCGAAAAGAATCAAGTTTAACATCTGGAGAGTAGTGTTTGGGAACTGTTGGATGTTTTGTAAACATGGTGAGCCAGCAAGTGTTTGGATGCAGAAGTTAAATAGTTATCAAACTTTTTGTTGAAGGGAAAGTTTACACAAAAATGCAACATCTGTTTTTATTTTTTAGTCCTCGGGATGTATAAAACTCTGTTGACATGTTCTACAACAATGAAAATTTGTGCAGAACATCAGAGCTTCTGGCCTTCATACAATGAAAGTAGATGCTGACGGGGGCTCTCCGAAAAAAGACTTAACGCAAAAAAGTTTCTAAAGCCCTTTATTTAAGGAATTATCATTTCTTAAAAATGTTGAACATTTTTATGGGGAAGTATTCCTTTAAATGGTCACCAACGGCGTACATATTCAAAACATTAGGATGCACTTGGACGTTGAGCTCGTACACAACATATATTGAACTAGACAGAAGTTTCAACATCCTCACAGACGGTGAGTGGTCATCCAGGAGTCATTCCGTGTGGATGACTCACGCAGTAAAGCTCCTTTATCCGGGGTATTTCACAACGGAACTAGACTGTGGATTGGAGGTGTGAGCCTTTCCGAGAAAGCAAACCTCACATTCGTGTGTTGGCTAACAAAGCAAACACGGAATCGGAAGGGAAAGCGAGATTTGCAAACAAACCTCTCTCCTCTTGTTCCGGAATTTTCTTAATTGCACAAAGAGGGATTAATTTTTTCCATACATGTGCTCACCAGAGGTGACAGCTCACATGCGTGTATTCTATTGATGCTGGTGTTAAAGAGGCGTAATAAAAACAGACTTGCATTTTAGGAGACGACATATAATGAAAACCTCACTGGCTGCACTTTGAACGACTTTTTATTCTCGCTTGTTGACTGAACAAAGCGGCCCGGACTCTTGGCAGAAACCAGGGTCATTTATGAATCTGGAAGAAAATGAGCGTCACAAAAGTACACATTAAAAAAAATGACACCACATCTGACAAATGTTTTTACAGACATTTTTCCTAAATGGCATTTATTATATTTATGAATTTGGTAGAGGCTTTTATCCAAAATGAATACAGTGTCAGTTCCGTGGAAATCCCACCCACGACCTTTGCACTTACACAACACTCCAGGAACTGAGTTACAGGAAAACTACTATAGCTGCAGCAAGACCAAAATGTAAAATAACAGTATCCCTAGTGAAAAACAAATATACTAAAATGTATTCAAAATACATTAATTTCATGCTAAGTACATTGCAAATCCATTTACATCTTATGAACTTCATGAAAATACACTGCGATTGTATTTGTGGTATACTAAAGTGGTATGTTAGAAGTCTGCTACATTGGAACAACAAATGTTGTACTTTATATACTTTAATTGTGCAGAAATAGAGATACTAAAGATATATTTAACATTTGATTGCGCTAAAGTGGAACTATTGCAAGTATGCTTCAAGTACACTTTAAATATCTTGCATTGAAAATGATAAAATCCTTATCAATAGTGACATTAAAACACATTTTAATCCAAACACAGGCTAAGTATGAAGAAATGTGCATTGTGTATAAATAGTTCTCCAAATAACGTTTAATTATAATTTTATATCAGTAATTCATGTCAGTAAATATGTTCATACATTTTAATTATACTTTTTATACTGTGTTTACATGAAATAAATGCTTTTTAAATGAACAGTTTTTTTCCTAGGGATATTAAATATGTTTATGATATGTTTAAGGGTGTATCATAACTTGCAATGTCTGCATTAAGGTCTGAAGAAAAAGAAATTGTGCATCATGTTTACATGTTATGCTTTTATCCAAAGTGACTTGCAAATGAGAGTGTCTTTAAAGAAACAGTGCATCCCAAAATAAAAATCAACATTTACTCGCCCATTAGTTGTTCCAAATCTGTATATATTTCTTTGTTCTGATGAACACAGAGAAAGATATTTGGAAGAATGCTTGTAACCAAACAGTTCTTGGCCACCATTGACCACCATAGTAGGAAAAATGGCTTTATGAATTTCTTTGTTCTGTTGAACATAAAAGAAGATATTTTGAAGAATGTTGGAAATGAAACAGTTCCGGGGCACTTTTGACTCCCAGTTTAATTTTCGTACTATGGTTGTTAATGGGGTCCAAGAACTTTTTAATTACAAGCATTCGTCCGAATATCTTTCTCTGTGCTCATCAGAACAAAGACATTTACACAGATTTGGAACAACTAAAGGGTAGGAAGCCTACATGTTGATTTTTATTTTGGGGAGTACTGTTCCTTTAACAACATTTTCATTTTTAGCTGAACTATAATTTTTTTGAAGTTTTCCAGTTTTGCACCATTCACAAATTGTTTCAAAAAGTCTAAATATGAAATATAAAACGAATGTCTTCACAAGCAAAGCATTTTAACCCCAGACCAGATCTAATATAAAAACGTTTCATCTTTTTTTACTGTCTGTAGCTTATACATCACAGACAGAACACAGAGCATTTGGACCCCAGAATAAATCCCAGTCTACATCATGTGGTCGCTGCATGATTTTGAGTTCAACCAAACGTTCACTTATTTTTCTCGTCTAACCGTCTTGGAGGAGAGCGACAGTGAGTTCAGGGAAGTGAAGCAGACCACAGAGAACTGCTCCTGTTTGACACTAATAAGCAGATTCATTCTCCAATAAACGCTGCTGACATTTAAGAGCAGTGCCAGCTGTTTGTGGAATCCGTGTGGAGAATTAACCGGCCCGAGGATCCTTCCGCACACGCACAAACTCACCAGGATCCGGACAAGAATAGCCTGAACTGGCTCAGGTTCCACAACTTCCTGTCCTGTTCATCCGTCTAACCGAGGGCAAAGTAAGCCTTCTTACCCTCTCTTCCAGTAAAATTTGAGAATGATACAGGAATACCTTCTGATTTCACTTCATTCATATGTCAACAGACTCGCAGGCCGACGGAAGGTCAAGAAGCACTACGTAATCCTTCCTGCAAGAGAACAAAGCATCAGGACGGGTTCTGGATAAGCGTGCGGGTTTCAGTGTGCGTCTGTGGTGAGCGTGTCTCCTGGTAGTCGTGCTCCGGGGGCTTGTGGTTACCCCGTTCTGCGAGGGAGACAGTCTGACGGTGACCCTGTACATGTGGCTCTGCAGAGCAAATACCTCCTGACCAGAAAATCAGTTCAACAGCAGCAGCCGCCAAGCGCTGGCTGTCTTAAAATTACTCTTGGATTCATTTATCCTTCTTATTTATGTAATCCATCTCCTTTCTTTATACTGTGTGGAACAACAACTGTACATCCCAATACACTCATAAGAATAAAGGTTGCTAAAAGGACCTTTTTTCAGGCTTTAGGGTTTTAGAAATTTAAACATCCACTTTGAGCAGCAAAAAAAAGGAGTTTTAAAGGGGTGATATGACACGGCTGAAACAAATATTATTGTTTGTTTTAGATGTAATGCAATGTGTGTACACAATTTATGGTTCAAAAACGCTGTATTTTCCACACACCCTGCATGTTTTATCTCCTCTTTGCCCCGCCTCTCTGAAACGTGCACATTTTTCACAAAACTCTGAAAAGTGAAAGTGATGCGAGGCCAAGTATGGTGTTCCATTCGGAATTTGTGCTCTGCATTTAACCCATCCAAGTGCACACACACATCAGTGACTCACACACACCGTGAACACCCATTGCTGCGGCGCCAAGGGAGCAGTTGAGGGGAACGGTGCCTCGTTCAAGGTTCTCATCTCAGCTGTGGTATTGAAGGTGGTGGAGAGCGCTGATCATTCACTCCCCCACCTACAATCCCTGCTGGCACTGAGCCTCGAACCGACAATGTTTGGATAACAAGTCAGAGTCTCTAACAATTAGGCCACAACTGCCCTGTGTGCTAAAAAAGCCAGTAAAACCCCGAAAAGCGAGGTGTGATATGATTTGCCAGTTAACCAGTACGTAGTGATTGGTCGATCACTGCAAGCGCGTGACGGAAATGTAAACAGAAATGTATCTTACCATATTTGTTATATTAGGTTCAAAAGCAATTGTGCTGACAGGTCACACCTTACTTGCGTATACATTTGGGCGATCTTAGTCAACTCATACCACAAATTGATGTAGATTTGTGGGGGTGTGGTTACACAAGGCGTTTCAGGCAGGTCTGGGTGAGCATTCGCTTGTAGATATAATACATCTTTTGTTCAGACACTTTTATTTTTGCAATTGAACATGTCTAAAACATGCATGGGCAACTTATAACACACCAAAGACACAGAAAACACACGTTCACGCTATATGACCCCGGTAACGCTTTAAATCATGGCCCGCAATATACAGCATAATTAAACAGGATTTCCGGCGTAACTAATCGTAACCATAATGTACCTCTTCAGTACATATCTGTAGGTGAAAGGGAACAATATGCAAAGTTTGGGGAATATAGGGGTAAGGGGGAATGAAGTTAAAAAAATATTTATGAGGGACCTGCATGCATAAAAACATCTAAATCAAACTGCGGTTGAACTACTTGATTACAGTCTCAAAAGATCAACATTGAAGTTTTTCCTTTGTGTTTGTGAAAAGTTTCATGTACACATGACAAACGATCTGAATTCACAGGGATCCAGGAAAACAGATAACAAACGCAGTGGTATGCACGCCAGGCCAGTGAGTGGCGATGATGTTGTGTAAAGAAACAGGATGTTGGCACACTCGCCGGACTGAGTGCGTTATACACATGCACGTGAAGTCATTGTTTTCAGAAAGTTCCGTCTTGCAGTTTACATGGAATAAAAATGCCCCCAAAAAAGTTGGTTTTCAAAAAGTTGCACTTTCAGTCTTCAAAAATGCAGTTTCAACGTAAACTGACAGTTGACAGCCAAAACACATATTTTTCTTGTGTGAAAGGCCTCTAAAATTATTCCTGAATTCAAAACTCTGTCAAATTTACAGTTACAGTCTGCGTGCTGAACACATAATTTCCCGCTATTTCATATTTGCTATAATATTAACAGTAGAACCCCATACTTGATTAATATTCACAGTAGCTTATTTATGGATACATTGTGATCACAAAAATGCAGTGTATGTTCACGCTAAGATTGTTGTTTAGCATACTGCAGGTCAAGCATAACACATTATATTCCCTTTAGTTAAAAAGTACTTACATTATAAATATCTTATTGAATTTTATGACTTATTTTTTCCCCAAACTTTGCATATTATTCCTGTTACCTACTGATATGTTCTGTAGAGGAACATTAGTGTTACAATTAGTTATGAGGTAAATTCAGTTTAATCATACAGTATTGTGCGGGTCGTAATCTAAAGTGTAACCATGACCCCTTTAAGAATATAGATTTTTACATTATTACTACGCAAACTCACTGTCACACTGCTGGGGTGTTGTGAGTGGTTGCAAGGGTGTCGTGGTTGCTAGGGTGTCCTAAGTGTTTTTTTCTTGTTGCAGTGTAGTTGTTAAAGCATTTTACGATTGTTAAACCATACTATTCCTTTAAGAAGCCACTTGATTTCAGGTATCATTTATTTCTCCAGCAGAAGAAATCTTGTGGTATGAGTAACACTGCAAATTTGAATACTTAAAAGGACGATTAACCTATAAAAATATTCTGGCAACAATTATTCATCCCCGTGCGATTCAAAACCTGTAAATGCATTTTTTTTCTGTGGAACACAAAAGATATTTTGAGAAGTGTCTCTGTGGTTTTGTGTCCACACAATGAAAGTCAATGAATGTTGTTTGGTTACCAAATTTCTTCAAAATATAACAAAGAATGTTAAACAGGTTTAAAATCTCATGAGGGAGAGAAAAGGGTGAAAATGTTCATTTTTGGGTGAACTATCCTTTTAGGTTTGCTCATATTAGGTCATTGTAGTGCTCTAAAGCTTGCATCTGCTTCTCAAATATACATGCTGACTGTCTGGTCTGGCAGTGGGTCATGTTGGTAAAACTGCCGGCGCTTGGAGACAACTACTTCAAATAAACAGATGATATGTCAAAGCTGGCAGATATAAACAGTGGGGGACTAAAACGTCCAAACTGATCTCATGGGAAAAAGTAACTGGCCTACAATGTCAATCGCACAAAAATGTATGATTATTAGAAACAAAAACAAAATGAAGCTCCACCCCTTAACGTAATTGACAACTTAGACTGAACAAATTCACAACCAATTTCAAAATTATTTTCAGTTTCCTGAATTAACTAATCATAAGTATGTTTAGGTAAAATGTTCAATATTTATTCTGTTTATTCTATAACAATATTTTTACCAAATTTTAAACAAAAATATTGTCACTACTTGCATTTATTTGTAAAAAATAAAATCTGGCGAAACGGGTAAAACTGGTAAAATGCTATTTTCAGACCTAAAATACTGCAAAGAAAATAAATTCATATTCACATTTAAGCAATACAACAGATATACTACATGAAGCCTATTTAGGAAAAGTAAAAAAAAAAAAATTGATATGCAGGATTTCTAACAAAGCATCTTTAACATTTCCGTTGAATGACTTTGTGTCACACCTGAAATTACATTTTGGTAAAATTTAACAGACACTGGACAAGAATGACCACAATGCATCTAGAAATGTTGATTAAATAAAAATTTGGAATGATTTCTGAACGTGGCGCTAGCAATGCCAAGGTCATGGGTTCGAACCCATGGAATGCACATTCTCAGATACGAATGTATACTTAGTCGTTTCGGATAAAAGATCAAATGTAAATGTAGTGTAGATGAAAATGTGATGCTGTGGTGTTGATCGATGTTAGTGATGCTGGACGTCAAATTCTCAGACTCCAGTGTTGAGACGGTATATCAGATAGCACGTACGGTAACATCTGAACCCTGTATTTCACCTAATTAAAGGCGACCTTAGTCTGTGTATAAAATGCCCTCGAGACCCTCATTAAAGAAAAATGAGGGAAAATTCTGGGGTTGGATTTCTGAATATGAGCAGCATTGACGCAGCCAAAGCGAAATTGCATGCAATTGAGTCCTTTCTCCACGATCTGTTGTCAAACAATTACAGACCTCAGATCCCGCAGAGAATGTTAATGAACATGTTAGCTGAAATTTTGATGTCACGAAATAAGTCATCAGCCCTTCCGCCGCACTCTAACTGAGACATTGGCGCGTTTTATAAACTGTGGTTTGTCTTAGATGGTTGGCTGGGCTGTGAAACCCAGTGTGAACGCGACACCTAAAGAGATTTATGTTCCACTTCTCCTTTGTTCCGGCAGCTGAGTTTCCACACAGTTAAGTGTCTCCCAGTGACCGCAAAGTAAACCGTTTTGTGTTTGACTATTCTTCATTGTGTTTTTCGTCTACAGCTTGCTCACAAACCTTTGGTTTTGTCTTGTCTTTTCTGCTCATGTACGGACACAATAATGATCGTTCTCTGCTTGGTGAATCATTTATGAACCTTTTCATTGTGAGTCTAAATGCTGTAAAAGAGATTCAGAATAAAGAAGTGCGGCAGATAAACCCCTCCCGTAACCACAGGGTGCTCTGAGGGCAAGTCAATGACCTTCTAATGACAAAAACCACACAAAATAATTGCATTTCCGTAATCGTCTCTGCAATCAGGATGAGGGGTAAATGTTATTTGCGGTGTTTTGATATCCTCTGGCCTGGCGACAGGAGGTTTGAGGCTGGAGTGACTCTTGTTGCTGGATCTTCATCGCTTCCCAGCGGAACTTCTAGACCCCGCCAGACGCTAATGAAAACCTTCCCTCTCTCTCTTTAACAGCTTAGAGATAAACAGCAGAACTTGAGAAGGACATAAACAGCGCCAAACTTTCCATCTCGCTCTCTCGTAGAACCATTGAAATATGGTGCCATTGCCGTTTATACCAGTTCGATAAATGTGATCGCACTTTTTGACATACAGTAGATGAGCGAGCAGTCACATCTAGTTAAATCATTCAAGGGTGGGCTGGGAATGTTTTGGGTCGGTGTGGCAGTACAGACAGGTGATAATGAGGAAGCTGTTTGCTTTTACAGTACGGCTTATATGGGGCGTCAGTGCGCCGTAGGCCCTGGCGAGGACTCTGCGATGGGGCGGCAAGGGAGTGATTATGTTTTTAGAGAGCCAACGGGCAGATATGGGGGTTAGAGGCTAAAGAGAGGGGATTTATTAGGTCTGTAAATAACAGTAAAATGCCTTCCTTTCTCTACTCCTGAGCTCTCCCTGCTTCCTCTCACCCTCCCTAGATTCTCCACAAAGTCTTCATAGTTCCTGAACCTCAACCCCAGACTTTAGGCAAGAGAGACCACCGCATTAGGCTCAAAGGCGCCTTTGTGGCCAGGAATAGAGGGAGGGGAACGATGGATAGAAAGAGAGAAGGTCATTTGCATTGTCAGATTTTTGCGATTTACCGAATGGCATTACGACGTTATTCAAACAGCTCAGTTTTGTTTGGGTTGACACGATTCATGGATGTATTGAATGCACTCTTACTTTGGAAAAAAATCACTTTTAAACACACATCCTGTGAGCATCACCTTTACATTCATTAGCTGGACAATATTCCATTAGCTTGAGTAAATGGTGTCTGTAAAACTGCACGAGGTGACATTAACTGCATCCGGACATTTATTTGCCCCAATAAATCTGAATATTCCAAAGTCTCTTGCCCAATTCCTGAATGTGCACATTATTTCAGCATCAACAGTAAAGTACTGTTGTGCACTTATGCTCTGCTCTTCACTGGTGTAAATAGAGGTAAATAAAGGTAAAACTAGTCTGCATCTTATACTTGCTTGAATAAATGAAGAGTTCCCTCAAAGTTTTCTTCTGGATATTCTGATGTTCAATGGTGTTACTATACTGCAGAACCTGTGTGTCTGTGACATGAACAACCTGGTCTTATAGGAAATACGTCCCTCTGTACACTTTTTGCAGATCCATAAAATATGTACCATCAGGTAGATATTGCAACTCGGTATCACAATTTCCAACAATGTGAATTGCCGCCGGTGTGTGAACTGTTACGTCAGCGTCAACAGTGAAATGGCATTGGCTCTCGTGTGTCTTGTGACTGGTTAAGTCATTACGCTATCTTTCATTAAACGGCATTGGCTGTCCCGCTCCGATTGCGTCACGCGCTAAACTTTAGCATACACGTTAATACACGACTAGGTGCGTTCCTGGAGCGTGATTATCAGCGATTTACACCTGATATGATATCGTACGGCTTTAGGAGACTTGAATTGCAACGCAACCTGTTTGTAATGCTTTCACAATGTTTTTGGTAAGTGTTTGTAATTAATATACCCGTGTCTGACTTTCCTTGATGCTTGTTTATGTGGTTGGGAAGTGGGTAGTTTTAGGTTTAGGGTAGGAGTGCGGTTTGATGCTCTAAAATATCTATTAAAGTATTCCAATTAATTCCTCAGAAAAGTCATGTAACTGAACTATGAGACCTCGTAACCGGACTTACCATAGTGACGATCTTGTTACACAGCATCAGAAATGTTACAGTCATTCTTAAATGCCTGAACAAAGTCGTCAAAGTGTTTCTGCAATCGCTTTTAGAATTGTCAAGACAATGTTTGCCAAAAAAAGCACAGAATTTTTTGTGTTTAGTAATCGTCTGCTTCCGCAAGTATTATTATGTATGAAAATTATTATATTCGGTGGCTTTTCTTACTTTTCTTACTGATATTTAGTGGCAGTTTATTACAAAGTGACGGTTGACTATTTCGATGTAAACGGTACTTATTTGTAAATGTTTATGAGAAATCTTGCGCATAAGCTTAATTCGCAACTTTGGATGGAAACCCAGCTACTGACACTCATTCTACAGCTGACCAATACATTTCTTCTCTTTAGCGCCCCTAGTGGACTTTTGTGTCTCCAAATATGTACCTGCTGGTACGTATTTTGTAGCGCTGCAAAAAGTCTACAGAAGTACCTATTTCCTCTGAGACCAGGTGGGACATGTGCGTGCTGTGGGTCAGACAAGGTGTTTGTGGTTTAATTCACACAGCTACAAGACAGCAAATCACTCAAGCCATTTCTTGCAGATGAGCGACTGGATACAACGCTCAACTCAGGCCATCTCATTTCAGAGCCAACGTCTGTGGGCAGTTTCTGTGTATTTTACGTGGACCCACCACTGAACGGGCCGGTAAGACTGATGGTCTGAGACGATATGTTGAAAGATCCAGAATGTGGCTTTAGTCTAGTGTAGACGTTGCCTTCTCAGAGCCCCAGCTGTGTGGTTTGCTGTAGGTGAGTGTTGCCAGCAAACATTTCAGCAATTTTTTCTTGGCCCACCTAAAGACTTTTATAGTTTAACTACTTGAATACTTAAAGGCCCCCTTAAAATTGATTTCTACAAAAATGAAGTTACACTTCGAATGTCAGTATGTATAGCATTAAGACGTTCGAGCGGTTAATTGGGAGCGTTTTAAGAAACAATTCATGTTCTGTTATTATTGGCTCTGGGATGAAATACAGCACTCTCTCAATCCTCATAAAACATGGGTGGGACTCCAACAGTTCTCTATTCACAGTAAATAGGCTATTTTTGTCACTGTGTAAACTATAATCTGTAGCTCAGTGTGTTTTCGGTGTCATTTGGAGCAACATCTGGTTTCGCCCACAAAAACAAATTGAAGATCTGTCGAGTAGTTGTTTAGTGTGGTGTTTTCACAATTTGCATCACTTTGGAGACATTTTTTTACTTAAACACTATATCATCTCTTCTTAAAAAACATTACTTAATTTAAACGTTACATTATGTAATTTGTTTATTTAAGACAACCTAGACTCACATTTTTCATCAGGATGATAATAGCTCAGACCAGCCGTTACGTCACTAGGACAGTAGGATATGTGAACGTGGTAAGTGATCTTCTCCAGTACTACATCGTGTTTTATCAAAGAGGGCATGTGTTACTGTGATCTTCTGCCCCCGGGCCATTATCATTGGTGTCCTGCTGCCCTCCCTCTGTTTGTGGCGTTTTATCAGGGCCGCTGGGGTTGGATGGGAGTCTGTGTGGGACGATTTGGCTCCAAGTCTTCGGCAGAGGTTTATCAAGATAGATAGTCGTTCAGAGGAGTGGATGAGATATGAGAGAGCATGTAAGAGACAACAGAGACATCTCAGCCTTATGGGAAACAAGTGAAATTGGTTTGATTATCAGTTGACATTTGGTGTCGTTTTCCTTGCTATGAAGACCCTAATAAAATGAGAAGTCTCCCAAAATTTGTTCGATCTATTTATTTATATAAATATTATATATGTGTGTGAATGTGTGTGTATAATAAATAGAAAGTAATAATGTTTTTTATTTTTTTAACGTGAGAGATTTAACAATATTTGCATAATTATTGGTTTTGATGCCAAAGACAGCCCAACTGATATGAATCACATTTAATGCATTAAGTATAGAAATGGATTATTATTATTAAAAGGATAAACAATATTACATTTTTATTTTAACATTTTATTTTAACATTTAAATTTATATTTAATATTTACATTTATTTTAATATTAACTATTTTTTATATTTTCATAATTTTTTATAATATCAATTTAGTTTTTTTTGTTTAGTTAAGGAAATCTGCTGACATACTGTGCAATCCATCTCTTGATTTTAATGGGACACAGGCCGGGCAGTGGGAGATTTAAGGGTCAGCATGAAGCTGGCCAGATGGGTGGGAAAGCATATCCTTATCACTGCGGCCGACCTGACAAGATAAAGTGCAGTATGTCCACTCGCCTTCTTCCCTGTGGCAGACCCTCAGGGGGGCAGATAAGAGGGTCTTTGATGCATGGAATGGGGGAGGACACATAGACAGAGGATAAGAAAGAGAGCACCTCTAATCTTTTAATTAAATTTGCAAAAGGAAAATATTCGGCCTATATCTGAGATGCTATTATAGACGTGTCCTCACACTTATGCTTATATAACCATCAAATGTTTTAGCATAATTCTGTTAACTTTGATCTTACGAATTAAGCTTTTTTCTTAATCACATTTTTGATGTGTCCCTTATCTATAGCATCTGGACGCAGTGGCACCATTCAAGGTGTTGACAATCTTGGATTAGGATCAAGTCAGACTATGCCATAGATTCATTTAACCACTGTGAGAGACACAAAACCACTGAGACATTTCTCAAAATATCTTCTTTTGTGAATAAATGATGTCAGACATTTTATTTTTGAGTGAACTATCCCTTTAAGTAAAGAGTTTTATAGTGTATAACTTTGCATATGAGATTTGTTACATAAATAAACTTTCCCTGAAAAAACAATTAAGTAAAATCGAACCCCGTAAACACATTAGAGCCGAATTCCATGAAATATCGGGGTCACAGACATTGTGTAGGCGAGGAGGTGTCAGGAGTAGATTTTTTTACAGCAGCGCCACACCAGAGTGTTGCAGGCGACCAACAGTCGGTCTGTCTCCGTCTCCGTCTCCCCGGCTCTTAATTAGAAACACAACAGCGATATGGGCCGCTGCCGAACAAAGACTCAGTCAAAGCACTGCAGAGCGCTGGAACCGCACTGATACACTACAAAAAGTGCTATCTCAAGGCCTGGAAAACAACCTTCGTACTGCCCCAAAATGAGCTGTGACCTGGCCTTACAAGGTACCCGGAGTAGATAGGCCTTTGTTTTTATCTGCCAATGTCATTTCTATGGCAAAGGAGAACAGGATTAGGTTTTTTCGGACAGCATTATCCATAGCAGTGGGATAGGATGTTAGATAAACAGGAGATGAGGTGGATAAAACAACATCAGGCAGGCGGTTTGGTTTAATGGGAGTTATACAAAGGAAGCTCTTATTTCCTTCGGTGGGTTTTGCTGTGGTCACTCAGAGACCTAACGATAAAAGACTTCCTATAGCATCAATCTCAGCTCTCGGGTTCACTGTATAACTGACGTTGTTTTTAAAGCAAAGTCAACGTAAAACATTATTGTTCAGGGAATTTTAGAATGGATAAAAATCATTCTTTCCAGAATTAGGTGTAATTGCTCGGAGGAAATTGAATGGGGTTTTAGCTATGTTAGTCAGTTTTGTTTCTTTATCAAACATTACTTCTAAGAGCTCTCTAGGATAAATATAAATGGAGCCAATACATGAGAAATTGGGAGTCATTAGGTAGGAAAAATTGAATAACAGAAAGATTAAAAATGATACGCATACAACTCTGTTGACCGCTAGAAAGTTGTTGGCTGGAAGTTTTTCCTTCATGGTCAAGATCTGCATCACCTCAGTCAGTAAACACTACCGTTCAAACGTTTAACATCACTCATTCATACCTTATTCATATTTTCCAGATTGGGGAATATTTAAAAAAACGTAAAAAAAAAAAAATATATATATATATATATATTGTGACACTACAGAAAACTGAAACAAATGTTATATTTAGTGTCTTCAAAGTTGTATCAGATTCTTCAGGTCTCAGCCTGCAAAGCTTTTATAACAGTATTGAAGTAGTTCACATCTCTCCTGTTCTCTTATTGGCTGTCTTTTCCTCATTATTTACTCCAAATCATCCATTTCAAAACATTTTTATTTAAAAAACAAAATTGAGTTTTCTGATGAAAGAAAACCCAGCATTATATTTTCGTCTACAATAATAATGTCAAATATATAAGCAAATGCCTTCAGATCTAATGCTCACACTCTACATTTGTCAATTCAAGTCAAGTGATCCCAAACGTTTAAAGTATAGATGTGTTTAAAAACAGCGTTAGTTTGCGAAAAAGCTTGCCTGTGCTTTGCACATATAGTTTAATGTGTTTATTGTTTTATTGGAATTGCTTTCGTACATTGTCAGGCGGGTCTTGTAAATGTGTCATGATATCCAAAGGTCGAACCTTTACAAACAACACGATTCACACACACCACATTTTACAACCATTGATGTTAAAGGAATAGTTCTGTCATTATTTACACGCCCTGTTGTCATTTCTATCCTGTGTGATTTTCTTCCTTCTGCAAAACAACAAAGAGGATATTTTGAAAAATGTTGGTAGCCAAAACCGTTGGTCCCCATTGACTGGCTTTTCTTTTACCAACATATTTCAAAATATCCTCTTTGGTGTTCTGCAAGACAATCATACAGGTTTGAAATGACAAAAAGGCTGTGTAAATAATGACAGAATTTCACTTTAACATAAATTTAACATAAACCGTTTTTGAAATACCTATTGTATCTCACATGCAATACATTTTCCAGAGTAGCTAAGTAGGTGTCTGCGCTGACCTGTTTTAGGTCACCGTCCTTGAAAGACATTAGATGAATGTTAAACTGACTGAAGAAGAGCTTTACGTCTGTCACAGAGATAAATTCAAGAGGCACGACATGTGTTAAGTAGGAAGCACTTGTTGTATCTCCTGTTTGGCTACATCCTGTCTCAGACCAGATGATCTCACGTCATTCCCCATTAATGTCTGATCTCCTATCTTCGCCGGAACGTATTCAAATCCCCTCTCTCAACCCTTGACCAACCTTTTGCCCCCTCTGCCCCTCCTGAATCTCCAGCACCCCCTCACCCATCTAAACAGGAAAAATAAACTTGACTCTTCAGATAGCTCAGTGTTCCTGTGGAGAATTGACCCCCCGAATACGCTATCTGCACGTCGCTCGGTTGCTGAATTCTTCAGCCCCCTGATCAGTCTAAATGTTTACCCAGGTGTAGAAGTCAGATCTCCGCTGGGCTTCAGGGAGTTGATGCCCGGTCAATCTCTCACTTTCTCATTCATCCATCTTTCTATCCGTCCATCTCCCTCCTGGGCTGATGAGTCCAGAGAGATGCTCTCCTGTGACCTCTCACTTATCTAGCGAAAGGGTCACACGAGAAAAGCCATTTGTGTGAACATATCAAAGCTCCAGAATGTATCCTGATAAATACTAGACTCATCTCTTACTTAAAGCTATATTGAATATGTGTATAATACAGTGCTCTGAATCATGGTGGGAGATTGCAAATCGACTGTATTATTTAGGCATAAAAGAGATCATGTATGCATACCATACATACCATCTCAGAAAACCTTTCAATAATATGCCCAGGTCAGAATTCACCCCAAAATCCAAGAAAACAACTATTAAATTAAAAACGATTATAAACTAAGCCTGACTTTTCGGATTCGTTTTAGTGTAATGCAAAACCAGTAACACAAAATAATGTGTTGTATTGCAATTTATGAAGAGGATTAAAAAAAACATGTTATTACTTAAGTTGTCTCTTTCTGAAGAAAAAGAACAATTATAGAAAAACTCAGAAAGTAAATGTCTGGACGCATGGAGGTAATGACGGGAAGAAGAAAATGTGCTTAAAAAAATTAACAATTAAAAAGCTTAATGGTCCTTAATGGGATAGGTCACTCAAAAATGAAAATGATTTCATCATTTATTCACCCTTGTGTCAATCCAAAGCTGCATGACTTTCTTCTGCAGAACACAAACGAAGATATTTAGAAGAATGTTGATAAGCAAACAACATTGACTTTCATTGTATGGACACAAAATCACACTGTAAAAAATAGTAGGATTTACTTAAGTATTCATTATTTAAATAATTTTCAATAAAAAAAAACTGTGTGCAAAAACTTTACACATTCTTTTAACTAACATTTACTTTAAAAGACTGTGTGCAAAACTTGCGTTATCCTACTAGTTGTTTTTTGCACTGGGGTTTTGTGTGACATTTCTTAAAATATCTTCTTTTGCATGCCATACAAGAAGAGTCATGAATGACATAAGGATGAATAAATACTTTTTTACTTTTAAAGGCTAAATTTTTTCTTTGATCTTGGTTAAATATCATACATTTTCACCAACGTCATTTAACAAGGATTTTAATCAATAAACCCATGTGGTACATGAGCTATCCGAATAACAAGGGTAATTCAGCCAATCAAAAGCTTTATAAGAGCTTTATTAACTCTCCAAATCCCATATTGTCTAACCCACAATTTTCCTGGTAAAAATCAAACCATCTTAAACCTGTTTCTGGGTAAAAAAAAGACGAATTCCGTGTTGAAAAAGAAAACCGCGATGAAACTGTAGCCTGGACCATGGGAAGAGAGGAAGAAAGATGGTTTGAGAATGTGACCAGATAGAGGTGAGAGGTTGAGGGTGACTGTGCACTTACGAAGCTCATCAATCCAGCATGTGTGGGTACATGCGTGTGTGTGCATCACTGCCCGGTAGGCTGGGAAACCTCGGCCTTCCCACACTCCCCCAAGACAACCAATGCTTGACACGACCAGTCGTGTAATCAAAGTCTATAGTGTGTGACCGTGGACAAATACACCCAACGCTCCCATTCCAGATTATTAACTCATCAATCTGAACTCTCAGCACGACACCTGATGTATCAACAGCTGCTTAAGGAAGAAATATTGCCGGCATTCCTGTGACCAGAGGAGTGAAAAGTGAGTCGGTGATACAAATTCTCATCGTACTTTAGCTTTCCAAAAATGCGCCGCCCCCCCATCGAGCGTTTTTAATACATAAAATTGGGAAATTTCTACCCCACAACACCCTTTGGAAGTTGATGCTATCGGTCCTTAAATGCGCTTTCATCACAAATCTCCAGCATTTAACTGCCAAAGTATTGCAGAGCCCATGATGCATGTGTTGTTCCAAACGCTTCCAAGCTATCCACACAACTGATGTATTTACCACAAGTGTAAAGTTCATCCCACAACTGCAGTTTTACATTAGGGAGGATGTCAGGAGACGATGACGAACGTTCTCCAAAACAACTAAATGCAATAACGTCCATGCATAAATAAATGCACTCCTTGACGCAAATTAAAGAAAAACAACGGTGACACTGTGTGTTGTGTTGGAAGCGGGAGGTGTGTGTGTTTTTGGGGGGACGGGGGGGGGTTGTTTAGCGGAAGGTTTTCCTGGGCCCGCAGTTCCGGCAGAAGGAAAAAGAAAGAAAAACAGCCCTGTGTCTTGTTGCTGGACTGCAGCGGCGCACGAAACACATGGTCCCAATTTCACGGCTGTGGATGGAGGAGTGCGGGCGGATGCGGGGGCAGAAACAAGCATGCAATCTGCAGGCATTAATACCTCGGTAATAGTCACATTCGCTTAAAACCAGGAAGCTTTTTTTCACCAACGCACATGCATAATCTCTCTCGCTGTCTCTTTAGGTGACTGAGAGGCAACAGACTACGCTAAACAAACAGAATGTTGAGAGACGGCCCGATGTCCTGTTTCCTGTTCTTGCTTCAGTCTTAATGAGCGCCGTTACAGTAAACCGGACGCGTGTTTTGGACTCGCATGTGTCTGGCCTGGCAGGCCAGGACAGGAAACAGCAAAGGGGCTCGTCAGTTTTCCACTTTTCCCCGCACGGCTGTTCCCGTGAACAACTTGAATTTCAAAACGTGTGGTTTCCAATACCAGCATGTAATTACCGGACAGGAAGCCGCTGTTACCCGTTCCTGCTTCGTCTTTTTTCGCCTACAAGCGTAACCGCAGTGGCCGGCCAGCACCTTGTGCGTAAAACTGGATTTAAAGAAGGTCAAATGACAGGATATGATAAGGGGTTTAGTGCCTGTGAGGCTATAACTAAAATCCACGCCAGATCTTTGAACCGTGTCTCAATTAGATTCCATCAATGATTCGTAAATGGACTCCAGGTCCTGATGGCTTCTGTGTATGGTGATGAGAAGCATGTGGATGCTGGGACTTCTGGGTAGATAAAACGTAACGCAACTGTGTTGAAGTGAACAACATGGAACTTTGTAGGATCAATGAAGGCTGTTTACGCAGTGATAAGGTTAGATGTTTGGGTTTGAGTTTTAAGCATCCCTGCTGGATAAGAGCGCTTGAGTTTGCTGGTCATTGCAGGTCTAAAATGGTCTGAAGAGGGTCTATATAGCCAAACTGGTGACTTGTTGTTCTTTTTTCAGAAGTGATGCATTATAGCATGATCTTAGTAGAAACTTAAAACCGAGCAAAATACTGTAAGAACCTATGGATATGAAAGTCACAAATACTGGTTTTGTTAATGGAGGAGCTCAGATATGACGTATTTTTGTATGCGTATTCTTGTAAGTAATTACTTACCTGGGAACACGTTCTAATAAAATTTGAGAAAGTTGTCAGAGGTTTGATGATGGTGGCGTTTATACCGAGCGACCATAGTACATTTACATTACATTTACATTTATGCATTTGGCAGACGCTTTTATCCGAAGCGACTTACATTGCATCATACTACACATTTGTTTCTAAGTATGTGCAATCCCTGGGATCGTACCCATGACCTTGTGTTAGTTTTTCACTTCTGTTGATTGTGTTTAGCCATAAAAATAGCAATTATTGTGTTCATCCGTTAATTTTACCTTGATAAACAAAACGCATAAACATCATGAACGTTTGTGAATCGCAGATCTTATTTTTTGCGATCTTTCAAATGTCTCTGGGAAAAATGCATGCTTTCGGCCGAGGGGACCAGCGTGGCGCATACTTTCGGGTTAGCCTACAAAAGTACTTCATTTCTGAGCCTCTCCATAACCTTAATATTAAAAACGTCTTGGTTACGTATGTAACCTCAGTTCCCTGATGGAGGGAACGAGACGTTGTGTCGAGAACGACAGATGGGGTTCGCCCTTGAGAACCAATCAACTCTGACTACTATAGAAAAGGCCAATGAAATTTGGCGAATGCAATTTGCATGCCGGGCTCCGCCCCCGGAAATCCGGTATAAAAGGAGGCCGGCGTGCAGCATTCACTTACCTTTGTTCTGAAGAGCCTGAGACCTCTCAAACTGCAGCAGAATACGATACGTGTTCGTGGCATAAGGGACACAACGTCTCGTTCCCTCCATCAGGGAACTGAGGTTACATACGTAACCAAGACGTTCCCTTTCTGTCGGTCTCTCGACGTTGTGTCGAGAACGACAGATGGGGTTGCCTATGGAAAACGCCACAACGCTGTATCGCGTCACAATCTCTAGCGAAGCGACGGTAACAAGCCTGGGCGTGTCATCTCGAAGCTTTCGTGAGACTGTAACCTTCCAGTGTGGTGGTCGGGGGGTTCCAGAGCTTTCTTGGAGAAAGATGGGTACAGCCCTGACCGGTAACTTTCACGGACGGGGCCTTAGCTCTCTATAGGCGAGAGGCCGTCCAGATCAGTTTACACCGGGTAAGCGCGACTCTTAATCAGAGAAGCGCTACAGAGGCCACCTCCTACCCGTGGGGAGGAATATGGTGGATATAGGTATGGTCTCGTCCTTGGAGGAGAACGCATGGAACGTGCGGACTGAGTAGTTAACCGCGAGGTGGAGGCCCACCTGGGGAAGCTCATGGGTTACCAGGAGTGGGAACCATTCTCATGAGGATACATCAGACGGAACAGCCCACGGAGGGGGTGTTACAGACGTCCGGTAGCACTAGGTCCGGTTAGAGCTATCTGTGATAGCTCACATGGTATCCCGGCCTAAGGGGGAAGGCTGCTCTGCCCAGCCAGCCCCCAGGGGGTGCTTGTTTGGTGATGGATGGAATGCCTATTCTTAACCAGTGTCTGGGTAAGAAGGGAGGCTGGTGAGGTACCAGTTTCTTAGCGATGTGTTCGGGTAAGAAGAAAAGGTAAATAGCACACTGACCCAACCTGTTAGAGGGTGGAAAGGTGCTTTCGCAGGCATACGCCCCCCCGGATGCCAGTCCTACATGTCGCCACGCAGGACGTGGGCTGACACCGGGTTTACGCGAAGGTTGTTAACCCTTGCGAAGGTGTTTGGGCATAGCCCAACCCGCAGCTCTACAGATGTCTGCTAGAGAGGCGCTTCTGCCAGTGTCCAGGAGGTGGCTAAACTCCGTGTGGAGTGAGCCCTCACTGCCAATGGGCATGGGAGATTCTGAGATCGGAATGCCGTCGTAACGGCGTCCACGACCCAGTGCGCCAGCCTCTGTTTGGAGACAGCCTTCCCCTTCTGCTGTCCTCCAACAGACACGGAGCTGGTCAGAGCTTCAGAGCTCTGCGTGCGGTCCAGTACGTACTGGACACAACACTAATCGGGTTGGGTCTTCCTCCCCTATGGGGAGCGCCTGCAAGTTCACCACTTGGCCCCGGAGGGAGTAGTGGGAACTTCTTGGGCACGCATCCGGGCCTGGGTCTCAAGATAACGTGAGAGTTTCCAGGGCCGAGTTTAATGCAATCCAGGGACACGGAGGATGCTCGGTGGTCCCCTACCCTCTTGAAGGAAGTGAGCGCCGTCAGGAGGGCCGTCTTACTCTATGAGGAAGATCGGAACCTCCGAGGGGCTCTTTGGGGGGCCCTGAGGCTCCCCAGGACCACTTAGGGTCCCAAGAGGGTATGGAGCGGAGATGAGGCGGATTCCGCCCTCTCGCTGCTTAGGAACCTGGTGACCAGGTCGTGTTGCCCTAGAAACTTTCCACCGACTGAGTCGTGATGAGTGGCAATAGCGACTACATACACTTTCAGTGTGGAAGGGAGATGTTAGTCTCCAGTCTCGTGAGGAGGGGAACACAATCCTGATCAAGCACCTCAGTGGGTCTTTCTCGTTGAGAAAGACACCAGGACGAGAAGAGGCACCGTCTAGAGGCGTGTAACCGCCTAGTAGATGGGGCCCTAGCCTGGGTGATGGTGTCAGCCGTATAGGGGGAGTAGCCATCTTAGGATCTTCTCGTCCCGTCTAGAGACCAGACATGGGTGTTCCAGAGGTCTGATCTGGGATGCCAGAACGTGTCCTTCCCCTGAGAGAGCAGGTCCTCTGTCAGGGGAATGGTTCAGGGGGAGTCGCTGTCCAGAGCATCGGCTCTGAGGCCAAGTGCGGTTAGACCGGTGTGGTGTAACCAATAACACTTGGTGCTCCTGCTCCCTGACCTTGCACAGAGTCTGTACAAGAAGGCTCCTGGGGGGGGAAGGTGTGCTTCCGCCCATCCCGCGGCCAGCTGTGCGCAAGGATATCCGTGCCGAGGGCAGGGACTATCAAGCGGGCAAATGGTGGTGTTACGGGAGGTGAACAGGTTTTACCTGGGCCTACCCGAACAGCCTCCAAATGAGCTGGACTGCACGGGGGTGGAGTCGCCACTCTCCACGAGGCATAAACTGGCGAGAAAGCACGTCGGCTGTCTAGTTCAGTTTGCCCGGGGTGTGTGGCCTGCAGGGAACGAGTCACCTGTTGACTCCACCGGAGGAGGCGTCGAGCAAGTTGTGTTTAGCTGCTGTGTGCGAACGCCACCCTGACGATCTGTATTCGCTACAGCTATAGTGCTGTCCTCGGAACAGCACGTGTATGTCTCGCACGAGATACCGTAGCCTGCTCAGTGCAAGTAGCATAGCCCACAACTCTTGGCAATTGATATGCCAGCGCAGGCGGGGGTTCGTCCAACACCCCACCTGCGTGCCCGTTGCACACTACACCGCACCCCTGCAGGGAGACTTCAGTCGTCACCACGACCTGCCTCATAACCTGCTCAGAGGGACCTGAGTCCGTCGAAAAAGTCATAAAGACTAGGGGTTATGGTGCGTCGGCAGCAGGGCGGCATCACCATGCGCCTGCTGCCGGTGTGCCACGCTCTCCTCGGAACTCGACTCTGAAACCAGTGTTGGAGCGGTGTCATGTGCATCAACTCGAGGGGTATTAGCCCGCGAGGACGCCATGTGTCCCAGGAGCCTCTGAATTGTTTCAGGGGGACCGCTGTCTGCCTAAAATGTTCATTTCAGACAGTTCAACACTGGTTGGGCACAACTGCGGACAGGTGTGCCGACATGGTGACAGAGTTGAGTTCCATACCGAGAAAGAGGATGCTCTGCACTGGGGAGAGCTTGCCCCTCTCTTGGTTGACCTGGAGTCCCAATCGACCTAGGTGCCGGAGCACCAGGTCCCTTTGTGTACATAACAGATCTCGCGAGTGTGCCAAGATAGGCCAGTCGCTGAGATAGTTTAGTACCCGCTCGCCTTCCTCCTCTCAGGGAGAAAGGGCGGTCAGGGACAGACCGAAAGGGAGGACTCTGTACTGATATGCCCGCCTCTCGCACGCGAACCGTGGGAACGGCCGGTGTCGAGGAGGATCGAGACATGAAAGTAAGCGTCCTTCAGGTCGATTGCCACGAACCAATCCTGACACCTCATAGATGTCAGGACGCGCCTCTGTGTGAGCACCCTGAATGGCAGCTTGTGAAGGTGCTCTGTTCAGGGTACGCAGCCTTTGGGGGCAACCCGCCGTCTTTCTTGGGAACGATGAAGTGCGGGTGGTGACCCACTGAACATCTTGGTTTTGAGGGACGAACTCGATGCCTGTTTTGCCAGAAGGGTGGTGACCTCTACCCGAAGTACGGAGGCGTCCCTGCCTCTGACAGAGGGAGAGATGATGCCCCGAAACTTGGGTGAGTCTCTGGCGAACTGGATCGAGTAACCAAGACGGACCGCCCTCATTAGCCAGCGAGACAGTGTGGGCAGCTCTCGAGCTCCCAGGGACTGTGACAGGGTGACCAAGGGGACGGTCTGCTTCATCATTCCCACGGGGGGTGGTTCGTCGGCTGGCGGAGCTAACCATGTCGCGGGGAGTCCCCGGAGGGAAGGTTTTTGCTCCGCCTGCTTACCTGCCTGGCGGGACAACGGCACGCACTGTCGGTTTGAGAGTGGTGACGGCTGTCGTATGTGTACGACCTCACGCCTCGCCAGGGTGTGAGGTCGGTTCGCCGAGCACAGTCCAGTGGAGTGTGCGATCGGCTGCAAGTAAACCCGGGGAGAACAGAAAACTCAGTGAGTAAGTGGGCGCCAAGCCCTAACAAGGGCCCGGCTTTGGTGACGAGGCAGGAGTCGTCCCGTACCGACCGATCAGAGCCGTGGCTGTGAAGGTTCGGGCCCGATGTTGTTCTCCCTGGGGTCTTCCCGTCAGTGTCCCTTCTCGCGAGGAGGTTGCTGACGGGGTGGAGGTTTCCCCCTCGACCTCTGCTTCCGGGGTGCCGCCTGTGGGGGCACAGGAACCGGAGCCGATGTCGAAAGGGTCCTGGGTTGCAGGGAAGCAGACGTCACGTGAGATCTCGGAGGCCTGTAGGCGGCCGAGTCGCGGCGTGAAAAAAATGTGGTTAATTGCCACTGTCTGCTTCGCCGTCAAAAAACTGCTGAGCGCAGTCCTCGACGGTGTTACCAACAACCCACCCTGCGAGATGAGTGCATCAAGAAAGCGGACTTCCTTGCTGTCACTCTTCTGCACAAGGTATAGCCGGGGGTGTCTCTCCTGGACCACTACCGTGGACATCGTCCGACCCAGGGCCCGTGCCGCCGCCTTAGTCGCCCGTAGAGCGCTGTCAGCGGTGGCACGGAGATCCTGCATTATACCCGGGTCGGCCTTACCCTCGTGGAGCCCTCTCAACGCCCTGGCCTGGCGGACCTGCAGGATGGCCAAGGCATAGAGAGAGGAGGCAGCCTGGCCCGCAACATCGCAAGCTTTCGACACGCGGTAGGAGTGGTCGATCCCCCCCCAGGTGGTAGCCGTCCGCGGCACAGGTGCACCGCAGGCGGACGTTCCACCCGGGGGATCTCGACGCAGTCCTTGGCTGCCTCACCATCGAGGGAAGTAAGGGAGCCGGAGCTGGTTTCACTGGAACGGTCCGTGAGTGGAGCGTTCCAAGTTTTACACAGCTCCTCATGCACCTCCGGGAAAAACATGGCACCCGGGGTGGGCGCGGTTTGCACCGCGCACCGACCTCGGGAACCACGTATCCCCGGGTTAGCACGGATGACATCACTTCTGCTTCCTCCTGAACTCGACCGCTGGGGGTGGAGTTTGGATTCGGCAGAGTCGGATGCCAGTCTCCCTCCGATGCTGCGAGCGACATCTCATCTACGTCACACATCGTTTCCGAGTGTGTGCGTGAGGATCCGGACGGTATGCCACCGCCGGTTGGGGAACGTTCAGAAGAGCGAATCGGGGTGCGATCGGCCCGTGAGCACTTGGCTGGCGGGTTTACGTTCGCAGAGTTCCCCGTATCACTAACGCTGCTAACGTGGGTGGTCATCGGGGCCGTAGCCACAGATGTCACAGCCCGGGTAGCAGACGAAATGGTGGCTGGTTCCCGTAGGAAGACAGCCACCCGTGACCGCAACTTCTGAATGACAATCTGCCCGCAGTGCAGGCAGATGTGTCAACGAACGCTGCTTCAGTGTTCTGGACGCCCAGACACCTAATGCAGCGATCGTGTCCATCCCCCTCCTCGATGAGGGTGCCGCACCCAAGAGAACAGCGGGACATGCCGCGCTGGAGAATGCTCAGTCAGTCCTGAAAAGGACTTTTAGAAAAAATCTCTAACACCTCCGGAACCGCCGAGACGCCCAGGGGAAGGTCGCTGCAGGAAGGGACGATACGCTGTAACACGTCGTAGCACCAGCGTGTAGTTGTAGAGGATTGAATCCTGAGTTGTACTCATGAGCGATGGCTCTGAAGAACAAAAGGTAAGTGAATGCTGCACGCCGGCCTCCTTTTATACCGGATTTCCGGGGGCGGAGCCCGGCATGCAAATTGCATTCGCCAAATTTCATTGGCCTTTTCTATAGTAGTCAGAGTTGATTGGTTCTCAAGGGCGAACCCCATCTGTCGTTCTCGACACAACGTCGAGAGACCGACAGAAAGGGAACCATTATTAACAGTAATGTGTTGATGTGTCAAATATCATAATATCTTAAATAATTTAGCAAAGGTTCTCTCTCTCTCTCTCTCTCTCTCTCGCTATCTCTCTCTTTCTCTCTCTCTCTCTATATCTATCTCTCTCTCTCTCTGTCTCGCTATCTCTCTCTTTCTCTCTCTCTCTTTATATCTATCTCTCTCTCTATCTCTTATACACTTTTTGAGTTTGATTTATATAATTATTTAGTAAATAGTCATTTTTAGTCATAAGAATATTCCTCCAAAATAGCAGACAATTAAAATACAAAAAAAAATCCTATTATTAATACTTTAATTTGTATTATTTATTAAATAATAATCTGTCAATGTATTCACAGAAAAACGTTAAAACATCAACTTTGATTGATTGCATGTCGAGCCACTGGGCCTGGTCTTAAGTATAGACTTTGACTTATTAATACACAATGGCAAACATTAATACAAATATTTTTCATAGAAAGCAGTGAGATTTAATTGATAGAAAATAGATTTTTCCTATTTCTCAGTATCCACCATTCATATTTCAACTGAGAAAAAAGATCCCCAGACATCTCACAGTTTCAGAAGAGATCTCAACAATGTAACAATCTGATCACAGATTTGCCAAGTCTTCCACAAAAAGTCAATATTTTACTCAATTTTAAGGCAAAAACTGATACTTGCTGAAATTAAAAACATTAAATGCTATAAAAAAGACTGAAATGCTGGACAGCAACCTCTGCTAGTATAGTGTAGCATATAAGTGAAGGCTCTGGTTTCAAAGTGGTCAGATAAGCTTGTCAAATGAGCCGCATGTGAGGTTTTGTTTGATCCCAGAGCATCACCACAAATATCAAAGCTACTGCCAGCCCACCCCTGCAATTTAGATTTACACAGCAAGACCACATGAAGTCTCATCTATAGTCCCATGAGGACTGGATATTACTTCCCAGGTCAAATTATTTGATCTGCATCTTTATGTTATGCAGAAATGAGAGGAAGAAGAATATAATCTACTGACATTAAGTCATTCAGAAAATATTTCATGATTAAATGTTATTTTCCTTAGAGGTGTGAAATCACGTGTGATGGGCGAGAGCCAGCTTTAACATACGGAGCCCAGCAAGGAGACCCAGCATGGGGGTAATTAAAACAAACTGGCAGTGCTTTCACAGCCTCAGCCAAACAAACGCTATTGACTCCATCACTCCAGTGGACTCGGTGTCAAGACAAGAAGTGGCAGTTGGGCCAGCGATGTTGAGAATTCGACTGTCAGAGAGACACCACACAGAATGTTTGATTAAAGTTATCTCTTCACCTTGAGATGCGTTTGCACAACCTTCTGTTTCAGCATGGATCATTTTTTGACACCCTAGCTGTTCCAGTGCTGGAGAAGGGAGACCCCCCTTGACCTATTCACTGGTTAGGTTCAGCTGGCCGGTTGGCGTGTGGGGAGAGACAGGTTGGCCATGAGACAGCTTGGCTGGCAGCAGAACTGTCGGGGACAGTTTTGTCTAGGCCAGATCTTCGGTAAGAAAAGAAAAGAACTAGTTTGAACAATTGCGTGGCCAATATATTAAAAGATTATATATATATATAATTATATAGTATTTGTAATTTTCAACATGTCGTTCAAAAAATAAGACATTTTGAGAAATGTCTGTGGTTTTGTGGACTTACAGGGGAAGTCAATGGGGGCCACTGTTGCTTGGTTACCAATATTCTTCAAAATATTTTCTTATGCGTTCGTCAAAAGGAATTCATTAACAATTCTAAACTAACAGATTAAAAATACCGTTTTTTGACAAATATAGTAAAAAAAATAAGGTAACTATAGTCAAACAATGTTACATAATTCTTGTAGTTTCATAGTTTATGAATGCTTGAAAAAAAATACAAATGTAACTAACAACAAAACACCAATTAACACACAGCTTCATTATGCTAGAACCTCCTTAGCCTAAAGCTAGACATAAACAGATTGAAGTCTACCAGTCTCCATCCATCCACACTACCCTTCATTGTTTAGGCTCTGAGGGGCCATTAGGCTCCATGGAGGCCGTAAGAGAGGCTTTTTCTCTGTGGATGGAGACGTGAATTGGTGGATGAGAGCTCAGAGAGGGCAGCAGTGTCCTGGGCAGCAGGCCTCGACTTTGATGGGGCCAAGTCAGGCCTTGGCCGCATTCCTCGCATGTCTCCCTGGTTTCCCTCTACCACATTACTACCTCCAGTCAAAACAAACAAGCTGCTCCCGAAGGCCCAAACCCTACTCGAAAATAAAGGTCTTCCATTTTTAAAAGGAGGAACACATATTCTTTGTTTTCATGCCCATAACTAAAGTTGTTCCACATGTTCTAGTTCGAAACGCTTGTCACTTGTACCATTTTGTTGTGGAGATGTCACAGATTCTCCTGAGAGGACATAAAGAGAAAGTTGGCGTCACAATAAAAGTGAAGGCCATAGAAATTGAACGTCCATTAAAAAGTTTACTAGATGTTTCCACAAAAAACTCAACAACAACATTTCCTGCTACTCGAGATATTTTGCCAAGATGAAATTGGTGGGGCAAATTTAATTTATAAGGAGAAGCAGAAATGGTTTTATTGGCCATCTGGAAAAAATGAATTTATTCACAACGTTTGAAAAACATACAAATTTCTCAGAGATGACTTAAACAGAAATGGTTGGCTTTACCATCGTGCAAACAAAAATAACCGCATTGACACCAGTTTAGACCACAAACAAAAGAGTCAGAACAAGACAAACAATCATAAGCCTAATGTGAAAAGAATTGGTATCTTGGATTTTATATTGTTTTTTTGCCTGTAAAGGAAAAGTTCAAAATTGTGTTATTTTTTACACACCCACATGACCTGCCGGCGTCTTCAGAACACAAATAAAGATATTTTAGGTGACATCCGAGATTTCCAGGTCTACTCATAGACATCGTGGTTATAGTTGTTGTCAAGCTCCAGTCATGTGGATGGGTAAAAATGAACACAATTATGATTTTGAGATGAACTTTTCCTTTAATTTGAAAGAAAATTGGAGAACAGACATGAAAGCATAGGATAGAGACCGGGGAGTGGGACTGGCATTATAAGCCAGGACACTAAACACACAGCTACTGGAGCCGACATCTTGGATTTTTTTGTTAACTAAATACAAAAGGCCAGGGCATAGGAAG
This sequence comes from Triplophysa dalaica, assembly GCF_015846415.1. Classification (NCBI taxonomy): domain Eukaryota; kingdom Metazoa; phylum Chordata; class Actinopteri; order Cypriniformes; family Nemacheilidae; genus Triplophysa; species Triplophysa dalaica. Next base: position 13,862,209 of record NC_079560.1, on the reverse strand, counting down.
TACAGTATTATCAAAAATTTTGGTTAATGATTAATATATATTTTTTTAATGTTTTAATATTAATATTTGGTTAATAATTATTGTAAATAAATATGATGTTGCATAATTTTGTATTTCATTGTTCAAAATTAATAGGAATTTAAATATAATTTAGTATGATAATATTAAATTATATGTAGCCTAGTTATATAATAATGAATATGAATATTAATAATATTACAAATGTAATTAAATTTGCACCTATACTAAATTTCTCCCCCGATATCGATAGTCGATTATTAAGAGTAATATATGCCATAACCGATTCTGAAGATTGAATCTATATTTATTAACCGAAAAAATATGACTTGAGGATGAGTAAATTATTAGTGAATTTCCTTTTTTTGTCTAAACTGTCAGCGTTTAAACTCTGGGGCCGATGTGCACAAAGAGGCAATGCATGTGGTTAAATACCCCCTTATTACTGCCTACAGCCCCTGAAAGAGAATACAAGGGAAGGGGGGCAATGAACCATCCCTGTTTTTAATGGAGACAATGACCTGAAACAAACCTTATGAGTGACATGATGAATAGCCGTCACGACCAAAAATCATAGTCCAAGGCTGTGAGCGCTGAGCGCTGAGATTGACATTGCAGTTTTGTGCAGGCCGAGAACCTGATCTTCCCACCACAGGCCAAACCTTGAAAGATATAAGAGAATTTGCAAAACTGTTCTCAGATCAGCAGAAAAAAAGGAAACTATATTATGGAGAGATGTCGAAAGAAAGTAGTATTAGTGCTGTGGGGTAAACAGGACAGGACAAGAAATTTTTTTCCGTAAGGTTAAAGGGTTATGTGCCGTGTTCATTTTTGTCTACTCGGATGTCAAGAAAAAGGTTTAAATTTTCACCTTGAGGCTTACGCACTTTTTGTTAAGCCATGTCTTTGTGAATCTAGCGGAATGAAGAATTTCTCAATTTAAAATAAAAGCACCTGTAGGTTAAAAAATCCTGTAAAAACACAGAAATTTGCCAGCAGCTGGGGCGCCAGTAATATTACGCAAAATTTCTTGTAAAATTACATGTTTTTTCTCTGTTTCTCCTGTAAATTTGCGGTCTTTTCTGTAATTTGACGGTTTTGGACTGTATTTCAAAAATAGAATAAATGACAAATGACATTTTCTGGCAGCTGGGGGCCAGAAATATACCGTAAAATTACATGTTTTACAAAAGTACATGTATGTTTTCAGTCTTTTTTTTGTAATTTGACGGCTTTTGATTGTATTTAAAGAATACGTGAAAAATCTGTGAATAAAACAGTAAAATATTGTACAATTGTGGGTTTTTTACAGTGTGGTTGATAAAAGCTACAGCTCGCACATCAGGGCATGGTAATATTTGACATTTTACCGGCTTTTTATATCCCTATCTTATTATAAATAAGCCCATCAGCCCTCCCCATTAAACCAATAAAGACATTTACATAAAAGTAACATAATGAATTCTTGTTTCACTTCTGAGTTTTTTCAAGGCCCCTTTTTCTATTGTTTTTGTCCAACATTCTTTCCTCCTCCTGTCGGCCAGCTTCCGCTCCTGTAGCCCTAAGGAACATCTATATTGTCTTTCTGTCTAAATCACGCACACAGTGTCTTTGTCTCTCTGTCCATCAGGTTCAATTCTGAAGCAAGTGGTAGTGACATCTCTGTCTCTATCAGAAACACACACACAAGCAAAGGCCCAGTCACACTCTAGTGATTCCACTCATCTCACTGCAATAAAGTGTCTAAAACAGCTCACATATTAATCACTGATTCTGTGAGGGATTCAGGACTGAATCAGTGTCATGGAAAGTCAACAACCAGAAATAAATTACATTCATTAAGAGCCCATATAATATGACACTTAAGCATTAGCTAGAGAAAGACGTTATTCATATTCCTATTTCTCCCCAGGTGCACAAAGTACAGAGAAAGATATTTGAAAGAATCCTTGTAACCAAACAGATCTTGGCCACCATTGACCACCATAGTAGGAAATTTGCTTTAAAAATGTCTTCGTTCTGTTGAACACAAAAGAAGATATTTTGAAGAATGTAGGAAAGCTACAGTTCCAGGACACTTTTCACTACCACTGGCCTTTTTCTACTATGGGAGTCGATAATGCCCCAAGAACTGTTTGGTCCAAGCTTCCATATATCTTTCTTTGTATTCTTCAGAACAAAGACACAATTGAGTACACTTAGATCTTATAGGTTTAACCTAAGAAGTACTAAAAACTTTTTTTGGATGTACATTTTTTAACATTTAAATGTTTTTCTGTACATTTAAGTGTATTAGTGCAATTTTTTACCTGGGTCATCTTCACACATGTTTTCCTGTAAGAGCATGGTGTTAATAACACCAAAGTTGTGGGTTTGATCCCAGAGTATTGCACATACTTAATACCACAAAATGCATTAATGAAAATTCACATTATTGTTCTGGAGAACAATAGGTGCAAAAAGTAATGATCTGGAAAACGAATGTGATAAGTAGGTACATAAATAGACAACACTTTAGACATTAACAAAAAGTCTTAGTATTTTGAAAGTTGTCAAAAAAATGTCACATATTTTTATATTCCTAAATCAGAAAAAGTTAATTAATAGCATTGACCATTTGAACTCTTTTGTACACAGTGTTCTGACTTTCCTGCATCCATTGAAGCACATGGTGTACTTTTTGTAGCATGGATGATCAGGTCAAGTTCTGTGCTTAAAGGGACAGTTCATCCCAAAAATGAAAATTCTTTTATCATTTAGTCACTCCCACGTTATTTCAAACTTTCTTCTTTCGTCTACAGAACACAAAAGAAGATATTTTGAATAATGTTGGTAGCTAAACGACATTGAACCTCTTTGACTTTCGTTGTATGAACACAAAATCACTGAGACATTTCTTAAATATCTTCTTTTGTGTTCAACAGAAGAAACAGTCACATACAGGTTCTGAATGAATAATTGTTCACATGATTCGCATTTTGAGATGTTTTTTTCTCTTTAGTGCAAAATGGGAAACACAATTTGAGAATATTAGGAAAACAATGATTTTTTAATTGTTCCTTAACCTTTTCCTACTTCTGACTTACAATTGTTATCTCTATATTAAAATTTGCATATCAGAAAATTAAATGACAGACACATTTGTACTAGAGCTCTCAGACTGTTAGACTGCACTGTAATATGGTTCCATTTAATCTATGCTTTTATTTCACTTCACTTTACAGTCCATTGTTTTTATAAACACCAATAATTGACCTTTCTGACATATTTTGTTAAATCAAAACATAAAAAGTATAAATCTTTTCGGAACAAAGACTGGCAGGGAGGAGACTCTAAGCATCATCCCATTCTGTCCGGCCCCGGTCCACGCACAGCAGTGAGGAGGCCTATAAACCCTCTACTGTCTCATCAACAGCTATATGACAGGCCTCATCCAACAGAACTGAGATTCAGATTGACATCTCAATGAGGGGCCGGTGCCAGTCTTTTACAAGCACCATTTCACGGCAGTGCTCTTTGTCCTCCCCCCACCCGCTCTACCCCACCGGGGTGAGACCATCCCTTTCTTTATTTTGGATGAGCGAGAGCTCCAACGGGCAGAAACGGGGAGGGCCCCTCGTCATGCCCCACTGCCCTTCAATCGCCGTCTGAGTCATTGCCCACAAAAACTGCCTTGCTCCATATAGCCCACTTTTGCATATGAATGAGCGACCCATTGTCCAGCTTTAAATGCACATTAAACCTGTCTGGAAACAACCGAGAGGAGGCGCACGCTTTTCCCCCCACTTTAATAAACTAATTAATTGGACGTACGAGATTTAAGAGAGGAAGATGTCTTGGCGCTGTTTATTTCAGAGCTTCAGCGCCAAGGGTTTGAAGGAAGAGGATGTTTATAGTTCTGCCAGATGAACGCCGCCGCGGTAGCTCAGTTCCTTTGTACGGAGGCCAAACGCAGACCTCTGGCTTTTGTCTTTAGAAGAGGGGTTGGACAGGCTCGTCCAGCAAGGCAGACTGTTGCCGAGGCACCTTGGTTATCCTGCCCCGCAGGTCTGCCCTTTGCTCTGGCCTGGAGAACAGACACTAGGGATGGGCCAAGCTCTGACGAAGCAGGTCAGCCGAGATCTGAGCAAGAGAGCAAAGTGCACGTCCAAATAAGAGTGATTAGAGATATCAATAGGCATTTCAATTGACATGCCACCATTGACTTGCTCTGGTTGGTTTGTTTGTGAGGCATGAGTCTTGTTGAGTATTGTTGGTTAACCACATGGGCATTCTATTTGTTCTGTACCTGAATATATCTGATATGGATAAAAGTACTGTGACACTCCCTTCTAACATGAATGAGCATATAATGACATTTAAGAGATTTGTGTGCCCTTTTCTATTTCAACATGTGCACAAAGCAAGATTTCAAAAGAAATGATTGGTTCAGTCTAGTGAGGAAGAACTTGACTGAGACCTCAACCCAGCAGAACGCCCTTGAGTCAAACACTCATCACCCAAACCCATCAAATGACTTCTACACAGCGGTTCAGTCATTTCAGAGCACAAAAAAAGCTCTTCTAAAACTGTTGCAACAAACATGGAAACTATTTTTTTTATGGTGTTGTATGAATATTTGGTTTAATAGTAATGACTTTTAATTGAAATAGTGATATTTATTTAGAAGGGGGCATCAGGATACTCTTGTCCACAGAGTGTATATTGCGATGTAGCTAATGCAGATGTGAAATCTTCTCACGACCAAAAGAGCACAACACATCCAAGCTTTGTAAATGAGAGGTTGTGAATTACACGCCTCTCCTTGACACGCACAATGACTCAGAAAGGGATACTCAGAGAGGCTTTAAGAGCGGGAAGGGAACGCTTGGGGATATAATCTTCATTTGCATACAAAGCTAAAAGAAGACCTTACTCTGGTCTCTTGGTTTTCAAGGACCTTTTCTCAAAGTTTGTGGTTTGGGTTAACTATAGAGGCCAAGCAGTAACTGTCTAAATAACAGCCCGGGATGGAAATAAAGAATAAAGATGGATTTTACGACTCTCAGTGGTGTTGCATCCTACAAATTAGTCCTGCATTTTTCACCACCTACAGCGCCACGCTAAAATCCAAAATCTCTCTTGTCATGAGCCTTCATGCAAACCGTGGCATGCCCCATGCCAGGCTTTGTGTTCGGGCTCACAAACCGCCTGGCTCCATCCCACATGCAGGTTGGCGTCCCAAAGGGGGATTCCATCCCCAGGCACGGACAGCCGTCAGTTCCCCAGTGGGGTTTATTAGAGCCGGGTCCGAGTAGAAGCTCTGTATTTCAGCTCACACAATGTCAACCCCGCCGATTCGAGGCTTGGGCCAAGATGCCCTCGGTGCTATGATAAGTAAGAAAGGAGCCCCGGGGCCTCCACGCGGAGCTCCAGCTGCACATGAGGTTTCTCATCTTTCCTGCTTATTCTTTTAATTAGACACTCTGAGAATCAGGTCTCCGAGCGACACCTTCACCTTCTCGAAAACCCCCCTTTTACATTTCTACACCCTGGCTCTGAGAGGTGGCGGTCTGCATGCGAGCCTCGAGCTCATATACATAATCTCGCCACATACCTCCACCCCCCCAGCCTCATCTCAATAGTCCTCCCCTTCTTCACCCCGCAGAGACTCAAAAGGAGCCCACACCTCCCATTTCCAGGAGCCTGTGGGCGCAGTGAGAAAATGAAGACCTCTGCACCCCTCCAAATCCCCAGGAATTTCTCATTAAGAGCAGGTCCTGGGCTCCTGAGGCTCCGGGGTCTCCCCCTGCGCCCCCCCATCCCTCCCGCGCCCCTCGCTCCCTCAAAAAGTCGACCCTCTCGCCCGACAGAATGGACTACTCCAGTACACTTTGGGTCGGGCGGCTGTTTCCCTGTGCTTGTTATTCATCTAGCTCCCATTCTTCGGGCACAAGAGGCTTTCCCCGCCAATGGCGCTTTGAAAGTCCTCAAGACTTCCTCTTCTTTTGACCACATTTTTTTATGTGCGTGCATGTGTGCGAGTCAGTGTCCGTAATGAAAGACTCGGTCTCTGGATGGCGCGGAATGGGAGTAATTGAAATGGCTTTCTTTTTAATGGTCTCCCATGACAGGAACCAGGAGTTGGTTCATAGGGACTGTTGGGTGGTTTTGTGCCTCGTTTGGCATTCAGCTGCAGAGTTGTTTTACTGACGGTTGAGTGCTTGGGTGATGAGAACAGAAGTGTGCTTTAGCAGTCAGTGATGTTTTCATTTCACGGCGACGTACCATCACATTGGCCCTGCTGTTTAAACAGAGTGGACTACGCCATAAAATGATGAGGAGATTTTGCAACCCCACATTCCAGAACTCTGTTTTGCACAGCCACAAAAAAGTGAACACATCTACAAATAAATATGAATACATGTAGATGGTTTGAATTCTTCAACAGTTGTACCCCTTAAAATGATCATTCTGTGGTGGTCTCAATGGCGTTGAACTTTATCTATAAAAGAACGATTGACTCCATCTAGTGGACAGAATTTCTCTCGGTTTGTGTCGGCCTGTGATAAAAGAGTGAAGACACACATGGTAGCAGTTACGAAACAGCTCTAAATCATATCTCAACACTATATGAGACGTAGCCCGTTCATGATTAGCTTAAGATGTCATTCGTCACAGTCGGTTGGGCCAAGTGAAGCATGTGGAATACAATTTACTCATCCAAATTAAGTTAAATTATAGGTCTAAACTTACGCTGTATGTTTTGGTCTGAAGTCAGAGTTTGGGTTTGGTGTTTACATTTCTCATCCAAGATGTGAATAGTTTTGTGTGGGTGACATTAAGAAAATCTACAGGGTCTGTTTAAACAAGACACAATAATATTTAAAACTGCATATTTATTGCTTTCAGTATTTCTAAAGTCGTCAAATAGCAATTCACATTATTTGTAACACTGAATTGTTGAAATATTCAAGAAATTTGTTCTTGAAGCATAATAAGGGGAATGTAAATTGTAGTGAAGGAGACAGATAGCAAGGAGAGAGCTGTCACAAATGAAGACAGCTGTCAGCTGGGATGGCGAGGGTCAAAGGTTAAGGAGGAAAACAACGGGGGTGGAGAGTGGAATCTCAAACAACAGGAAAAGACTTCCACACACAGACACACACATGCGGCCCCCGGAACTCTTTTTGAGAGATGGTGACAAGCAGTCACCTTCAACACGTGAGCTGTTTTACGTTAACATCTGAAGCACAGGATACCTCCTTCGTCAACCGTGTTATGGGGACACTCCATGGAGCCAGTCTCAGATGCAGCCCCCTAAACTCTTGGCATTCTCCATCACAGTCGCTCGCATACCCATGGACACCTATAAAGACTTTGCAAAAGGCAGCATCATAACGCCATACATCCAAAAAGGCCTAAAAAGGAACTAAAAATTGAAATGCATCGCAAATTTTGCTGTATTTTTGGCCACCATCTTAATTGTTTATGAATAAATAAAATCAAACTGAGGATCACAATATTGAGTATGAATAATAGATATTGTGAAATGTTAAATGGGTGGAAACGAAAGTTTTGCACAATGATTAAAACATTCTGGACTTCATGACATGGACGAGTGAAGGATACAACACATTAAGTTCCCATCCACAGCATTATGGGACATGAAGCAGGGGCCACACTGTGCGATTTGTATTTGTTGGGTTGTGCTGCCCCCTGTCGGGGGTATTTAATAGTTTTAATAAATAATAGGCTATAATTTCAGTTCATAACAAACTATGATTATTTTTGTAATTTGATACATTGTAAAATATGTTATTTTATAACATACTTTCTTAAAATCAATAATAATACATGGCAAACATGGCAAGATGTTACATTAAGTATAGCTTAGCTATTTCCGAGAACATTTTAACTAGCCAATTTACATTCTCCAAAGTAAAAAAAATCTGAAAAGAAAAAGATTTTTTTAAATGTATATGTCAATAAAGTAAAATAGTCTGCCGAATGGGTGTGTACTCTAATCACCCAAAGCAAATTCTCCACTGAGAGATTGATGGAGGGTAATAGGTCAACACAAAAACGAGTCACCACTAGAGGGCGTAAGTTAACTGAATACACTGATTTATTATAGCAAAGAACAACATTAAAAATAAGACGATTATTTAAAAAGAAAAATGCAATATTACTTATTGCAAACAATCGGTGAGTATAAGTGTGATCTAGCCAAGCACTTTGATTAATGAATTAATAAATTTCAGTATCAAAGCATTATAATCTGTAGAGTTGTAAAAATATCTTTATTAATGAAAAGTTATTGTGGAACTTACTTCCAAATTACTTTCCGGCTAAAAAAGGTTTGTCATCTAATATGCGTCATTGTTTGACATAAATTATCATGCAATGTTATGAAAATGTCAAGTAGCCTTCAATTCTCAAGTGCAAGCACTCTGTATATCTATTCAACACAGCAAATCTAATATGCTAAAACAGAGAAAGTTGAATAGAATTTTCAAGAAATTAACATATTTGAATATGTATTTAACTTCTTTATATGTTTCTTGCTTTTAATATTTGAGTATGTATTTAACTTCGTTATATGTTTATCGCTTTAAATGCCTTTTCGGGAGGCAAAACGTTTTTTAAACGTGCTAACGTTGAACGTGTTTAATATTCTGTTATTGAAATGGTCAATCACTCTCTTTTAAACAAAGTACTGTTGATGAATAATTTTAAGAACACATATAAACTAGATTATTAATTGGTGATGTTGTGAAACTTACCTACAGTGTTTATTTGGTGTGTTTTTTTCAGTCAGTCAGGTGAGGCGCTGTTCACACGCAGACAGCAGCAGGCCCAGAGACAGCGCGCGCTGATACGCTCTCTCCTGTCTCGCGCTCTCTCTCCCTCACGACAATTCTTTACACATTTCGCATGTGATCTCATATTGTGACAAAAAATAAAACACGTTAACAACGTCCCAAAAGACATTATGACAGTTCCCTAACTCCAAACACGCCCTCCCCCAAATATATGCCTCACGGGAGTATTACTGTAAATGCTTTTGACTTGATGCAGAATTTGAACAGGCACGTTGCTAAGCACCAGAGGCTGTACATATATCGCTGTCACGTATGTAAACAATGATCAAAAGCTGTCAAATGTGCCCGCTCGTCGCTTTAAAGCGCCTCGGTGTCACATTCACACCAGATTAAACTCTGCCGGTAAACACGGAGAGATGATGTCGATCTCCACCATTTTCTCTTTCATCAGAAATAACAAACGGCAGAGGAACACAACAAAAGCGCCATTTAACGTTACACGCTGACACTTCAAAACGTCTTCACGACCAACGCACCTTGTCATTTTTATATCTTAGATGTGATTTAATGAAGCGGAGAAGTGCGTCGTGCTCGTGCCTTCATCATTTATAACCCCAAATCCTCTTAAAACATAAACATATGCCAATATACCAGTGTTCGTGCGCAGTATTGATGTTGGCCGAAAGCACGTCTACGGGTCTTCACACGAACTTCCCATATAATAACTATAATATAAAAATACGTCGTTGGAAAAATAATGCACAACTTCTTGAGTGTACAAAGGCTTCAAATTGAAATTTAACACTTTGTGGCCTGTGCCAACAGCCGACTCCATCTTGAATTATACCAAGAGCTCTGAACCTGAAAAGAAAACGCGTGTATTCAATACGAACACGAATGTTTCCTGCTTTGTGGTGTTTGTTTGGGTATGTTTCATAACATTTAGAGGGTTTAAAACATGATAATGGACGACTTAAGGGTTATGATGTCGGCTCATCGTGCACGTTGCAGCAAGTGAGAGGGGAGCAAATACGAACGTCGGGACGTTTTGCGTCAACATTAAAGCGCTTTCTTATTTATGCATAATTGTGTTTTGCTATAAAGTATAAGCACGGGAGTTGAGCTCCTCTCACACACACAGGGGGTTGGGTTGCCGTGCCGATTGGCTGCTGTTCATAGACACATACAGTCACGGGCTTGAAACAGAACCAGGGGCAGGTCGACAGCAAGGAAAGCACAGAACAATCATTGAAAATGAAAAGTGCGGCGTCCGCGTCGTAGAGGTGCGTTGTCTTTGAGACGTCGCGCGTCGGATAGGTGCCTCTCTGTGTGAGTGTTACAATGCATGTGTTTGATCTATTTTTACATTAGAGGGGTAGAGTGATGATAGCACGAATGTGTTCTCAGGTTCTCTGGCCTACTACTGCAGCTGCGGCTGGGATTTTCTTCATCCACTTTCACAATTTGGGAAAAGGGGTCATTTGGCGCGGACGAACGGAGAGTTTTTAATATGAATGACTCTGCCCAACGTGTAAATGGTAAGATTTCGTCGGCGTTGCCTTGAACTTGATCTTAATCTTAAATGTGTTTTAAAACAACGAAGTGTTAAACAGTGGGCCGGTGTGAACTCGTGCTGGTGTCTGTTTGAAATAATAACAATGCATTATACATGAATAGCGCGCGTGCTTTTTGTTATCACAGGGGGCACATCGCTGTCAGTTTCACACGCGTGTCAATTGCGCATCGCATCATGTTTCACTTCATGTGAAATGAGTTGGGAAGAGTTCACTGCGCTCTATGTCATATGTGTGCGCGTGTTATTACTGCCGCGCCATGTATGTTCGCATTGCCATCCAACCATACTGCCATCCAACCATACTGCCACTGCTTGAAGTGTTTTGTAGTTTGCAGTACGCTAGAATGTGATGAAAGCAAAGCAGGGCGCCGCTTACCAATTGGTTTTGTTTGCGAAACACGAGGCTTTTAGAGGCGAAGCGTCACTTATTTAACTTCCGTTATAGAAGCTATGCAATAATCCACAGGTTTATATTACACATGTGTATGTTTTTCAGAGAACGGAACACTGTAGTTTAGCCATGTGAGCGCACACTTGGGGGATGCTGCAGAATGTGGCACCTGCCCACAGGTGCATGATGCATTCCTGGTCAGCGTTGGCCTGGTCGTGAACGTAGTCCTTTAAAAGCCACAAGGTTTACGAGACGATGTGCAGATCGAGCTAGTCTGGCTCAGTGTGCCATTAGAAGATGGAAAGCAGTTTGGCTGAGATTGACAGCTGCACGTCTCCGCCCAGTCCTGATTTCAGTCTGGATTCCTCCAGTCCCTTCGCCAACGGACTGCACTTCGAGTCAATTTTGTTTGAAGATGAGGAAGAAGAGGACGCTATGGACACCGAGTCGGAGTCTCTGGTGGGAAGGGCCTCGAGGGGATCTAGAAAGGACCATACAACAAACGCAAGTTCAAAGACAAGATTGGATGTCAAGCTTTGTCCAACTAGAAGCAAAAAATCAAAGGTTGCTGCAACCCGGGACCAAGAAGCCAACTTTGAAGACGTGTCTAAAAGTGATGGTGGGCTTTCCTCTCTTGTGAGTAGCCCTGCTGGGATTATAATGGCAAGTTCTGGTTCAGTTAATTCACACCCCCCACAACTCCCCCTACAAATTACTACCACCACTATATCTCTAGCCATCTTTAAACATAGACAGCATATTAAAAAATAAAAAAAATAGTGTAAATTTGGCCAAAAAGACAGGGACAAATGAAACCGGTTCTATGTTGAGTTTAGATTGAAGCGGCCAGTGATTTAACACAGTGAAATTTAATTCATTAACAGTTTAATATGTTATTGAATGTGTTGGGTCTTTAAAAACAGGTCAAATTTGAGTGGAATAAGCTTTAAAATATCATATTATTTATTTAAAATAAATGTATAGTATTATATTTTTTAAAAGCTTTATGGATTTCCAAAAAATCCAGACCAGCACAAAAACCTCTGCTGTAGGGCTGTCAATAAATGCGATTAAAAGCATCTAGAATAAAAGTTTGTGTTTACATAATATACGTATGTGATATAATGTAATGTAAACATTTAATATTTATATAAAACATTTAAATTATTGGTAAATATAAATAAATACATGTAAATATTTTCTAAATATGTATGTATATGTTTTTATAAATACAAAATTACTATGCACAATACACAGACATATTTTATGTAAAAAGACTCCAGATGCGATTAATCATGGTAAATCATTTGGCAGCCCTACTCTGCAGCAACCGAAATCCAATTTGATACATTCGTAAATATGGAGACCGACCTTTAAACTCTTATGTCTTTTTGTTTAGAGCCTAGATGGGGAGTTCATCTTTGTTAGGCAAAAAAACATTTTAGCATGAAGTGGCATTAAACTTGAGGGGCACGGTGGCTTAGTGGTTAGCACGTTCGCCTCACACCTCCAGGGTTGGGGGTTCGATTCCCGCTTCCGACTTGTGTGTGTGGAGTTTGCATGTTCTCCCCGTGCCTCGGGGGTTTCCTCCGGGTACTCCGGTTTCCTCCCCTGGTCCAAAGACATGCATGCTAGGTTGATTGGCATCTCTGGAAAAATTGTCCGTAGGGTGTGAGTGCGTGAGTGAATGAGTGAGTGTGTGTGCCCTGCGATGGGTTGGCACTCCATCCAGGTGTATCCTGCCTTGATGCCCGATGACTCCTGAGATAGGCACAGCCTCCCCGTGACCCGAGGTAGTTCGGATAAGCGGTAGAAAATGGAATGGAATGGCATTAAACTTAATAAGTAAATAGCCAAATGGAAAAAAGTTTACATATTGAATAACAGTGGCCCCAAAAAGTTTCAATTTCGCACAACACAAAAATACAAAATATTTATATCTTTTATATTTGGATTCTAAATATCACACCACGTGTCATCTGCAAACCAATAATGGTGGAGCTTTTCTCAAAATTTACTTTTTGAAATTTACTTTATCCAAATGGTCCCAAAATCAAGATTATGTTAGTATTTTAATATCTCATTCATCTATTTGTACCAATAATATAGTCATATCCCATATTAATAATAATATTAATATATCTCGTAGGTGAAAAGGTACTAGAATGTTTCTTATGAATTGGATTATTTTTTATCAAAAAATATTTTACTAACCATTTTGTTTGCATTTTGAATTCATCCTAACTTCCTTTATGAACAGACAAAAAAGCAGAAAACCAAAGCTCTGCCACCAGTTAAATATTTGGAGGGTGAAGTTATATGGGCAAAATTTAACCGTAGACCGTGGTGGCCATGTCAGGTGACTGTTGACCCAACAGAGGGAGTTTACCACAGAATTAAAGGTAAATACATGACACCGCAAACATAAATCCTCATGTATTTACTGTGTCAAAAAGCTCAATAGTTCAATGTTTTGTTTGATTGTATTTCAGAGCCACCAGTTAGGCCCAGTCGTCAGTATTTCCTCAAGACATTTGGGGAACCTGAAGAACGAGCATGGGTTGCAGAGCGATCTACTCATATATTTCTGGGTGGATATCAGTTTAACAATCTTCCTTTTGTCAAAGGAACTGGACGACAGAAAGACGACAACCGCAGATACTCTGTAATTTCTGAATCACATGTTAAGTCTCAGTTAAGAGTATATTTTGGTACCTTTAAACCTCCTGTGAAATTGTTACTCTACTGTTACTTTGCAGATACCCAAACGTTTTCTCAACTCTTGGAGTGCTAGCGTGGCTGAGGCTGAAGCGGTTCTTCTAGAGAAGCCAAGGGTGACAACTCCCCGGTCAGAGCTCACCAAAAACATCTCTCATTTAACCACAATGGGAAAAGAAAAAAGGGTGTCTTCGGTGGGATTCATCAACGTTAGCCCTGTCACCAACGGGGCAGTTCTCCAAAAGACCAAAATAACCAAAAAGCTAAAAAAGACTTTATCAACACCCGTCGTCAAAGAGTTGGAATGGAATTATGAGAAGGACAAGGTTGTGGAGCCTTCTGACAGTCCCTACTCTGACATTGATTCGGTTCCTCAGATCCGCAGGTGTCCCAAAAGCAGTGAACGAATATCAAAGCAAAGTGTTGCCAATACACAGGCAAACTCAAATTCAAGTCAACATTCTGTAACAAATGATCTTGAAGTAAAGAAGAACGTTGAGAACCAAGGCGGCCTTTGGTTCAGCAAAGCAGGGAAGAGTCAAGTCAATGGGGCACATGGTCGTGCAGGAATTAAATCCGTTAACTGCTCTTTTGGAAAGGTGTCTTGTAAAATTAAGATGCCAGATTCAGCAAGCGTGAAATCCAAGGACATCACAGGACTAGAGCATTTGTCTGTTGAAGCCAAGAAGGCCCTCGATAGGAGAGTGAAGTGCCTTCCTGCAAGCAGTCGTCTGATGACTAGAGCGCTGAAGGCGATGGAGGAGGCGGAGCACAATAAGACACAGATCTCCAACCAAAATCAAGGGTCGACCTCAAATGTTGAGGCACAGAATTCTTCTGATTTTACAGAAACTGAAAAAATAGGTGCCAAGGAGAAGACAGCAACTACACCAAGCCACGATCTCAAAAAGGATTCAAAAATTGACGCGCATGCTCCGTCATCTTCCGATCTAAGTCTGAAGGATGATAAACATTTAGTAAAATCTGAAGATGAATCCTCTTGGATATCTCCATCAGTTTCAATGAAATTTAAACAAGAGAACCGTGTTTCTGGTCTATCTTCAAGTTCCTCCGCATCGTCTTTGTGCTTAAAAATGGAAGATCTTGAAAACATGAAGGAAATAACCTTTAAGTCACTTGATAAAGATCATAGTGGAAAGTGTTTTAGGCCTGATGTAAACTATAAGTTTAGTACATTCTTAATGGTGCTCAAGGATATGCACGATAGCAGAGAACAAGAAGGAAAACCATTGATAATGGAACCCTTACCCAAAGACCATCTTATTAAAGAGGAACCATCGTTGATTCCCACGAATGACATAAAGGACGAGTCGGACACAACCAACACTGTGTTTTCACAATGTAAACAAACCAAAAACTTCACAGCCAAACAGAAGAAGAGCGGGAGGAAATCTAGACAAAATAAGGCAATGGAGATCCTACAAGGTGGTACCTCTTACAGCGGTGCTATCTCTGAAAATCATCTCACTTCCACAGTTTCTAAAAGTGCTCAGAGCAAAAGCAAAAAAGTTCAATTTCTGGAAAATAGAAAGACAAAAACCAGAGCACCCACTGTGGACACAGTGATGATTCAAAATCCATTTGGTAAAGTAATATCTGAACACCGGCTTTCATCATCAGAACCAGACACCAAGTTTTCTGCAAATGTGCCCAAAAAACGCTGGCAGAAGTTCGACCAATTCAGTGACAGAGAATTACATCTAGATGAAGGGAATCGTACGCAAGAGGCAGGACCATTACCAGAGTTGTCCTCAGAAAATTGTGACATCTTGATAGATGGCACAAACAAGTCAAGTTCGGTAGACCCTGGGAAGGAGAGTAACACAAATGCATCAGAGACTTCTCAAAGCAACAGTCAAATAAACAACATCCCCACAGGTAAGGGAATTCGTGGATAATGTCATCTATAGATAACATGTAGGTTTTCTTTACCTTCATATCGTCTTTTTTCGCAGAACGCAAACGTATTCGAAAACCTAGCAAAAGACTCATCGAATGGACAGAGGAGTATGATCAGTTCTTTTCCACTAAGAAGAGATCAAAAAAGAAACCTCAGTCGTCTACTAAGGTAGTTCCATTTATACTACGCTAATGCTAAGTTGATGCTACGCTAATGCACTTTCCACGATTCAGTCTGGATGTTGGAAGGTTATTTTATATTCTCTTACTCAGTATACCATTCTGATGCGTTTTGTAAACTGCACATAGGTTGAAAAACACAACTGTAGTGATCCATTAGAGAAAGCACCAGGAACCACACAGACACCTCAAACAAGAGAACAAGGTGTGTCGCAATCCGTGCCAGAAGTAGAGACTCCTCCTCCTGAAGAGATGTCCAAAACCACATCCGCAATCGAAGACGCTCCACATGATCAACATGATGAGGCTCAGGTTTTGTCTATAGATACAATGACTCCTCCTCCTGAAACAGCACCATCTCCATGTGCTGAAACTCATAAGGAACAGCTTCATTGTCAAAATGATTTGGCCATTGGTGAGTAGATGTGACCCATTCAGTGTGCTTCATGAAAATGCCGTTTTCTTTACTTTTCATTGGCATTATTACTGTATGGGATACTGTAACGGTATGATAAAGTTGTTGTATTTGGCCTACTGCTGAGTAACAACAGTGCTTATTTTATTTATTCACTGAATATAAATTATTTATGGTTAAAGAACATTTTTATTAATAGTCAGGATAGTCAAAATATTCACTATTTTTCATCATTTTTAATAGGTGGTGGTGTGTGTCTTAGCACAAAGAGACAAAGGAAGCCCACCCAAAAAATTCTGGAAAGTTCACTTGAGGCTGAACCAATTCTCATGCTTAAACGAAAGGTATTCACTCGATTAAACGAACAGCTCACCCAAAAATGAAAAATCTGTCATTTTATACATCAACGTATGATTCTATATTAAAAGAACAGGGCTCTGAATAAGTGAGTAAAATCGAGTGAATTTAAAAGGTTAGTTCACCCAAACTTGTATAAATGTCTTTGTCTGATGAACACAAAGGAGGATATTTGGAAGAATGTCAGTAACCAAACAGATCTCACCCCCCTTCGACTCCCATGGTATAAATGGGGGATGAGATCTGTTTAGTTACTGACATACTGTTGTTGTTCATCAGACAAAGACATTTATACGGGTTTGGAACAACCTGGGTGAACTATCCTTTTAAATTCACTCGATTCTACTCACTTCATACAGAGCCCTGTTGTTTTGTTATAGAATCATACGTTTTTATTTCTTGTTCCTAAAAGACCAATAGAATTCAATATGACTAAATCAATAAATGTCTTTCTTTTGCAACATCTATACGATCAAGGGGAAATATGTTATTATATAAGTCTAGTACAGGGGTTCCCAAACATTCCAGCCCACGACCCCCAAAGTAACAGTGCCAGTTACTCGCGCATAATGACAACACAAAAGAACACACTCTAACATGATATTATTTAGTAATATACTCATTAGGCCTATATTATTTGTTTTATAATATTCACAAAAGTTGACAACAAACAAGATGAAGAGGGATTGGCTTGGGGCGAGTTCATAGGTGTGTGTGCCGATGGAGCTGGAGCGATGCTGGGTAAAAAATGGTATTTAAGTCCTGTGAACGGAAAGTTGCAATCGCGTTGTTACACATTTTCGAGTGAAAAGGAACTTCAAATGAGAAAATTAGTGGGCGTGGCCTGCGTTTTTCACTGCAAATTGATTCGATGTATAAAAACAGCTGTTACACTTTGAAATTGAAACTCACATTATACGTAAAGTTGAAGGGGAGGGGTTAACTGATGCTCCGCCCAAGCCGTCTAATTCACTTCATTTCAGATGGAAAGTCATTTCAGGGCGGAAGTGCATTTTCGGATTTTAACTGAAGATAATGAGGGTACATGAATTTAAAAAAGAAAATGACCCACATTGAGATGCTATTTATTATAAACGCTGCAGTATTTCATGAAAATATATGAATGTCATTTTTTATTTCACTGGTACTTTAAAGCAAGAGCCTTGCAAGTGCCGAGAGCAAAACACTTGACCCAGAACTTAAAAGTATTCTTGAGACCTCAATAAAAACGGTCAACTACATCAATTATTACTGCTTATTTCTGATGGAGCATGGGTCCCAGCTCGCTGACCACCTCACTGATTCTAACTGGTTAACAAGGCTTGCATATTTATCTTGTATATTTGAAAAACTAAATGGACTTAATATGTCGTTGCAAGGTGAAAACACAAGCGTCATGTCACTTAAGGATAAAATCCATGCATTTAAGAGAAAACTTGAACGCTGGAGCGAGCGAGTTGAAATGGGCATGATTGACATGTTCTCTAAGCTTGACGAATTCATAGAGTGTTAACATTGTGAAGAAGTCTATCACTTCCCACCTTGAAGCCCCAAAAATCTACTGGTTTAGCAGCAAAAGAGGGATGCTTGGTTATCAAGTGTCGTAGCATTTTTACAGGCTTCCGTGTGCGAGCAGTTCAGTGCAGACAACACATTGGGGATGCAGTACTTGGTTGACAATAACGCATGTAAATACCGGATAAATTCCTCTCTGTACTTTTGGCACTTGGAATAAGGCTGATTCGAGCTCTGATGGATGTCCTCTTTATGCAAATCGCCTCTTCTTGTACCAGATGTCTATGGCCTTTCTGCGTTGTCTTTGGTCGATATTAACGTTTCATATCGACAAAAAAAAACTAAACTTAAAGCCTTAAAAATTATCTGCGTGGACATAGCCTATGCGAATGTTTAACGTGGTGCTTGACTCAATACATATAACCATGTGTTTGCTCATTAATGTGACGTAGTCACCTCAGGGGTCACGATCGAGGGTCAGGAAATTCGAAAGGCTGATGGCTTTTTATTTGCATGTTTTTATTTTGAACTTGACTAATATTTTTACATCTTGTTACACTTATTGATAAAATAATATGATTATTAATACTATTTCTAATAATTAAAAACAATTGATTTCGGGAAATCATCTCGCGACCCTGTCCTGACCCCTACTTTGGGAACCCCTGGGGTTGTTCACCTAAAATAAAAATGATGTCATCATTTGTTCACCCTCAAGTCATTCATAACCTGCATAAAAATTTCTTCTGTGGAACACAAAACAAGATATTTTGAGATAAGTGATTTCAATTGAAGTCAATAGGGACAAAGCTGTTCTGGGTTACCAACATTGTTTAAAACAAGAAAGAAGGTCATACAGTGTAAATGATGAAAGAATTGTCATTTTTGGGTAAACTGTTCCTTCAAATCTAAATAAAGTTTGGGCATATGCGATATTTAAATTAATAATTGCCATATAAGAATATGAGAGAATCCAGCTAACGTCATTGTCATTCACAGGTGAAGTCACAGAAAACATCTGGACATGCGGCTAACTCAGGTTTGTCAAGCCTTTAAAACTGTTCATCATTTTATTGAAAATATGAGGGAGGGCATGTTATTTTAGAAACATAGCCGACAGTCAGAATGAGTTCAAGGCGATTTAACAAGCATATAAGAAGACACCTGCCCATCACTTACATTAAACTCATCTAAAACGGAGTGCTTAAAGATTGAGACACAGATGGTGCCACACCAGTAGACGTGCTATGTTCATATCTCTGCTTATCCTAAAACTTGAGAATGCACATAGGCTTTGGGTATCTTAACTAGTTGAACATTGTGCTGGCAACCCCAAGATCATGGGATTTATTCCTAGGGAGGAAATAAAAATAATAGATTTCTCGTGCTTGATCATTTGACCGGTTTAATTCAGTCCCACAATTGTTATCTCATAAACTGATAAAAATCTCTTATCATTCGGCAGCAAAAGTAAATTGTTGTTAAAAAGGTTTTATTATAAAGATTTATTTAATATGTTTGTGTGCGTTGTTTGAATGTTTGTGTAAATAAAGGCGTGGGACAACAATCATCAAAAAGTAAGAACAAGCCGTTCGAGTCCATCGACACACCGGCTGCCTCTATCCTTGAAAGTCCTGAGATGGAGACAGTCATTTCCCCGGCTGTGCCTCAGGCAGCTGACCCAGAATCAGTTGAAAATAACTCAGATGCTGTGAATTCACAGGTCAGTAAAAGAATTCTTCCTAAACTTAAAGCTCTATTCAAACAAAAACTAAGTTTTTTTCAGCACCAAACTTACAGTTTGACACTCAGACCTATGTATTTGCAAATCAATTCAGATTTGTTTATAGCGCTTTTTTCCAATGTTTTTTAAAATAAATTACATAAAACAGTAAAAAATTTATATATAGCATAACATATGAAATAGAATACATACCATTATTGCAATTTATATTGTCATCATAGACAATGTTGTAATCAGAGCAAAACAAAGAGGTATTTGACACATAGATTCAACTAATTCAGAAGTATTATTTGTGATTTATTATGTAATAAAAATAGACGCAATGGTGTGTAACATCATATCCTTTTGCCAAAATTGGATGGTTCAAATTGTTTTGTGTATGCTGAGAGCCATGCAGTATTTAATTCACTCACTGGTCTCTTTATTCTGATAATGCAAATATCTGAATGATTTCGAACACAGCAGTCTCTAGAGTTTATACCGAGTGTCAGTTCTGTGGTCAGAGGAACCACCATCATCATCATCATCACCACCAGATGTGAACATGACAGAAATGCAGCAATAACTAAAACAATACAGCCGCGGAAAAAATGAGAGAGCATTAAAAATATAATGTAATTGTATATGTATTGTTTAATGTAAAGTCCAGTGTCTGAATTTTAACAAAATCGATACCTCGGGAGTGAGATTCAGTCATCCAACAACACTGTGAAAGACCGACAGCATGACAATGACAAGTCACATGAAAACTGATAAAAATCCAGGTTATCACATGAAAGAATGATTTCCGCATACCTATAAATAGTGAATTCAGAAAAACTGAAACTCTTTTTTTCTGCGGTTCAACTTTGTAGTGAAAGACACAGAAGACTGCAGGTTAGCCCCTGCTGGCAGATTATTGAACTACACCGTATTGGACCACAAGGCATCTGACATTTATAGTATTAATGAAGAATTGTTTTTAATGGCATAAAATATGTAATGTGACTTCTAAGAACTCCTCAAATGCAGTATTCATTACTTAAACACACAAAACAGATTGCAACAAAGTATACTTTAGACCTTAACTGATCTTATTATATGACATTCAGATGTTTGTTCCCAATGATGGCTTGCCTTCTGAAACGAAAGGTCAATCGCAATCTGATGATCTCTCAGCCACCAAGAGGCTCTCTGGTGAAAAAGATGACGGCACCCTCTTCAAGGGACACGTGTGTCAGGTAGGTTTGTTTTCTGGGGTCACCTGTATTATCGCTAATAAACAAAGTAAGTTGAATGGTCCTTTTTGTTGAAGGTGTGTGAGAAAAAGGGAGATTTGCTTTTGTGCGAGGGTCAATGCTGCGGGGCATTTCACCTACAATGCACTGGGCTGAGCGAGACTCCAGGAGAGACAATTTTGTGTCAGGAGTGCACAACTGGTGGGTCCCGACTTCATCATTTTCTTGTTGACACTATGGAACGTTTTTGGTGTGTGTTGACGTTTATTTCATAAATGTTTTGATAGGCATACACTCCTGCTTTTCCTGTAAGAGCTTAAGTGAGGATGTGAGGCGTTGCATGCTTCCTGAATGTGGGAAGTTTTATCACGGGGAGTGTGTGGCCAACCACGGCCCCACGGTGGCTCTGAACCGGGCCTTCCGCTGCCCTCTTCACGCGTGTCTGTCGTGTTTTATTACCAACCCTACCAACCCATCCACATCTAAAGGTTGGTATCTGAAGGTTTGTGCTGAGATATTTGTCTCAATTAAATCTCGCACAGATTTAAAGGGACAGTTCAGCAATTCAGCAAAAAAATTATTCTGCGTTCAAACCTGAAAATGACTCTTTATTTTGATTCTGCGGTACACAAAGGAAGATATTTTGAGAAGTGTCTCAGTGGTTTTGTGTCTATACGGTGGAAGTCAGTGGGGCTCCATGTTGTTTTGTAACCAACATTCTTCCATAGATCTTCTTTTGTTTTCTCTAGAAGAAAGAAAGTCATACAGGTTTAAACTGACATGAGGGTAAATAAACGATGACAGAATTTTCATTTTTGGATGAACTTTCCCTTTAAGAGCATTTGGCTTGTTTATTCAGAATTTTGACATATTTTGTGTCGCAGGTCAGCTCACTTGCTGCATCAGGTGTCCTGTGGCGTATCATGCAGATGATCAATGCATACCTGCTGGAAGTGTCACGCTGACCGACATCAGTATTGTGTGTCCCAATCACTTCACACCGCGCAAGGGCTGCCGCAACCATGAGCACGTCAACGTCAGCTGGTGCTTCGTCTGCTCTGAAGGTTTGAGTCCAGCCGTGACTGGCAACCATTTCTTATCTAGAATTTTGTAGGTCTATAATAAATAAAAAGGAATAGTTCAGACATGACGGTTGTTTCAAACATGTTTTATTATTCTTCATGGAAAACAAAAATAAAAATGTGGAAGAATTTGTATTATGAAGAAGCTTCAACATTGATAAAGCACAACTTTTTATTCAAAACGTTATCATTTATTCATCCTCATGTTGTTCAAAATCCGTATAAGCCTTTCATCTGTGGAACACAAAAGACAAAAAGACAATATTTTGAGAAATGTTTTAGTGGTTTTGTGTTCATTCCATGGAATTCAATGGAGTGCAATGTTGTTCGGTTACCATCATTCTTCAAAATATCTTCCTTTGTGTCCTGCAAAAGACAGAAAGTCATACAGGGCAAAAATGACATGAGAGTGAGTAAATGATGAAAGGTTGTTTATCTTTGCGTGAACTATCCCTTTACAAGGTCATTTAGAGAAACACTTTTGGTCTCGCTTCTCTTCACAGGTGGAAGTCTACTGTGCTGTGAATCGTGTCCTGCCGCGTTCCACAAAGAATGCTTGAAAATCGACATGCCAGAAGGCAGCTGGTACTGCAACGACTGTCGAGCCGGAAGGAAACCGCACTACAAGGAGGTCGTATGGGTGAAAGTGGGCCGTTACAGGTCAGAACACAAAAAAAATTCTTGCAAACCTTTTTTTTCTCATGTGTCTTTGTTTACAAAAGTTTCTTTAATATGATCGACCAAGCCTTTTTTTTCCTAACTTCTAACCTTTTTATTAAGAAACATCAGCATATCCACGTTTACAGAGTTTGTAGTAAACACAGCAGCCCCTGCTGTTCGAAACAAGTATTGCGATTCATTTAAAGAGTACATAACTAGGGATTTTTAAAGTCCTACTTTGGTTTATGGAGTTTCAAACAACGTTTATGTAAATAGAAGGTGTAAAAATGCTATTGTTTCATAATCATAGGCAGTTTTTCTTTCCTAACTTCTCAATGGATTTATTCCGAGATTAATCTGTCTAATCCCCTCCTTTCCGCTAGCCAAGTCTGATGTGATTGGTCACATGGTCTAGTCTTCTGTGATTGGTGGTTTACGAGCTACGGTGTTTGGGGTAGAAGAGTGAAGTTTTCGCAGGCAAACCTAGCAAAACGTAGGCGGGGACTATAAGCAGTGACGCTAATCCGTGGCGGTTCGCGAATCGGACTAGGGACGACTCTTTGCGTGATTCAGAGTCGACTCCCTTTTATCCAAGCCAATAACTTTGTTATTCATTCACCTTTGGGTTTACAACTTGACAGACTGCTTACTTTCAAACATTACATTACTCGCTGCATGAAATGTCATTTTCATGATCTCATGTTATGTACTCTTTAACGTGTTAGCCTAATTGAATCGTCATATATTATAATTGATTTTCAACCAGCTCACAGTGAATCATTACATCCCTAATAAGAATACCATTATCCTTTATTTGCTCTGTTAGGTGGTGGCCGGCAGAGGTCAGCCATCCAGAAAGCATTCCTGAGAATATCCAGCGCATGAGACATGATGTCGGAGAGTTCCCGGTCCTTTTCTTTGGCTCGAATGATTACCTATGGACCTACCAAGCTCGTGTTTTCCCTTATATGGAGGGCGATGCCAACAATAAAGAGAAAATGGGAAAGGGTGTTGATTCTACATATAAGAAAGGTTAAATTGATTATATGTTTATGTATATCCATGCTCACATGATGTTCAAAGCAAGTGAAATTTCTTAAACTGTGACTCAGCTTTGGATGAAGCTGCAAACAGGTTTAAAGAACTGCAGGCTGAGAAAGAACTACGACAGCTGCAGGAAGACAGACGAAATGACAAGAAACCTCCACCATACAGACATATTAAGGTACCGGCCATAAGTGACAGTTAATGCCACCCGTACATGATTCAATAGCGAGAATCTAAACAAGGCACATCCCACAGGTGAACAAACCAATCGGCAAGGTGCAGATCATCTCGGCAGACCTTTCGGAAATCCCACGATGCAACTGTAAAGCGACGGATGAGAACCCTTGCGGTATAGATTCAGAGTGCATCAACCGCATGCTACTGTACGAGTGCCACCCGCTGGTGTGTCCCGCAGGCGAGCACTGCCTGAACCAATGCTTCTCCAAACGGCAGTGCTGTCAGGTGGAGATCTTCAGGACGCTGTCTCGAGGCTGGGGGCTGCGCTGCATGCACGATATTAAAAAGGTGTGTGATCATATGTTAAAGTTTTGTCTTTAATGTCTTTTGGTTTGATTATCACTTGGTTTTTGAGATTCTGTGTTATAATACTTAAGGGGGACTTTGTCAACGAGTATGTCGGAGAAGTGATAGATGAGGAGGAATGCCGTGCCCGGATTAAGCACGCTCAAGAGAACAATATTGGCAACTTTTATATGCTCACACTGGACAAGGTGAGTTTCTAAGACTTTTCGGATCTTCCGGATGAATGAGCACAGTATAAAGAATATTTCATGAAAAAAATAATATTCTCTCATCATTTATTTATCCACATACCATACCAGTTGTATACTACTTACTTTTTTAAATTCAGCATAATTAAATATATTTATTCATATCGATATAATACAAATATCTGTGTTTTATGTTCTCCAAAAAGCTCATCCATCCATCATTAAAGTAATTCAAATGACATAAACCAAGCGGATCTGAGCTCTAATTTCAAATATGACTACACATCAATAACCTTTTTTCAATCTCATTGGTTCTTGAGCTCCTCCTGATGAAATATCTTGTCTTGAGATGAGGTATGAGTTATCGCCAAATTTTTAATATGCATGTGGGTGAATTATGAAAGAATTTTTTGTAAAAAAAAAATGTAGAATAGATGCACCGATATATCTCCCGATTATCGGTATCTTTTAGCGACCGATATCGATAATTGGGAAATGTATAAGTCAAAAAATGAAATAGTTCAAAAACAGCCTATGATCGGGGACGATGTATCCTGTCAATCAAATGAGGACAAGAAAATACAATCAATTTGTGCTCTGTGTATAGAAAATGTTAAGAAACATCACCAGTTTGATGTTCAATATACATAGTTATTATATTAATTAATAACATTCAGAAAGTTAATAAATATTAAAATATCGGCAGATATCACTCTCACAATCAGGTATCGGTGGTGAAATTAAGGATCAGTGCATCTCTATTTTTTATATTTATTCTGCTAGGATCGAATAATTGATGCCGGGCCAAAGGGAAATGAAGCCCGTTTCATGAACCACAGTTGCCAACCCAACTGCGAGACCCAAAAATGGACAGTCAATGGAGACACCCGTGTTGGGCTCTTTGCTCGTACAGATATCCCCGCTGGTAAGTCGAATCACCTTTCAAAACACATTGGGCTACATGCTTGCATTTAATCTGCTCTGCCAAAAATGAAGTTTTGATTCTTGTCTTTAAAGGCACAGAGTTAACGTTTAACTATAACCTTGAGTGTCTGGGCAACGGGAAGACGGTGTGTAAATGCGGTGCATCTAACTGCAGTGGATTCCTTGGAGTGAGACCAAAAGTAAGAGTCAAACCTCAGAGCTCTATGGGACTGGGTTGCCAGATCTACAGGACAAAATGATCCTATGGCTAATCAAAACTAGCCCAAAACTGCAGAATTGGCAACCCTAATATTTTGGAATATTACAATTTTGGAAATAAACAATTCAGTCACTTAAAAATAATTTACACTGTATTGGTTGTAAGAAAAATTATATTTTATTTGATTATGTTTACAAAAACATAATAGTTATTGTAGCCAAAGCATAATCTTTTAACAATAATACAGTGATTCTTTCTGCATTGATAACTGGATTTTAAAGGAGTAGTTCACTATAAAATAAAAATTTCATGATAATTCACTCTCCCAAGCCGTTCTTGTGTTTATTTCTTCTGTCAAAAACAATTTGAGGAAAGCTTTCCAGGGTTATTATTCATATAATGCAGTTAAACTACTACTTTAAAGGTTAATACATGATCTCTGTCTCTCAGAACAATCCCCCGTCAGACGATAAGGGCCGCAAACTAAAGAAGAAATCCCAAATGAAACGCAAATCCCAGGAAGTGATCAAGGAGCGAGAGGACGAGTGTTTCAGCTGTGGAGATGGGGGACAGATTGTGTCCTGCAAGAGGCCAGGCTGTCCAAAAGTTTACCACGCAGACTGCCTTAATCTCACCAAGAGACCTGCTGGTCTGTCTTCATTCACTGACATTTATTTAATTAACATCTGCAAATTTACCACAAATCACTTTGATGTCACATGTTATTATGTTTCAGGCCGTTGGGAGTGTCCATGGCATCAATGTGACTTGTGCGGTCAGGAGGCGGCCTCCTTCTGCGAGATGTGTCCCAGCTCATACTGCGTGGAACATCGGGACGGCATGTTATTCATATCCAAGCTGGACGGCCGCTTGTCATGCAGCGAACACGACCCCTGCGGCCCCCAGCCTCTCGAGCCCGGTGAGATCCGAGAATTCACAGCTGAAACCGTTACCACGTACTCCATAAACACCAACAACAAATCCACTCTCCCGGACACGGCTCCTGATGTAGCCCCTCAGGTCCTCTGTGACCCCTCCAGCAGTCCGGTGAACATCTCTTTGAACTGTGCATATTCACCCATTTCTTCTTATGGAGAAGATAAAGAAGATCTGGTGGAGGTAGAAGGAGATAGTGAGGGAGAGAAGAACATCAGTCGAGATATCGTGGAGAAATTAGAAATGAAAGAGAAAACTGAAGTTTGAGATTTTTAATATTTATTGAAACTTTAAATGAAGAGTGCACTTAGGAGTTGATCTCTGAAGAAAATGAAGTTGGATTTAACAATTGCACTTTGGAAGAAATGATGAAAATTATTGCATGGATTCGAGCACTATATGAGTAAACAGGAGCCACTTCATAGACAGTTACATCATCGCTAGGCATCATGGGATTGTGCACACTTCAAAAATAATTTCAAGAATTGTGCAACACTAATGAAATTATCTTAAAGCAAAAGTGAAGAGAATGAAAATACAGTATTGAAGTTCTTGAGGGAAAGAAGTATATTGTTTCTGTAACATTTTATTTTACATAGAAAGTCATTTTTGTCTTTTTTTAAAGATGATGTCAAATAGAAAGAAGTATCTTTTATCAAAACATGCTTTTTTGTACATTTGCATTGTGAGTAAATGGGGACTTTTGGAATGATTAGGCTAAATTTTGCTTTGAAGAGTTAGAGTAGTACATTTGGTTAAAAGAGAATAGTTGATAAAGATTAAAATATTATCTCAGTCCAATTACTACATATAATAGTGCCATTTGTTAAATGACGGAAAGACTATTTGTTGAAGCACTTATGTAGAATAATTTCCTTGTTCTGCTTAACACGAAGGAAGATATTCGGAAGAATGTCACTAACCAAACAGATTTAATCTCCCAATCACTCCTATAGTAGGAAATACATACTATGGGAGTCAATGGGAATCTGTTTGGTTACGGACATTCTTCCAAATGTCTTCCTTCGTGTTTAGCAGACCAAATAGATGTATACAGGTTTGGAACAAACAGAGGATGAGTAAATGATGACAGAATTTAAATTTTTGGGAGAACTATCCCTTTAAGTGTACTTCTAATATATTTTAAAGAATATCTAATGTTTCTTTAAATTCATCTTTAGCCAAATTGGCTTAAGCTGGAATTGCCATGATCAATATTCATCTGTTTTGATTTTGTCTATCCGACAAGGAAAACTGTATAATACTAACGTTTTTTTCTGGCTGCACTCAATTCTGCTGTGAATTTAAAGGTTAAGTATCAAATTTAGCACCAAACAGTCCCCAAACACACCCTGCCCACACCATCCCATCATTGTTTGAACAAAGTTTTTGTCCTGCCCCAAAATCACACTGTTGGATAAGCCAAAATGTAACACGTAGGCTGCTCAAACAAACAAGGAGAAGAGTTACGAACACTACTGAGTCAGCACTTCAACTTGCTGCAAAATTAGTTATTTTTGCACTAAACACTTTATGTTTTAATCAATTAAGTTCACATATCTTTCGATTTTGTTAATCGATTGGTCAGAAACATCCCTAACTCACTTGACTGTTCTATACTATTGTATATATTTTTTATACCTTAGATATATAGTAGAAAGTGACATTGTATGAGGCAGGAGGTCAAATCTGACGTGATGTTCAAAAATGTGAACTGACACTGGTCACATTATTATTGACAACAAAGCAAAGTCTTTTATAGCGATTTGTGAAGCTAATTTATATGACGGATGATTTAGGATTGTTATGAAACAGGTCTGCTGGTGTTTCCTGAACTCTTCTATTGAACTGACCGAGTCTTCTGAATAGTGAGCAGAACTGCAATCCTTTTGCTCTACTCGTGTATATTATTGCACTAAATATATGGTTTAACGCTGCTCTGAGTCACACCACGTTCCACTTCAGTTTATTTCAGACAGAATGTCATGCAAAAGGGGAAAAATATCTGCTGCCTTGTTATTAAAGACTGTCATTGTGCTGTAGTGCTTTGTACAGAATAAACAGCATAACAAAATGTGTTTGCTACATTTATTGCTCTCAGTACCTGCATGTACTTCACTTTTTCTTTGTTTTGCAGTCAAATATAAGCAGAACTTGACACCACATTTAAATTACATAAAGGTGCGTTTCTGTCACAACTGTCTGGGTCATGTCTTTATATCATGACATTATTGTTAAATGTACACTTCATCCCAAATGAAAATTCCAAACCTGCAGGACTTTCTTCTTCTGCAGAACATGAAATGAGATACTTTGAAGAATGTTTATAACCGAACAACAGTGGTACTTTTGTATGGACACAAGTCAATGAGTAGCGCCTTTGTTCGGTTACCAACATTCTTCAAAATACCTTGTTTTCCCGCAGAAGAAATCAATAAAAAATCTTAATGCAGTTCATTCCCCTGACAGTGTCGACAGCTTTGATAAGCTTACTGTATGTTGATGAGCCTAGCAAAAATCGATACAATATTCCTAAATTTAATCATATGTATCTTATATATTGATAATTTACAGTATAAGTATTTGATTCTTCCTCAGTTTGATGATATATAATACAATCACGTGGTGCACAATGATTTTTACATTGAATAAACTTGCCACAAAGCATTTATTGTGTTACTTTGTTTTGATATTTTAGGTGTGCTTCTTTTGTTGTACATTTATAATATACTTTGATTTGATTCCACACAATTGGTAAATAAAAAAAGAGTTTTGTCTGAATAAATGGTAAATTAAATCGTTTTTACGGTCCCCTTTGATGTCACCTAAACAAACACAGAGGAAAAATCATTTAACCTCTAATATATTGCAAATTGTGTAAAAAATGAAACAAATATCTGATAAGGACGCCAGCAGAAATGAATATAAGAATCTCAGTTCACATTAGATGTACAGATTTTCACCAGAACAACAATATATTTAGCTACAGGCCTCTTAGATGTAATACAGGCACAATATAAACCGAACAAACTAAGGCTGTATGTACAAATATGTTCACGTCTGACAACTTAGTGTCCCGTTGTACAATATCAAGTCAAATTAAATAATGAAATAAAATAAAGGTGTAAACAATATCATCACATTCGTCAAATGCTGTAAATCAGTTAGCTTTTTGCACGGAGCAAGACAAAGATCTTTGATGTCAAGAACGTCAAACATTGCATAACACTACACAGAAAACTTCAGGCTCTATGACAACAGTATCTGGTGAAAGGTGCTCCTGACAGGCAGCGTTTATGCACAGACAATACACAAAATGCAGTAATATTTGAATGTTCCACATTAAGACACCTTTAAAATGTCGTAACATGGCTACATGTGACACATGATCATTCCAGTCACTAATACAAGCATCTTTAATTTGGTTTTCCTCTTGGTTGTGTGCACATTTCAGCTCTAGACCATATATATATATATTTATGAGAAAACTGTTCAATTGATTTCAGATCTGTATAACCTGAAAGACTCTAGCTTAGTGTGGACAAATAAAACAAAACTGTTCATACATTAGTTTGAGCGACCAACTTCTGTAAACATTATGATCCCCAGAAGACATGTAAAATGCAATAATTTATAAAAGGTGACAAATTCCTCAAGGCATTGTTTGTAAAGCAGACTCCTTTACATTGGCAATGACTAAGGCATATTTCCCTAAAGCTTGCAAAGTGCCGTCATCTTCTGTTTTTGGTAAAATGTATTGCCATGCATTGTGGATACTTGCTTCAGTCAACATTCTCAGGTTCAAAAACAAGTGTTCTCGAAAAGAAAGCGCATTCATCGCTTGAACACAAAAATAGAAAAAGCATGTTATATATATATGAATAGGCTTCATAAAGCCTGATTCGGACATAATGCACAGAAAAAAAATGAGAGACACAATCAGGCAGGATGATCCGGTTGATAGTTCAGGTGATATAAAATTCTCCAGTCATTCCAAAATAGACATTATGATACAGCAGTTTTTTCCTGCGGTAGGTCAGTTATGGCAGCAGTTGGCAAAATAAGAGTCCTTCTTTTGTCCAAGGTCCACTCCTTTCTCCTCTGTGTGGACAAAAAAAATCTAGTTAAATCATATCTTAATTTGAGTCTTTTTATAATACAAAAAGAGCAGCTGATGTGCATCCCTTTATCTGTACAATAGTACACATCAGTTTAGATCTGTATTTGGAAATATTGTCTATTGTATATTAGATAAACATCATGAAGTGGGAAGTGAATGTAATACGTGTTGAGAAACTATCAGCACGGAGTTATGAAAATGTCATAATGCACCTATTGCGCAATGGCTGTAATCTTCAAAATGCCCACCTTGCATGAACTCCAATGCGCAACTACTGAAGTCCTCAGCAACCTTCTGAAACACCTCATCTGTTTAAAAAAAGAAGTGAAACTTGCTATCCGATTTCGGGTCACATGTCAGTAGCGCTCAGTAGAGCAGTTATGCTGAGGTGTATCACTTACCAACATGTTTTCCTGTTTTGCTAGAGGTCTCAAAATTTTGTGCACCGATGTCTGCAAAGAAAGGTTTTTATTGTTTTAATTGTCGATTGTTTAATTGTTTTAACTTTTTTTATTGCAACTGTTCTTTTGGAAGAGAGAAAAGAACTAGTGCTTGCCATCTGCAAAATCTTGTACATCATGATAGTCCACTTGTCGTGTACTTCGGTCAGCCTCGATGAGGTCAGCCTTAGTGCCACACAAATATATCTTGCAGTTCTGAGAATGAAGTGAGAATGGGTGAATAAAAATAGAATTGATTCATCCATGTGTCATTTTCTGCAATAACAAAACGTATTCTACCTCTTCACAGCTCTGTATCTCCTTCACCCAAAACCTGGCCCTTTCAAAACTGCTGCTGTCAGTCATATCTAAAAACAAATATAGAAATACAGCTGGTCAGTTATTAATAAAGACATCCATTTTTTAAGCAAGCACATCAAATGTGCACAGAGTGTGAACTATGTACAATTTTCTGCATGAGAGAGAGAAGATATACCATAGCAGACGATAGCAGCACGGGCTCCTCTGTAGTAGATTCTGCTCATGGCCTCGTAACGCTCAGATCCAGCAGTGTCCTAAAATAAAAGCATGAGTTATCAATCTTTGATGATCATATGGAAGGGTGAGGCTTGCCTTTACAGTAACTACTTACCCATATTCCCAGCGTAACCACCTTATCACCGATATTAAGGGCTTTGGCAACGAACGCAGCTCCTATAGTCTTGGGACAAAAACAAATCTGATCAACACATTTCGTTGAGCTGAACTGCGTCAGGTTATCAAAAGTGACAACAGTGGAAGGCGACCATACCTGTGGAGCTGGTTTCTGTGACAAGACTAGACATTACTGATCATACAGTTTCCAATCATGATCTTTTGAATCATGATTTGTTCTTGAAATGTTTGTATGCTGGCTTCCCGCACAAAATTGTGCGTACGCATGTGAAGTGAATGAGACCCATTGTCAAGTCTGCCCCAAACTTAACATGTTTGATAATAGTCATGCCCTGGAAGACGTGTTAAACATGTCAATATTAACCAGCAGGAAATCTGGTTGTGTAAATAAATGACAGTCTTTCTATAATGTTACTCCCTATATGCAGATTGTCCACCGCTCGCCATTCCTGAGGCCAACAAATAGTGGTGGCACCGGGTTGCTGTGTGTCACATGTGCGAGTGCCCCTTTATCGCTGCTTGCAGCTTTAATTCTTCTTAAAAGTTCTTAACTTTCAATTTGCTGGACCGCAACCATACGTATATTATATGCAACTATATCTTTTCTTTGCATGAAAACAGCTCATCTTATAAAGCGGACTCTGTATGTTACACAGTTAAGAGATTACTTACATTTTGATACGGGCCCACAAGAAAGCGGCGATGAACACATCTCTCCACCAGACTGGTTTTGCCCACGCTCTCTTTGCCAAGCATGACCACTTTAGCATCCACTCTCATGGCAGTCATGATTGTGTGTGTGTGGAAAAATACACTATAGAAATGACAAAAACATTGGTTCATTAGGTTGACATTACTTGACCTTAAAGGGATACACAAAAGCAAAGACTTAGTGAACATGTTTAATAAATGATGTATTAATGACAATGGTACTTTTAACAGTTTAAATATATAATTGGTTACCAATCTCAGCATGGCTAGTTTTTGCTAATACTCCAATCTATGTAACTGTTACAGCAATAAAATATAATGTAAAACACCTCATTTTACATTAAGTTAATCATTTTTCACTTACCTGTGGTTTTGGTGTATGTTGACTTTAGAGTTTAAAAGTAACGTTAACTTTACAGACAGATAAGTACTGTAACTGGGTGGCTAAGGGTTCAGTTAGCAATCCACATGAAATCCATTGAGAATCAAACTCTCCCAGTGATAAAATTTAAGACGACGTAATACATACACAGCAATACACGTTATACTGTACAAAACTAAAATAAGCGGCGGTTTATTCAACCTTTTCCCACCCTGAGCCGACAGAAGAGAGAAGGTTAGCTTTCAACATCACTAACGTTACACGCAGCACAGCTAGTCATTACAAGCTCTGTGTTCCACATATGAAACGTGATAAAAACGAGCGGGTAGATGTTAGATATTCGCTGAAAGCGGAACCGTTGTGTGAAGACTCAACTGGAAAAACCTAATGTGTGTTTTTATGTTTATATAGTGGAGGATATGACTTCAGGGAGATATTTTCTGTGTCTCAAAACCTAGCGAGCTAACTACTCTACGCGAGTACGTTTAAAAACCGCTGCTGATTGGCTAGTTGAATCACATGGCGCATGTGTGTTCCTCGTCACTATTGGTTGAATATGAGCACGTCGCTCTACGTTTGGTCATTTTGGTCCGTCAATCACGTCTTGCTCACGCAGAGTGGCTACGAGGTGTCTGCCCCGCCTATCTGGAAAAAAATGCTGCCTAGGTAGGAAGCTCAGTAGTTTTTTTGCGACGTCCCGATTTTTAGGGGAGGAGAATCGGAGCTCATGTGAAAATGGCGTCTCCGAAAACACTGCCTAAAGATGCACAGGTAAAAAAAGCAACATAAACGATTTTATATGTCTGATGTGCGCTATTTATTTATCTTAATTAATTGTAAATCAGGTATTACGCTTAACACGCAGTCATGTGGTTTATTTGATCCTGTTTATCACCTTTAGTATGCACACACGCGCTAGCACGCTAACTCACTGCATTTTAATGGTTTAGCATTTGAATTGGCTTTTCTTCATCAGATTTTTTGCTTGTTGAATATTTACATTTTTTTATAGTAAAATTTGAATATCTTAAACTTTCAGGACAAATGTTTTAATTCTGCCGGTGCATTGTTACACAATTTCCTTTTTACACTCATGCCATCATTTATTGGTTCATATTATTTGTATCGAACTGCTATTTTTACTTTCTTGTTTTCTTTTTTTAAATTAAAGGTCATGGTCCAGATTCTTAAAGACATGGGAATCACTGACTATGAGCCCAGAGTCATCAATCAAATGCTGGAGTTTACATACAGTACGTAGTCTTCAGTATATTGTGTGGATGCAATATTAATATTTACCAATATATATACTGCTAAAAAATTAAGGGAACACATAAATCACACTGAATTAGATCTCAATGCACGAAATGTTCAAGCTAAAACTTTGCACTAAAACTATACTTTGCATATTGTTGTGAGAACAAAATAATCTGACAATGGTCCATGAAAGACAAAATCAAAAACACATTCAGGGCAGGAATTACAGTAAAATCACTCAAAAAATCAATGAAAACACCGGCTGATTCAACTTGTTTGAATATCATCATAGTAACTCATAATGTTAGTCTGTAATGTGAATGACCCCATGTGCCCGAATTAACTCCCAACAACATCTGGAAATACACCTGGTGAGATGGCAGATGGTGTCCCGTGGATCTCCTCCCATACCTGGATCAGAGCATAAGTGAGCTCCTGGACGGTCTATGGTGCTCAGTCTATGGTGCTACTTGACATCTTCGGATATATGAGATCTGGGGCTGCCACTAACGACTGTTTTTATATCGACTAATTTATCAAATAAGCGATTATTCTTATTGAATATAATTTTTTTGAATGTTGACATTTTAATTACCAAGATTTCCGTTTTAAGGAAAAATATTTACTTTTTGTAGTTAATTGATAAATGCAGAATGACAAGCAGCAATGAGTTTTTTTGAGGACAATAGCCATAAATATAGATTGTCAGAAGAAAATAATTAAAAGCTCACTATTTGGGCTGTTAAGTGCAATTGAACGAAGCCTCAATACAAATTACAACAGAACACAGCGGCGTCTAAATGAAATATAATTAACCAGTATATTTGTGCATGCTGGAACTGTAAAACAAATGCAACAAAAATCACTATATATTAGGCTAGAATATGGCATTTTCAGAAATGAATTACTCGTCCACATAGTCCTAATACTTATAATAGGTATTCACAAATATCCTGAGTTTCTTAATATGTAATGCAAACGCGATACATACACAGGATGATCAAAAGTCCAGGGATATGCTCATCATAAACAACGGAAAACTTGCTTCACCACTTACTAAGTTGCTTATTTCTTCAGGGTAAAGCTAACTAGTCTCCTTTATAGTGATGGAGTGCTTTTAGCGTTCTCAAGTGTGCATTAATATAAAGATAAATATTTTCTAACTTCAGGAATTATTCACAAATAATAATCAGTCATTTAACTCTTAACTCTTGTTTTCATTACCAAAATATTTTACCTTTTTTGCTTGCTTGAACAAAAAGGCACATAACCTTGAAAAATCAAGGAACTGTGAACATCTTGGTTGCCTTGCGTTTGACAAAACAAGAATTTAACTTCAAGCTTTCCATCTATGTCTGTAAATAGATAGAAAGACAGACTTGATGGTTCAGCAGAATATCCAGTCATGACTTTAGAGTCTGTAAATGTGTGGTCTGGTGCAGTCATTAGGTGTGTGTGCTCTTTTCTGACGTACAAAGACTGGAATAGGCTCAGAAATTTAGAAGGTAACATGATATAAAACGACCAGTCAATTAAAAATATTGATGTCGACTAATCATCAGTATCGACGCAGTCAATTGTATCGAACCAATCGTGACAGCCCTAATGAGATCCCAGAGGTTCTCGACTGGATTTAGGTCTCACGAACGTAAGGGCAAGTCATTGGCATCAATTTCTTCATCGTCCAGAGCCTACAGACTCTGGTCACATGAGGTCGGGCATTATCATGCACCAGGAGAGCTGCCCTGCACCAGCATAAGATCTGACAATAGATCTGAGGATTTTGCGATAATTCATAGCACCTGGAGGTCTGTGAGACCCTCTAAGTACGGTCCTCCCCAGACCACCATTATGGTTGTCTCTTCTGTGTACCTATTGTCACTTAAATTTGCACTAAAACAAGTAAAAATGGTTCACAATCACTTATGCTTACAGGGTAAATTGATATTCCTGAAGGTTTACTGACTTGGATGATCAAGTGTTCCCTTAATTTTTTTGAGCAGTGAATATTCAAGTCAATTATTTGTGTACTGTAGGATATGTAACAACTATTATTGAGGATGCAAAGATATACTCCACCCATGCCAAGAAGTCCACTGTGGATGCAGATGATATAAGGTTAGCTATTCAGTGTCGAGTGGATCAATCCTTCACGTCTCCACCACCACGAGATGTAAGTTTGACGATTTCTTTCATTGGCCTGTTCATGAAATGTAACACATTTGGGATGTCAGTTGCTCAACAGTTGGGTTTGCTCTGTCATTTCAGTTTCTGTTAGAGGTAGCAAGGCAGAAGAACATGACTCCATTGCCATTGATCAAGCCGTATACTGGTCCTAGGCTTCCTCCAGATCGCTACTGTCTGACCGCACCAAACTACAGGCTTAAGTCCTTGCAGAAGAAGGTATTGCTGCTCTAAATGTCTTGGCATTTCTAAACCCACTGATTAGTCCGTTTTATGGAGTATTCTGTGTCTAGAACAGGATTCTTGTCCTGACAATATACTCTGAAGATGTATAAATTGATAGATATATGTAATGGAACACATTATATGTAAATATGCTTTTTCAGTACACTTAAATATGTACAGTGTATACAATAATGTACTGCATCTAAACTCATTATCAGCGAATATCAATGATATTTGGAAGAGAGAACTTGGTACAGGGCAGACTACAAAAACATTAGGTGATGCCTTAGGCTTACTTCTGCTAATAAAATAAAATACCTGTTTATTATTAGGTAATCTGCATCATTTGTTAATGCTCTTATTTGCTCTTTCATTTGTCTAGGTGTCTTCATCTGGTGGCCGGATAACAGTACCACGGTTGAGTGTGGGGCCAGTGTCCAGCAGGCCAAGCACTCCAACACTTGGTCAGTTCAAGTGTTGTACAGATAGGCGCGGTTTCCCGGACACAGATTAGATCAAGTCAGGACTAGGACATTTAAGTAGTTTTTACAAACATACCTTACAAATGAACATTACTCTACAGAACTTTGAAACGGAACCTCTATTATATTTTAAGACATGTCAGTACAAGCCGTTTTCAATTTAGACAGCTCTAAGATTTATTTTAGTCAAGGACTAGTCTTAAAACATGTATGGGAAATCACCATATATTGTAAAAACAATCTAGTGACATCAAGTATTCAAACACTTGGCATTATAGTTGTTACTTGCATTTTTGAAGTGTGCACAATGATGCTAGGAGTAATATTGCTATAGAGTTTTAGTAAATTTTCATCCACATATGCAGAATCTATAACGTGGATATGAATGTCTTCTGACAGGTACGCCCTCTGTGCAGACAGTGGGGACAAAGGTGGGCACGCCTGTGTCACTGACAGGCCAGCGCTTTACCGTTCAGATTCCCTCCTCACAGGCTGCTTCTGTTAAGACTGGTAAGTGCCAATCTCAAAAGCATAGTTTTAGCTTTAGGTTGATGTAGAAAGAATGTTAAACATCATTGTAATTTGCATGATTTTGTTTGTTTGAATTCACAGCGACTCCTACCACTCCTACAGTTCAGAATGTCTTAATAAACCCCTCCCTCATCGGCTCAAAGAACATCCTCATCACTACCAATATGGTGTCCCAGAATTCATCTAGTGACTCTTCCTCTCTCAAGAGGAAGCATGAAGATGAGGATGACTACGATGCTTCATGACCTGCTGTGTTTTCTTACTAGTAGAGATGTAAGAGTGATTTTGTAAATAAGCAGTCATTATTTCTGAGTAATTTACTTCAGCAGCCGTGTCTTGTTTAGGTTATCACACAATAACAGTAATGCCATT
Organism: Triplophysa dalaica; assembly: GCF_015846415.1. Taxonomy (NCBI): domain Eukaryota; kingdom Metazoa; phylum Chordata; class Actinopteri; order Cypriniformes; family Nemacheilidae; genus Triplophysa; species Triplophysa dalaica. The sequence goes on along the minus strand of NC_079560.1, from coordinate 13,824,375 downwards.
GCCATTTATTATCAATTTTTGTATGTAAAAAATAATAAAAACGAATGACAAAAGTGTTTTGGTAAGTTTTTAATCTAGAGCCATTCAAGAACCTTTTACACAATACACTTAATTTAAGAACAGTAATGAAACTTTAATTAATGTAAACAAAATGACACCCTTAACTGTCAATAATCTTGGTCTTGATTTTGAAGAAGAGATTTTATACTTATTGTAAAAGTGTCTAGAGTTGAAAAATGTAATAATAATAGCAGTTTAATTATGCATTTAACATAATAAATAAACAATGTTTTATTTTACTAAAACATCTTTAAAAAAAACATGAGAAAACGCCACAAATTTGAAGACATACTTTTAAACAAGTTTTGTTTCAAATTTCAAGCTGATATCACAAAAAAATGTGGTTTCTGGGATACTTTTAATCGTTACACCAACAACGGCCACTAGGTGTCATATAGGCTCTGATGGTTTACTGCATACAAATGAATAAATTTATTATATACATTATATATGTAAGAAGGACATTCTTGGAGTGTTTCAATTATAAAGAAGTTTTTAAGATTTATTTTTAGGTTTATAGTAAAATATGATTAAGAATATGTCATATTTATAATGGTACCTAATGGGCCCAGTGACATTTGAGAAAATTAAAAGTGATTTCAATTCAAAAAGAGTTACAAAATATAAAAACTACATTCTTAGAGCTTCCCAATGATATATAGATTGTCAGGACTAAAATGGATTTTATATTGCCTAACTTCAGTGTTCCACTGGAATGGTGACATTAAGCAGCATAGTTTGTTTTTATAGTTTTTTGCTCTTTTCTTAAATGAATAAATTACTATTCCTACATAATTATTTTTGTAAAACACTGGTCAAATATGTATTCTAGAGTCTTAGACCTTTCCAATGATATATAGTTTGTCATGATTGGATTAGATTTAGTTGTGAAATTTTTAGTAAACCAAGGTGTTCCTCCAATAATGGAACAGTGACAATTAAAGGGAATGAAATGCCAGTAGAGGGAGCCGGTTAGACAAGAACGCCCATACACATTCATCTCAGGAATATATGATCTTTCAACCAAAAAACGTGTTTGTTGTTGCTCTGGTATACATTTTTTCTTTACATACATGCTTTTACCACACATTTAGAGAAGGTTTGGTGAACAGGACTAGCTGATAGTAGATGTTTAGTACCAGTGTTGGGTGTAACTAGTTACTAAGTAATTAGTTACTGTATTTTAATTACTTTTTCCTTGGAAAAAGTAAAGTAAGGGATTACTCATATGTTTTCTGTAATTTAATTACAGTTACTTTTGATGTACTTAAACTAAATACTTTGTGAAATATATGCGTGTGCAATAGTGTAATTGACATCAAAATTCAAAGTCTTACTTTAAAATCTGTGCTCACATTTGTAATACTTTGGTCAGTTAATAATATTATTTATTTGAATGAATTAAATAAGCTGTTTCATGTCTATCCTTGAATCACTTAACTAATCAAGGTCGATGTAGGATATGGAAAGTAATTAGTAATGAGTAACTAAATACTTTTTGGACAGATTAATTTGGACAGTAATCTAATTACACTATTGAATATGTAATGAGTAACTTACCCAACACTGTTTAGTACACTGCCCAACAACATGTTTAGAGAAAAGTAATTACCAGGCATTGAGCAAGTAACGGTAGTTTAGTTATTTTGTTCTCACTTTACTTTTCCGTTACATCAATCAAATAAAAGAAAGGGCTTTTAAGGGTGGATGGGCATCGATTTATAAATGCATACCAAACTAATATTAGGTGGTATTACTCATTGTTATCACCTTTCGAGATAGTTTATTCGGGAACTCTAAGTTTAACCTCTGAAGCAAGGTTTGACTGAACCATGAAGCTTTAAATGTCATCCGTATTTTAAAGATTGGGGCTTAATTGACGATTTAAATCATTTGAACATTAGTAACGTTTAAATAACAATCATATTATATGTTGAAGCACTTTCCATTTGGTGTGCATGCAGACACAAGTTGTTTGCTTATAAAATATACTAAAAATATACTTTATCATTGGAGAAGACTAGAGAAACTCTTGCCCGGATTCACAGGCAAGGGTGTTAGTCCCACATTAAAATGAATGTTTGTGCTGTCTTAACTAAAAATAGCCTGCCCTGACATATCCTAAATATGTAAGTGCCACTGTTTTGTCTCAAGATGCAAACCAGTATGTTTTTATCTAAGGCATCTTTATAAAAGCAACTGAACTATCCTAATTTAACTAAGGCGTAGTCCTGGTTTAGGCTAAGCCTTGTCTGTGAAACCTTGCTTTTGTGTTCCGTTTACTTCGTAATGCTTATAATTTGTTTACACTTGTACCTCAGTTGCATTCTTTCATTATTTATAGTTTGTTATTGTTTAAGGTTAGCCCCCTAAATTCTGGTTGCATAAGAAAGCAACATAAATCATTCTTGGTGTATTATGTTTAAGGGGCCAGATAAGAGTCCAACTGTTCGTAGTTGGCTCCTCACGGTTGTACTACAAATCCCAAATGCTCTTGCGTGGATAACCGTGTCTCTTAAGTAAACGTCTAGAGCAGCCGTTTCATTGGCTGAACAGAATGTCAATCAAAGCTTCATCGCCCAATAGACCCATCGCTTCCTCTCAAACTGTGGCGGCCATGTTGTATCCGCGGGGGATTGGAGAGCGTACGGAACAGCGTCTGGCTCCAGTCGGGAGTACACGGCGGGGTTCGCGGGCTTGAACTCGTGTGGGTTTCACATCACAGATTCGCACTCCTCGTCATGAGCCGTCCGTCCTCTGCGGGTGGTGCGGCCGGAGGACTCGGAGCCGGTAAAGCAGGAGGAAGTAAGCACGGAGGCTCCGGAGCAACGACCGCCTCCGCGGCTGCGCTGCCGCCGCCGCTGCAGCCGCAGCAGCCGCGGGGGTGTCCGGCTCTGTCGTAGGCTCCAGCTCGGTCACCGCGGCCCCTGTAGCCCTTCCGACGGCGACCCTACCGGGGCAGTCAGCCGAGCTGACAGCGCTGTTCGAGTGTCCGGTGTGTTTCGACTATGTTCTGCCTCCGATACTGCAATGCCAGGCAGGGCACCTGGTGTGTAACCAGTGTCGCCAGAAGCTCAGCTGTTGCCCGACCTGTCGAGGCCCGCTCACACCGAGCATACGGAACCTGGCCATGGAAAAAGTAGCATCCACTCTGCCGTTTCCGTGTAAGGTAAGAACTCCCCCCATTTCACACCGGGATGAGGTACTCGTTCATGACAAACCGAAAGTTGCCGTCATGTTGTTTAATGGAGACGCAAGTGCAACATTGGAAAGCAACTTTGTTGCGTGTTTTTCATTCTGTGAATGATGAAAGCAACAGTGATGAAAGCACAGGAATGATGACCGTCACAGTTACGTGTCATTCAACGCTGTGTGATGATCGTAAGCAGCGAGTTAAGGAAGTGTCGCGTGTAACTAAAGCTCAGGTGCCACAGGTGCATATTACATCAAGCCAATGAGATTAATAGATCCTCTAACTTCATATCTTCAGCCTTCTTTCCCTTCATCGGTTGTGTTTTGGATTATATATACACCTCATTACTAAATTCCTGATAATTGTGATGTAAATGAGTGCCCCACACAACAGAATTCTAGAGGATGGCATTTACTACAGTAAACTGTAGTAAATTCGTAGATATCAACGTTTGGTGGAAAAAAATGCTTGATTTGAATTAGTATAAATGTCTAAAGTTGAAAAATATCATTGCGCAGTCTTTAGTTAACTTTGATAATGGCTCCCACGTACCCTAACACAGCACAAGGGTTAATATTAAAGTATACAACAATGTTTACTACCATTGGTTAATGCTGGATAATACTTAGTATACTATATTAAATATACTATACTAAGTTATATGCTTTGTATACTATAGTAGGTACTAAGTATTATTTAATTTGGGTAGAGTTTATTTCCTTGGTTTTAAAGGGGTGATATGACACTGCTGAAACAAATATTATCGCTTGTTTTAGATGTAATGCAATGTGTGTACACGATTTAAGGTTCAAAATGCTGTATTTTCCACATACCGTGCATGTTTGTATCTCCTCTTTGCCCCGCCTCTCTGAAACGTGCAGATTGTTTACAAAGATCTTCGCTCTGAAAAGCGACTTGTGCTCTGATTGGCCAGTTAACCAGTGCGTAGTGATTGATCGAATACTGCAAGCTTGTGACGGAAATGTAACGCCTGTTACCATATTTGGAACATCATGTTTCAAAGCAATTTTGCTGACAGGTAGACCCACCTCACTTGGGTATACATTTGGGTGGTCTTAGTTTGGCTGGTCATCATTCATTGATGATTATTTGCATTTGAAACCACTGTATTTACTCATTTTTAGCCTTTTTCTTATTAAAATCATTGAAAAACTGATTCAGTTCTTTTATCATTCCTTGAAATATCGTTGACAAGCCCTTTTCTATATTTCTTACACTTGTATATTTCTTTTCACTATGGTAGTTTAGGGTTGAATCTTCTGTCCTAACATCACCACGATTACATCATCTTTGCATTAAACTTGTATCCCTAATGTTATCACTGGTCTGTGAAAGTTGATCAGCACTCTTGTTCGTCGGGGTAATGTTTCCTCCTCACAATGGCTGTAATCGGGACATGTCGACTGGTACGTGATGTAGTGCTGTCTTTAGAGCGTGAGTACTGAAGCGAGACCAGGCGTCACTTGAAGAAAGTAGCCCTTAATGTTTGTAGTGAAAGCAAAGATGGTTGTACTGTTGTTTCAGGAAGGGAGTGGTTACTTGATGCGCTGTTCCAGTAGTTAGTTCACTTAAAACTGAAAATTCTGACATCATTGACATCTGTAATCATGCAAAGAATTTTGAGTTGAGCTCTTCTTTAAAACACAAAACGGAACTTGCTAAGGAACATCCTGGCAACACAAAAGTAAATGAAGACAAGTACATCAAGCTCCAAAATAACAAGTATCATTACAATTGTTCATACAGGTTGTTTACTGTATTTAAAATCTTCTGAAACTACATAATACTTTTGGACCAGGGCTGGATTGGTAGTCAGGATTATGATTCTTGGTGTCTGACTGATGCAAATCTTTAAAGAAGCAATGTGGAGATATTAACGGGATCTAGTGGTGAGGTTGTGAGGAATTGCAACCAACTGCTGATCCCTCCTTTTCGAAGCACTAATGCCGATCTCACAGGACAAAGATTCTCTTCTTTGCTGAAGGAGATAACATATTTACGAAATGCACTTTGTAGAGCAGTTTGTCCGTTTAGGGCTTCTGTGGAAACAACATGGTTAATTCCATGTAAGGGGACCCGCTGTGTATGTAGGTAAAAATATTTAATTCTAAGGTCAATACATCCTCCTTAATACTACACACAGCATCTTAAGGTGGCTTGTTGACAAATTCTGTGCAAAGTTTGATATAAATTATTTTTATATTAATGAACACATTTATTTCCTTCTAAAATGACATAAAATAATTTTGACCTACAGAAGGACTCTGGTCAACCAAACAAACAATACTGTTTAGGTCACGTTTTGTAAAGCAGAAGTTTAAGATTTTGATTTTGATTTGAAAATTAGACAGACTTATTCAAAGCAGTGTAACCCATCTTGCTTTTGTGTCTTGGCATTATTTTCAAGGCAGATTGTTATTGTACTTCACCACATTTAATTTAGACTATAAGCTCACAACTTAAATACAGCTGTGCCCTCCGATATGTTATTGCGCACACCAGATTCATTAATAATGAATGTAATTTAATTTGTGGATTGATTCCGGAATTGTTGGAGACCAAATCGCAATGCAATCTGTGAATAGTTTTTTCCTCCCACCCCTGCGGATGCACTTGGCATTGTGAATTTTTTGATATTAACATAAACCATTGTTGGAAATAAAGCATTCTAATGGCCACATGTTTGGGTTTAAAAATATAAATTGTTTGTTAGTAATGGTAAGTTAAGTCAAACAGGGATGCCAACTTGTCACATTTCAGCGAAATACGTCTTGCATCATTGTCAACTTTTTTTCACCCCGGTGTGTTCGCATCCCTGGTTAAAGTAATTAAACCTATGGATGCCTTATTTAAGGTCTCTTTAATGTCAGTAGCACAAAATGTGTGCTTGTGATTCGTTAACTATAGTAATACTTCACTTTGCAAACAAAACATGTATAATATTATTCAGTTGGTATTGGAATTTTGAACACCCAGCAATGGATGTTCTTTCAGATCTTCCTCTCAGGGCGGTTTCTGATCACTGTTAGCACACAACAGGTGTTATTCAAGAATTAATATTCTTGAGTTACACCTCTGAAACATAAACCACACTTCCACATTCCTTAACTACTAACAGAACCCTTCTAGAATGCTTGATTTGGTTTATAAGAAGCGGAAGGCTACAGGATGAATTGAAAAGGAAATGGATGAATTGGATTTCAGCCGCCATATCTCCTCGGATGTCTTTAGTTGGAGCACCTCATGTATGATGTCTGATTGGAGCAGAGCCTGAAGAGTCTGACAGGAAAGGAGCAGTTCCTTTGAGCTGTCGAAAAACAGCTTTCTTCACACGCCAGGCGGGCGGCTGTGTCCGGCTGGCGTTCGTAAACAGATTAGACATGGATACACTTAGTCCCCTTGGGCTGGGACCGTGTTTTGCTGTGTAAGTTTATTTTGAGCCTGTTTTGTGGGTTTGTTAAAGACACAAGCTGCTGTCACTATGAATAGAGATGGGTGCACTGCAAATTAGAGGCATGTAATGATCCCGCTACCAGTTTCCCTCATCATAGCCTATTGAAAGAGGAGAGCTCCCTGGTGTGGCGAATAGCGGTGACAACTAGATGCTGCGCATGTACTGCAATGATTGCAACCTTGAGCGTAATACTTTCAAGCATCTGTTTAGAACAAGACAACAAACAAAGATTTGCTTGAAAAAACTGTTTATATAAAACAATAAAGATATATATTTTGCATAAAGATTATTATTATTATTACTATTATTTTTATATATAATCGGCCCATAATATATATGGCCAATATTTCAGTTTTTTTTTGTTTATCAACACTAATAAATCTTGCCGTTCAGCCTGCCTTATAATGCATTATCTCTTTAGTTCTTTAAGATAACAAGAATTATCGATTATGATTCATTTTCAATATGAAGTTCCGAGACTGTACCTTTAATAACATTGCTTTTAAATATCTTCATAATTTATTAAATATTTGGTGTTTATCTGTCCGTGATTAATATATCATGTTTTAGGTTTGTAAAGCTGCATTCTGCATTCTCATTATCACCCATTAAAAATACATTAGTTGATATGTTTCTGAATATAATTTTGAGTACTATGTCAACCCGACCTGATCTCACGGGAATTCGTAACTATTTCACGAGGTGGCTTATTCGTATGAAGGAGAATGATGGGAATCGTACAAAAATATATGATGATTAGAAAAGTTGTACTGAAGATCTGACCCTACACCCACCCTAGGGGTGTGACAATATACCGGTATTGATATTAATTGGAATATTAAAAGATAAAATTGTCAAACTCGTGTTAATTCTACACATCATAATATCGTAAACTATACAGCACCCATTTAAGATTTCACCATAACAGTTACAATACAAACTCTCTCTGTACCTTCGTACACGTTTATTTTAAATGTGACCCATTGCCCAACTAACATACAAAACACAAAATTAAAAATGAATTTCACTGATGGCCAATTTTTTTTAATACACATTGGTAAAGATCATACATCTATATGGTACCGTTATGACGCAATAATTGTGAAGCGAAAGCTGGATATCAAAACTGCCCTGTCCCACCCCTAAATATAATGTCGCTGGCGAGAATGCAAATTGTACTTAAACTTACAAATAAGGTTCCACGTATTGATTTGAATAACATTAGTCGCCTCATAAAATAGTTACAGATTCCGATAAAATTGGTGTGGCTGCAATACCCTGATATATTATGATTCAGTCATTTAGCACTATGGTATTGCCATCTGATGACATCAGTAAACCATTGTACCACCACAGTTCTTTCTTTATACAGTATTGTACAAAAAGCTTAAAATAATGAATGTTCTGTAATTGTGCAAATGAAGAGTTTGGTTCCAAAATGAGAACTGTTAAATTTTTGGTTGTTTTTTTATTATCTTGTTTTTGTGTTAATTAGCTGTATTTCTTTAGTTAATATGACTTCAATCAAAACAAACCAACTGCATTTTGATTGACATTAATTGGAATGCACAATTAAAAAACATTTCATTTTGGAACAAATCACTTCATATATAGAAACAAACACAAGCATACAGTTTGTCATCAGACATGCACACAAATATGTCATACACATCAGATAAATGCACACACACGCAGAAATCTCTCCAGGCTCTCTGTGGCGATTAAAAAGAAACTAAGATTAATGGGAAATCAGCAGCGTTTTCACACATGAGTTGCACAGAGAGGTGGATCAAAAGAGCATTTTACCGCCCAGCGTTTCCTCCCCCTCCTGCGTAACATCCTTCATCGTATCTCTGGAGGAATGAATGCGAGGGGCCCGTAATTAATTTCACAGATGAGTTGCTCACAGGGTGACTCGCTCGCCTCTTCGCGTGGAAGTGGCGATAAAGGACATGGTCAGCATATTGACATGTGAACTTCAGAGGACAAAGTCTTTTATTGGAACGCAGAGAATGACAGAAATGAAAGAGTGACAGTATCTCTGGAGGGCCACGGCATAAAGGATGACCCAAGTGACATGCTGAGGTTAATGCAGAATGCTTTTAAAGCCTCGTATACATTCACCAAAGGTATAATGTAGGAAACTGTCATCTTCAAATTTCTCACTTCCAAGGTTCCAACTGGTCGATGGTATGAAATTATTGTCGCCATTTTACCCATAATGATTTCTCCTGTGTTTATAGAGGACATTGCATAAACACATACAGAGGTTATCATATAGAACATGGCTAAGATTATAATGTTAGAGGCTTGTAAACAACAGATTTTATGAGCAGCATATTTGAAAACGACAATAAAAATCATCAAATATTTAACCATTTATAATTTTTTAAGGTTTCACGAATTAAGAATTATTATTTTTTGTTATGTAAAAGCTCACCGTATTCAAACAAATACCTGTAAGTGTCAGAACTGAAGACGCCTTTGTTACTGAAATGACAACTTTTATGACACCAGGCTAGACATGGGCCGATAACCGGTTTCACGGTAAACTGCGGTTTTGAAAATCCATGGTTTCAAAACCATAACAATTCCCTGTTAGACTGTTCCTGCGGTATGAACAGTTTTTACTCGTAATCAAAGTAGGAAAGTGTAGGAATCCCATGTTACGAGTCACGTGGCCCCTCCCCCTCCGGTTGGTGCAAGCAGTCAGCTAGTGAGTCACCTCTGTGCACCAGGGCCAAAGGAAATTAATCCTTGGAACCTTTTCCCCGTCGAAAAAGACAAAGTTAAAAAAATGCTGGCAGCGTTTGGTTACAATTAGCAGCCGAATGCCATGACTTCGGAGTCTGTGCGCGAAGGCAGCCCAGAGAAACAGATAGGCAGCGTAACGGAAGTCTATTTGAATTATAAACATAGAGCGTCTTTGCACTAACTAATCACATATTTTAAAACTAGAATACTAATTTCTCACTAGAAATACAATCAGAAGTTGTTGAAAGTTAAAACTATACTTACATTTACAGAAAACTATTCTCCAACGGGCGTTTTGGACGCCATTTCATTTTTCCGAGCTTGGCTACTCGACCAATCACGTTCCTCGCATGTGGTTATGAAAGCGACAAGTCTCTTGGGTGTGAAAAGGGAGCTTGACATAGGGAGTTTTTTTCAGAAAAGTTTTACTTTTTTCAATCTCAACACACGCTCTGAGCTGCACAAAAAGGCGCCGGTGCTGGCGTAAAAAAAAAGTGCGAAGTACGTTTTTTAAAAACACAGTTTACTCCATAGGATTATTATGTAAAACAGATGCTAGCAGTTTAAAAAAGCCGTCAAGCCAGAACACGGTTGCAATTAACATTTGCAACCATCAGTTAGCGTGTTTAGCACTGAATTAATTACTATTTCAGGCAGGTCCTGAAATGCACCTATCAATAACGTCATTGATAGATTTAACACTGCCTCAGCAGAAGAATATCAACAACGACTACTCTAGCCCCGCCTGCTAGTTTGCGAAGGACTTAAGCCATGTACAACATACACATAAATAAATGTTTGTTCAAGGGTACATTATTGATTTAAAGTAGCAACATTTATTATCATTTGTCATTTTTGGTTGTATTGCACGTCAATTGCCACAATGTTTGACAGATTGACGAAATGACCTGCTGCCATTGCGCAAAAAATACCCACATTTGACTGGGTATACCCTGGTGTTTTTGTCTGACTGTACAGTTTCGTGCGTATACCTCCCCCACTTCATTAGGCAATCCCGAAGTAATAACACATTCTGTTAAAGAGGCAAATTAAATTTCATGTATAGACGCTTTAAATAAACAGAATTGTTTTTTACCACGCTGTGAGCAATATCGTTCTTGGATCAGTCCTATAATGAGATTATCTAATGCGCTGGAATGCAATGCTCTGCATGCACCCTTTTCTTGCAGCTTTGTTGCTGCACTGTGAGCGAGTCTGTGAAAAACACTATTGACCTCCAGTGTCAGCAACATTAAGGTTTTGCCTCACAGACACATCGACGCGTCACCCTACAGTTCACTTGCACTGACGGACACAGTGATGCTCAACCGCATGAACCTCGGGGCTGCCTCGCTGCTCGCTCAGGTTAATGATGTGACATCTGCCATGCATATGTCACTTGTGCTTTTTACACAACTCTCCAATGGTTTTTTGGCTTGGACAAATGGAAAATGGTGCACTGTGGACGCTAAATGAGGTACAACGATTCACAGAAAAAGTAATTAATCGTTGACAAGTTAATGGGTTAATTGAGCTCTTGATGGACATTGGTCCTGCATGCCTTTAGCAAAGTCGAAGATCTGAGTTTTGGCATTAGGAAACGCTTTCAATAGAGGATTGTTTTTTTGGGAAAGATTCTTTGGTGGAAGCTGCTTAATTTTGTAGTGATAGCAAATGGATGGACAAAAATGATGACTTACGAAGCAGGTTTTTTGAATGTCACTCCATTGGTTGAGCCATTATTGCTGTGTCTAGTTGGTTGGGATGATAAAAAACTTGACACATTGTTAAAAAAAGTGTAGTTTGCTAGTAAAGATCAAATTCAAAACTTGTGTTTCTATATCGCCTTCTCTGTTTGAAACATAAAATAGCAGGTTCACATGTTCAAGTGAAAAGAAAACAGACTGACATTTCCTCCAAAATTTCAGCCGCAAACGCATTCAATTAATATAGTACTTACCCATAGCTGATTTTTTTATTTTTAACTAAAACTTCAAGATAAAATCTCAAGTGTATATGGTGGTTTGAGTGCAAACACTCATTGGACATTTACTGAAATTTATTTAGTTTAACCTTCAGCCCTCATCGGTTAAGCCTTGTTTAATGTCCATTATAGTTGAGTCAATGAGCTCTTTAGCCAGCCGCAATTAATCCTTTACTGTGTGACCTTTCCTCAACCCAATAAACTAGTGAGCGCTTGCATTAAGTCCATGGATAGGTTAAATAAGCTAAGTGAGGACCCAGCAGTCCTTTCTATTGATAAATGTATAGCTCAATCTCTTCTCTTCTAAGATCAGTACCTTTGCATGAATGAGGTGAAAGAAATCAAGCGGGATTAATGGAACGGTTTAATTGTCTCAATTTCAATCACCAAGTGTTTGTATCTCATCTTTACAGCTTTGTTCTGTCTCCAACCAGCTGCTTCCTCGGTCGCTCCTCGTTCACTTAAAGGAGCCTTTTAATCTGGGGCCATTTGCAGAAGTCGTTCTGTGAGGGACGGGCAGCTTGGACTATTGTGCCTGAACTGAATCACTCCCAGGAGGCTGAGCTGAAGGGGACAGTGCAGTTTGTCATACAATGGGACTTAAATTGAATGAAAGTACGATTGAACCTTGTTCCACCCAATTAGGATTTGAGGAATAGAGAGATATTGACGTAGGATGTGCCTATAAGGATTTTGTTGAGAAATAAGATGTTTTGAAGCCAGTAGTTTGTATTTTGGTGCCATACACAGGTTGGCTCTTTTTGTACCATTCTGTGTATGATAGAAATACAAAAAAATACATTTTAACACAAAATGTTTTTTTTTACTAAAATTCGAAGGTATCCCAAATTGCGCACCTACGCACTATTCTGACTGAGCCATTTTGTAGTGTAAATAGCGTATGTAGAAAATTCCTCAATGATGCCTCAATGATGCGCTCATTTAACCAAAAATTCTGAAGTGTGGAATGCTGGACACTTCCCACACTTGGAGATGGTGGTCTAGTGGGTTAAACCACTGACTGGTAAATCAAAGGTTGCTGGTTCAATCCCAGTTTATTCTTCAGTCTGAGGGTGGCCGAGATCATGTTACATCAGAAGAACAACATCCAAATTGATTTTTAATGAAACGCATTGTGTTATCGATTGATGACCTCGTCTGGAAAACCACTTAAACTTCTGGTTAGTATAGATTGCATTGAAAGTTTTGAACACTGGTCCAGAAGCACTTCCTGTTTCAATTTTTGAAATCTCTGTAACAAAATTCAATCTTAAAGGGTAACTCCTACCAAAAAGGAAATTCTGCCATTGACTACTCCCCCCTCAAGTAGTTAAAATTTTTTTCAAAAGCGCAAATTAGATTTGGAAGCTTTCTGACTTCTTAGATTTCAACTCAACCAATCTTCAAATCCCTGAAAGTGAGTAAAGACATCGTAAAATTTAGACGCGACTCCGCTGGTTCAGTATAAATTAATAGTATGCGACAGGGATACTTTTTGTGCGCAAACAAACAAAACTAACGACTATATTAAAAGACTTCCTGATTTGAGTGCAAGTTTCCAGAGTTCACTACATGCGTCGAGTGATGCTGACAGCGGATGCACTGTTATGTGGCTCCTGTGTTTGGTTGTGTTGCAGTCCGACAGCTTCCAAAACTACCATAATTTGCATTTTGGGGAAATATGGAAGGTCCTACAGATGTTAAACTACGTGAGGTTGAGTAGTTCGTGGAAAAATTTTCATTTTTGGTCGGAGTTTTCCTTTAAAGACCCCCTAGTGAAAATCAAGTTTTAATATTATTTATATGTTTATGTGGTGTTTTTAATGTTTTAAGACAAACTATGTGCAAATATATAATTTTAAACCATTGCTAAGGATTTTCTTCAGAAAACTGCTGTTTACCAGACATTTATCAAACTGTTCCAGTTAATTCAGTTCAATTTAATTTTGTATGCTGCTTTTCACAATGTGCATTTGTCCAAAGCATCTTTACAGGAGAAAATAAATAGGAATTTAATAAGAATAGATGTTATATGCTATGGATAGGATTATGGACTGAATAAGAATATGGTGTTATTGTCTGCCAAATTTGTAAATGTAAAATACTAGAGGGAAAAAAATGTAAATGTATTGGCACAAGTCTAGTTAGAAAATTGGTTCCAGAGACAAGAACACTGCTACCCATTTTGTCCAATGTTTACTAAAATATTTTTTTTTACTTCAGAAATTTATATTTGTTCATATTTGTTATTTTTTCCACTCGTATCATATGATTTGTCCTTTTTTTGTTGTACATTTCACCCTAAATAATTAGCGCTTTTTCACTAATATTATTTTACAGTGGTAAATAAATGACAAATATGAATCATATATGATGTCTATGTTGCTTGTCATTGGGATAAAACATTGCACAAATACTCTACAGATGGTTATTTTATGTCTGTATTAAATTACAAATTGAACAAATATTTATTAGTATGATCAAATATAAATTAATGTCTAAAAAAAGAAATAGTGCTGTGGGTTTAGAAGACTCGGGAACATTGGCTGAGTAACAACACAAACACACTACAAGGGTTAATGGTATATAATGCAAAACATTACCACACAGAAGGATCCATTCTAATGGCTAATTATCACCCTATAACTTATTCCCTCTATTCCGCACGTTCTCCATTCCCTTCATAGCGTTTCCATCATTTACATTTTACACTCCACCAACCCTAAAATTTCCACGTTCCTCAGCCCTTTACATTCTGCTCATGTCTGTGTAAGAGCTGGTGTATTCCCTCCAGTATGTGTGTGCGTGTATGCAGAAATATGGGAGAGAGGAATGATTTTTGAGAGTGCACATACTGGCAGTCTGCCAATCTCATCCTATCATCGTCTCGCTTCGTTCTTTGAGTGCTCTGGGTTGGGGGGGGTATAAATGATTGATTGACAGGTGGTCTGCTCTGTAGAGCTCTTCGGGGTACAGCTTTGACAGAAGTCTGCGCCTGTTGGAAGGCAAGTGATAAGGTTTGCTTTTTAGACAGCCCCTCAAGTCTGGATAGACTCTGTAACATCACAGCAACCCTGTGTATAAATACATACTGTATACGACAGGAAAGTCCACTTATTTGATTGAACAAGCAAAAAAAACAAGAATGATGCTCTGGAACATTGCAGTCTATTCAATCATTTGCTTTTGTTTTTTAATCGGTCTGTGCAGTGCCGCATGAAGTCAAACAAGCCATACAAATGTTTTAGAACACATATATAGCATAAATAGTGCATGTGTTTTAAAGTCTTGCTAGTTTAAACTTTCAAGCGATTGTTCTTCAGACATACAGTTTTAGCATGTGCACTCAAAGACGTCCTCAATCGGTGAGTACTTAAACTTAAATTTCGCATCTTAATGCGATTAAACTGTCAAATATACACTTGGTTTGAAAATCGATTTTTGAAATCGTGACCCTAAGAACTATATTTTTATATTTAGACTATTTTGTAACAAATGTACAATATATTATTGATATAATCGAAGAAGAAAAAAACGAGAGCCTACGAATCGATTTCAAATTATATTGGACTATTTTGCAACAAATGTACAATATATTATTGATATACTCATATTTAAAAGAAATTGTGAGCTTAAGAAGCGATTTCAATTTAATCGAATTGTATTCGACTATTTTGTACACTTATGCATCGTTGTCCGGGTCGACAGGCAATGACCACTAGGCTTCAGTGCCCACGCGCGTTACTTGTGTAACAAAGACAAGAGCCGAAGAAGACAGAGCTCATTTAAGAAGCCCTATAGTAGTAGTGGCAAGTAAATGGTCACATTTGTTGCAGCTTGAGATGTTAAATTCAGATGAACAAATAATTTACTTAGATAATTCTTTCAGAAAGGCGTTAGAGTTAACATGACTCTATCACAGATTTTTTTGACCTAAGGTAGGAGTTCAAACAGATCAATTCCAGCTCTTACGGTATGTGTTGGGTCTGCGTTGAGTTGACTCGTATTTACAGTTTTGGAGAGTTGTGCATCAAGCTACGGCGTAGGGTACGCGGCTCTGTGTAAGCGACGCCATAGGTTATGGCGTAGGTCCTACGCACAACTATAACTTGCGCTTTAGAAACAAAATGTATAGGATAATGTAATGTTAGTCGCTATGGATAAACGACTATTTTGCCACATTTTTTTTTCTATTTGTAGTTTGACTACATGCTTTGCAATGCTTTATATGGCTGTTCCATTTTTCTTTATTTTTTGCTTCACAGCTTGTAATGTCAATTGTTGAAACATCCGGCAAATGGCAAATAACATGTTTAAATGGCTTTTCTTTTGTATGTATTTTAGATCATTAAATGTTTCTTCTTGTGCATTTATAATGAAGAATTGCTGCAATTCTCTACAGAAAAATGATTAGTAAAAATATCTGGAATGTGGGTGGGCACTGTCACGCTCTATTGGCAACAGTGCTTGGGCAGAACACGTCTTCATTTGGAGACACAAGGCGTTGTTTGCTAATATGTTGTTGCACACCCTATTAAACATGAGAGCATGTTTGAATGTCTATTGCGACCCTGTAAGATTGAACATTTAACATATTTCCATTAAAATTGCAGTCACCACATTTGTGGAAATAATCGCTATGATTTATAATATGAAATGTCAGTTACTCAATATTAATTTTGTTTACACAGCTATAGAAAAGCAATAACAAACTCTGCACTGGATCGAGTGCTATTGTTTAATCTTGCTGTCTGTATTTGACAGTGACACTGCACCGGCTGTAGCCAACGTAAAAAGAGAAGGTTGTCTTTGTTCAAGAAGAAGCTGTTTATTCAATCCAGTTCTAATGGATTCCTGTACCTGCATGATTCCTGGAATTACACAAGACTTTATCACGACCACACTTCCCTGCCAAATAAAGCGCTTTATGCCACGATGCCAGATCAGTTCGATCTTCTCGTAGGGAACATTAAATTTAAACTGCAATCATGGGTCAATCTCGCATGACCCATAAATCCACAAGCACCATCGCTTAATTGAATTGCCTAGTTTTGAGAACCCGGTCTCTCCCTCTCTTTCTTTATCTCGCTCATTCCCCGTCTCGAGCTATACTTCATCTTTCATCATGGGCTCCAAATGGAAACACATCAGGTTTTTTAGCTGGAGGGGGTACACCCTGCCTCGGCTCTTTCCCCCATGTATGCGCTTGTTTATGCGCATATGCACATGCATGTCACAGCAGCGCTGTAATGAAATGAGATTGTGTCAGCCTCTCTCGTTCAGCCCTCTAATTGTAAGTGCCTGATTGTGCTGCCACTCATTGTCAGTCTAAAAATAGGCGGCCTTTTCCGCTGCGAGGAAGCCGAGAGGTGTGTGTTTGTGTGAGGCCAATCGCCTAGAAAGTGAAAGATGTTTACAATGGAGTGAGACAGATTCTCTGTGCCTGTGATGGTATGGGTGTAAATAAAACCTGGGGCGCTCACTGCTGAATCTGGACTTGAATGTGTCCAGGTTCATCTGAAGGCTATTGAAAGAGGTCATGGGAGGGCTGTGGAGAGTGGGAATGATGAAAGGGTAATGAAGGATGAAAAGCCATAGTATGCTGGACCAGTGAGGAGAACTCATTGGCATATGCATCAAAGCAGCCATGATAAAGAGAATTTTCCGTTTGGTGTGGCTGTTTAAACTCGAACAGTAATGATCACCATTGGGTGATATAGAGTGTTGGCAATATATTTAGTATATGTTTGCTTAGAGGTGACACATTGATGATAACCATAATCTGTATTGACAATAACGACAATATTAAAACCTGTGTTCATCGATAATGTGTTAATAGTGCACATGTATTATCAAATCTTGCCTTTTAATTGTGAATTCAACTGAAAAATAAATGGAAAGAAATAGCATAGCTGAATAGTGCTTTATTGAGTGTTATATTAATATTAATTAGGGCTGAAACGATTAGTCGACATTGTCGACAACGTCAAATATTCTTGTTGTCGAGAAGTTGTTTGATTACGTGACTTAATTTAAGGGCCTGCAATATCACAATTTGACCGCTACAGCACTGTAGCGCTAGAGTGTAATGCAGCTTTCCCAAATGCTCTCGCAGTAGAAGGACACACAGCGAGAATTATGGCGGGTTTACAAACGAATGCGAACAAGTAAAGTGTGGGAAAGCTTTACCAAATTGAAAACAAAAAAATGCGGTTGTGTGCAATGCATGCAAGGCGGAACTTGCCTTTCACAGCAGCACAACCTGCATATTGGAGCATTTATAAAGGAAACATCCCGGAGCAGGTGAGAGGTGACTGATCTCCATCTTTTTATGAGAGAATGCAATAATAATAGAAATGATATTAACAACAATAATCATATAATGTTATTATTTGTTTTGCAAAGTATAAAGCTTTGATGGAGCTTAGGAGTCAAGCCTTTTTTGATTATTATAACATTATTAGATATTACATGAGTCGAAAGTGATAGGAGTCTTATATCTTGCCTTTTTTTTTTTTTTTTTTTTCATTAAACTTAACTGTTGTCATAGAAATGCTGCTTAATGCTTCTGTCGAGAGATTTTTTTACATTTAAAAAAAAATTGGTCTGTAATATACCTGATTTATTTATTTATTATTATTTATTTGTATTTAAAAGTTTGTAGAGAGTATTTGTGTGATTCGAGTTGGACAGAATCAGCAAACTTAAAGAGAGTAATCAGTTGGTTCGTAAATTATGTATAACTCAATGTTTTAACTAGTTGCAAAAGCTGAAAAATCATTAAAAAACATACCGATTAGTCATTGAAACAATAGAAGATCAGTCGATTAATCGGTCTTATAATCGTTAGATTAATCGACTATCAAAAGAATCGTTTGTTACAGCCCTAATATTAATACATATAATACGTTGGTGTGTGGGTCCTAATGCCCAGGTATAGTGACAGGGCACTATACCCCCGAAAAAGCAATATCCTTTGGATGAGATGTTAACAAGGTCCTGACTCTGTGGTCATTCAAAATCCCAAGAAGACTAGAGCTGTTACCTGGCCAAATTCGCTCATTTGCCTCTATACATCATTGCCTCCTAATCATTCCCATATGTACTAATTGGCTTCGTAACTCTGTCTCCTCTCCACCAATAAGATGGTGTGTGGTGAGCGTTCTGGCACAATATGGCTGCCGTCGCATCATCCAGGTGGATGCTGCACATTGTTGGTGGTTGAGTAGATTCCCCCTTCCATGTAAAGCGCTTTAAGTGTCCAGAAAAGCGCTATATTAATGTAAAAAATTATTCTACCACAAGAAAAGAGAGGATCCATGCAAAATGGAATGCGACACAATAACCTTGTTTTATCTCGATTATTTTCTTTTGGTAATTGTTGAAGACCAAAATTGACGATTACCATTCATTTTCGATTAAATGCATAGCCCTATATTGTAATATTGTAAATGCCTATGAGCCCTAATGGTTACAAACTCGCTCTCTCTGCCTCCTCACACATTTTTTTTTTACCAATTAATCACTCTCAAAATACAAGTAGCCTAATTTGAATTCAATAGATTCTTTCAGCCACAATAATCGTGTGGTGAAAATCTGATAACGTGACAGCCCTAGTAGTGGCCATGTTTTTTATATTTTCATATTTTATATTGATTACCATTTGTAGAGACCAAAGGTTCTCAACCCTTTTGATTTCCCCCATTTTATTCAGCAATATTCAAAGAAATCAGAAAAACTCAATTTCTACCCAATGGAATATTTTCAAGCTATATTTTAACTGGAAGAAATCTGTTAATTATAAAATTTGCCAAATAAAAAGAAATAACTCAGTAATTCGTTTTTAATGTCAAATAATCCAATTTAAAATGATAAGTCCACTTGAGGCCCCCTTGAAAGTCAGCTGGTCCCCCTGTTATGAACTGGTATAAACAATGGTTTTACTAAAATTACAATAGTTTAACTAAGGCAACAGTAGCAAACCAGATTTTGTATAAAATAATTTATTTATTTATAAAAATTTGAATTTATTTATTCATTTATTTATTTATTTTGATAGAAAATGTATGGTATACTCTTTGACCTTATATTCATTTTCCCTCACGGCATGTTCGTTCACCTGTGTACGTTCACTCGCGTACTGTTTATTCATAAATCTGCCCTTCAAAGTACCGCAAGGGAATTAACGTGCCCGAATCTAACATAAGACCTGTAGATTATGTCCTGCTTTTAGCCCCAAATGGCTGCACTACAGGCAAAAGCGAGAGAGAGAGATGGGAGAGAGAGCAGAGGAATGGGGAGGTGAGAATCCCCACACATATACACTCCTCCTCCCCCTCCTCCCTCCTGTCGTGTGCAAGCGCGCTGCCACTGCTGCAGTCCAGAATGTTTTTCCCCGTCCGCAGCTCTGCTGAGTTGTCACCCACCGGAGCGCAGCAACAACAGAGAGAGAGAGAGAGAGAGAGAGAGAGAGAGAGAGAGAGAAAGGAAAAAAAGCCTGTTTGTTTTGCAGCGATCGCAGTGACTTGGACAGCCGTGTATCTGGGGCACATTGTGACAAGAGACTACGACAGCTCTCCTGATGACTGGGTTTTAAAGCTCTTTTATTGGAAGCTGGTCAATTTTAACCGGTTGCTGTGAATTGTAGATTCTGTGGCTATTTGTGTCTCTGAGAGCTGTCCTGCTCCGTTGTTTTTTTTATCGGAGTTGACTGAGAACCTTGAAACGTGAACTGCGAGAAGCAGTTTTTTGGACATCTGCATGGAATTTTAATGATCTCAGTGACAGTCTGTGTTTGACTTGCGCATCGCAGGAGGATCCATAGAAAGTCCACGAAAGGACTCTGCTGTCCGCCGTGCATGTTTTGAATTGATAGATTGTTTAGTGTTCGGTGTTGTTGTGTGTTTGTCTGTCAGGCGAGGGAGCTGCGACGCTCTGACGGATCCTGGCGGTAGTCGCGTAGCTTTCTCGCTTTCTCACTTTCACTTGTGTCCTTCGGACAAACGGCATCTGTGTCAGAACTGGATGTAATTGAAGAGGCATTGAACGTAATTACTCATCGCTGCCGTACTCACTCGCACTTGTTCAAGAGCACTCTTGGGACTGATGTTTTGCTTGAGTGAGCTAGTACAGTGTGTTCAGTTTGCCTCCTCCGCTTTTATGAGGTAACAATTCAGAAATAGATCATTTTGAATGATTAAATTACTCCGGTTTAAGACTTCAGCTAATAAGAATGCAAGGACTCTCAACATATTGTAATCACGAGGAAGTGAAATCTCTTTGTGTATACTGAGCATTACTGTGGTATATTTTGGACACCAGACTAGCCAGATTTTGAAAGGGAACTATTTTGTCAAAGAAAGGGATCTATTACTGTAGGGTTGCATTAGAGGTGATGTTGTGCCCGGCTTCTTGTTTCCCGCTCCTGAGGGATTTATCCCAGTTACGATGTCTGCTCAGTTGGCCGCGGCAACGAGGGGTTTTTGTCGCAGGCTCAACTCGACCGATTTGTCACACCAAACCGCTTCCAGGGAGAAAGGTGAGTAGTACACCAGATTTTTTAGGTCTCCAAACGTTTTACAGTTCTTGTTTATTTGCTGTTTGGACAAGTAACATGTTGCCATTAAATCATTTACATTAATGGATTTTTTCATCAAAAGTGATTTTCAGTGCATTCAACGTTTAAATTGTATTTGTATGTGTTTTTCCATGGAAATTGAACTCCTAACCTTTCCCACAACTACCAGTTGAGGAACAAATACTTGTTTTTAAGGCTGCACGATTAATCACATTTGAATCACAATGATTATTTATGCCTCCTACCGATTATTTAAGCATAATATTTGCTATATTAATGTGTTAATAGCAATTACAAAAAACATTATACATGTAATGATAAGGTCAAACAAGAAAAAGGGGAACAATTAGGTAAAAACTGACGGAATAATCGTGATTATTAATCGCGATTAAAACTGAGGAAAATCATTGCGATTACCGTTTGACTCATTATCGTGCAGCCCTGCTTGTTTACATGTTTAAATATGTTTCAGCTGCCACTCAGCCTATTTATTTTCTTGTCCAAACAAATGGCATACTATATTGCAATACAACACTCTCAATAGCCGTCCAGCTCAATAGTAATTCTACTGTGTTCATACAGACACATTAGACTAATTACTCCATAAAATGTAATTGAATAGCTGAGCGAGAGGCAGAGCCAGTTTCCCTCCCCTTAACCGAATTACTCCAGCCTTCACTGGACCAATTTCAGCTTTGAAACTTTTAACTAAATTGCTATTGATTTCTGAGTGGAAGAGCGAGTGGCTGGGCTTCCATTTCAGTGGTATGGTGGGGTGCAACAGCTCGCCACTGATCAAGAGAAATCAGATTCCCCAGCGCTGATGCACAGACTTGCAACAGACGTGCGAGAGGGCCCTGCAGACACGGTTGTAATTATGACCCGGCCTCTTCCCGGCAGAGATGAGGTCACATGTAGACACCGTACCTCATAAGAAGAGGCCAAGATGATGGTGGTGATGGTTCTCCTGCCAAATTCATATGCGCTCACCCTGCCCTTGAGGGAAGCGAGAAAAAAGGGGCCGTAATGATCTCCTCACTCTTACCAAGCTCCGTCTCGGGGGATCTGAGCTTGGAGACACCATCCTTTTAAACTGACACTTTAGTGATGGCAACTCTAGGTCCTCCTGCTTGTTAAGGAAGGAGAAATAAGTCTGCATCTCATTCATTTTGCTGTGAAATAGGTGTACGGGAAACATCGATAGTTGGGGCTACCAGCTGTCTAGATTTGTAGGCGGACGCATCATTCGGTCAAAGGAAAGGTACCTGTGAACAGAATGGCACTTCAAGCACAATGTGTTTTATTTTTATCTGCCAAGTTAAGCATATTTCTATGGTGAACCCTTTGTTAATGTTGCCGGTTTAACTAGTTTGGACTTGGCGTAAAAATAGGGCCAAGACAAGGACAGGGGAAAAGGTCTATTTAATGAATTATTTAGTGCGGTGAACTACATTTTAGTATGCAGTTTCTTGAGATTTACATTGAACAAGTAATACAATTCCCACTATCAGATCTCCTGTTTGCAGAAAAACTGTACGCCGTTTTGAAAATTGCACATTTTTAGCCTGAGGCAAGACTTAAACCACGAATAACGCCTTAATAAAAAAGAATAATGGGCCTGAATATCATTTTTTCACTGCCCCTTTCAGTGCTCAGGTTTATTTGATGTATATTTGTTTATTTAAACCCTATTTTAATTTCGACTGGCAAGAAATTCCATTATTAGAATATCAAGATTCCTCATCGTTAATCTAAATGAGCACATCAAGTGAGTTCCCCTCTCGGCTAAAATGCCAGGATATAATTTGCAACTTAAATGCGTAAAAAGAGTAAATAATTTAGCAGCTAAGCTCCCTGCCCGGGATCTGTGCGTCTCCACAGGCTTGTTTGGCACAGCGTCAAGGGTGCACTAGAAAGGGTTCACTTCACTTCTTTCGGCGGGTTTCTGGAGCCATGTACTCTGATACTAGATTAGAAATTGTAATTAACATGAATGAGAGTGGTAGGCTGGTCGTTTTATTTAAGCCGGTGGCAGATTTGTTTGTTGGCTCTGCGCTCTTAATCTAAAATGGTTATTTTTAATTGCGAGCATATTTCCACTTGAGGTCTGCCGTCATTGTCTCAATGTTCTGATGAGGTGTTAACATTTACAGCTCGTTTCTTTGTTTTAAGGACACATGTGCAAAATGTACGTGATGGGGTTATTTTCTAGAGTACGCCAAAAAAAATCAAGAATCAGCAAAATCTCTTTACATACACGCAGAGTACATTAATACAAAATTTAATTAGCTTTTATCCAGAGCAACAAGTGCATCTCGTCCCCCTGGCAAATACTTCACTTCCGGCCCAAATCCCCATGTCTTCAGCTCCGACAGGCTCTAGACAGCAGCTTTATCACCAGCACACGGCCTTCAGGATTAGACCTCAAAATCCTGTCATTCTCTCATTAAAAAGCTGGATAAGAGGATAACTGTCCGATTGGGAGGGTAGAGATGAGGTGCCAAAAAACCCTTAACACCTCCAGAAATCAGATTGTTTGACTTTGAAAGAAGGGCTGAGCAATGAGGAAGGATTCGAGAAATTAATTTGATGGCATTTGGACACGGTCCACGTCCTAATGAAAAGATAGTTTTGAAACCCGGTGTCATGCGGTTTAGGTGCGGTATAATGATTCTTTCTCCACAGCTGTTTCTTAACGGCTTTTTACAATAAATGTCAGCGTCTTAATGCGGTTACAGCCTCTGGAGTCCTCTGGACCCCTGGATAACGACTTTCCCTCATTGATTTTTGCAAGGCAGCCAGTGACTTACCACTCCGATTAATAATTAATTTGGCAGATACTGCCAAGCACACCCATGAGGGGGGCAACCCCCCCATGCCACCATAAGCTAACCTCAAAAATAGACGGTCTAGTGGCGCAATTGATATAAATGTATAGGATTTACATGGACTTTCTGGAAACTTCATGAACGGATCAGTGTCATAAAAGATTTTGAAGACCCATTATGTACAATTTGTTGGGAAATATACACCCTACCATGTGATGGGTGGGGAAAATTCGTTTTTCATGCTAGAATAAACAACGCTAGACTACTCATCTCATTCAAAACATGTACATGTTTCTTTCCTCTGTGGAGCACAAAAGAAGATATTTTGAGAAATGTCTCTGCAGTTTTTTATCTATATAATGGAAGTCAATGGGGTCAAAGTTTGGTTACCAACATTCTTCAAAATATTTTCTTTTGTGTTCTTCAGAAGAAACTCCTACAGGTATGAAATGACATGAAGGTGAGCTAATGAAAGAACTACGTTTTTGAGGTGATCGCTATCCCTATTGACTGTCCAGACATAGTTCCATTTTTCCTTTGTTAGAGAAACAGAATATCTTATCCCTTTTTGAGCCTATTTGGGGATTTTCTTTCTTTCTTTCTTGTTTTTAATCTTGAATTGCAAACCTTTATCCAATTTGAGTTGAAAACATCCTCTTTAAAGCAGCTCAACGAAGCTGATGGGATTCTCTGAAATGGGCATTTATCAGGCTATTGTGGGATTTCATCTTTTGTCAATGTAGGTATAATCCTGTAGGTTAGTCAGGGTGATACATTTTCATGTGCGAGATGAAAGTCATGCAGTGTGCCCATTTCAGCGAAGTGAGCGGATCGGGGACATACATTTGACCTTTCTTGATATTCCTTTCCTGAGATAATCAAAGAGAGAGCTTTGCTGTGTTATTCATCTTCAAGCAGCCTGATCCATCCCACTCATTTTTCTTAGCTACATGGACGCACACGTTGGGGGTGTGGGGCTTGTGTTACGCACTGACACATGGTTAGCAGAAATGTTGCTTGTATGGCAGGGACACGTATGAATAGACTGATCAGTGTGTGTAATTTATGGATTTGCTTCTAATGACATTGATACATCGCGACACATGGCCTAGTTCCTTCTTTTCTTTTACCTGTACATTCTTCTCTGTCCCCCGTACCCTTCACCTGCCCTCCTCAAATCCCCTTATCCTTCCCCCCCTTTCCCCTTTTCTCTTACCCTCGCTATTTCTCTACACACACTCATCTGTCTTGCCACAATGTCTCCATTTTAATTAGTATTTTTGTTTTGTGTTTATTTATTATGTGGTTTTATGTACTGACCAGGACTAGAAGAGAAATTGTGTCTCGGACCTTCCTGGCTTATAAAAAAAGCAACAGTAAATCTTCCTGTTTTTTTCATTACTTACCCCTGCACTCTTAATTTGACCAGTTTCGCTACTTATCCCGGATTATAAAACCAGCTCATTTGCAACCATGTCTTATCTCTTTCTTTTGTTTCCGCAGTATGCCTCGGCCGGATGTCTGCTGTCTCTGCACCACACCGAAAAGCCGGAGCACGAGGAGGTGTGCGAGTTCCGCCCATACACCTGCCCCTGCCCGGGGGCCTCCTGTAAATGGCAGGGCTCCCTGGAGGCCGTCATGCCACATCTCATGCACGCCCACAAATCCATTACCACCTTACAGGGGGAGGACATTGTCTTTCTGGCCACGGACATCAACCTGCCGGGGGCCGTGGACTGGGTCATGATGCAGTCGTGCTTTGGCCACCACTTCATGCTGGTTTTAGAAAAGCAGGAAAAGTACGAAGGACACCAGCAGTTCTTCGCCATTGTGCTGCTCATCGGCACGAGAAAGCAGGCGGAGAACTTTGCTTACCGCCTCGAGTTGAACGGCAACCGCAGGCGACTCACATGGGAGGCCACTCCACGGTCCATTCACGATGGTGTGGCGGCGGCCATCATGAACAGTGACTGTCTCGTATTCGATACTTCTATTGCCCACTTGTTTGCCGACAACGGCAACCTGGGTATCAATGTCACAATCTCCATGTGCTGAGGTTGGTGTGTCATCCCAGAATATAGCTTTTCCAGCGATCGAAACCCTGGACAACTGCTGCTCCCGATCAGACAAGAGGGTTTGAAGACAACGGGTGGAAGATGTATTCATTTTTGTATATTTCTGTTCAAGACCCATCCGCTCAAACTACGCAAACTGAAGTTTCACTTGTAGGTTAGCATGCTAGATGGATGACAGGAGGTTTTGAGTTTAAGAGAGGTGTGGCGAAGTGTGCAGGTGCTGGTGCAGTTCAGGTTTTCTTTTGGACACCCCATGGACACCATGACCTGAACACGCATCACTGTCTGCACTGTCACTGACACGCATCACAACCATAGCAGGTTTTGGCTGTGTATAACATACTTGAAAGTTCTCCGTCATGCCCAAAACCACAAGACAAGACAAGAAATCAGGATCATCTGATCCATCAGGCCTCAGAGATGTGCAACTTGGGGCACAGTCTAAGCATTAAGAGTAACATTTGTCTCTGAAGGTTCCCCCCGGATTGGCTGATGGCACCATGACAATTGTACATGGCAATGTAAATGTTAATCTCCTGGATTTCATGTTTGTCGAATATCTTTATGAAACCGTGCCCAGTGTGTGTGGTGGAAATAAAATTTACTTGCAAAAGGCCTGTATAGCCACCATGTTTAGAATCTGATCTCTTGATTTCTTATTTGACATTAGATCTTTTTATAAACATCTTTGCTATCATTTGTGAAACTTGCAATAGAGAGCTGGTTCAATTCTCAGTTAGCAGATCATTAGCTACCTGACAGAAGGCTACAGCCAACTTTTTCAAATCTTCTAATAGCCATCATATGATCTTTAATGCCACATCACAAATATGGTTATATTGTGTTTAATACTTGATTTGTTTGTTCCGTACCACTTTGGCTTTTAAGTGTATGTTGTCCCGTCACCAGTGACTGCATGTAAACAATGTTGTCTTGTTTAGTGTGTTTACTTTCTCTCTTTTATCAGAGGTTGTAAATATACCAGCAAATCCGGTTTTGTTGATATTTGCTATTATTGTTATGTCTCTTCGAAACTGATCGTTTAGTCTAGACTGCACTTTTGTTTATTCGAGTTCTTTTCAAAATCCACCAAGAAGCAAGCAATTGTTTACTTGCTCCTTTGGTCAGCAAACCCACAATGCCTTGCTTGTAAACTCCGTCTAAATTTCAAGGTCTGCCTTTTTTCAGGACTTCGTCTCAAATTCAGGTCACAGTCCAAACCTCCAGTGTCTTGAAAGGACTCGAAAGAGACTAAAAGAGGTTTTAATGGGTTGGAAGGACATTACACACTCACCGGTCAACTTATTTGGCCCTGCTGGGGTTGTAGGTACACTGTTTAACAGAAGTACATAACCAACAGAGTCTTCAATGAAATACCTCTGATGTCTGTGCGAGAACAGCAATGATATCCCTGAATACAGGTGGTTGCATGAAGAGATCCCAAGTTTGACGCACAACTTAACACCCTCAGCTCTCTCTCAGTCTGCGACTGAAATGTTTTATACACATGTTATAGAGGAAATGTATTCTGCTTTGTTGACAAATTTGTACATGAAATGGACCCATTGAAAAATATATAAATGTTGAGCTCATGCACTCTGGTCAGTGTCTAAAGTCCACAGTCTCTCGTCCCTCATGCTGGTACTCTCCACATACAGTTGTCATGGCAACAAAATATGCTAATGAGAAATCTAGCTAATTCCAAGCAGAAAATTCTTGTACTTTTATTAAATCTCAAATCCAAATCATGTTTTGAAGCTTTTTACATAACCGTTACGAAATGAATGGTTTTAGTCCACATGGATCATTCCACTTGAAATTTGTAAAAATATGAGTCGTGTAGAATGCACTTTCAGCGTGCTGTATGACAAAAGCAGATGTGTTCTAAACAGTAGGAGTACATGCATGTAGATCACAGCCCCTAAAGGAAGATCCTAGCACAGAATATGTCAAGAGCAAATGTTGACTTACAAAGCTTGTGCTATAAATGTGTTTGAGTAACAATTTGTTTTGTAAGCAATCTGCAAAAAAGGAAAGAAATAACCAATGGAATTCAAAGGAAATACTGTATAACAATACATTCAGTTTTGATCTATTTATGACTACCTTACTTATGGCTCTGTGACAGACAAGATATAGTTTGTTAAAACAAAGCACCAACCATCTGTCTCTTTCACAGCATTTCAGAATCCCTTTAACAGAAGTGAACTCAAAACTGAATAAATGCATGTCAATGAAGTGAGCAGCTGGTCTCCAGAGCCGTGTGCAGTGCCTCACAATCAAGCCATCAGGATCAATATCGTGTAGCACATCCTAATGAACTTGTGAATAAACAACTTCCTGTCAAGGAGTAGAATACTTAACGTGTGTGAGAGTTAAGTGGTGAGCCTCATCCAGTATTTCCTGTGGCCACCCAATGTTGGACCATTAACATGCATAACTTCCTAATGGATGAGAGATGTAATTATGATTTATAATCCGAAAATTATTCACAAGTTCTTTCATATTTTGTTATACGAAAAGTACTGCTGTAATAAGAGACTTTTTTGTAAAATATGGATGTTAGAAAACGTGGAACAATAAAAAAATTCACTGAAACCACAGCTATAGCAATAACATTTACTGTAATGTACAAGACTTGGATATCTTA
Source organism: Triplophysa dalaica (assembly GCF_015846415.1). Classification (NCBI taxonomy): domain Eukaryota; kingdom Metazoa; phylum Chordata; class Actinopteri; order Cypriniformes; family Nemacheilidae; genus Triplophysa; species Triplophysa dalaica. The sequence goes on along the minus strand of NC_079560.1, from coordinate 13,795,779 downwards.
GCAAAATATATTTTTATTTTCTGTTGTAGATGAAGATTTTTAAACAATGATTTTACAGTGGACTTTTAAAAAAAAGTATTTTTATTTGTACAACTTATTGGTTTATTTCGGTAAATACTGTGATGGTCAAGACACTAAAATCCAAAGATTTCATGTAAAAAAAAAAAGAACATGACAATGTCTAAATATCAATAAGACCGCTTATATTTACAGAAGACCGCTGCATCCTAAAACCAGATGACGTAAGGAAGCTGTTTATATTTTAGATGCAGGTAATGTCCCATTATGAACTGATGTGAACATTTTTATCTGTATTTTTAATAGAGGAATCACGGTGTAAGGTTAAATTCATTTCAAACAAAAAGTTGACCTTTAACCTTTAGTATTGACATGGTTGTGTAATGTCTGAAAAAGATTCCTGATTGGCCCATTGGGGGTTATTTAATTGGCAATGAAGTTAACAACTAAAGGCTATAGCAGGTTTTCTATATGATCCTTTTTATCTAACTCAATCGTTTTAAAAAGAACAAGAATATCTCTTGATACGGTTTTATAAGCAGTTTTAGAAATCAACAGATGCTAGTTTTCCAAATTCAACATGCATCAGTCATACTTTCTGGTCGTCTCTACCTTAATGTTCAGCTAAATGTTTATGACTAATGAATTCTGTTTATTTATACGGAGTATACCCATGTAGTTCTGTTTCATCTTTTGCTTGTTTATTCAATATGTTGTGGCTAAAGAGATTATTGATATATGTGACCCTGGACAACAAAACCAGTTTTATCGGTCAATTTTTCGTAATTGAGATTTTTATATAATCTGAAAGCTGAATAAATAAACTGTATATGGATGTATGAGTTGTTAGAATAGTACAATGTCTGACTGAGATACAACCGTTTAAAACTCACAAATCTGAGGGTGCGAAAAAATTTAAATATTGAGAAAATTACCTGTGAAGTTGTTAATCAGGGACACTTTGGCTGCCCATCCACTCCCAAAAATAAAGTTTTAATATATTTAAGGTAGGAAATTTACAAAATATCTTCCTGGAACATGATCTTTACTTCATATCTCGATGATTTTTGGCATAAAAGAAAAATCGATCATTTTGACCCACACAATGTATTTTTCTCATTTACTACAAATGTTCCCGTGCTACTTAAGACTGGTTTTGGGATCCAGGGTCACATTGGAAAATTGCTCTTGGTTATGTGCCTATCTGTTTGATGTAAAAAAAATCATTTTCTACTAAACGTCTGTCCTTACTTAAAATGTCGAATAGTTTTACTACTGAGCTCTATTATAGTTGGTGTACTTTGATAGCATCATTTTGATTTTTGTGTTCACTTCTTGGACTTTGTACCATTTAAATTCAAATAAAGTTTATTTATTTGGCAATGGGTCTATTCCGTGTTAGTTAGTAAGAGAAAGTATGCAGTAAGCCGGTCATTATAACAAATATAACCTGACAAAATGAAGAGAAATGTGAAGCGGAGGTTAGCTTAAAATTTGAGTTTAGTAGCCCTTTACAACGTAAAACATTTTTTTTGCATAAAATATCATATATTATAGATTAGAATGAAAGAATTCCAGATTCCATGTTATAAAAACACAATTAACATTTATTTACAAGTACATAAAAACAGTAATCTCCAATAAACCCGAGGGTGCAAAAAATCTTTTTAGTTTAGTCTTTTCTCTTTTTCCCAACTATGATCTCTGTTTGGCAAACCCTCTGTCTCTATCCCTGTCTCTCTCTCTTTCCCTGTCTCGCTCTTTCTCCCTATCTCCATATCGTTCTCTCTCTCTATCACTGCCTCTTCCTCGATCCCTGTTGTCGCGCTGTTGTGTGTCTTCATGTCTTTTCCCCTCTCTGTTTCTGTCCGTCTGTCTACCCCAGTCTCTCTCGCTCATCTGTCTGTCCCAGTCTCTCTCACCCGTCTGTCTGTCTCTTTCACTTCTCCTGTCATCACCTTGTCTCTCTCTGAATCTCTCCACCTCCGTCGATCTGTCTTGTCCGGGTCTGTCCCTCCTATGCTCATTCGGGCCTCTTACGACGTACTTCTCATACGCCGAATCCTCCCTCTCCTTCTTAACTCTGGGAGGTGAAGATGTTTCAGTGCGTGGTTCGTGTCTCTCCTCCTTAAGTGCCTTTTTCTTCTCTTTCTTCTCCTTCTTTTTCTTCTTCTTTTCTTTTTTATCTGAAGTAGTAAACAGGTTTTCCATTACAGTAAGTGGAATACGATCCAATTCATTCAATTTTGATTTAACTTTTCAGTCCAAAAAGAACATTACTGAGACTGAGCTGCAAAAATGACCTGTTTTGAACATCTTGGTTATGTCACACAAACGATTACATATAATAAACATAAACATATAATCATCCACGAGGGAAAAATCCAAATATGGTGGTCTTTCTATCCGTGTGACACCAGCAAAAACATTGAAAGGAAACATTTTAAATACATACAAAATGTAATAATGAAAAGATAAAACCTATTTTACCTTTTTTGGGCTTTTTCACAGGTACGGCGTGTTCTTCCTCAGACTCGGACTCAGAAGAAGGTGGTAGAGGTACTTTAGGAGCGCAGCCCTCCTCTCTCAATTGTTTTGTGATATCATCAATGTCATCTGTGTCTTTAGGTGGTCGATAATTTTTAACGTGGTCTACACGTATGGTCCGGCCTTTTATCTATGAAGGACACCAAAAAAAGTAACAACATTTGACCTATTCAGATTAATAATGGATTTTATTAGTGATCACACAATATACTAAGAGATGAAAAAGCTCCTTACCTTGATTCCATTGAAGTTATCCACAGCCAGAATGGTGCTCCTTTGATCTTCATAGCACAGGAAGCAAAATCCTTTGGATTTGCCCGTCTTCTTATCTCGGACTAGGTTGATGTTGGCAATCTCCCCATACCTGAGATTCACAAAGTAGGATTAAAGCTACACTGGGAGAAAAGAAAAGAATGCTGACATCTTTGGCAAGAAAAACGTGCACTTTTAAAATACAGAAAGAAAAAGTGGGTTAAAGGAGGACTTACTGAGAGAATACACAGATGATGTCTCCTTCTGTCAGCTCGTATGGGAATCCACCTACAAGTGACCGTATTTGCATGTTAAATATGTAATGCGACTTGCCAGGTTTACAGTACTAAATGGCTCTGTGTTTCTGTTTTTACAGAAATCATATTAAATGATTCTGTATATCATGAAATTGTTTTAGGTTTGTCCTAACATTTGAAAAAACATCTGAGCTGATTGTAAGCTAAAAGGTAAGGAGACCAAAAACACTTATAAACAGCTATAAACAAACAACTAAAAATGACAAAAGGTCAAATCATTGTTGAACATCGTGACCCACTTGAGGACGCCTAGAGAAATACTTTGATCATTGCATTGCATCATGTGCATTGTGGGTAGTGAAATAGTTGACTGCTGCCACCATCTGGCAGTATGAAACCTCTATTTGGGTTTTATAGGGACAGTTCAGCCCAAAATATTGTTTCATCATTTATTCTCATTTTAGTTAAAACCTGTATGACTTTCTTTCTTTTATCTTCTGTATGACAAAAGGAGATATTTTGAGAAATGTCTCAGTCAATGGGTCTCAGAGTTGTTTGGGTTACATTCTTAAAAAAATCTTCTTTTTGGTTCTGCAAAAACATGGTGAGTATGTTTACTGAGTTTTAGTTTTTGTGTGAACTATCCATTTATATGGAAGCCTATAAAAGCATCTTGAACTTGTGTGATTATGCTCTTAAGTTCTGTTTTTTGGATGAGCACTTAAAAACATCGATCCAAATGTTAAAGTTGGTGAATGCAATCCGGCCACTCACCGATAAAGATCCAGGCGCTGTCCTTATACACCGAATGCCAGGACACAGCCTCTTTGATTCCTAAATCAGCTTCTCTTTCATTCAGTTCATTGATCAGCTTCACTTTGGTGAGAGGACTGTGTTGAGCAGAGTCACAAATTCAGTTTCGGTGGATTAAGGGTATTTGTTTTCCAGAGTAACTTTGTTTTCAAAATAATATGTCATAACAAATTCAACAACTTAATTTAATATAACATCATGTGTATAACTAGAAGTAGAACAACAGGTTAACTGTGTTAACTCACATTTTTAATGTAGGTGCATTTTAGACAGACATCATGAATTCTAAACTTTCTACAGTTCATTTTATTCTAGTATGTTAATAATGAATGATTTACTCTGTGTGACCAAAAAAGAAACAAAGCACTTTGTATTATGCTATTTTTTTGGTATTTGTTGGTGCTTTATAAACTTACTGTTTAACCTTTGTTTAAATTCACTGTCTGTTTTACTTAACTGTACTACAGGGATGGTTAGCTTCCCATTGCTAAACCGATGCTAGTTTACTTCACCGTCAGACCCTTTAACGTTACCAATAATAAGATACCTTGTATCTCTGCATCTCAGAAATATTTATCCTCAAAATTAATGACAGCAAATATTGGGGTGTTTTGTTAATGAAGTGTAAACATTCAAAGCAATACTTACTTCATTGTGAGTAGTCCGTAGTCAGTCACGCCGACCGACTTGTTTCCGCTGGTACTCTTCCGGTTTGAACAAGGCGATTGTGGGATTTGTAGTTTTTGTATAGAAAACCTTAGCGGTAACCTTGAGCTTACAATTTAAACACATGATTTAAAACGATTGTTTCAAATTTACAATGATTTTACAATTTAAGCACAATAATAATTCATATTTAAGACATGTTTGATATTTAGATTCAAGTTTTATTGGCACAAATAAAAATGTATATAAATACATATTAAAAAGTAGATGCTGATTTAGCATCTGTTTCTATGGGCCCCAAAGTTCGTCCGCCATATTGGATAGGGGTGCGAGCCGATCCGTTAACGCTCAAAATCCATGTGACTGTGTATGATTATGAAATTATATTTATTGTTGTATACACTCAAACAGTATATATGCTACACTTACACTTGACAGCAACTTAAGGTTAGGCTATCCCATTTCTCGGGAATTGAAATCCCTCTCGTTTAATAACCATGGTTGTGAAGTTTAGTGTTAGCGCATTCTAGTCAACATTGAGTGACGTCAGAGGACCATTCCAAGATGGCAGACACGTCTACGCTTTCTGTCGGAAAGACGGGAGCAGGCGCCTGGCCCGTAGTTAATTTCCGGTCTGTGTTTGGTTATGGTGTTTGGCTGTGGTATGATGTTCTTTTTTTTAATTTATAGTAATATTAACTTAATAATAATAATAATAATTTATTATATTAAAAAAAATACTCAACAGTTATTGATTCTTTGCAGATGTGTACCGGAAGTTAAGTTTGGGCCACATAACGATTGTTTATATTGTTGCCGCCGAAACCTGTAATGCGCATAATCACACAAAACAATCTACAATACTAAACAATATTAATAATAAAATATTTAAAAAACAATTACTTTTCATACATAAAAGTTCCACCATGTTGAAAAGAGTTGCATGTTGTTATTATTATATGAGACCTATGACTTACTGTTGATATACAGATAAAATCTTTAAGCACATATTGGATAATGCACATTGACGTATATATGAGTTTTATCTAATGCAGTTTGTATTTTACGACTGATAGTGAAAAAAAACATATCCAAATAGGTCAAGAACTAGGCTAAGTGCTTTGGTTATTTTGAATGTGTTGAGTGCAGGGAGAAAGAAGAACAAACAGAGCCATCTGCTCTATTTCATGTGAAGATACTCAGGGCTCCAAATCCATTAAGGGACATAAAAGACCTCATACAGTTTCCAATGAGCTCTACCCTATTGGGAATGTTTTTCCGGATGTTTAAGGAATTGTGTATTTTAACTCGATGGGCAGCGTCTTGCCATGAAATTGTGTCTGACTGGTGGTTATATGGACTATGTGGCATCTCTCTGCCATTTCCGAGCGTGTCGTGCAACACATTCTGACTTTAGTGAAGATCCCACAAATCTGATTCCTCACCTCCCGCTGCCAGCAGGCATAGACGAGCGGATTGATAAGGGAGTTTGAGAGTCCCAGCAGCCAGAGCTGGTTCTCCAAAAAGTGATAAAGTGTACATTTAGGACATGAAACCTGCACAACACTGACCACAAAGAAAGGGCACCAGCAGAGTGTGAAGCAGCCAACCAGCAAGGCAACAGTCCGCAGGGCTTTTACGTGACCCCAGTAACGGCTGGGCGGCAGAAACCTCAAACCCGCCTGCCTGCTGCAGATGCGCTGCTGATGCCCGCAGGCGATTTTCAAGATGTCCATGTAGAAATAAATGAAAACACAGAGTAGAGGGAAGAAAAACAAGCAGAAGATCACACTGATGCCCTGGGGCTCGATGACTGAGAAGAACGTGCAAACACTGTCATAGTCTTTTCGTTGCATTGGTTTCACAATGTAAGGCAAGAATCCCACAGTGACCGAGATCATCCACAGGGGCACCAAAGCCCCGACGACCATCTTCTTGCTCATTAGCTGCGAATATCGCAGTGGCATCTTTATGGCCACATAGCGGTCCAGCGAGATACAGAACAAGGTGAGGATCGAGGCAGTGGAAGGTGCAATGATGAAGCACATGCGTAACAAACACTTGCCTTTATGCATGGAGGCCGTGCGGCCTTCAAGAGCATCAGCGGCAAGGCCAGTGATAGCCAAGCCCACAAGGATGTCAGCAATGGCTAGATATAGGACAAAGCACCAGCTCTGGCAGCTCTTCTTGTGGATGAGCAGGCCCAGAGCAATGGCTACTAGAAGGTTGGTGGAGATGATCAAAACAGATCCCACGCTAAGAATATAGCCCATGGACAAAAAAACATTTTCAGTCATGGCCGGGGTTGTAAGCATTAGACTCGCTGGTGTCGCTCTGTAGTTCTCTCTCATATTTTCCACGGAAGTCTCTCGAGTCACGTTGAAAAGCTTCATCATTGCAACACATGTACTTTACTGTGATTCACAACAAAGTTACATTACTCTCAAGTCATTTTAAAGTTACGAATATGATTTTAAACAGATGAAGATACTGATGGTTTAAAGAAGAGGAAATGGGCCGGAGATTTTTGTTTGCTCCCATAGGGTAAAGTAAAATGTTGTCTCCGTTTTGCTGCCCTGCTTTCTTTTATCCGACCCTTGTTCTGTCTGGCTGTCTTCCAAGTTCCATCAATGCATCTCAAGAGCAAATTTCCTACAGAAGGAGAACGTCTGTGAGCACCCGATAAACTTTACCGAAAAGCAAAGACGACGCTGATCATATGATGTAAATCATCATTCTGAAGCTTTCATTTAAGGAATTCCTCAAAAGAACTTGAGGCTGTAGCTGTTTGAGCATTAATACAGTTCTTTGTTTGAAACAGTGATAAGAAGCAGATGAAAGAAAACCATTCTTATCGTGAATATCCGAAAAATTGAGTTAGCTGAAGAAAAAAGTCCAGAAGAAAAAAAGTTGTCATTCTTGTTTTCTGTGTTTCTCAAGACATCTTCCTGTGTTGACTCGATTGCATTAGTCTGAAGACAAAGCCAAGTTAGAAATAAAAAAAGAGCTAAAGTGCTGTTATGTCCATTTTGTTGGCTGTAATAGCTTCTCTCCACAGTTCATCAGTGGTATTCAACTATCGATCACTAACTTTGAACAAACTATACAGAGGAAGAGAAACTGAGATAAAAAAAGAGAGAGAGTGGGTTGGGTTGATAAGGTGGGCGGACTGCAGCATCATGTGATTACCCATAAGTATAAAAACGTGTTCGTGGGTGAGTTAATATTTACAATAAAATATAAACCTCTTAAATGAATATAGCAGCTAATATGTTTGTTTTTTATTTCATATGTTGTATGAAGCACCTATTTTGACTTTGAAGGGAAAGTGTGAAATATAATGAACCCATCTCACACTTGTTGGTCACGCAAAATCCCCCCCTACCCCATTGGTTGAAGGGAAGTTTACCTAAAAGAAATTCTTTCATTCTTTATTCCCCCTTATGAGGTTAAAAACTATATATATTTTATTTTTAAAACTATATAGCTCTTTATTCTGTAGAACACAAAGAAGATATTTTGAGAAATGTCCGGAATGTTTGAGAAATCGTTTTGTGTCCAAACAAAGGAAGTAAATGAGGGCCAGTGTTGTTAAGTTACAAACATTCTTCAAAATATATTATTTTGTGTGCTGCAGAAGACAGAAAACCATTCAGGAATGGAATGACATACGGTTGAACCAATATAAATGTTTGCATAGTGACCTCTGTACATTATGCTGGCAAAAAAAAAGAAAAAATTATACTTTACCTTTAACCGCAATGATACAGCCGCCTCTTTTAGTAACCTCCACCCAGACCGAAGGAAAGATCTTTTTATGTCGCTGCTACATAATAAAGCGTGACACCCACCAGTCAACAATGTGTCAATGTTATTCATCCCTTTACTAGACTGTTCACTGCTATACAAAGCAGCTTTTGGGCAGCAGTTGTTTTGCCCTTCTGTTACACTATACCCACATAGGCTCTTGGGTGGTGTTTGTGGTGAAGTGTGCCAATCCCTCAACACGTCTCTGCCCATCTTTACCTTGTGCAGGCTAAAGAAGGACGTTTTAAGAATCTGAGCTCAGATTGTTAAGAGGACTGGACAGAAGATGTCTTTAAAAAGGAGACTACTTTCTATGCTGTTGTGCTGTGTGTATTGCATTACATCACTCTTCTGCCTTCATCCAGACAGAAATAACAGTGCCTCACATGGTGGCCGGTAAGTTTTCATTTTGGTGTATTTCCTTATGTTCTTTTTTTAAACATGTTGTTTTGTTAACTTATAAAATGAATGTTTTAAGTAAAATTACCAAAAAATATTTGAATATAAAATGATATGTTCAGAATAATTGTATAATAATAACTTTAATCAAAACCTTCTACATATAAAATTCGCGTTCATTTTACAAACATAGGTTTTGCAACTTATACATATGGAGCTGCAGAAAAATGATTTCAAAATTATTTTCAGTTTTTCTGAAAAAATGTTTTTACTTGCATTTATTTGCAGAAGATAAAATCCAGAGAAACAGGTCAAAATATTGTTTCAGTCCTCAAATACTGCAAAGAAAACAACTTCATATTCACTAACATTAATATTTGCACGTGTATTTAGGATAACTTAAAAAAATATATGTGCCTGGATAGTTTTTATGCCTTGTCATGCTGTTATTATTTCACATTGTTGTTGGATGACTCTGTCACTCCTGTGGTTTGATTTGGTCAAAATTCAATATATATTATTTTCCGCTGCTTTTTATGTATGTTGACTAAACATAACTTTAATACAGTATGTGCAACTGATGTATGTTTTTTTATTTTAATCCAACATTTTAATTCATTGCAGCATTTTCCTTTTTTTTGTGTAGGGAGGCATATGCCAGATTTAAGCATTAAATGTTTTTAAAGAAAAAATCTAAGGAACAATAATGAACAACAAAGTAGTCAATCCATTGTGTAAGTAACTTGATTGACTTGAAATGTAGAAACTCATAAAGGCATGCATTTTTGGAAGCCAACATCTCTTTTACGTTACAGGAATGTGACGTCAGTTGTTCAGCAGCTGTACCAGCGTGTGATGAGGTTCACACGCACCACTTTGTGAGACTGCCTTGAAAAGGGAAGGTGAAAATACAACAATCATCTGCAGAGTTATGAAGAGACAGATCAGTATTAAAAACATAAAACTATACATAAGAGTGTGAGAACTATAAAAAATACAAGAAAAAAATGCTTGTTTGTATGTTTTACGTATATGGATACATTATATAAAACCATATTAGATGTTACACCATTTGATTTGTGTTAGGTAATATTATTTTTATTTGATCTCTTTTCAGGTCAAAGTGTTCCCTGCAAATGATGATGATGATCAAATGTCTTTGTGAGAAAATAGTCTCATGCAGGGGAGGAAAATGCAACATGCAGTTCCATATGAAAGCCGAACCAATGATCTATATAACAGTATAAAGTTACCAACATACACCATAAGAATAACAAGTTTTTATTTGGTTGAACAAAGAGGCATTGTTACAAATAAAAAAGAGTTTTACTCTCCTTTGTACTAAATGTGATTAAGATTATTTGGTATTGAAAAGTATGACTGAAAAACCTCCACTGAAAACCAGAAAGTCATAATATGTTGTTTAATTAATTACATAAAAAACGATGAAATGGCCTTTTATAATTCTGAAGGTTAATTGCTATACAAGAGAAAGGAATAGTAAAAACTAACCAAACAAAACGAGTTCACATTTCAGTTTGTGAAAAGTATTTGAATTAACAGTATTTTTTCTTCTGTATTTAATTTACATTGATCCTGTGTATGGGGATAAGAGTGCTATAAAGGACTTTTTTATCATATATATTGTGATTCAAAATGTGTACAAATTAAATAAATTTACTAAATATTGTGTACATATCTTACATTCTTACATTGTACATCTACTTTTTATATTTATTTACTGCGGCTGTCGGAACATGAAATATAAAAAATCCAAATAAAATATAGTTTATATGAAGGCTCAACCCTATTCAAATATTTAAAACTATCGATATATTTTTACAATTTGTTAATTAAATATTACAGGTCGGGCTTTCTCTTCTATAATCTTTCTCTTACCATAGTGTCACATGGTACTTGTAGTTAAACTATAGAGACCATACTTTTATAGTTAGCACGATTTCTTTTCGCTCGTAAACTTCCGGGAGGAAACTTCCGGTAGCGAGATGAGTTCCTGTTTGAACCACATGATGGGAAACTGAAAGCAGCCCTCGCTCCTTGAGTTTCGCTCAGAAAAGTACAATAATCCAATATGTGGTCGAAACGATGGAGTTAAAAACAAAGTAACAGAAGCGGCCGAAGCACCAGGTCTGAGGTATGTGAATTCATAAGGCGATATCGGCTAAAGCGTTGTTATAAAGCCGTTTTCTACTTTATAATTGTAAGAGTAGTTCTCCTCTAACTGGCTAACAGTTATACGCCGTTAGATCTCTAGACGTAAAAGACTGAACCGGATGCGGTGATTTCAGATCCTACATTTACGACATTGACTTATTTTACTTATATATGTGCAGGTGGTGCTTATATCTTGTTCGTTTTTAGTTTGAAACAGCCACCATAAAAGTTAAATACGATATGGTTGGAAGAAAATAGGGGAGCCATTGCTTCTGTCACTCAGCCTGTGTTGCTACAAAAATGGGTTGAACTGTATGTCGCTTCAACCAACCTTGAGCTCGTACGAAATGATTGACACAATTTCCGACCAATAGGTTTTCCGCAAATTTCCGATGGCGCTCGCAATGAATCTATAATGCGGCTCCGTCTTATTCCGGTGCACATTTGTCTATGCATCTCAAAGGAATGACAGTAATACAGACGGGCAGCGCTATGTTCAACAATGTGAGATTAAAAGATCTCATTTGTTATCATTTTGGGGTTTTGTTGTTCTTAGTAGGACTCCATCAAGTCGAAGGAGCCGCAACAGAAATGGCAAATCTGAACTGGAAGCCGTTCGTCTTTGGGGGGATGGCCTCAATTGTCGCAGAATTCGGTGAGTCTGTGCACCTGCTGTTTTCGCATCCTCCTCTGTATTAGAAACCAGTTCTGATATCGTTCAAATAGTTGACATTTTCCCACTAAATGTAAGAAAATCTATCGGAATTGACAGATGCATAAGTATTTTATGTCCGCATCAGATCTACATTGTTGCGTTACGGTGAAAGTAATGCAGAATCAAACAAACCTGGTTGTTTTTACTAATAATTTATATTTTTTATGTTAATATCAAGTTGCAATTTGGAAATGCATTGTCGTATAGAGCTCTCCAGCCTTTTATTTTGAAAAATGGCCCAGTTATCTTGTATAAATCTTACATGTTTAATGAATGAATGGTTTTACTTAGAACTTTGTCTCGCCCAAAATGTTGATGTTATAGTGTTAAAAATGATAATAGTTATTAATAATAACATAGAGCTGTCCAACTTTTACACTAGCATATGTTAGACACTGAACTGATTTTGGACCAGTTTTGGGGGAGTGGTTTGGGGGATTGTTAGAACACTGTGTACAGCGTGATAAAACATACAGAACACGTCAAACAACATTCCCCGTCGATCAGTGGGTCCCGTTGCACAAAGGACAAATACACAACATGGGATTTGATGGAATATAAAATGACACTTCTGAACATAATCAGGTCATTGCTGAGGTAACATATTTACACTAATAAAGGTTTAAAATGAATCTGCTTGAATTCTGCAGGTACTTTCCCCATCGATCTTACAAAAACACGGCTTCAGGTTCAAGGGCAGACCCACTGTATGGAGGTCCGCTATAGGGGGATGTTCCACGCTTTGTTCAGGATCGGCCAGGAAGAGGGAATCCGGGCGTTATACTCTGGGTGAGAGCTAATGATTTGCATGTTCCTACATGACAAGTTTTTTGCTTGAGGGCTGCTAATATCAGGATCTAGTTTCCAGTTAAGGGGACATTTGTACAACTTGTGCTGTGGTTTAGGGGTGTTAAATTAAACTGATAGGTGTAATAAACTAAATATAGATGGTATTGAACACGCATGATCTCCTTGGGTCTGTAAACGGGCTGAGTCAAGTGAACCTGGCCCACCGGCATGAACAGCATGGCTCAAGTTGAACTTGATGGTGGCTATTTATGCACAAGAGAACATCTTCTTTCAAACTATCATCTCTTATATTAATGTAACAGTGTTTGGCAAGAAATTTTGTAACTAGTTACTTGCTGTTGTATTCGTCAGGTTAAATCTTTAAAAAAAAAAAGTTTTAAATCTAAAGATAACTACACTGCCCTACAAAGGCAAAGTGCAGTAACTACGCAAACTGAGAAACTACAGAAACTGAGAAAAATGCCTTTAAAGTTTTTACACCAGCCAGCCAAAAAAATATGACAGGACATCATAATTAAAATAATCATTTATGTTATATTTACTGATTATGAAATAAAATCTATAATCATAAAAGCGGTTGCCTCCATTGTTTTATTGAGTTGGGTATTATGGCTGACTTATTCTGTCTCAATCATGTGATCTAACGGGGTTTTCAAATTGTGGATCGTGAACACAGGCGGATTGAATCCAAAATTCAGACTCCTCGTCTATGTAAATTTAATTTGACAACGAGTAGGTGGTGATAATGATCCTGAGGAGGTATTCGTCATTAAACACAAGAAGAAAGTTGGATTGATGGCTACTTCTGTTGATGCCAGGTGCATGTCGGGTTTCACTTTGCTGAGGAGGCGAGCTATTGTTAGCTATTTGCAAATAACAATAACTTTACCAGAGCCAGCTAACTTTTGAGGGAGCAACCCTTGTCGGTACTATTGGATTATCTGCCTGGAAGATGTCCGAATAGACAAACATCAACGCAATTATAAATCGGATTATGGTTAAGAGTGTCTGAGTGGATATAGCGGCTGGCTAGTTAATTTGACCCTTTTTATAAAGCTGTGATTTGCCTTGCCAGGAGTTAATATTCTTTGGACGTTTGTGTTTTAACGCAAGTTCAAGCATCATTGACCGCGGGATTGTGCCATGGGAGGCTAGCTGGTGGCTTGTTGGTTCTGTGTGAGTTTTATGGCTGCCAACAAAACCACAACGCAGTAACTTCACTTACTGCGTAATGCCTCAGTATTAGCTTGGATTTTGTAGTTACTGCAATTTTAACACTCCTGTTTCTCAGAAACGGAATAAGATTGAACCAGGAGACATTGTCACAAGACCGAGCAGGTGTCACAAAGCAGCTGGTAGACCTTAACTCAATTTTGACCAAATGTGTAGTTACTGTACTTTGCCTATGGACGGCAGTACAGGACATGCACAAGATCATACTAAAAACAAACTAAGTGTAATTTTACATGCTAATCCATTTTATAAACTGCACATTTATTGAAAATGGTTATAATTTGTTAATTGTTTAGCACAAATTGTTTGCATGAATTTCAAAATTATTTTCAAAATATTGCTTATTGTTTTTGAAAAAAGGAAAATAAAGATGACAATGTTTTATGAAACGATGGCAAAAAGTTTTAATAAACAATGCATAAATGGTTAATCAATGGAGTTTTGTTTTACTTACTGTTACTGCAAATTCTGCTGAATGAATAAATGTAAATATTAACAGATTTACTTTTAGTTATTTATCGCAGGGCATAATTTATGTGATATTATTACTTCTATGTAATTTATTGTTTTTTCAATGTATGCATTTATACTTGATGTAATTGATTTTATAATTGATTTTCTCATTTATTTTAATGTATGCATTTATACTTTGATCTATTTTCACTTTTTTTATTTTATATGCTTTTTATTTTTATTCATGAAATACTTTGTTAATTGTTTACAAAATTAATAAGTAATGATGTTAAATAATTGTGATCTCAATATTGGCCAATTTAATCATGATTATAATTTTTGTCACAATCGAGCAGTCCTTTTACAAAGTATTTATTTTAATTTAATACAATAGTTTTGGTTTCTACTCAACTCAAGTCTGCATACTTGCAAGTTATCTTAATGTTTTTCTGCATTTGTTAGGATATCACCTGCGCTCCTCCGGCAGGCTTCCTACGGGACGATCAAGATCGGTACATACAACACGCTAAAGAAGCTGTTTGTCAGCCACCCTGAAGGTGCGTTTGCAGAATCTTTTCATCATACTCTTGTTTTTTCTGTCCATCATTATTTGGTAAACAAAGGCTTTGGGTGGTAAATCCATAAAAAGATGTTCCCTTTAACATCAAAATGTTTTCACATATGAATTTGGTTGCACTACACTGGGTAACCCACAGTTAAATCCAATTTTAGTGAAAAGCTGTACCAATTCTTTGCAGGCTGGGGTCATACAGTAAGAATACTGATTTTCACTCACTGTATAGTGCGGAAGTAGGTGATTCTGGATGTTGGGATTGAGATATAGATGGTTGTTTTCAAGAGAATTTAACTTTATTTAGCATGGAAAATCTATCATAATCCAGTCATAATTATGTTTAACACCTAAAATGAGATTTAGTAAATCCACTATAACAAAAATGAAGGCAAGCTGTACCAATACCTGAAATTTCCAAAACACAGTTTAACCACCATCACTAATGTGCAGTCTAAACAAAAGGTGCCAAAGAGACAGGCAGACAGAGCATTACCTTATCTCGAGCTGGCGCCAATGGATTCTCATCTGACATGGAGCAGAATCATCTCTTCTCCACAAACAACATCTATATTACTTGAATTCCTCCATAACCACTCAAAGAAAGGTTGCAGGCGAACCAGAAGTAAAGATTTTTTATTGTATTAAGCAGACATTAAGTATCCGGACGTCTTTTTTGCTGGTACTTTCAGTCTGAATGCTGTTTAAGGATGTAGCCACTGTTTATCAAATACGGTGATACAGACTTTGCTTTGCCTGGTGTTGTGGGGGTACTAATGCACGTCCATCTGCCAAAACGAACAGCCACACTAACAGTTGGTCATGTCAATCAAGGATTTACTGTTCTAATCTAGATCCAAAGTAAAAGATTGAGGAATCTTGTTTTTACAATACTCTGATTTTAACAGCTTTTGTTGTGTTATATTTTCTGACTTTCTTCCTGTGCCTTTGATTGTAATGGCTGGTGTGTTTTTTTTTCAGAAGAGACTATGGTGATAAATGTGTTCTGTGGGGTGGTGTCTGGAGTTCTGTCCTCGTCTTTGGCAAATCCCACTGATGTGCTGAAGGTAAATGGATAAATGAATTGATGTGCCAAACATAATTAGTTATTGCCTTCAACAACATGTTTGTTTTTCTCTGACATGCTGTTTATTTCCATCAGATTCGCATGCAGGCTCAAGGCAGTCTGTTACAGGGCAGTATGATGGCCAACTTCATCAACATTTACCAGACAGAGGGCACACGAGGATTGTGGAGGGTGAGTGCTCCTGTTCATACATCTCGTCCACTTGGGAGATGAGATTTTAGAGCTTGTTGGCTCATATGTGATTAATCTAGCCCGATTAAAATGGCCTTTTCAGAATTTGCATTCATTTGCATATCAAATTCTTAAATCAGACCCAGACACAGCTTACAAAAGGTACAAAACCTAAGGCCTTTTCACGCAGATATCCTGGAAAATACACAGAAAATGTGTCCAGGAATTTGTCCTGGGATCGTAAGGGATTGTTCATTCACACTGCCACTGATTTTCTGATGTTATATACTGCAATGTAATGAGCCTTTTTTTGTTGTGAAAATAGGGTTGATTTCTGAAAGATATTTACGATTTTAGGTGGCTAAATAGCGCAATTTGTTATTTTTACTGCGTTCCTTTATTTAGTTCCAAATTGACCTAATTAATCTCTCTTTTTATGTTATTATTCTGTAACATATATTGTTGCCTTTTGCAAATGACAAACTTTTTATTTATATAAAGAGGAATGAGGCAAAAGAACGCAAGATAGGCTATAGCCCAACAAGATTAAGCTAAATAAAAAATGTCATGTGTAAACAAATAATAGCAAATTGTTAAGTCTTGTTCAGTGCAAATTTACACAGCCTTAATGTTAAAATATGACTGAATGCTGTGAAGTTAAAATTAAGCAGTATTTTTGCAACATAGCCTAACTGCAATACAAGGTATAAGGTATAATCATTTTTCATTAATGTAATGTACATATATGTGAGTTTAATTTTTTTTTTAAACAAAGTTCGAGAAATTTTTAGCATTTAGATTTTGTAACCATTTCGGAATGAGCTGACACAGATAGATCGTATTAAAACCTGTAAATAGGGCCTAAAGCATATTGCACATAATGCTTTAAAAACCACAAATAAACGTTTAGGTCGATATATGATCATCATGTTTATATTGTTCACAATGTTTTTGTTGAGAAAAACAAGCACATTAATGTCCGGGTGAAAGTTTGGAGTCAGGCTGTTAACGGCACGTTGAGCAAAGTTGATAAGCAATTAAGTGTATTGAAGCACTGTGTATTTTCGTGTTAATAGTTTTGATGAAAGTAATTGCGTATCAACACTATTCTCGCATCTGACCTTAAGTTTGGTTATTAGGACTCTTGCATTCATCCATGATTTAGCTAATAACAAATAGTAGGCCTATTTTTATGTTTTCGATTTACTAATGAACAAAAATTACTCTCATAACTATATTTGAAGAGTTTGGTGGCAAAATGGAAAACTCTGGATTTTTTTTTTCCAAAAATCATGTTTTTTATAATGTTATCATGTATTTGTGTTAGTTAGCTGGTTTATTTTTTGTTATTATGGCTTAAATCAAAACCAAACAACTACAGTTTGATTGATATTTATTGGAATAATAATAAAAAAACATGATTTTTGAGCTCATGTTGGAACCAAACTCATAGCCAAATTAGTTACGATTTATTATAGATGCGTGTCATCGCTACACAGCTTTTACGGCATTGTTTCTGCCTTTTGTTCACACAGGGCGCTTTCCGGATCTGTTTTTTTATTAATTAGATTTTTTTACAGGACTGATCCTTTTAATGTCACTAGGTCCCCTTTCCAGAATCACTTTTCGGATCAATCCGTGATGCGTTTGCATTCACACAGAAGGCACTTTGGCAATTTTGGGGAAAAATGGGATCGGCGGTCTGTGTGAATGGGGTTCTAATGAGTTAAAATTCAGTACAAGGATTAGTTTACCCCCAAATTAACATTTTTATCATTTTCTGAAGAAATGTACTCACTGTACACACTTTTTTAAATACAAATGCTTGCCTCGCACTAACTCTGCGATTCACATAACATATTATCTCTTAGACCTGGATATGTTTGTGCAATCTTGACTAATTCCATGTAGGGTCCTACGTTGTTCCTCAGAGGTTGACTCATAGATTTATTGTTATAAACATACTTTATTGTTATAAACATACTTTATTGTTATAAAAACTGTGAGTCAGAGCTCCCTGTGTGGGATGCTTTTTGTCATTCGCTGCCAATGTAGATTATCCCTGATCAGTCATGAGGTTCTTTGTTAGTTGATGGGTCAACATACAGAAGTTACAGAGATCCAGCAGTGTATGATATTAAGATATTTGAGTGTTTTTCAGGGTGTCATTCCTACAGCTCAAAGGGCGGCCATTGTGGTGGGTGTGGAGCTACCTGTCTATGACATCTCCAAGAAGCACTTGATTCATTCTGGCATCATGGGAGACACTGTGTTGACACATTTCATGTAAGTCTCTGAAGACCAGATCTGATCAGTTGTGTTTGAAAGATTTGTCATTGACATCATGAGTAACAAAACTCCTTGTTTCTTCTATGTAGTTCCAGTTTCACGTGTGGTCTCGCAGGGGCACTGGCCTCCAACCCAGTGGATGTGGTAAGGACACGTATGATGAATCAGCGTGTTGTCGCAGGTAATACGCTGTATAAAGGCACCTTAGACGGACTCATGCAGACCTGGAAAAATGAGGGCTTCTTTGCCCTCTACAAAGGTTTCTGGCCCAACTGGCTGCGTCTGGGGCCCTGGAACATCATTGTATCCTTTCAGGAAGCGAATGTGTTTCTTAGTTGTACGATGTTTGCATTGGCCAACCACTAGAGGTCAGTGGAATGCAAAATGAAGTTATATCAGTCACACACCAAGTATACATCAGTATTATTGACTTCTTGCATTCCAGAAACACTTAGTCTCTGAGTATTCCATTAACATTTACATAGTCACCTGAAGTTAGTATATTTGGCACTTTGATGTGATGTGTTGCATTATTCTCTGTCCTTACTCCTTATTTTTTGTCCAGTCACACATGTGTGTGTAAATAACATCTATGGATAATGATTCAATAATTTAGGCCCATAACAATCTGTACTGTCCTTGACTTGACTTTCAGTTCTTCATGACTTTTGAACAGCTGAAGAAACTTTCATTGTAGCGGAAAGTCTGGGACGCTTCGCTGGACTGTGTGTCTGTGTGTGCGAGACTTCTGTCCTTTAGTGTCCATCATCTCTTCTCCATCACTCGCCCACGAGTATGTTTATTTAAGAATTTGTGTACATGCTTGATGTATTTTAAGACACCCCTTTTGCACCCAATGGTTTATTTTTCACTCTTGGCAGCTTTTGGCTGCTCCGTGTTAGGGAAAGTAATATGTGCTTAGAGGTAAACTGGAAACCACAGGCCTAATATTCTGAAATTGGCCTGGGGGACTGGCATCTGTTTTTGTGTAGTACTGAAAGTTACTGAAGACTCACTGCTAGGTGGCGACGTAGAGCAATAGGTTAGTGCTAAACTGAATGCTGTAAAAAGGAGAAGCTGTTTCATGAAATATTTTTGGGAAATACACTCCAAGTTAGACGTAAAGGTGCTTAAATTATAAAGATATTTATTGGCATTAGCTTCAGTAAGAACAATGCCTTTTTGCTTTTTCCTAAACTACAGATACGATAGTAATGATGCGTTTCAAATCTGCAGGGTAAGTGAATAACAAGGGAACTATACAGTAGGTGATGTGAGATCATTATTTATAAACTTAAGCAGAACAAATTTGTGTGTAATTTTTTTTTAAACAATCAAATTGAATTTAAATCGAAAATGTTTGCAAAATGGTTTAATGAATGTTTCAGTGCTGCCTGTGTTTCATGAATAAGGCCCGATGAGCGCTTTACCTCTGAAATACATTTAAGAATTGGTCAAGAGTTTAGTTCATTTTAATGCGCACACAACTAAAAGCACCTGTGATATTGCACATAAGATATTTACAACGTTCACGTTTTATTTTCTTCTGCAGTATCATTATTGCCATGTGCACGTATGTAGAGCGAGTGTTAATGTTTGTGTGTGTTTGTGTTCTAAGAAGCACATGCAAACTGTCAATTATTTTGACGGGCATCAAATTGTGTAAATACTGCAACTGTACAAAAGACAGTAAAAGATTTTGATTGTTTTCAGTTTGTGGGGAAAGTTGAATTGCCAAAGTGTTAATGTATTTAACCAATACTGCACTGTTGTTTTTGCTCAGTTCTCAAAATGTGACAAACTATTATTGGGGAAGTACGGTTACATATTTATCACTGTTTGATATAATGCCTTTTTCTTGCTTTTATATGTCTTTGCCTGGTTTGTTTCTTCCTCCTGATGTGCTAGCCAAACATGAATTTTATTTCAGGTATAATTTACAGTACTCTGTTGTTCATAACCTTTAACATGATCATAAGCAAATTGTACAGTAAACAAAGCAAGCGTTCTTGGGTTTGCTTGCATTATATTGGCAAACTTTTATATGACTGGAATGGGTTCAGTTTAAAAGGTTTAATAGATGTAATGCCAGGGTTCTTTGGGAGTTTCTCTGTTTGGGAGAACTGCCTTTCTTAAAGTGTAGCTTTTTGCTAGATTGGTGACTATGGCATGATGCATGATGTATTCCTATCTGGAAGACTTCTTCAATCCATGTTTGTGTAAGACCAGGAACCACATTAACCCATGTGTGCCAGTGTTTTTACTGCAATTTACTTTAAGCTGCCCATTGAGAACATCATTTCAATCGTGTCCTCTCACTGTTGTTTTTTAGTTTGCTATTTATTTTGTTTAGTATGTTTTCAGAATTGTTTCTTTAGGTTTATTTATTGGCGCTTTTAATACTTCTCAAAATATTTTTTTCATATAAATGTTTCTTTCAGTTCATATTTATTTGGTTGAATAATGCAAGGCATGATGAATGTCACAAACCTGACATAGTCATGTTTGCTATTTGATGCATTTAGAACTTTATTTGACAAACCAATTGACCATCTGATAATCAATAACTGAATTTGATGTTTTTAAATGTTTCACATAGAGAAAGTTTGGAAACTGGTTATTGGCAAAGCAACGATTCTATCATGTAATGACTTCATGTCCTTGTTTGTTTGCTTATTTATGACAGCATTGCTCTTTATTTTGCTGGATAAGTTGTCTGCTTGCATTTGCCTTTGAATTTCTTCGTCTTTGCACCTTGGTGAAGGGTCTTTGGTGAACACAAGCATTATTTATTGTGGTCCGTTGCTTGAATAGACAATGAATTGTAAAAGAATGCCTTTTTGCTTAGTCTGATGTAACTGTGCACCCTGATAATAAAAACGATGTTCACTAAATATTTGTTTTATTGGCTTTACAACCTGCTCAAAAAAACACAATTTTCATGAAAATCAGAACAGACAAGTTTCAGCGACAACAACATGAATGTTATGTGGCTCAAACGAAACGTCCGGTTGACCCTCGTAAAGAATCTATAGGCCTATCTGTTGATTAGTTTTGATTATATTAATTGTAATAAATTATGAGTAAAATATTTTCATTCATTTAAATTAAGATAAAATAAAATAATAGCCGCTATAGCCAAATCGATAACCAAACACAGCGTAAGGTAACTTTGGTCCATGTGTTTGCATCCGATGAAACCGTCTATATTAAAAAACAAAGTACTTTTCACATCACTGTACATCTTTATAGTGTCTAACTAGGTCAATCAGCTGGGTGATGTTTCAAAACTAAAGCCTTGATCAACTTGATGCGGCGTCACAAGATCTAAAAGGCGGTCGACATCAAAGTACAGAGAGAGCGAGTTTGATGTCATCCGCCTGTCGGATCTTGCGGCGCCGCATTAAGTCGAACAAGTTGCCTAAACATTCAGCATTTTTGCACCTGGGGCCCGTTGCACCAGCTTTGCATAAGATACAACTTAACCTAGTTTTCACTTAAACGGGCACTGAGTTACAACTTACGCACCACTAAATATTTTTGAGTTAGTTGAACTTAGTTGAAGAGTAGCGTTACGTATAAACTAAATATTTACGGAAGCCTCCCGTTCAGGAGTAACTGAACTGTAGGAATAAAATGGCAGAATCACTGAACCAGTGCGCCTCCGTGTGTATCCATCTGCCTGTGTTGTGCATATCAAAATGAAATCATCTGTTTTATTTCATTACGGCATTTGGCAGTCAAATGAAATCACTTATAACATGTCATTTATTCAGATTTTATTATGCTGTATTGTTTTTAATAAGCATTTGTTTATTAATATTGTTCATTTGAAATATTTAATACCTATTGTGTTATTCATAATTAGGTAACGTTAGAATTCATTTTTTTTATCACTATTATGTTACGTAAAATCAAATCTAAAACGTTTGGAAATTCATAACGTTTCAACACAACTTTTACTCACGCATTCAAAGGCTGCTATTGGACTATTGAAGATTAACGTCATATTATGCGACTATGCATTATTACTTTATGTAGAACTTAAGAACTACTGGATACATTCTGCTTTAAGACCAAGTAGTGCAACAAAATAACATAGAGATTTAGATACAAACTAGCTAGTAGTTAATAAGCCTCTAATGTGGACTTTGTTCAAGAAAGAACTTGAATGGCTGGTGCAACCCTACCCAGCACCACAGAATTTTGTGCATTAAACACCAACAAAATGTTTTTAACTGATTATTTGTATTACTGTCAAACAGTGTTTAACTAGGTAACAAGTGTCATTTTTGACATACCTTCAAGTAACGTAAATACCATGGTATGTGATTATAGTAATCATTCAGTTGCACTTTATTTAACAATCCTGTTCTACACGTGCAAAATATGTGCTTACTGCGTAACTGTGTAATTACTAGGTACCCGTACTGTACTTATCCCTAACATATATATTAGTCCAATTACACAATTTTTTTGGGGGGGGCTGGGTAAGTGCACGTATTGTAATAAAATGCAGTAAAAAATAATTTTCAACGATTATTCTGAGGGCAGCATTTTTTTGGGGTACCCCACAAATGCTTTCTAGGTAAGTGACAGACTTGGTTTTGACACACAGAAAACAAGCATCTGCGGATTGTGGAAGGTAAACGTCATATGCATTACTTTACAGGGAGCTTACGAACTACTAGCTACGTTTTGCCAAATGGTGCAACCGAATAACATACAGATTTAGTTACAAACTAGCTAGAAGTAAATTAGCCTCAAGTGTGGACTAAACGTTAACGTTTCAGAAAGAACTTACGAATGGCTGGTGAAACCCTACCCAGGTACACTAGTCTCGCGAGACCTTCATACGGAAGGTCTAGAACTTATTGCCACTTTCTTTGGCCAAGGACCGCACAATAGACCATATCACTGACAGGCAAAGCAACCAATCACGTTTCGTCTTGAGCCGTGTTAATGTTTAGTGGCGTGGAAATGTCCCCATAGTAACAGACCGGTGTAAATTCACGAACCTGCCATAAATTAGCAGCAACAAAATGATTGCTGTGAACCTTGTATACTTTTGGAAATGGATTTTTAAAAGCAAAAGAGGGATTCCGAACTAAAATCAGATCATGTAATCCGATCTAACATTTGATCTGGACCAAACCTGCCCTTTGGGTTTTTCAAAACTTTTGACTTGGTTTGAGATCTATTTGATTTAAAAAAAACAGGATTATCCTGATCCCATCAGAAGGGTGGATTCAGTTGTGATTTTTCAAACCAAATAAAATCAGAGAGGTTTTTTTAAGTGAATGATCACAAAACCAATGTTTACTGATGATATATACATCATATAACGTTTCTCAGCTACAAAACAGGGTGGTGACGGATATGAGTTGCTTCTAGAAAAATGTGCAGATGGAAATACATCTCCTAAAGGAAGAGATGGAAAGAGCTGCTATCTGTCCTGTAAATTATTTTATTATAATAAAATATTGGATAGTATTATTATTGTTTTGTTATTTAACATTTAAACAAAATAAGGAATGTAACATATTTCTGTTTATTACAGTGTTTCTATTTCTCACAATTAATAAAAACAACAGCTATTTGTGACCGCCGGTATATTGCCTACATGTTGTTCTTTGGTAAACCAGTAGGCTACACTGTTGGTTTTATTTAAGGCTCTGGTAAACAGGATTTGGTAATCCTGAAAATTGGTATTTAGATCACAGTGATCCAATCCAATGTTCGTTTAAAAAACTGGCACGAAAGTAAGATGGATCACATGATCCTGGATAGCAAAACATAGGATTTCCAAATCCGGATCAATTTGATCCAGATGAATTTTTTTGAAAAACTGGGCCCAGGCGATCCATAAAAGAACGCGATACGCACATCTACCGGAAATCCTATGAAATTTAACCAATCAGATAACGACTTCGAAGGTGCTGAAGTGTCCAAAAAGTGCGCAATATGCATCAGACGTCTATGGCTGAGATTTAGGGATGGGCGATACCACCTTTTTTTGATGCGATACGATACCGATACTTTTCTTGAAATTGTACCGATACCGATACCGATATCGATACTGATGATGAAGATTATTTTATATATATATATATATATATATATATATATATATTTTAAAAATAGAAACATAATTACAATTAAAGAAAACTTACATACTTGTACTAGCTATTAATAACAAATTTACTAAAAAAGTAATTTAAACAAATAAATAAAATGTTTTAACAACCTTCTTACAAAAATATTGATTAAATAACATAAATCTTAATAAAATAAACAAAAATACCACCAACAAAACTGCATATTTTCACTGCCGTCTTATTTTTAAACAGGCCTTTTTTCTTAGGCTTTAACATTTTGTTTGTATTGTAATATACTGTATTTTGAAGAAAAAAATATTGTTTAACTAACAAAAATCTTAATACAATTAATACAATTACAAACCATATAAACTGTGCATACATTAACTTAACTTTTGCCCTTCCTCTAAGCCATCTTGCAATTCTCTCCTCTGTTTAATGCGGAGGTGTGCAATGCATGCGTGTTGTGTATGTGTAAGTTACGTAGCTGAATAGCACGTCCATGTGACCGCGCTGCGCAGCCGGAGACCGATCCGTGTGTGACGTCAAACTCTCGCGCGAGCTAGTACTTTCATAACATAGTCATAGTGTCACTGACCGGCATGCACAGAGCTCACAACATTTAGTTACGCTGAAACTATTGATGTAATTAACCAGATAATCGATACTTTTGTGAAAATATCGATACCTAAATAGCATCTTTTGAGTATCGATATATCGATACTGCAGCATCGATGTGCACATCCTTACTGAGATTACGGTACACAACACACAAACTTACTTTACAAGTTTCCAAATTAAAATCTACATGCTCGCAAATTTTGCGACTGATTTACCTCCATATGTTGCTGTCAGACATTTGATCTGAGGGAGGTCTGTAGCGAGAAGCCGCCTCCTCTCATTTAAACACCTCCTCTCCTGTACACTTCAGAAGTTAGGTTTCGGTGCGCATATCGAAACAACACCTTTACTAACGGCACACAACCTTTTGCTACATCCATGTTAGTTACTCTTTAGTTTGCCACCGCAAGAATGAGTTTTCCGTACAGCCAAACCGTAACGACTCTCAAAACCATGAACGTCGCGGAGCAGAACTCACCGAACGTCTTGACTTCACCGACCATCTCGTCCGCTCCGGTCGGGTTCGGCGAAGGTACGACGACTTACCGGACGGTAAACTACACGGGAGCTCAGATGCAGCCAGTTCAGTACATTAACAGCGGGATGGAAGGGAACGTTATGTACGGGGGCGCGCGTTACCTGGTACCCGTGCAACAGCGCGCACCGGAGCAGCAGGTTATATACTATAGTCAAGCGCCGCAATATACTCAAGCAACGCGATACGTTCAACCGGTGTACGTCCAGAACGTCCAGAACGTGCAGCCTGTGACCATCAGCAGCGTCGACACTGAATACAGACAAACTGTAAGCAACATTTATATTAACCGAAATTATAATGTATTTAGACATATTATATTTAAAGATGAATGTGTGAGTAAAAGTTAAGATGTTTTGACTTGAGATAATGTTGTTTATTTAATTTAATTCCTCATCCTATTTAGGGATTACGTCTATAATATATTAAGTAAAAACAATGCGACGGTGGCATTACGTGTAATTAATTTGTACTACAAAATAAAAGTATCAATCCGTATAATATCAATTAATGCCAAATGCACCATTAAAGGTCAATAGGTAATGTACAATAAAATATTTAATGCACTAAATATAATAATGCACTGAAACATTCATTTACAGTATTTAGTTATATATGAACAATAGAATATGAGTAAATACGAATCAGAATAAAAGATCTGTCATTATTTACTGTGCAGCTGTTTTCTGGAAACATTAAAGGAGAAACGTTATATTACTTCACACATGAAGTATTGCAGTAGCCAACTTTACTTTAGTATTTACTATAAGAAGCTGAAGTATGTTAGAGTAACTTTCAAACTTTTTTAAAATATACTCCAGAAGTATTAACTATAGTTAATTGATAAACAAGTAATTACCATAGCACACTTTAATATTTATTATAGTAATGTTAAAAACACTACAGTATGAATTTTAATTCAGCGCTATAGTAATACTAGAGTATACCGCTGTCTTATTCATACGGGTTGCGCAGTAGTACAGTTTGTGTTCTAGGTGTATATCTACATTTCTGATTTATTTGTGTTTCCTGTCCTGTATTCAGACAACAAATGGACAATCCTCATCTGTCGTCAGCCACACCTCCAGTTCGGTCAAGAGCCCTGAACCTTCCGAGGTAACATTAAAAATCAACATTGCACACATACAGTACAGACACATTCGGTGTGAGTGACCCATGCGGTAACAGTTCAAGCTTGCATGCATGCATAGGGTTAGTATGGTGCAGCGCTCAAACATACACACCCAGATGGATGACATCATGCTTTTACTAAGAAATACTGTACTGTAGACCACAAGCATTTCTCACCTATGTATAAAAACAGTTTTTCATACTTGTGGCTTGGGCTGAGAGAACCAGCTTAAGTGTTAGCCAGGCTTGAGCATGTGTCTGGTCGCACGCACAAGCTAGTGTTATAATAATTTATGAGTTTGAGTGAAAGTACAGTACCTGTAGGGTTAAGGGTGTGTCTTACAGAAAGAATGGACTTGCTAATTCCCAGAGGAGACTGTGCGACGCCCATATGGGTCTGGCAATAGTTGCAATAATTTAGCAAAAAAAAAACAGTTTGAGGGAGTGCCCTTAAATCGCAACTGTTAACTTTCAGATAGGTGGTTTGACTGGTGTATGTTGGAAATGTGTTAATGTGTGTATTCCTAAAAGTATTAGTAATAGACGGTGGTACGGTTATTGTCGCTTAACTGGCAAGCGATGTCAAGTTCAGGGGTCATTCTGATTCTATTAGCAATCTGTATTCTGTTTAAGTAATAAATGCATTCAATTTAAGAGATTATTTATTAAGGTTAATATATCAAATGTAGGATATTTCTATAGGTTTTATTCCTAAAACATCATCTGTGTATAGGGCACTGCCAGTTCTCTCCTGCAGTTTAAGCGTATGGAGGTGTAGCGTCTTCCACACGCGGATGAATCATCAAGCTTTGAGTCGGCCTCTCCTCAAGTTTGAAAAGCAAGGCTGTGATGTGGAGACCGTTGTCATTGTGAGGCTGTGCTTGTGGGCATGCTGGGACAAGAGCTGTGAGGCCACGATCTGTGTGCAGTTTCGTACACAAATTTGGTTTAGAAATTATGCACTCGTCTTAAATGGCGGAATTGCGATGTGATGTCATCATGATGATGTCATCGTTCTGCGGTAACCGGAGTATGAACGATCATGAAAGCAAAAAAGCATTGAGTGTAGTGAATGCATCTGGGATCATCAATTTTAGAAGCAGATGCTTTTTTTGGATACAGTTGTAGTCTTTTTATGAAATTGAATTGTGTTGCTTCATAATACAGAGTTTAGGAAAATATGCAAAATATTCATGTACCGTAAAAAGAACTAATGTGAAGTAATCTTATTGGCAGAATACACGTGCAGATTTCAACAGAATCTAAATGCCCATAATACTGAGTTAGTATAAATCTTATTCATTTAAAGGGATACTTCAACCAAAAATGACTCACCTTCGAGTTGTTCCAAATCTGAATGAATGTCCTTGTTCTGATGAAATCAGAGAAAGATATTTAGAAGAATGCTTATAGGCAGACAGATTTTGCCCCCCATTGACTCCCATAGTAGAAAACAATCTTGTTTTTTTTGTTCTGTTGAACACAAAAGACAATTTGAAGAATGTCGGACAGCAATCAGTTCTGGGGCACTTTTGACTACCATTGTATTTTTCCTACTATGGTAGGCAATGGGGGGGAAAGTCTGTCTTGTTATAAGCATTCTTTCAAATATCTCTGTATTCATCAGAATTTTTTTTTTTTCAGTTTTGGAATGACTCGGAGGTGAGTTAAATGATGACAGAATTTTAATTTTTGGGTAAAGAATCCCTTTAAACGTTTAGATAAAGAATGTAAATAGACATGTGAACGATAGACTTGTGACCTGAACCAAACAACCTCAGACGTAATTGTGGTGGAGTGGCACTTGTAGAGAAATTTGTCACGAAAGTGTGAAATATGCATGTCAGATTCTGCGTTTGAGAGGATTTGTTTAATTTTAGGGTTGGTCGGTACAGCAGCAATTTCAGGGACATACTAGGGTGCATCAAAAAAAATTGTGCTCGTGAGGCACATTCATTGATATTGTTTAATCATTAAAACAGACAATATTTCAAAAAATGTCCCTCACTATATTTCATTTATAATATTTGTTCCAGCAGTTTGCTCGAAAACGTTCTAGACAAGAAAAAAATGCCCTGTTACCTAATGAATTGCTTAAAGCGGGGGTAACACATAGGGTTTCTGCCAATCTCATATTAATCTTGAGTACCTAAAGATTAGTGTTGCATACTTCGTATCTTCGAAGAGTATTCAGTTTGATCACATTTATTAAAGATAGATACAGATTTACGAGTGTTTCCGAAAATATACGGGGAGGGGTAGGCTGAACCAAAGCACGTGTGCACCCATTGTCAGCAAAACACAGAGATCAGTTTCACTCACCGCATGTCCGGCATCTTTTAGCGCTAGGACAGCTCCAGACATCAGTTTCAAACAATCTCCAAATCCAGCGTTATATCCACAGTTTATATAACATTCATCACCCAAATGCAGTGAACAAACAAACACCTGAGATTCGCAAACATATGCTCTCTCTCACTCCTGCTTACAATTGAAGTGACGTCTTCACATGCTCCTGCTGCTCTCCTTGCTGCCGCGTGGCCGCGCCACATGCTTTTTCCGGGAGAATTGCCCAATAAGGGACTAAGAAACGTTGTTACAAAACAGTTTTAAATGTTTGAAAAAAACTTTCCGAATCACGTACGATCGCTGGGGAGTGTACCGAGTACAGAAATACTACGTAATACGCGCAACTCATTTTTGAAAAGTTGACCATGTTAAGCATGAGAAGACCCTTTTCATAGGGCCCTTTTCAACACCCCCCTTTGAGAACCACAGTTAAGGTCATAAATCTTTAGTCTCTCTTCAGCGGCTTTCTGTATCCAGAAAACATTATGCCGTAGACCAGAGCATTGACCTGCTGTCCTGACACTTAAACAGAGAAGCTTTTGGCTCACACGTTGACCTATTTTTGCAGACAGTGAGGTATTGTGGACGAAGCAATAGCCCAGAAAGGACATACCACAGGTTCAGTGAATGAATGTCTTTATACAATGTCTTCTCATAATCCTTTGGAATTTCCTCATCCGAAGGGACATGGAAGACACAGCTGGTTGCTCAACTTTTTGTGGGATGAGATTCCCCGTTTTTATTAGATGTTTTCGATAAATAGATAGACAGACAGACGGTAGTTAGGCAGGTAGGTAGATAGATACTACCTGTGTTTTAGCAGTGAGGAACCACATATTGAATTACTCATCTGTGCTGTGGGAATGTTACTTTTACAACTATGTGAAATTTGCATATAACAGAGTTCAGGCCATGGGAATTTTGCTTGAAATCTTGTTTGAAGCCCATAACCCATATAACCATGTGATGCACAAAAACAAGTGCATACTCTTGTAATTGCATATGTCAAAATTCAAATATGCAGTATTTGGTTTTCGTAATTAGCTAGTTTTGCTGCTGGCACTAAAACTGGAAGCGTTAAGCTCTAATGTGTCCTTGCTTGCCGCGTGCACCACATGCTGCGGCTTGTCAGGCGCTAAAACTAACCAGTGTCCAAAGTACAGCTCATGAACATTGATAATTTCTTATCTTTCTAATCTTCTATACACACCCAGATACAATCTTTAATTCATGCATAACTACATTCATGCTGTGTTAATCCTGCTGGAAAAGATTGCAAGTTTGGTAACAGGAGAAACACTGGGCTCGGCCCTTTGTTGTTGCAACTTCAAACCGGTTTCAGTTTGAAGTCCACACACCCAGTTGACACTGTCATTGGTGCGTTTTGCTTGATCTGTCACAGAATGTGTGGAATGTTCCCAAGGTCTGTCACACCCACCTTAAAAAAACACCCACCACTTGTCTTAATGATAATGCTCTCTAAGCGTACAATAACATCTTCTGACACCTGCAAACTTCTGGGTCAGTTTTACATACTTATAAAACCTAGCAAGTGTTGCACATATTTCACTGGGTTTATGGGACAGAACTTGTCTATGCATTCATAAGCTTCAGAAGCCAAAAGCAACGCAAACATCACTGGTTTAATTCCCAGAGAACACACAGGCTGGTAAAATAAGAACTTTAGTTTGTGTACTGTAGTTTGCATTGGTTCCAATACCGGTCCCAAGGTATAACACAGTTTGGAGAAGTCACGGTTTTAAATTCACTAAAAAAGTGTCTGTTTTGTTTTGTATGATGTGAATTGTACGCATTTGGATTGGGTAGTTGAAAATACTGTACATTTGTTCTAATCTATGGCAGCAAAAATAAAAACACTTACAATGAAATCTCTCTTATGCTATTTTATATGATAAATATAAATGGGTAGTTGGGTATGTTGTGATGGCAAACATTTTGGAAAAAAACTAACATTGAAGATAAGTCTCTCTTATACTGTTTTATATGATAAATATTAGTAACATAAAACCTATTAACAGTTTTTTTTCTAAATTTGATATGCCACACCATAGGACACATGTAGGATTTATTCGTCATCTACCCATATAATAATTATATCAAATAATGTATAATTAACTATTTTCCAAATTTTTACTGTCACACCATCAGACATATGTACAGTATATTCGCTAAAACGCAAAATAGTTGCAGTAATATTCTGTCTATTTTGGTTGTTTTTGTACATTTTTTTGTTTTGGTGTTTCGTACCTCGGGGTCATCTTGTGTTATGACAACAGCATTCATGAGAATTCACAGCCCTAACAGAGCCTTCGGCTGTGACATTAAGGTCAATGCGATAAATCCTGTCAAGAAAGTGTATTTGTTTTATCCAAAATTAAAAAATATTAATTTAATTGAGACTTTTTATTAGTACCATTCACATAGTTTGCAGCATTTAATGACAACCCACCTCACATCAAAATTCAACCAATAAGTGATTAAACAGATGAAATTTGTCACTTGAGTTAATGATTTAAAGTAATGTGGGCGTAACTAACAATTACATCTAAGATCCTGTATAAACCTGGATGAAACCAGACCGTGCATGAATTGTCTTGATCTGATTGGCTGTCACAGATGAGTGGAATCCAGCTCAACCGCTTCAACGCGCCCCCAGCTCTCAACTTTAGCACAGGACTGACAAAACTGTTCATCACTGTCTTGCTTCACTTCTACACTATCAATCGGTCTTAGAAAACCAATGTAAATGCTAATAGAATGCAATGCCATCAGTCAATCTCAAATATTAGATAGACACATAGCAATAAAAGACAAATAGCCAAGATAAGATTTATGAGGAATGATCATTATGATGATCAAATTAATAAATCTTTAAAAAAGATTTGATTGTGAATTTGGATATAAGATGTTGTAATGTGTCGCTCTCATATTTTGACAAATGCATATTTAATAAAAAGAAAGCTAAACTTTCTCTCAATCCTGATTAGATTGCAATGTAAAAAAAAATGTTGGTTCAACTCAAAAAAAGAAGTTACCTGGTTGCCTTAAAATTTAGAGTTAGTTCAATTAAAGAATATGAGTCAACTTAACAAGTTTTGTCAACTCATCGAGAAATTCATTGAGCTCATTGATTTAGATTAACTTAAAATTTGAAGGCAACCATTTAAAGTTGAACCAACAAAAACAACAATACTTCTGTACAGTTTGCGAACAAATGAAGGTTATGGATGAAGATTTTTATATTTATATCTGAATTGATCGGTGTGATTGGAGAAATTCATTCACAACTTAATTCACTATATCACAATGCAACCAATGCAAAGTCATGACCTTTTAAACTCTTCAGTATTGCGCATAACATGTTTAAGTGCTGCTTTTATAAGCTTTGTCTAAAAAGTCAGTCAGGAGTATCTCATCGAGAGGTGTGGTGGTTATCTTACTATACGTCAAGGTGTGGACCGACGCATGTTTCATGCAGCATGCATTACAGTCTATAAAGTGAGGGAAATAATTATTTGATCCCCTGCTGATTTTGTAAGTTTGCCTGCTTACAAAGAAATGAAGGGTCTATCATTTTTATGGTAGTTTTTTTTTAACTGATAGAGACAAAATATTAAAAAAATCTGGGGATTTTTTATATAAAGGTCATAAATTGATTAGCATTTCAGTCAGTGATATAAGTATTTGATCCCCGGGCAAAACATAACTTTGTACTTGAAGGAGAAACCCTTGTTGGCAAGCTCAGAGGTAAGACATTTCTGATAGTTGGTCACCAGGTTTGCACATGTGTCAGGATACATTTTAGTCCACTCCTCTATAAATCTTTAAGGTTTCTTGGCTGTCGCTCAACAAATTGGAGTTTTAGCTCCTTCACAGATTTTCTATAGGACTAGGGTCAAGAGACTGGCTATGACATTTAATGTGCTTCTCCTTAAGCCACTCTTTGGTTATCTTGGCAATATGTTTTGGGTCTTTGTCATGTTAAAGGCACATCTACGACACATTTTCAGTGATCTAGTTAGGGGGAGGAGGGTCTCGTTCAAGATTTTACGGTACACTTGCCCGACCCTCAACCCCTCAATGCGGTGAAGTCATCCTGTACCCGTGGCAGAGATAAAGCCCTAAAGCATAATGTTTCCAACACTGGGCTTCTCAGTAGGGATGGTTTTTGTTGGGGTAATAGTCAGCATTTCTCTCCCCCCAAAGAAGAAAGTCAATTTTGGTCTCACCGAAACCGTGATAGTTTGGCTCAAGGTTACCGTACCATCAAAATCTCATACCAGCCCATGCCTAGACTCACATCACTTTCTCCAGACCTTTTCTGAATCATCTTGATGTTCATTGTCAAACTTCAGACGAGACAGACGGGCCTCCTTGGGAAGGAGGACCTTGCGAGTGCTTCAGGATTTCAATCTATTGTGGCGTAGCGTGTTACCAATGGTTTGCTTGCTTACTAGGTTCTCAAACTCATTTACAAGCTTCTCCCATGTAATTCTGGGCTGATCTTTAACCTTTCTCGTGATCATCTTTACCCCATTGGGGAAATCTTGCAGGGAGCTCCAGAACAAGGGCATTTGATAGTTATTTTGCATTTCTTTTATTTCCAAATAATAGCACCAATAAGTTGTCTCCTCACCAAGCTTATGTCTGTAGCCTATTCAAGGTTTGTGCAGGTCTAAAATATTGTCCCAGACATCCTTTAAAACCGATTTGGTCTGGACCATGGTTGTTGAGAGGTTGAATGGAAGATACAGATTCTGTTGGCAGACATCTTTTATATACATAACAAGCTGATTTAGGAGTACTTTCTTCAAGTGACAGGACTAATCTGTGGTCCATATAGGCACATAACCCATCTGTGAAGCCAGAATTGTTTCTGGTTGGTAGGGGATCAAAAACTTATTTCACTTACTGAAATGCAAATCAATTTATATCCTTTATATAACTTTTTTCCCCCTGATTATTTTTATATTATGTCCGTTTTAGTTAAAATCAACCTACCATAAAAATGATAGACCCTTTATTTTTATGTAAGCAGGCAAACTTACAAAATCAGTAGGGGATCACATAATTATTTCCTGAAGTTAGCCTCTCTTGTTCCTCCGTTTGAACTAATATGCACAAACCACGTGCTGTTATGTAAGAGTCACATGTTTTGCACACGTCAGGTAAGAGTAGTTGTAATCACGTGTCTCATTTGTTTACTCGGGTGGATAATATGAACTGAATGGATTGTATCTGAGGAAACTCATCTCATATTGCATTCGACACGAAGCTTTTAATAATTCATGTGAGATGCGAATTGGATTCGCGACCCAATGTTGAGTCACGCAAACACATCCTGTCTTGCTCTTTTCAGATCGATCTGGTGGAGACCTCCAGCCACTACGAGGAGACCGTGGAGTATGATGGGAAGAGCAGCGTGAACACTCACATGACTGAGTTTATTGAGTCGGAGCCTCTTGCCAAGATGGACAACCGCTTCTTTGGCGAGCTTCTTGCCGATGTCTACCGCAAGAACATTGACATTCACACTTGCATCTCAGAGCATGTGTCCAAGATCCGGGGAAGGTGCAGGCTTCTTTTATATTTACAATGTAGCATGACTATACAGTACATAATACAATATACAGCCGTGGGGAAAACTAAGAGAGGATTCCCAATTTTTATTATTCAGGATTTAATTTTCTAGATGTATTCTGGTCATTCCAGTCCACTGTCTGTTGAATTAGAAAAAAAGTCTAACCTCAGGAGTGACACAAAGTCATCCAAGAGCACTGTGAATGACAGACAGTGTGACAAGACACATAAAAACTGTGGTGAAAATCAAGGTTTTCACACGGAAAAAAGTTTTCCTAAATACATGTACAAATACTACTGTTATATCGCTTAAGAATTAGTCGAACTTCTTTGCAGTATTTTGGATCTGAAAAAATACAGAGTATATTTTGTGTTATTTTGACCTGTTTCTCCAGGTTTCATTTTCTACAAATAAATGAAAATAGAAACAATATTTTTATTTGAAATTTGGGAGAAATATTGTTAGTAGTTCACTGAATGAAACAAAAATGATTTTACATAATCACATTTCTATGAATAGGAAATCATTAAAATATATATATTTTAAATGTTTAGTTTTTTCCACGGCTGTATTATTGAGAGTCTCTACGCTGTGTTAAAAAAGAAAATTCATGACAAATTTTCGAGCAAAGACAAAGACTAAATTTCAATGAAACAGGAAGCATCGGGTAGCTCCTCCTCTTTTTAAAATAACTAGCTTCACAGCCTGACAACATTTGAACATCCTTAGTCTTCTCAATACGCACCCAAAAATGAAAATCCTTCATATTTTTTCCCCCCTCATGTCATTTCAAGCCTGTATTACTTTCTTACTTCTTCAGAACACAAAAGACAATATTTTAAAGAAGGTTGCTATCCAAACAACATCGGCCCCAATTGACTTCCATTGGAGCCTATAAACACAAAACCACTGAGACATTTTAAAAAAATCTTCTTTGTTCAACAGAAGAAAGAGACACAAACAGGTTCTGAATGACATGAGGGTGAATAAATCATACAAATGTCATTTTTGTGATCTTAGGTGAGCACACTATTAAATGCTAACACACTCGCACTAAAAGCAACAAAACTTCAATTTCACGTGGATTATAACTACCTTCCTTCTAGTGATACACAAAAAAGCATTATTTTTTGTCGTAGTTTGTCTGACGGAAGTGCAAAAACGGCAACAATTTATCAAATAATGATGAAATGATGATGTAGATGAACGCTATGACAAGGAACACATCCAGACATGAGGCGTAGCCTGGCATTCTTTCAGTATTTTAAGAGCTGATTCAGGTGTCTGTGGTGAAGCAAGGGAGTACTCTAAAGTATGTCATGTCACGGTAGGGTGTTTTTGGCATTACCCGGTGTGTAATTCCTTTAGCGGGAAACCTCAGGTCCTATGACAATGCTGGAACCACGTGCGATTGAACAACGCATTCAACAGGCACCATCCATCTTCGGTAACATCTCGCCGCGTGTCTTGATGGAGTTGCAGATATGCCTTAACAGCCCAATAAACCTGTCAACAGCTATCTAGATGAATGAAGGCCTGGCAAATATTGTGTGGGAAAAGCTATTCAAGTCTGCAAGATATCACTATCTGATCAGACATATGATCTGATGATGGACTGAGAACAATACAGGCACTTTCTCAAATGAGTCTACATCTTGTCCAAAGCAATGTTCACTCTGGTGATTCATGTGTTAATAGATCTTCTGCCTAACATCTTACAACTCATTGTGAGAACAGTAAGAGTTTTAGACGCCTCCGCTTTAAGGCTGCTTCTCCATTTTGACTCATTAGTATTGTTCTGTTCCTACAGGAAACACCTTTTGGACCCCACCATTGACTACAAGGTAGGGAGTGGCGTGTTCTTAAGATCCTGTAGCGTCTACTGAAAGTGATAATCTTGTGTTTTAGCCAAATTTGGAAAATCTCTTAAATTTTGTTTCAAAATATATCAAAGTGTGTCATAATTATATCGATTTTAAACACGCGTATTCTTGTCCATGCATGTGCCAAACAGGTGGAGAAAGAAGAAATAGAGGCTCTTATTCCCAAAGGAGTGTCCGAACTGACTAAGCAACAGATCCGCTACCTGCTGCAGGTGAGATCGTCACGGTCGCAGTATCTACTCCCACTCAGCCCCACCCGTCTCTCTGTACACCCCACCCTTAGACAGACACATTTATTATTTAGATTATAAACCTGTCCCTGAACACATGTCCCTGCAGGCTCAGCGGAGGCATATACTCATTTTGTTTATTTTACAAGGAAAGTATGATAAACGCCGATGGGAATTTACAGGAAATGTTTGCATACATTAACAGGAAGTTGAACAAACGAAACAGGTGGTTTAACACCTTAGGAATGAAAGACGATGGGGAAAGTAAACTAGCAAGCGCATTTAAAAGAGGAAGTTAATGCATTGAACAAATGGACTAAATTAAAAGGGAGGTCCCAGAACGTGTCATGTGTTTGTTTCTTCATATTTATATGAGCAAATTCAAATGTACAAAACAAGATTATTTGTGGGGGGGTTTTATATCTTATGACAGGCATATATCTTATAAATATATCTTATTTATTTTTTATAAATGCATGGTTAATAATATAATAAACGTTGATAATTTTGTTAGATTCAAACTTTTTATAATTTGTATAGTTTATAGTATAGTTATTTATAACGGTTACAATTTTGCATTGTTGAATGCAAAAGCTTTACATAGATATACAAACAGATGTAGAGAGATGTAATTATATACAAATAAATACAACGGAATAAATGTAATTAATGTTTTTCCTCAATACAGTGTACATTGATAAGCACTTGCAGCTCTGTAAGTTAAAATGTTGCAACGTTCTGTTCCGTTTGTAGTGCTGGAAAGTGCATGTGTCAAATATATTGTATCAGCATAAAAATAAGTAGGTTTAACTGAGTACAAACGTGGGATATTTCACCCAAAATTGGAAAAGTGATTTAGTGTTTAAATTTCTTTGAACTGTTGAACACAAAATAAGATATTTTTAAGAATGTGGGACACCAAACAGTTTTGGGGCACCATTGACTACCATTGCAGTTGTTATTTGTACTATAATAATCAATGGCGCCCCAGAACTGTTTGGTTATAAACATTCTTCCAATTATCTTTCTTTGTGTTCAGCAAAACAACAACATTTAAACTGGTTTGAAACACAATGAGGTTGAATAAATAAAATAGTTTCTTTAACACAAAGCCTACAATCTCAAGTGTTCCCTTTTAATTCTTTAAATACTCTCTCCATCTATCTTTCCCTCTGTTGTGTCTAGACTCGTTTGACGGCTGATAAGGCCATGCGTCTGTTGTTGACCACATTCAGCAGCCTGCGTGAAGAGCTGGTTCATCTGCAGGACGATCTGAGGGTACGAAATACATCTGCATCCAACAGCATCATGTCTAGTTCACATCTCCCAGTTTCCCAGTTTCCACTGAAGATACAATGAGGAAACATATCAGCTCTCATCCTGGGGGGCATGTGTTTGTTTTTTTGAGCTGACCTTGTGTTTTTGAAGGTGTGATGCCTGTTTAATCAGATTCAAGGGTATGATGTGACATCTGCACCTCAGCCCCCAGCCATTCAACATTATAAGAGCGTGTATGTTCTGTTTTGGCATGAAGTTTCACAAGCGTGTGACATGCTGTAAAAAAGAATTAAAGAAGATGTTTTTATTTATTATTACATAATACATGCATATTTTACTAGGATACACTATTACACGTTCACATTAGCGTGAAAGTATACATAAAAAATTCTGCCTGCTTTCTTGGTAAATTCGATCAGCAAAGGACCGTTTTCTGTTTAATTTAAAGCCTTGAAGTGCCGCCAAAAGAATGTTTTCAGCCGGTAAAGCAACCACTTCTGCCAAAAATTGCGGCAGATTTATAGCAACTACGTCAACTGGTTTTGTCAATTAGTGCGGCTTGCAAGTCCTGTTCCACATATCGCAAAATACTCACTTCAATAATAGACTAAAGTTTACTTATTTATTTATATTATAAATATATAAAGTAAAGCATAAGTATATAAAGCTGTAAATATTGTAGACAAAATATATAAAGCTGTAATCTGACGTCCAGTCGAGTGTTTACTCATCAGATGTTGCATGATCAGACTCAGTTAAAGAGTCTGATCATGGATTATCTGGATTAAGGACAACCAATTAACTCATTTTATCCAATAATTATATCTTAATCATTAAATTGGTCACTTTTGCCTATTTTCGCCAAACGTAAAAATGCTGGTTATTTGAGTATTTATGTTTTTTATGTGGGTTGATAAAATGAAGTCAAACTTACACTGTACCAGCAAACTGTACCCAGCAGCTCAAATTAAAAACATTATTATAAAATCCCTGTAATGATTTGAGCTAAGGTAACAGATTTTTTAATGTGCAGTCTTGCTCAGCTGATTTTTGTTCTCTTTCGAACCAGAAAAGTTATGACTAGCATCTTTATATGAACTTGCATGTGTTACTGAAAAAATATTACACGCAATTTAAAGAAACGATTGGTAGGTTAGCTTAACAAATTCAAGCTCTTTTCGATACACCTGCACAAACAAGTGTAAAATTTGTTCCTTGACTATTATAAACCATGATCGATTTTATATAAGTGATATATGTTCTGTGTGTTTTTCAGCGGTTGGAGAGCGAGAAGGAGGAACTGGAGAGAGATCTGAGCTTTAAAGCAGATCAGGGCATGCAGTATGACAAACTCCTGGAGACCGTCCGTGAGCACAACAGACAACTGCAGGTAGGGGGCGTCACTATAAAGCAAACTTGATCACTTTCCTATTGTTATAGTATTAGCACGATACACTGTATTTTCTGCTGCAGAAAAAAAAATCATCTTTCTTTCTTAGGCGTCTCTAAAAGAGAGTAACAGTGCTCAACGTTCACTAGAGACTCAGCTGATCATGTTCCAGAGCAAAGACCCCAGCAAAGACTTCCAGATCAAAGAGCTGGAGGGCAGCAGGATAGCACTTGAGCATGAGAATGAGCTCCTGAGGAAGAAGGTGCGCTGGAACTTTACATTTACAAATTGTTACAGAACATTTTTGCGTGCTGTCGTTTTCTGTAAATAGATCCTGTAAATTCCTGTTGTCTCTTCGTACAACTTCCTTGTAAACAGGAAGCTAGAGATCATGCAATGGAAATTTATATAATTGAATTGTTTCCTCTTTTTGTTCTCATGTGTTGGTCGGGTGTCTCTATCGCAGCTGGCAGGACAGTGCAGCAGTTCCACTGTTCAGATCAAAACACAGGAGATGACCAAACACTACGAACAGATGCTGAATGATCTCCGGGAGGAGAAGGAAAGAGAGCTCAAGAGCCTGCGGGTAATGAAAAAAATGATACGTTCACACTGTCCCAACAAACAACATTTCAAACATTCTGTCATTTATTTTGCTCATTTTAAAACGCTTCGGTTTAGAGTAATGTAGCGTTTGTGTGTGTTTTTTAGTCTCAGATTATTAAGATCCAGTCTGAGCGGACCATAACACACACTACTGACACCAGCGGCTTGGAGATGCACATCAAAGAGCTTCTTGCCAGCATGGAGAAGCATGAGACCACGATCAGACACCAGGAGGAGGTACGTTAACTACAAAGAGCACCAATTCCTTGTATGGCTTTTTTCAGTAACCTAAAAAAACAGCCATTCAATCTCTAGAAACACCTCGGAGGCCTGCTGGAAAAATTTAAGAACTCTTTCGTTTTCATATTTCATATGAAACATGTGCCATTTTGAAAAACACCTGAGAAGCAGGTATTATAGTTTTGTTTTCAGTTTTATTGTAATTTTGTATACTGTTTTTTTTTTAAATTGGCCTTGTTTTTATATTTTCTGCTATCATGTTAATATTAGTTAAAATTTTTGTGATTTTATTATGATCATGTAATATTTGATTATTTTTTATATTCATATATACGTTCATTTTTGTTTCATTTTTAGATTTTGGGTTTAATTATGTTAAGTTAATAATTGTAGTTATTAGTTATTAGACAGATGTCATTAATTTCAATGAAGAGCCGGCGACATGAGCGATAGTTATCGTTGATGACGTTACAAAAATGTAATAAATGTAGAACTTTAAAATAATCAAGGTTAAGAATACGTATTGCATTGCGCTCTAACTAATGTTAATAAATTAGACCTTATTATAAAATTCTTACCATAAACAGCTGTATTTTCCTTCTCCGATGTTTTAATGGGTCGCTTTCAATACGGCACTAAGATTCTAATGTTCCTGAATAATCATGGTCTTCTGTTTATTATAACATACTGTATCCATAAACAATTATTCACTTCCCTATCACATAACACAGAGCAGACCTAATAAAACACCCATACATAATGCGCGGCAATGATCCAATGTACGCGTGTAAACATCTGATACAATATATTTTACAGTATTTTATTTATTGATAATGTCGGAAGCACTAGCGAGAACACACAACAGAAGACATTTTTTGTAATTTTCTGAATCAGAAAGTGTGATGCGTGTCTGACAGGAAGGATTGGGAGATGTTTTTCCAGGACAATGTGCTCCCTTTACTGTTTACTGTATTTATTTTATCGATATAATGCAGAACCAAACCAGACAGTCATAAAAAATAAAATAAGACAGAGAACATCATCACTGGATATATTATACGCAGTTCATTAAAGTTAGTTAAGTACCTGCTTCAGGTTGCTGTCCCATAAACAGTACAAACCTTAAATTAAGACAATCCTTCAGTACTAGACCCCCCTCTTATCTGCAGGGGGTTTTATGTTAAGATCTTAACTTTAAACAGGTAGTAATAAGGTATTAAGCTTGTTTACATTATTTATACAAAGGCATTTAATCCAAACACCCTTGTTAGACTTGGGTACTGCTGTAACAGGAACATTGTTTACCCATTGTTTCCCGAACCCGGAAACAATGGGTTTTTGACCGGGTTTTTGTAAGTCAAAAACCCGGAAGTGTGAAATACAAATTCTTCTTCACATTCCCAATGGAGCACTTCATTCTGACCTTTGACCTTGCCCCCTCAGGAGATCAGACGACTCAAACAGCAGAAGAGTGACAGCTCCAGCAGCACTAGCAAAACTATTGTTACCAAAAGGTGTGTATGAGATTTTCCTTCCATGCACAATTTGGATGTTTTTTTTATCCTAACACAAAATCTTGAGTTTTGAATTGCTAGTTTCACACATTCGCAGAGTGGTGATGAATGACTATATCAATAACATTTTTCCTCTGATAAAAGTTTCCGAAAGTTTCCGAGTTGTTGACACTTTGTACCTTTGTAGCACTTCTCATATGATTTCCCTGATGAATTGCTTCATTGTTTTTCTCATTGTTGTCGCTTTGGATAAAAGTGTCTGCTAAATGCAATGAATAATCTGATATGTTCTCTGTTCTCTTAATGTGGAATAGATACGACACCCAGTACCCTCTTCTGGGTCTGTTGAGTGATGATTACAAGTACACCCCACCCATTAAAGAGGGCAGGACTGTTGTCATCGAGACGACGGGACATTCAACCAAACGGGTAATCTAAACTGCAACATAAGAACTTTTTCGGGCAGGGGACATGTTTAATGTAAATCTATAATGTAAGGAATAATATAGAATCATATATTCAGAAAAAATCTGTTTTATCATATCTAAAATACACTTCTCAACTATTTATGTCGCTGTGACAGCAAGATAATCAAAACTGAAACACAGACAAGACTTGTAAATATAGATATTGTAAATGTGTACACGGAACTTTGCATGCAGTGTTTGCATATTACCTGCATTATTTGGGTTAAAATGAGTGAATGCCTAATGCAGCATGCAAATACATCAAAGTTTTGCGACTAGTCGCCATATTCCTGAATCACATAAAAGGGTGTCTGTGCATAAAAAAATAATGACAAACTGAATAGAAACTGAATAGCTCATGGTTAGTGAATAAGATGCACAGAATACTTTGTTCTTCTGTTTTGGCCTTAAAATCATAATTTTTAAACTGCATTTTTCTTACAGTACTGAATAGAAGGGAGACCTGCGAGTCCTCGTTCTCGCTCATTCCTTTTTTCTCGCCTTCAAGCCTCCCCAGTCGCTCGCCTCAGTGCCTCCTCCTGCTGATGACTCTGACATTTAGACTGTGGAATTTGCTCATTCTATTTCTATTCACAGCACACTCTTTAAAAGGACCAAAACAACATTTAAGAAAATAGACAAAATCCTTCCAAACATTTTCTTTTATCACAAAATCAAATGGGTTGAATTTGATGCTTCTTTAAACTGCTGCTTACTTTCCTCTTAAGAAAATACTGTAGCTTCATTGTTGCTTGTTTGTTGGTTGCAGAGGGTTGTATTAACACTTATGCTGCAGCAGCAGAACCCTTAGGCACCTTTAGTCAACACTACTGTAATTCTGTATATATTTGGAGAGAAACGGTGTGCATGTCGTATACCTTTACTGGAATAAAACTTAGTATTGGCAGCAGTGTAAATGGTGGTCTTGTTCGTTTTCTTTTCATTCATTTAGTTTTTTCTCTTCTTTTTTTTGGTAATGTCCGGTAAGGGATGCACGTATGTCGAAGTGGTCGAATGATATCGATTTGTTTCAATTGCCCGTGCCGATGTCTGTATAGCACTTTAGCATATTGCTGACATAGAAAGGAATGTAGAGGTAAAATTTCTGTAAGATGGACATTTTTTTTCCCCACTCGAAATTCAGTCAAAAATCTGCTAAAACAGAACATGGACAAATGTGTGTGGGTAC
This sequence comes from Triplophysa dalaica, assembly GCF_015846415.1. NCBI lineage: Eukaryota > Metazoa > Chordata > Actinopteri > Cypriniformes > Nemacheilidae > Triplophysa > Triplophysa dalaica. The sequence goes on along the minus strand of NC_079560.1, from coordinate 13,752,383 downwards.
GGACACAAGAGGGCGCTAACACTAGTGTAATTTTGGTCAAGAGGGTACAGTTTTATTGGCTGATACATCTGTAGACCACTAATATGTCATGTAAGCTGGTGAGGGGTTTTACTAGTTTTAAAAGGTTAAATTGTGATTGGTGCAGAAAAATTGATCTCCAGTGTTTTTCAGCTCTTTCTGTTTAACCATAACGTGCCTATGGGAACTCATGGGTACATTATGTTTCTTCATTACAGTGCAAATGTCAAAATTTCATTTTTGCTTAAGTTAATGATGTGCAACCTAAGAGGGAACCACCCTCAGAGACAGAGCTATTTCTGATGTCATCCAGAGGTAGAACGCTTGCAATATTGTTAGCTTTATTGATACAAACCCTAATAATAGATAGCGAGTAAATATTTTTGTAGCATTTTGCTAGAGACTTTATTAAATACCTCAGTGTGACCATAGATTTATTCTCTGTTTTAAAAAGATGTTTACCAATTGCAGTTTCTATTCAGATATGTTGGAGTGGCCCTTTAAATTCATAAGCATTTTAGTTTAGTGTGGCATCTGCAGCATTAACACTGTTATAGATGGAGTTTTACATTGTATTACTGTATGTGCTTGAAATAAAAAGTGTTTTGACCCTTTGAGAGAGTTCATTGATATATGTTGGTGTTCATTTATGTGTGACCCTGAACAACAAAACCAGTCTTAAGTAGCACTGTATGAATGACCAAAAATACAGGGTATGGGTAAAAATCACAGATTTTTCTTTTTGTCCAAAAATCATTAGGATATTAAATAAAGATCATCTTCCATGAAGATATTTAATACATTTCATACTGTAAATGTACACAAACTTTAATTTTGTGAGTGGATGGCCTGATACAGTGCCTCTGATTAACAATTTTAAAGGCGATTTTCTCAATGTTTGGCATTTTTGCACCCTCAGATTCCAGCTTTTTAAACAGTTGTTGTTCCGCCAGATATTGTCCTACCCTAACACACACACACACACACACACACATTTATATAATTATTTATATAGAGTATATCTAATGTATATTTCATACAATATTCTAGGTACCTCACCCTAAGGGACTTCCTGAAGGACTTTAAATTATCATAAATATCTTTAAAAAAAATCTGTCAAGAAAAAGTTATCAATTAATTAAAAAAACGTAATATAAAAGGGTCAAATTTCGGTGAAGCAGCAAAAGCATAATGTTTCGGCTCATACAAAATTAAATAATTGTTTTTACAAAGTTTGTGAAATATTTTTTTTTACAATAGACACAATCTCAAAACAAAATGAATCGTTGTTTATTCAAACTGATGACAAAATGAGCATCATTTATGAAATGTGACAAATTATAGGCTAATGCGGATGACGTCATCAAGGCTCGTTTACCGCTTGTGTCCTGTTTCACTACACGAACATTTGAACAAAATACAACCAACAGAATATTTATAAAATATATTTACGATTTAATTACATATGTAAGATTTAAAAACACATAATAGTAAATAAATAAATAAATTCTGAAACCTTACGTGCTTCTGGACCAGTGTTTATATCTTGCGAAATGATGCGACAGACAGAATTCTTATCACCAGAGGGCGCTAAATAGCAACGTTTTATTTCTTTGACAGGATTTCACCATGAAGTTTTTGTCTAAACTGGCTTGTAGAGCTGTTCATGATTATTCATAAATTCTCGGTACAGAATGGGATATTAACATAAATTCTTCCCTTGAGTTAAGTAATAGTTGCAGAAATGCAAACAGTTATAATATTTGGGTTATATTTGAGCTGATCTTGCTGCATTTGGATAGGTGCTGCAACATTTACAGTCACAAATAAACATCAAATCAAAGTAAGCTCGTGCAAAATGAACCAGATCCTATCCAAAATGTCGATGAAGTCCACAGGCCACACCCATGAAGGAATTCCCCAAACGGCTCTGTCATATGTCCATCACACATGACTGTCCCACAGCATCTAAACAGACTTTAAGAACAGACATCTCCCCAGACTAATGACATTTCCCTCATTTACTTGCGCTAGCTCTCTCTCATGATCCCACGGCCCTGCTGTATTGTACAGTACAGTGAGAGAGAGCACGGTCAGTAATGCAAAGGCATTGATTATGGCTGATAATTCAGAGCTTTGATGTGGATAATGCAGCCCATCTCTTCCTGCACTGGCTGTGCACTCCCAGCCCCTGGGGCCACAGAGGATATTGGGTTTACAGACACTCTCTCTCTCTCTCCCTCTCTCTGTTTCTCTCTACATTGTGTGTATGACTCAATTCTTCACTCTTGTAGGCAGTTGTATGTGTTTGTTCCTTTTTACAAGATAAGATGACTGGGGCTATTGTCACGTGGGGAAATGTTCTCAATGGCGTAATCTGTGTAACTGTAAATAAGACTTTACCTAAGAAGTCCAATTACAAAAATGATATTTGTATTCGGTTTTTTATTGAAATTCCTATTTCTACTATGCCTGTTACATTACTGACATACATTTAGAAAGCTGTACATACAGGATAATGCAGATTTAACACAAAGGTTTAGCTACAAGGGTTTGTTCAATAAATGTGAGGTTGGGGCAAGTTGTCACGTTTTTAAGTTATTTTTGTATGGAACAAATAACATTCCTTCTTAGGTGTGATACAAAATTGTACTTAACAAATGCATACATTTTTAAACTAATGATTGATAAGAGGGATGTTGGGTATTCTCTCTGTCTATTTGCATGCCCATTTCCTCTATTCCCTTTATGCTCGGTTGCTTTAGGATTGTGTGCGTGTGTGTGTGTGTGTGTATGTACCTGCACTGTACGGTCTTCTGTGTGTATGTATGTGTGTCAGGATGTCTGTCTCTTGTGTAAATCATGTGTTCCATGATCGTTTCCCTCTGTTTCTCTTGTGTGTCTCCACTGTATTTATGTAGTTGTGTCTGTTTGTGTCTGGAATCCTCTGCATGTTTTTTTCTCTGCCTGTTTTTCCCATTTCCCGCGGACACTGATTCATGTAAAAAGACACAAACTTGTTTCACAAAAGTGCAATAGGAACCAACAATATTTAATTTGGCCGTGTTTGAACACTTTGGAATTACGATTTATTACTAATTTTGAATGATTTGTATAACTGATCGTATTAACACATTTTTATTTTGTCTAAATCCACACAGTTATCTTACTAGATGTCTGAACTTGACTAATGATGTTTTGGAACTTGGAAGTGTGAGTCAAATCTTTAGTTAAATATAGCTTTTAGTAGGACCTACAAAGCAATTGTGATAACCTGTTGCTGTATCACCCTGTGAAATGAGTGGAAGTATTTCAAATAAGCCTTCGTCAAAAAATCAAAATGTAAGTTTACGAATGGAAGAAATTTGCCAGGTTCTATAAATAATGTATCAAAAGAACAGTACCAGTGTAAGGGCAGAATCCTCAGATAAGCTATAAGAAAAACTTCTATTGACTTGGTTAGTATAACATAAAACTACCGATGTTCATACAAGGTCAAAGGTAACTACTGCTTTCGAGGACACATGGTTTTCTTCATCACTACCAAATCTGGTATAGATGAATCTACCGGATGCACAGAAAAGACTTGGGCATTGCAAATGGGTTGTGTGACAATGAATAACTTCATGGTGTAGATACATATTTGTTATTTATATAGATTATGAACATCCCCTTTTTAATTTATTCATTAATTTAAATTAATTTCAGTAAGTTCAAAGGCAGAACATCGGCGTCACACTTAAAATACATGTCCATTTATATTGTATGCATGGATTTACATACCTGAAATACACAGCTGAAATGTGATTGGACCGCCCAAGTGCCGCTCCAAGATTCTAAACTATGATTGGCCAGCTCACAAATTTAAGGCAGGCTTTGAAAAAAGGAGCGAAAACATTCTTGGATTATATTACAGTGAGTTGCGACATCTAGTAAAGAGTGACGTTGTGTGTCTGGAAAATATAATATATCAATAAATAAATTAAAAACACGAGCACGCGAATCGCACTGCGTCACACTTGTCCTGTCAGGCAGCTGCAAGCAGGTTCAGGACGTGTTTTCTTACAGTAAATAAAACTAATAATTATGGGTCAAATTATTTGTTCTTTAATAATAGTTTTCCTCGTTTTAGATTAATAGTAAACTCAACAATGGAATAACAATAAAAGTAACGGAGATTGTGTTGCAACAAATAAATCCAAAATAAATTTAAGGGTAGTATGTTCCCCCTTTAAACTTGCTGAAGTTTCAACCTAAGATGAATATTAAACCATACTGAAGAAGTTACAATATATTCTGGGCCCTTATTTGCTGCTGGACCAATTCTTACTTTTAATTAGCAGTTATTATCATGCTTATTATCGGCATATTGACTGTTTATTAGTGGGCTTACTTAAAAAGCATTTTCTGCATGACTATACTCTATACTCTATATCCTAAAACCTAACAACTACTGACTATTAATAAGCAACAAATTAAAAGTTTATTGGGGAAGTGATAGTTAATGGTTTGTTAATAGCGAGAATTGCCCCCTGTAGTGAAGTGTGACCAAATAATGTGCCATATCTATTCAATGTGTGAATATGGATGCTATGTGGATACCAGGATGTTTATTTGCTTCTTTATTTACATTATTTAAAAGGCATGACTTGTACTGCACATTGAAGAAAAAGTTTAACAAGTTTAAAAGGGAACACACCCTAAGATTTATTTTGGATTTATTTGTTGCAACACAATTCCAATAGTTACTTTTATTGTTATTCCATTGTTGAGTTTACTATTAATCTAAAATGAGGAAAACTGTTATTAAGAACAAGTAAGTGACCCTTAATTATTATCCATTCTCTATCTGTCAAATGCACAAATGTAAATGTCGCAACTCTTATATAACAGTTAAATACAGCAGCATCCTTTAAACTCCAATGGTGGGAAACTGCGTTGAGATTTGAGTAAGTTTGTGGGCTTGCTATTAGACTTCATCTCCTCTCTACTCAGCAAAGAGAGACAGTGATCTGACAGAAGTGCTTCCGCTCCAGGTTCATATTTCCTCACTCCTAGCTGCACTTCAATAATTAATATTCATAATCGCATATCATGTCAGCAGAACACCCTCAGCTTCCTCTGCAGAATGACTGATCCCATCACCAATATAATTTTCCATTGTCAAATCAGCATATATTAATAGGTTTGTTCTCTGTTGCATTCACGACCGATGACCAGCATCCTCCTGTCACAGGTTGTCAATGGGTGGTTGCTTAATACAATTAAGTGTATTGTCATAAAGATGAAAATAAGAGGCTGAGGAACAAACTTTGGCAATGTTGTTGATATTCTGTGGTGGTTTGATTCGTTCTGGGGACAGTGAAATGAAGTTCTTTAAATAAATAATTCACCAAAAATGAAATCGTCATCATTTAATTAACTTTTTGTTATTTTGTCAATTTAGAGTGGAAAGTGGGAAACCATGGGAAGAGTTGACAGCAAGCAGGTTGCGTTCTTATAAAGGGGTCACATTCTGATGAGCAGTTCTATTGATCATTTTCCAAGTAAGTGTTTTTGTGTGTGTTTTGTCCTTTATGTTTGAATAAATAAAAAATGTTCCTTTATGATGCTCCGTTTTTTATGTGATAACCTCAATTTCATGTCTTGTCATGCTGTCACGTTGCTGTTTGATGACTTTACAAGGTTTGAAATTCAACAGACACTGGACTGGAATGACCACAAAACATATAACAATGCTGAATAAATGAACATTTGGAACGATCAGTTCATTTTATTCTGTGGCTGTATTTGCATTGTTGGGTCAGCTGTATATTCTTTAGGTTCGTACAAACCAGCAAACAAGCTAGACATAACAGTACAGATATAGTCATGATAGAATTTTTTATTTCAATAAATCCTCAAACATTGCCAAAGGAAATATGTTTTTTAAATCTTATGGTTTAAAAGCATTTCATTAAAAAATCATGAAAATCACATATTCTCTCATTCTTAGTATTTTTATATGATGTTTCAGGTAAACTTTCTTTTAGTCCTGGCAGTGGAATTCTCAGTAGTAAACTCTCAGTGTATCTACTTCTTGTGACCCGCCGACCCCCTTGTTCCTATGACTGAGGGCCCCTGTCAAGGGTCACCGGAGTGGCCCCTCACCTTACTCTTGCCCCTCATACACACAAACTCCCCTCACACAGATACTTCTCTCTCCTCTCGCTCATTGGCTGTCACTTTCCTTCAGCCACTTGACCTTTCTTCCTCGGTGCTGTTGGAGTTTCTTAAGGAATCTGCTTGTCCGTCAAGTTGTGGTTTTGACGGGGGGCGTGGCCTGGCTAGACATTTCCTTTTCGTCTTCTGTTGCCTCTCAATCTCCAATCTTAAGCTTCCTGACCTCTCCAGGGGAAAGGTGACTGACCTCTTTCATTCGGTCTTATCTTTCCACTTGTTCCTTTTCTCTCCTCCTCCCGTCAGTCCACAGTTTATATTTGGTGTTTGTGTGTCTACTTTGTAAATGCCTTTTGTTAGGCAGCACTGTATTTGTGGTTGGGGTTTGTCAACCGAAATTCGGTCATCATTCATTCGTCTCATGTGGTTGCAAACCCGTATGTGACTCTCTTTTCTGTGAAAACACAAAAGAAGATAATTTGAGAAATGTCTTTGGGGTTTTGTCTCCATTTAATGGAAGTCAGTGGGGGCCATCGTTGTTTGGTTGCAAATGTTCTTCAAAATATCTTCGATATGATTGAACTGACATGAAAATGATGGCAGAATTTTCATTTTGAGATAAACAATCTACAGAAAACAAACAAATCTCTAACCCCAAGCCGAGACACTTTTCTTTTTCTGTCCTGCCTACCTTTCCCCTTCTGGACGCAAATCTAGTTGGAGGTCCTGGTTTTTCTAAGTGCTTTCTCGAGTTATCATCCATCACGTCTCGTCTCTCATTTTATCTTAGGATTTCTTCCTCGCTTTTCTCTTTATCTGTTTATGAGACAGCGAACAGACACATGGCAGGTCTGCACTGTTTTAAAGATGTTCTTAAAAGGGCATGCTGGAAACTCTCTTTCTTGCTCTCCGGGTCTTCTGCCCTCCCTCTATCAGAGCTCAATCATACTTAATGCTGTCTTTCGATTCACTCCATCCATCTCTGTCATCCTCTCTCTCTCCCTCTCTCCTTCACAGAGCCTTTGCTGATGCACTCCTGGCCATTAATAAAAATTTTATACATAGTCAGGAAGTGCATTTGCAGTGGGAGCGGCTGAAGGCTCTCAGGACGACAGGAAATGAGCCTCTGGCTGGCGGCCAGCTCGGCTATTCCGAGGGGCCGGCGGCTCGGCCAATCATAGAGCTACGTTCACTTAATGGAATACGGATACTTTACCCCCAAACTATTAGCAACAATTACGGCGTGGCGCGAAGAGGGGACAGGGGACGTGTGTTTGTGCTGCGAGTTTGGGATGTGTTTTGGTGAGGGCGGATGTGTGTGTTCATATCCTCATCCATGTACATGTAATGGGGTGATGATGTGTAAGTATCTCCATGTGCGTACGGGACCAGGCTGTGAGAGGGGGGAATGAGAGAGGGGCGGGCATTAGTTCTGATCGGATACAGATGGTGGTGTTTATGCAGCTCAGTGGTACAGGGCACGAGGATGAAGGGGCTCGACTAGTTATTTGGAGGAATAAGCTCGGCTTGAGTGCCTGGGGTTAAGGCTGCTTTAAAAAAAACATACTTCAAGGAATGGGGCAGAATGGCTCACTCTGTTATCTGGGCTTTAGTTCCAGCGGTGCGAATGAGACGGGCTCAGGAGCGAGAGGTGTTTTGTAACTTAATATAACAGCTCCATCTGCCGTGGTGCTTTGACATTAGGGGCCAACTTTACCCTAAAACCGTCATAACAGAACACACACGCATATTGACACAAACATTTGCAAAAGGGGCAAAAAATCCAAACCAGGCCACCGTGAGAAGGGTCCTCTCGATGAAAGTGAGCATCTGAATCTTTTTAGGGACCACTCTTAAAGAGCTAGACTGCACATACGGCAGTCACTTCAAGACATTGTGTGATATCATGCTTCGTATTGTCTGCTTCTGTCTGTCTTTTTCATATTTGTGTTTCAAACAGGCAATCTTTCCCTCTCATTTGCACACAAACAGGATACAGTGCCGGCAGAAATGAATGACTTTGTCAGCTGTGCCGGTCATTAACAAGGCCATTTAACATTGATCCTTCTATGGGCTAGGACTGACTCCTATCTCTCTCTCCCATCTCTCTCTCGCAGTATGAGAGATGGGAGAGAGACCCATGGCTCTAAGCATAGGCAATGGTCTTTGGGTGGGAATGCTATCCTGTCAATGTTTCCCTAATCCGGCTACATACTGATAGAGTAAGTCAGGTGCATGTTAAATACAAAAATATTAAGTCATTTTAGGTCATTTCAACTATACTTAGTGTAATTTACTTAAAACATTTTTTTGATAATAAACAGAATTTGCTCAGGACAGTTATTAAGCAAGTGCATAAAAATCATTGTTGATAACGGCCTTCTTACTTCGATTCACAATAAACTACCGTATAATCCTATTCTAAGTTGTTGGTAAGATTTCATGAAAAAGTTTTTATTTCATTTAACTTTAAAGGTATGTAAAGAAACCTGCAATTTTCTGCTGAAACAAAGATGGCGATATAGAGGCAAGAAAAGTTACAGATTGCAGCTTAAAATGCTATTTAAATACTTTTTAAAGTTGAAATTTAGTGACTTCTAGTGGTGAAGTTGCGAATTGCAACCAACGGCTCACCCCTCCCCTTCCCTCTCTCTTTCAAAGCACTACAGCGACTTTCACAGGACAATGAATTTCACTTTTATTTTGCTGAAGGACATCATGTATTCATGAAACACACACTGTAGAGCAGTTTATCTGTATATGGTTACTGAAGAAACAACATTACGAATGTGGTGAATGTAGAGAAATATAACTCATTCTAAGGTAATAAAAACATAACGCTTCATTATGAGAGGTCTTTATACACCTCTGAAGACCGAGTTATGTATATTTTATTGCATATCTTCAATAGATTCACCAAAGAATAACACACTGGACCTTTAGTGAAATTTCTAAAAACAACAAATTGTTTTTTCACTTGTTTTCCAAACCAGTTCTCATAACATATTTTAATGTCACATGACAACGATAGTGTTTGCTTTTGTAACATATTTTTTTTCCTTCTACTTAATCGCAAGCTACTCATTAGCTAAAAGCAAATCAAATTGCATTCCCTCGCATTTTTCCCTTTACTGTTATTTAAAAGACCAGCGGAGTGCATTTCAATGTAAATTCACATGACTATAGTTATTCGTCCTTGTGTGATGTCACATCAGTCACCAAAACACACTCTGTGACCTATAGCTACAGTTAGGAAAGTGCTGATCAGCTGGTCAGCTAAGACTTTGAAATGTATAGTCATATTATGAATACATCATGAATGCTTTCGGCCGTCAGTTTCCTCCTTGATATAGGCTTTATTAAATTTCCAAGCTTGCACATAACCCAGTCTGTCTCACTTGCTTCCACATAAGAAAAATTCAACCTCCAGGTTTCCTTTTTACTGAGCTTTACATTTATGGAGTAACGGATAATTCACCCAGATGTTTTCATTCATGAAAAATGTGTTCATTATTTATATACCCTGAATTTAATGTTAAACAAAACCTGTATGTAACTCTTACTTCTGTGGAACACAAATAAAGATACTTTGAGAAACGCCTCAGTGGTTTTGTCTCCATACAATGGAATTCAATAAAGGTCAGTGGGGTCCAGTGTTGTTCGGTGACCAACGTTCTTCAAAATATCTTCTTTTGGGTTCTACAAAAGACAGAGAGACATACTGGCTTGGAATGACATGAGGGTGAGTAATTGTTAACATTTTTGTATTTTTTGGGTCAAATATACTCTTAACATAACTATGAATAAACAGAACATTTAGGACCTATATACTCAGGTACACTGGGCATTTGGAGTTTAAATTAGCATTTTCTCACTGCACCCACACTTAAGCTTAAGTATAAATCTTACATTGACCCTCAAATCACGTTATTTAGACGATAGAGAGAATGAATTATATAAAATGCATTGTACAAAGTTTGTAGATAAGTAGATCTGTTTTAGAGATTGAGCTGTACTGTCATGCGTTTTGAACCTCAGGTTGAGTGTTCAGCACAGAGAAACCTGATTCACTCTTCTCTCTCTGCACTGTTTGGCCATCCTAGCTATTTCCCTCGACAGGAAGCACCCCTCTTCCTGCCCCATTACACACACGCGCACACACACACACGCATGCACGCACACGTACACATGCACACACAACACACACAGAGGCACATACACATACAATGTGTCCTGTTACCTTGGAGATGCCTTCCATGTGCTATCAATAGTCTGACATGAACACATTCATATCCTGTGGATTTATGCTCTGTATTTCAAGTTCATTCATGTTATCTTTGCATTCACAGAAGTATTATACAGCTTGCATCATCGTAAACCATTGCGGTAATTTACTTTTTCTTCTTGATTTACTTTGGCACTTCATACACGTCTGTTTACATTCGTTGATAACTTCACCGTAAGCTTTTTCGCCGTTATGATAAGACATCTTGTTGTTTGTTGGCAATGACCGAAATGAACTGGAAGGGAACATGGGCCGGGTTCCAATCCGTCATGCACTCGACTGAGAAACTGAATTATTCACTGTTCTAGGATGTAACCTGCTCTAGGACAGCTGCTAGCTGGCACAAACACATCAGAACGGGTCAGCGGGTTCCCAAATGTTGAGTCTGTATCCACACAAAGCTGTTAAGAGTTCAAAAAAATGGCACGTCATGAACTGAGAGTAATGGTTGTGTATGTTCTGTCCGTGATCATCGACCATGAAGAGTTTCCTGAATGGTAAGATTATTTTATTTTAGTGTGTGTTTCAGTGAAGTGCATAATTGCCTGCAAAAGATGAAATTCTTGTTGAACTGTGAATCATGATAAACTTCAATATGTTTTGTTAGATTTGTGCTTAAAATATGAGGTAACAGTTGTCCAGTGGGGTATTAATACTATTAAAAGAAGTTCTCTAAAGTTATTATATTTAGTTTTTGTTTACAAATGAGTTTATATTACACAGAAATACTGATTCAGATTTTTTTGCAGCAGGGTATCAGGTTCTGTTTCTTATGAAAGGGATATAAATGCCGGAGATAGATCAGCAAAAATTGACAAAGTTGTTGGTATTTCTTCGCAATGCTGACCGAGCTGTTCTCCTCATGGTTCCTATAACTGATACATATTCCTCCATGATGTTCCTGCCTATCATGTTTCTCCTCTCTGTCCCTCATTGTTTTCATCACCTATCATATTGTCATATTGTTGACTCATATCTTTCTCCATTTCTCACTGTACTCCCTCTCTCTCTTTACCTCCTGTTCTCTTCCTCTCTCTCTCTCCATCTTGTTAGGCTTAGCTCAGGGAATCATATAGAACAGTTCCTGAGGGGGAGAAAATGAGAGATTGGGTTACAGCCCGATGATGCCACTTAGCCATTAACTATCTCCAGCAAAACCAAGTACCCCCCCACCCCCCGCCCGGCCCGGCCCGGCCCTCCCTCCTACCATTCATATCCAACCCCTCCTCCATTTCCCATCTCCCTCTCATTTCCCACCCTCCAACCCTATCTCTCTCTCTCTCTCTGTCACACACACACTCTGTGAGTGAGTGGATGATCGCACGAGCAGGAAGCTCTGACCATACACAGATAGAGAGAGAGAGAGAGAGAGAACGACAGACAGTCCGAGAGAGACGATCCAGCACTCACACTTTCAGCTCAATACAGAGAGAAGACAAACTACAGGGCCTCTTCTGCGCTCTCTTCACACTGTTATACTTCTAAAAGCCGACTCTTCTGAAAGCCGCTCGCGTTGCCCTCCGGGGACATTTTTGTTTCTTTTTCAAATAAATTGGGATATTCCGCGTGACATGTTGCCCTTGTTTCCACGAGAACCGCGGCTTTCCTCCCAGCGCTCTTTGAACGCGCAGTGCTCTGGCTGTTCCCTCATAAAGGCTGTTGGTGTTCTTCAGAGGTAATGACTGTGCGCTGAGGAACCAGGATTGCTTGCACGTGTGGGACACTCTTGTGAAGAAGCATTAGGAGGCGGTAAAGAGATAACTGTTAAAGAAAACATAAAAGGAACGAAAGGGAAACCAGAAAGAAACCAATAAATTAAAAAAAGTGCTGGCGCAAAATGGATCTGCCTCCGTTTAGGGGTAAGAGCTCAGTTACTTTCAAGTTTGCTTTTGAAAATCTTCTCTGTTATTTCGGAGATCTTGATGGTTTTTTTTTGGGACGAATCGTAATCTAGTTGAGATATATTGGAAGTAGAATACCATCCAAGGGAGAGACGAGGTCTGCGTGTCGTGTGGTGCCCTAAACTCAAGTCCTACCCTGACCCAGCCGATGAACAGGGCTTCAGGCGTACAGCCATGGAATTGATTGTCCTCAAGGTCGGAGATGTCAATACTTCCCAGTTTGAGCTGTGGTTGATGGAGAGGTTGGAAGCAGAGTTGGAGAGAACGGTGCTTCACACACGTGCACTCGTTAAACAAGGCGTACTGAAGTTTCGGTAGAATTTTAGTGCTTGGAATTGGTTTGAAAATTGAAAGTTCGTAAAGTGCCGAATACGTTTTGAATAACAACCGGCTAAAATCGGCACAGGCAATTCTGTTAAAATTCGTACAAAAGTTGCTTATAATGTAACGTGAAGATGTTGCTATTTAGGTTCAGTGTTTCCACAGTTTTTCCCCTTGCTGAGTCCATTATCTTATATATTTTTATATATCTCGTTTTCCCTTCCTCTTTTCGCTCCCCTTCTCTCACCCAAACTTGCTGGTCTGCAGTGTCTATTTCAGTCCTTCCTGGGGGTCGGATTCGGCACATCCGGAATCTCATACAGTTTATTGTCATTCAATCCCACTGTGTTCCCAGGGGGGCCAGAGTGGCAGATCCCAGGGTCCTGGTGCCTGACAATATCAAGTCCAGCCTGGCCCCTTGGAGCCTTTATTAGCCCTCTGTGAGGCCCCCGGTCCCTGCCCCCCTGTGACTACCAACTAATCAACCCTCAGTCAGCAATTGCCAATCTGCCACTCTATCTGAGTCAGAAAGAGCAGAAATGGAAAATGGATATCTCTAATGACAGTCAGCCCGCAGGAAGTCAGAATAGCCTGATGGCTGGCTACAGAGCTGCTGGATGCTTATCAGTTGCCGCAGGGGTCAATGAAAACGACTGGAGGCTTTAAAATAGCACCACATCGTGATGTCATTGGCTCATATCCAATGAGCCTCCACCGAGCCGCATTGTACACCTGGCAGCCACACCCAACGATACGTCCAAGCAGAGCGGTCGTGTCCATTCTAGTGTCCTTTTATGAAGTGACTGTTATCTCTTTTCTCATCCCCCGGTTTTATCCTCCCTGTTTGGAGGTTTAGAGTTTCTCTCAGTCAGTGGTGTGTGGTGACTGTTATGAATAATATGCGCTTCTCATCCTCTTCCTGCCCTGGATTGGATTACCCTGGCCAAGGATGTGTGCAAGGAGCCCCGGGGCAGAGCCGCGAGGCACAGCTCACTCAGCACTGATACTCCCAGAGCGCAGGGGCCGGTCTTCAGGTTACCCCTCATGGCAGGCATGACTGAGTAAACACGGCCCACTCTTGCCTCTTTTTCTCTATCAAGCACTTGAGATGCAGCTGTCTCTCGCTCTCTTTGTGCGCTCGATTTGGTGGGTTCTTGTGTGTTTTTAACCTAGGACAGGTGTTGTTTTGGATTCTGCTGTAATCTTGAACTCTCCAGAGATTTTCTTGTGTGCTTCACACACTTTTTTTCCTTGCTAATGTGAAATAGAATGATAGTATGATATCTATAAAATAATTAAAGCGCTAACTTTATTAGCGTGCTTAGCGATGGAGGCACGTTGTTTATTCATAACTCCAATTTTAGATTTTAGAGCCCTTTAAATGAGAATAGATTATGATTGGCTGTCATTGTTTTATCGTTCATCAGCTGAAAGTGATCCCAGTGAAAAGGTTCCTCTGTTTAGTTGTCATTATAGTTATGCTGTGAACTTTGCCATTCTTAATAGCTTTTGTTATCATAATTGTCCTTGGTGTGTCCTTACAAAAATATTTACAAAATACTGGAAGATGTAATGCAAAATATTGAATAAAACATTTCCATATATTGTTCTTATAAATTCATATATTTTTTATGTCTAAAATCAGAAATTCTTATGTATTATTCAAAATATTGTAATATATGAATAATGCACTATTCCATGTGTTTTCAAATATATAAGTATTAAATGATTTTATATGTTGATAGTTAATATAGGAAAACATGTTTATTTGCATAATAGCTTGACAATCGATTTGAACGTGGCACAAAGTTGAATGGGTGCACTAGAATCTTGAAAACCAAGAAATACAAACCGCCACGAGAAGTTATAGTACTAGTCTAATGTAAAAAAAGGCTACCACGTTTGTAGAGTTCAATACATAGTTTCCGCTTAAATGAAAAAACATTCCCTGAAAACTAGAAGATTGAATCTTCAGATGTACGACCGGAAAACGTAGACCAGGAAGCAATCTTTTGGATGAATGCTGGATTGCAGAACCAGATCCTGAACACTGCACCAGATCATCTTTGAAGTAAATGTTAAAGTAATGAAGTTTATCCTTCCAGTTTCCATTGACATTCACGGTGACATCACCCAATTAAAATGAACGTGCACTCTAAATCTTAAGCAGTTTTAGCAAGGCCCTTCTTCATTTAGAGGTCATGAGCTCAAGATGGACTAATCCTGAACAACAATCAATATCCCAATGTGCACTGTCACAATACAAATGGACTTGGTCCTATTGAACATTCTTCAACAAGCACCCAGCAGCACTTTTGAGATGCTTTTTAAGTAGCAGTTATCTACAGCGCTAGTCACGGTTAAGAGAAAACAATTGTGCAAGTTCCATCTTCGAGACATGATAAACCAGTCCCCGGTACGGCCTCGCCCTGGTGTGCGGTCTGGGGCACGTGGGGCTAAAGAGTGCTCTGGGACTGGGTAGGGAGTGGTAGAGTGCTCTTTGTTGGGGAGTTAAAGTGGTGGGGGATCTTCTGGGCTTCCTGATGTCAGCGCCTTGCCTGCTGTAGTGCTGGAGTGTGGCTTATCGATCCTCTGGCACCCTGGCTGCTGGCGTTGGGTGGGGTGAAAGCATGTGTGGGTGGTTGTTATATTGCTGCTTCTGCTCTGGTCTTTGAGTTTATGGCTTACTGTGCAAATGCACTAGCTTCATTGACTGTTGCATAGACTCACAACTGGGAGACGGTTTTGTGTTAATGGGATGTGGCTTTCTTAACATTCCGGGTCAGCATCTTTAAGAAAAAAGGGAATTTCATTGATAAAAGACTAGGAACTGATTCTAACACAGATGATAATGTAAGCACAGTTGACAAGAAAGTGGACGTTCGAGTTGAAATCGTTTTTTAGAGCCCAGGAAATGTAACATTTGGAGGTGTAGTTTGGTTCTGTTTTTACACAAGAGCGCTGTAAGTCAGTGGAAAGTTCCAAATAAACTCCACTGTAGCCGCGAGTGATAAATGCTCCCAAGTGCCGACACACTTGAGGAAAACCACATGGAGAAGACATGTGCAAATGCTCAAACAAATATGCAACCAAAAGTGCCTGACATGACACAGATGAGCTAACCCAAAACTTCCTCTCTGGCTTGCCTGCAGATGCAAGGCTAAAAGTCCGATGTTGTTTTCGAAGTCAGGCCCCAAATAATGAGCTCATGGAAATGAACAGCAGACCCCTTTCAACAATTAGATGGACTGATAGGACCTGACTACAGATCTCTGCTGGGTTTGATGTAATTACTCTCCAGGACTTCTCTTTCCTCCTCCGTGTAATTTGCAAATGCATTTTGCGCTTCCGACCTGGGCCTCCTTATCTTGAGTTTCTAGCTAGGCGGTGGGGGTGGATGCTATCTTACCTTTTTTTTGCGAGAGCATTCAGAGCTCCTGCCAGGAGTTCAGCTGACTGTGACTTGGGGGACTGGGAGCAGACGCTGCTTCTTCAAATCACCGCTCTCGTGTATGGATTTCCGTTTCTGGTTATGTCAGACATGGCTCTCCTCCGCTAACCGATTTCTTCTGTGACTTGTTTTAAACAACGTGTTTTTCCCAATCACACATAGACTTTGGAACAATCTGAAATAGTTTACTTGTACGAGAGTCTAAATAAACAGCAAGAGTGTTCTCCGTGGAGGAAAAACAAAATCTATCGCTATCTTATTCAGTGAAATCCAAGGTCTTGGTTGGCTTTGACATCCAATAATGCAAACAGCATGTTTCTCAATTCCAGGATGCTGATTCTTTCCATGCACATTCCAATAACCATACTGTTCCTGTTTATGGAGGATAAGGCTTAACAAAAGACGGGCTGCAGGGAGGGGCTGCAGCGAATTCCTCCAAGCTGCCGAGGAAGAGATACCTCAGGACACTGACACCGAGTCTTTTGGGTTCCCCAAGTTTCTCACAATTCATTGCTGTCAAATTCTTTACGCTAGTTCGCTTCCCTTGTGTCAACAGCTGTGTTCTCCAGATGCTAAATTGTAGCGTGATGTCATTGGCATTATCTCCCCATCCTATGTGTCTTATAATAACTGTTGCGTTAGCCATAGACTCTATGAGATAGAATTATGAGTTTGAACCCAATAATGACAGCTTTGTTTTTTCTTATCTTACTACAGGTTTATCCGATGTACCCTGATATTGGTCAGCCTTGGAGAACTGCCACTACCCTGGTGGCCTTGACGGAAAAATGGATCCGGTGACATCTTTTCGGTTGGACCCTGAAGGTCTGGATCTTCAGCAGGTCCCTGTGTTGTCCATTGACCAGATCCGTGCTATAAGGTCTAACAATGACTATGTAGAGCGCCCGGTGGCGCTGGAGCCTTCCACTCAAGTCGGCATCTTCTATGCACATGACGAGCGACATCCTCCGATGTCTCACAGTCAAAGTCAACATCAACATTCCCACCTGGCCCACCTGAGTCGCTCCAGCACGGTCAGCTCAATGTCCCGCGGCAGCGCTGCTTCGGATCAAAGACTTCTTACAGGACTAACGTCATCTCATTCCGGTCTAGCCTCCGTGGTGAGGTCCCAGCCCAAAGGTGACTTGAAACCGGACTCGCTAGGCAAAGGACTGGCTGACGGTGAGGACTCAGGCATGCACCTTTTCATCTGTGAACGCTGTGGCCATTGCAAATGCCAAGAGTGCTGTGCACCTCGTAGTTTGCCCTCATGCTGGACCTGCGGCCAGCGATGCTTGTGCTCAGCTGAAAACGTCTTAGAGAAGGGCACTTGTCTGTGCTGTGTGAAATGTCTCTTCTACCACTGCTCGGCTGACAAAGAGGACAACTGTGCCGACCGCCCGTGCTCCTGCGCACCGGCTCATGCCTGCTCACGCTGGAGCGTCATGTCCTTTTTGTCTCTTTGCCTGCCATGCCTGTGCTGCTACCCACCTGCCAAGCTGTGCCTCACTCTATGCCAGCGTGGCTACGACCGCGCCACCCGTCCTGGTTGCCGCTGCAGCAACACCAACACTGTGTGCCGAAAGATCTCTGCCACCAACCCTGCGCCATTTCGCAAAACCCTGGAGAAGCCTGTGTGACAGCCTGTGTATTATCGCTCCTGTGAGGAGACAGCTGTGGAATTCTGCTAAAATGACCTTCTCGAAACCAGTCAGGCCTCCCTGCATCGTGCCCATCATCATGTATCCGCCTTGCCCTTTTTTAGTCATTCTTCGTCTATTTATTTATTTATTAGACTTTCCTGGATAGGGTTGGGTAATGCAGACCATATGTAACAGATACAGGGAGTAAGCTATCAGAAAAAATGCAGAGCTTGTACTGGATAAAAAGGATCACGTACCCTTGCGCGTGTCTTCTTCAGCCTTACGGACAAACTGCAAGCAAGCTTGCTCACTTCATGGATACAGGGAGTTGGTTATGGAGAAACAAGAGCCTAACCAAAAATTCTGACTCGTGTATGTCAATTCTATTTGACGCCAAAAACGGGACCATTACAAATCAGAATATTAAGCTCACCTATGAGGGATGTGTTTCAAGAGAGGCGTAAAGAGAGACACTGTGTGTGTGTTTGTACGTGAGTGCGTGTAAGGAAAGAAGATGGAAAAAATTTGTGTACGTATGTGCATGTGTGTGCAGTCTCAGGCCGGCATCTGTTGTCAGCAGAAGCCTCTCTTTTTATTTTTAGAGGAGCTACTCTAAAAGATAAAGTGTCTGGTCAGGTTTCCAGCCCGGGGCAGCCTGACGCCAACCTCTCCAACCACTCTCTTACATCCTTACCTCTCCTTTTCTCCGGTGCCCATTGAGCTTACCAGCTGCAGAACGACGGCGATAGGATCCTTGACCTTTTCTGCGTCTAACCACGCTGTGGGACCAAACGTCAATTGACTGTCTGTCCACCTTGACGGTGCTCTCAGGATGGGAAACAAGCCATTATTTCAGAACAGTTTGGCCAGGATCACGTCAATACAAAAGATGATAAACCTAGCTTTAGGTCAACATCAGACCCAGTCCTGAGCAGCAAAGTGAAGCCATCGTGGTTCCATTTTTCTGGCGTACTTGGACCGCGAGCATCTCCGAGGACATTGGCCTTTTCCGGCCCAGAATGCTCCACAGGAAGTGAGGTTTTTGTGTCATCGAACAGGAAGGATTGTATTGAGACAAGGGCTTAGACACCTGACCAGATGGAGGCAGAGTACCACACTTGCGAACAAGGCAAAACAGATGCACTGACAACCAAAACCGGAATGCGTGATGAATGAAATCTGTTACAAGTGTGTGTGTTCTTCCCCACTAATGCACATCCTTGTGAGTTCCTTTGCTATATTTTTGTATGTACATAGAATTGTTATTGTATTTGTATTTTTATTCCATTTGTTTTAATCTGGTTATTATTACCGTTATTTTATATTACTGTTGGACGTTAACCTTGTCAGAGGCCTGGCTAATACTTAAGACTAACCATAAAGCAGATTTTGTATTGTGGAGGAGAGGTTCCTTCGGGGTAACACTTGTTTTTCGTTGCAGAATTCTAAATACCCTTCAAAATCGCAGTAATTGGGTTCCTTTGGTTGCTTTCTATATCCCTGGTCACGAATTGCAGTTGATCTGAGCAAACAATTCATCACAAAAGTCTAAATCTGTGGAAAGCTTTAAAAGTTAGCGCCGATAGCACCGTGTAAAATAGTGAGACGGGTCCTCTCCTCCACAGTCGCATCCCAAGAGAACGACTTCTCTAAAGAGGGGTCGTGATGTGGCTCTTGGTTTCAATGAGTAGGTACATGCAATTTACAGGAATGCCTAACTGGTGCTGTCCACAGACTGCGTTAACCACTAAAAAATCACCATGTTGTATTAGTAAGTATTGCTTTGGTACAGTTGGCATCTTGTAAGTTGTAAAAGAATTAAAGAAGAATATATATATATACATATAAATATATATAAATCTATACAAATGAATATATTATATATATATAAAATATATTATACATTTTACACTTTTTTGTTGCTGATATTATCGTAAAGCCACAGATATTTATTTAAATGGTTGCAAGAAAAGCAATGTATTTATTTCGGGGTGAATGATGGAAGGAAATTAATGAAATGACCCATGTGATGATTTCAGCTTTTTTGCAGAGTGAAACGGTGGGTGTGGCCGTAGGGCCGTTGATAATAAATAAAAAAGTTTTCAAATAGTCTGCTTGTTCAAGACTTCTTTACATCAGTGAGAATTCTAATAATAAGAATTGTTATCCAGACTCTCGAATGTTTGACGTAACGTTTGCTTTACTTTATAGCTTTGCTGAACTATGCAAGCCTTTAAAGGCACCTTTGATATCCACAGCTGCAAATAAACTCAGATGCTGATTCTATGGTCTCACATGTGGTTGCATCTGGAGTTCTGTGGCATGTGATACCAGTGCGAGACGCGCTTCTATAGATGTCTGAAGAAGTTCTTAAGTATGTAAGTGATCTGTTTAAAAGAAAATGCTGTGAAGCAGTGAGCATGTACGTGAGTGCAGACACATGGATCTTGGTTTCAGTGCCGAGAGGTTCCGGTCTTTGTCTTTTTACTCCACTCCCCACAGTTCTGCCTGTTAGTCTCATAAATAAGTAATCAAGGCCAGTTCGTACTAATGGCCTTGGAAAAGTGGGACTAGAGATATATTCGTGTGAGTGTGTGTAAAAGGTGTGTGCTACCCCCTGTGCCTAAATCACAAAGTAGATAAGTGAGCGTGGCTCGCCATACAGCCACGCCTGGTTTTCAAAGAGCTTCAGAAGCATTAGGACTGTACCCCAACATCTCTATACACCCACCTTTACTCCCAGCTTTGACTACATGAGAGGATGCACCATGAATAATATAGATCCGATCAAGTGCAAACACTTTTATATCCATGTGTGTGCATTTAGACACATGGAAGGAAGGTCTGGTGGTCCCAGAAGATGTGTGCACATTTACCTATACATTAAATGGAATTTAACTGCATACAAACCTATAATAATAATAAATAAATATGAAATAAAATCTTACTCAAAAATAAATTCTGTCCTAATTTTTAACATTTATATTATACTTTTATCCAAATTGACTTTCAGAAGTGAAACTCGATGACTTCTATTCGAGCACTTTTCCAGATTTTTTCAGTCACGTGATTGCTTTGTGTAAGAAAGATAACCAACCATAAAACTTTTTGCAAATAGCTGCATTGTTCTAATGCATTTTTGCTCTTTTTCGATCTTGAAACAAAATTGCAATCTCCAAATGTCTTCTTTTGTGTTCAAAGTCAAGATCAGAGTTCATGTGAGTATAAAACTGTGGGAAACAAACTGAGCACTGAATCACTGTAGCCAAAATAATTCATGATTTCATAAGGTTATCATGATATCTATTTAAATTCAGCGTTTTAATTATATGATTAATTATTAATTATGATAACAATAATGTTCAATTTATCTTTTATTTTTTTAATCTAAATTATAATTATGAATTTGCCATGAAGTTTGCTTTAGTAACTGACTATCCAACATCATCTTATGGCAATTCGTAACTATTTTACACTGTGAATGATTTTTTTTTTTTACGATATGCTTTTGCACCAGTCAAGTTTATGGGAATTAGACATGGATCTTCATCTTTCCGTTTTTAAATAATCATACAATTCGCAGTTTTCACACACTAATTTACTCCGTAAAAATCACCGTAAAAAGAGTTTACGACAACCGTCCTTTCAAACGACTAGAATAATTAGAAAGTCACCATATTTGATTTGAAGATGATGCAAGTTCTATGATATTAATTTGTGCTTGACGGTTTCTTATCACACAAAACCGACCTTTGACCATTTAAAGTGGATATAAAACAGTGCTCAAACCATAGAACGATACATGATGCATCGTGGGATAAAATCAGCACGCACTGGTTCTGTCGACAATCTTAAAAGACCCTTTTCCCCAGGAGAAAGTGATTCTGGAGGGATGCTCTTTGCTTTCTTAACCTTTAACCCAGCTAATAAAGAGCAAGAAGGGATGGGGTCGGTTGATCTTCTACCATCCTGACCCCATGCCCTCTGGAACCAGTACATCCCCCTATGTGGTCCTTGTCCATTGGGGACAGGCACTGTTGAGGACACTCCAGGGGTCTGTCTCAAAGCTCCGGTGTGAGCTATAGAGGCTGTCAGTCAGAGCTTCATGCATATGTCAATCACAATGCAGCGGGGTGGAAAATGGACCTTTTTTAAGCCACCCTAATCCAAATGTAAAAACACTCCACATAAAGAACCAGCATTAGAGCTTACAAATCGCTTACATGATTGGCCAATATCAAAGGTCTGATAATAAAACCACAGCTTTTCCTGTTAGAATTGTTAGCATATGTGACCCTGGACCACAAAAGCAGTCATAAGGTTAAACTTTAATAATACAAAAAAAATATTTCTATTGATGTATGGCTTGTTATGATAGGACAATAAATGGCCGAGATACAACCATTTGAAAATCTGGAATCTGAGGGTGCATAAATCAAAATATTGAGAAAATCGTTTTTAAAGTTGTGTATCAGAGGCACAAAAGCAAGACGTTGCTAAGAAGAAACAGGTTTGTTTTATCGCTTTCTATTGGCTTATCGATGTAAAGATGTTGTGGAGAGCAGAAATTCTTATTCTAAAAAACTTATCATAGAAACCAAATTTGAGTGGGTATTCCTGAATAGCGGGTAGCAGCGAGTATAGTTTGTAAGTGTGTTTCCGGGCATTTTTGTTAGCAATTTGGCTGTAATTAAGTTTTATGTACTAGAAGATGTGTAAACTAAAACTAACTAAAAACTAAAAATAATCTTTACCTAATATCCTGATTTTTTACATAAAAGAAAAACCAATAATTTTGACCCATACAATGTATCTATGGCTACAAATATACGTGTGCTACTTATGATTTGTATGACTTATGACTGGTTTTGTGGTCCAGGGTCATATCATTCTGGAAACAAAATGCAGTTGAGAAATAACAAAGAATGCAGGTGATAAATAAAAGTTTTAACGGTTTTACGTAACAATCAATAAATTAAGGTTGAATCAATTTTCACTGTTTTATCACTGCTTTGAACCGCAAACTAATAATAATAGTTATAACAACAACAATAAGAATATTTAAATGCTTTTTATTTTAATTTCACAAAAACAGATGCTGCTGTTCTTCTGAAACCTTATATCTCCATATTTTGTGATTTTTATTTTTATCATCCGTTATGTTTGTCACTTAGTTTAAATAACCAAAATATTGTATTAAAAAGTGCTTGTCAACTTTGACAAAATTGTATCATTTGAAAACTAGTGAAAATTCTTTCATAATTTACAAATTGATTCTATCTTAATTTACAGATATTTCATGTCAGAAGGTTGTCATGTCTTGTTATGGGCAACGTGGCAAATCTCTAAAAAAATCAAAATTATGTTGGTTGGTTATTATATAAATTATATAAATATATATTTTAATGGGAAACAATGCATTACTGCATCATGAGAGAAAACAAAGTGAATGAACATAAAAAAATAAAAATAAACATATTAAATCCATGCAAACATCCAAATCACTGCTTGTGAATAAACAAACAACCTGCTGTAGTCATTTGGATAACTTCAGCGATGGATGTATTTTTGTTGGGATATTGCTATGTTGACCCGATATATTTGTATATTTGTGTTTATCTGAGGAAAATAAGTTATTTGAGTCCTTAATTAGAGAATTTTTATGTATCACTATTCCTTTAAGTAAATGATTTTGATTTCTTGGTGGATCCCAAAAGCTGAGACTGGTGGCCGTACAGCTCAACGTCACTCTGGGGGGTGCTGGAGCCTCAGAGGCTTGGAGAGCTGGAGCTGTTGACAGGTGGAGGTGTGATGGAGATCCAGGCGCCAGAGGGAGCTGAGAAGGGCTTGAAGAGGTCCATAGCGCCGGGGCAGAGCGGAGCCAGACCACAATGTCTAATAAGAAGGATTTGCAGCATAACTGTTAGTATACTCTCTTCATAACTAAGAGTGTGTTGTTGTTGCTCAAACCAGACCAAATTTTAAAAGAATATTTATGTTAAAAGCTCAAGCCACTTTAAAATTATGTGCAAAATGTTTTCTCCTAATTTCAGTCTGTTTATGAATGGGAATAGTCCAAGTAATTTTGTCCCAATTATAGACTGTCTAGACATGAATGAAGGCCGCGGCCGTGATATGAAAATTTGTTGATGTGCCAGAGACCGATCTGTGTTGTGATGATTGGTTGGAGGCTGGTGTTGTTTATCTGTTTAAGTGTGTGAAGTGTTATTTAAAAGAGGCTTGCGCTGTGAGTTTCAGGCAGATCTGCGTATCCTGCCGCTCTCATGTGGGCAATGGGATAGTGGGAAAGAGGAAATTTGGGAGAGATGAAAGATTTCCTCCCTGTTCCCACTGAACCATTTTCAACCCTGTGGGAATGACATTCCAGAGAGTTTCTTCCCATCATCACATATTCTGTTGCGAAATACTGTAGCATTATGTTTGAAAGAGGTTCATCATATGCTGCTTAAAGGGATAGTTCACCCAAAAATACAAATTCTGTCATCATTTACTCACTCTCTTGTCATTTCAAACCTTTACGACTTTTTTCTTCCGCAGAACACAAATAAGATATTTTGGAAAATATTATGGACCCCATTCACTTGCATTGGTTTTGTGTCCATGCAATAAAAGTGAATGGGGGCCAGTGGTGTTCGGTTACCAACTTTAATTTACTAAAATATCTGCTTTTGCGTTCTGTGGAAGAAAGAAAGCCATAAAGGTTTAATATATCGTACTCCATTCACTTTAAAGGGATAGTTCTCACAAACGTTTAAAAGGTGTTATCATTTACGAACCCTTAAGTTATTCCAAACTGTATTCATTTTGTTGAACACAGAGAAATTAGTTTGGAAGAATGGTTGTAACCAAACAAGCAGTTTTGGGGCACCATTGACAACTATAGTAAAAAACACTACTACTCTTGAAGTCAATGGTGACCCAGAACTGTTTGATTACCAACAATTTTTGAATATATGTTCTTTTGTGCTTAACAGAGCAAAAAAGTTTATGCAGGTTTGGAACAACATGAGGGTGAATAAGTGATGACAAAATTTGTATATTTGGGTGAACTATGCCTTAATTTTTTAATTTCACAGCTTTTTTAAAATCTTTTTGTTTGTCAACATTTGAAATAATATTTTGATATATTAATATGCAATGTTTGATGTATAGTATTTTTTTTAACACTTTTACAGTCAATGTACATTTTAACATAAGGCGGTCACAAATATATATCAAGTGTATATGGTGAGCTGGGTACATGTGTGAACATAAATCCACTTTAAAAGACTATTGGTGCAAAAATGGCAAAAGATTGAACAGGTAAGATAGAAAAGTGTTTTTGTTATCACCTTTCAAAAAAATTGACATTATAGATATAAAACTGTAGTGTAGGCATACATTTTGTGGCCACTGTTTGACGCTTACTCTGCATTTCCATTAGTCTAGTTTACAAATAAATGCAATTCTTTATTTTGTCATTCAGATAGTCAGAAAAGTTGCGTAAGTGAATTGCAATGAAAGACCTGGAAGAGTGCTGAATGAAGGGAGAGCGCAGCGGATGGCTGATGTGCGGCGGGGGAGATGGAGGAACGAGTGGGAGGAGAGAGAGTGCGAGGCGGTGGGGGAGGAGAGGAGCGTTGCAGGCCTGCTGGGTGGTTGAGTGCAGACAGCTGGAGGAGGAGTTGATGGGAATGGTATCTGCAGGGTCAGGGGTGACTGGAGAGAGCTTTAGCACACTTCCGCTGACGGCCCCACGGCTCTCCAGTCTCTGGAATTCTGCTCCTCCAGCTCCCACTCAAGTGTGTGTGTGTGTGTGCTGTGTTTGTTTCTCTCTGACTCTGTTTTACAAGTTTTTATTTGCCTACAAAACAGTGATTTTTTTTAATTTGGACTTGTTTTTTGGGCATGCCATGCAGACCAACAAAGGCTTTAAGAATGGTTGATGCATAACATGTTCCCGGACATTTGTTTTTGTTTGCCAAAAGAAAGTCAGTGTGCAGCCACATGCAGGTGGCCATTTTGTTGTCATGTGACAATAAAACCATGAAAGTCTACCTCTAAACCCATTTTCTTACATATTTCGAGAAGTGCTCGAAACGTCTCGCATTGCGACCTTAATAAGTTATACGAAAAGGCTCAATTCGTTACATTCTTTTTATATTTACAACTCCTTCAGTCATTCTGAAATTGAAATTGACAACTCACATTTTTGTGTATATATTGTAGTGATTATTTTATAAATGAAATAATTTTTGCTAACACTTTACAAGGTGCAACAAGTTAACATTAGTAAATGCATGAGCTTACATTAGCTTACAATGAACAGTTTTTCAGCATTTATTTATTCTTGTTAATGTTAGTTTATGTTAATGCATTTATTCATGTTAGTTCATGGTGCATTAAGTGATGTAAGCAGTCACAACGTTTGGTTTTAATAATGGATTAGTAAATGCTGAAATGAACATGAAATAATATTAATAAATGCTGTAGAAGTATTATTCAACGTTGTAAGCAGTCACAACGTTTGGTTTTAATAATGGATTAGTAAATGCTGAAATGAACATGAAATAATATTAATAAATGCTGTAGAAGTATTATTCATTGTAAGTTTATGTTAGCTAATGCATTAACAAATTGTTTACAGATAGCACCTTATTGTAAAATGATACCATGTGACCTCAAAGTCTTAAATCAAAAATGTCAACCTCGGTCTCTCCTCTCTTCCTGTCCTGAGTAATGGTGTGAGGGCGGGGCTGTCTCGAGGGATGAAATTAAGTCCCAGTCTGCATTTTTTTTCACTACTTTTTAGAAGCAAACTTTTTGATATTTTGATAGTTTCACGTATACATCATGATAAGGAAAAGAAGAAAAATCGCTAGTTCAGTTTCATGCCGATTTTAAAGCAAATCATTTTCACCTTAAACATGTTAGAACATTTTTTTTAAATAGTGATTCATTGGGACCCAAGAGTAAAATTGCTTTTCTCCGAAGTTGATTTTTCAAAGCTCAGTTGCTCTGACAGAGTTCTCTGTTGTGTTTCATTGAACAATTAAGGTAGATTGTCCTAAAATTGCTTAAAAGAAATAAAAAGAGAAACAAATGAAACATTTCGTTCAAATATCGGGTGTGCAGGTGTAAAAAATAATTTAGAGGTAAATAATCTGGATTTGGGTAAATTGAATTGATTAAATTCCTATTTGAAATCTTTAATAATATTGATTTGCAGACTTGACAAATCTGAGTCAGATCTCTTCTGAATCTCCGATAGAGACGTTTGTTATCTTTCCGAGTCTTTTCCTCATGAGAAATATCTGAGACAAGTGAGACTTAAATAAAAAGTAATGTATTAAAGAGATCTCATCTGTGTTTTTTCCTATGTGGTAGCCTGTTAACTGTCACCCGTTCCGTATACGGGACACCTAAGTCTGCATCAATATTTTGCATGTAATTTCTAATTGAATCATGACAAACTATATATCGTTAGAAATGGACTCTAGAATACAGATTTCTTTGTTGTTTTTAAAATAATTTTTGTAGGAAGAGTAATTGATTATTTTTTATAAAGAGTGTGCTTAGATTTTTTGTTATCCTTTTGCGACCCATATTTTTTTATGTATTTTTAAATCAAAGCAAAACATAAGCTTTTTTTTTACAATAATCTACTTTTCTTTTTTCAAACGAGAACCACCGTAAATCTGTATTCCAAAGAATTACTGCCATTGTTTTTCCAACATGCGTTTTCATGTGTAGGCTCAAAAAGGGCTCCGACAGTTACAGGTCAAGCCACACACTGTGGGTATTGGGACAGGATAGTTCTATGGTATTCAGTACCATCTAAAACCATCGCTTAAGATGATAGCAATGCACTCAAAGTAGGTGTTAAAAAATTTTTTTGGGTTCTATCCAACCCATAACTTTTATCTTTTAGTGTGTTCCTCATCACGCCATGGCCTACATGTACAGAAAATTCCTGTGTGCTCCCACACAGTCAATCAATGGCGGTATGGATCTACTGCAGCAGCTGTAATATAGATCTGGCCTCGCTCGATCTGTGCAGTCCTGTCATTTCAATAGCGGAAACGCTGAGGTCTTCTCTCTCTCCCACTTGCCCGCGTATCGAGTGGCTGTTTTTCTCTGCGCTCTCTGATGGCCCTCGCTACAGCCGTGCAAAGAGGCCAAACTATGATGAGGATAATATCTGTTATTTGGTCTCAGCCAGGGAAGCGTCACACACAGCACTACCATTAAAGGGCATTAGTGTGTGTGTGAGAGATTAGAAAAGTTTGTATGCCCTCTAAGGGTACATAGATAGCATGTGTTGAACGTGATACATGCGTGTTTTTGTAATGTGAATCTCTCATCATCTCTGTGTCTGTGTTTCTCGCTTGCTTACAGCCCCCTTCCGCTCAACACGCACACACATGAAATGAGCAATGCGAAATCTCCCTGCAGATGTTCTCGACTGTGGTGATCCAATATCCTCTTGTGTTCATCTGGCTAAAAAAAGAGAGCTGTTTTACATTTCCCTTGGGGGCCGGAAGGGAACGATTCTCACAGCGATAGAGCTGACCTGAGTCCTTCAAGGGCTGTCCCACATTATTTTAGATGAAGTCTGTTTTCCTGTGAATTAGGAAGCGAGTCATTGACTGCCAGATATGGTGCGAGAAGAGAGGACAAAACTTAAATTTGTTGTGAAGTGTAATCATAGCCTTATATCTCCATGTTTTAACGTTTTAAATACCCATGTAACATCTTTCAGTTTTTAAAGCAGTTTTTGTTTTTAAAGAATAGTTTTCTATATTCAGGTTGTTAAGTATATATTGTCACATATGTTAAAGTCCACATTCCTTAGGCATGAGAAAATTTTAATAAAGTAACTATTTTATGTTCTTTGAACATTTGTTGCTATTATTGCTTCTGGTTTGTGCATTTCAATTCACAGAAGTTCTGCAATGTTGTCTTTTTTGTCACAACTCTAAACTTTAAAATCAAATCTGTGCTTAGACTGATATTTTTGTGATGTCTGGACTACCATCAGGGGTTTAGTAAAATATAGACAGATTATTCAATATATAGATAATAAATTCTCTGGGAATTTTTGATTGAAAATCTATGCAATGCTGCAATTGCCCACATGTGGTTTCTGCTTGACTACATGTGATAAAAAGAAGCTGCAATCTGTAACTTTTTGGGGCTAAAAATCAACAAACAAAAAGTTATTGCGCAAATAAAGTTAAAAAATGATTTATGAGAAGAGCTGTTGGCTACGATTTGGTGCATGGGGGATGTTTTGACTTCAATTTGACTTCACTCAACTTCAACGCACATAAGGTAAAGATGTAAAGTAACTTTTAATTTGGTTTCAAACAGAAAAAACCAAGAAGACCACAACGTTAAACGTCAAAACAAGTTGATTCCTAGAGGTCCAGTGTTTGAAATTTAGTGGCATCTAGGGGTGAGGTTGCGAATTGCAACCAACGGCTCATTCCACCCCTTCCTTTCGAAGCACTACGGCAGCTCTCACAGAACTAAGATGTTGTTTGTGCCGAAGGAGATAACATAGTTACGAAACATGCTCTGTACAAAAAAAACAATTTTGAATGGGCACCAAAACATAAAAAAAATCATGGTTTAATATCACATATGGGTCATGTATATTACCATCCAAATGCATATGTTATGTTATCCTAAAGGTATGGAATGCATGATAACATTCGACATGTTGATGTATATGTTTGCCGCTGTACCAGCTGTGTGTGTGTGTGTGTATAATCCTGGGTGGCTTGAAGCTGGAAACAGGAAACGCTGTTGCATTCCTTGCATTTTTCAAAATGCTGCAATTTGCTGAGCACATCATTTTGACCGGACATAACCACTGACCTGGGAGGTAAAAACAGAGACAAATCAAGGGGAGAGATATGCATGTGGGAAAGCAAGTACTAAAATACTATCTCTTCCTGTTGACTCCAATCAATCTATGTTTTACCTTCATTCAGTAAACCTGCGCATGGAAACATTTCTCCGTCATCTGACGTATGGTTTCAGAGGTATTCCAACTGAGATAAAAAAACAAACACAATGTAATGCTTTTCCTATTATGAAAGGATGCATCATTTCCATTTCCATAAAGGCTTTATTCACAACAGCCTGCATGATTACTCAGCTGTAACACCAGCTCTGCTTTAATAAGCCTCATACATGACTCAGAGTATGAGAGAGGAAGGCGAAGAATAGAAACTTCAAGTCTTTCCGAATGGCGAGCGGATGTATGGGTGCCCTACTCAGACGGGAAGTCTCCTGATGGCCGCTGTGATGGTTAATGCAGCCTTGATAATGTTTTCTTTGTCTTTGTACATAAATACAGTACAGTAACAGTAAGGCAGAAGTGGGCCAGCGAGATGTTTAGCAAGGATGACAGTCTAACGAAATGATTTGTGAAATTTTGACAGTCAATGATGCAAGAATGAATGATTGGTTGAAAAAGGAAAGTTCTTCCAAAAATGAGAATTCTGTCATCAATTCTGTTCTCTCACGTCGTTCTTGTAGATTTTTTTGTACCGTTGAATACAAAGAATGATTTTGAAGAATGTGGGAAACCAAACAATTGTGGTGGACCATTGACTGGCATAGTAGTTTTTTAAATCTATGGTAGTCAATGGTGCTCCAGAACGGTTTCCTCCAAATATCTTTCTTTGTGTTCAGCAGATCAAAATAAATGGATACAGATTTGGAGCAACTTGAGAGTGAGTATATGACAGAAGTTTCATTTTTATCCTTACGTTTTCCGTAAAGAAACCACAGAATGTAAAACTGGTACGTTAAGTGTTGGTTAATATCATTTGATGACAGAAAAAGCATTAACAAAAATAATAAAACAGAAATTTTATTTAAAAAACATACATTATTATTATTATACATTAAACCCATTATTTATTCAATATATTACAGTTACAGCTGCATTTGATGTTAATTTTTGATGCTAAATATCTCAAAGCCTGCCATAAAGATGACAGACAACAACTTTCAAAATGCAACCACATTCTCATTTGATGATAATCATCATCACCATTTTCAATTCTGCCAATTCTGATACTCATCTTGACTTTGCGCTTGCCGCGTAATTGACCTTTGATAACAGACTGACTCAGAGGGCCACATTCATGTAGTTTCGTTTCCTTTTCCCGCTTCTCGTCTTCTCCATTCCGGCTACTTCACAGCATTCAGGAAAAACGAAACCCGCTGCCAAGCAGGAAGAACGTCAGTGGCCGAAAAAGTCATCGGGAGGAACTTGGAAAGAACACGTTTGATGTCAGCGCCAGCATATTTTTGGGCCCGTGCAGAACAAAGGGCCCTGGTATATTTAGCGACGGACAGGAAGCAGGCTGAGAGAAGGGCCTGGGGGTTCAGCGGAGACCTCGTCCACTTTCCCACACTTGCGGACCGGAAACGGGCGATGACAACTACTCCACCAAGAGGCCCCAGGTCGGCCGTTAGGGGAGCCATTGAGCTCAGAGGAAGGAAAAGGTTATATAGACCTCCCCCCATTAATATCCCAGCTTTCTAAGAGTGACCTGCAATAGCTTTTTCTTCTCGTGGCCTCATTTGCATATAAACCCATATTCTGTAACCGGCACAATAAAGCCTTTATTTTTCACTAATGGCCTGCAAGTATGACCTCAGAAAGTGAAGTTTTCCGCATTTAGCAAATTATTGCAGGCAAACACATGGCATCCCTGCATCCATACATCTGTGCTCTATCTACACATGGCCTGTGTTGTTTGACCCTGGCATGCACTCAAGCTTGGCATACTTTAGTGGCATGCTTATCCTAGACGCATTTCCTCCTCAGGAAACACAGTATTAGATTGCTGTTTTATTTATTTTGTTGATTCACACAGCTTGACTTCAGCATGCTCAAGGGATGATGAAGCCTGCTAAAGCATTTCCCGTTGCATTCGCTGTTGTTCTTGTTTGACTAAACAGATCTTTTACTAATCTTTTATTTTCTGCTAATACTTACAGCTATTAATTTCGCCCGATCTGGGGTAGAGCTCCAGGCGGAAGTGAGAAGCCCTATTAGGAAAAATATCAATATTAAAGATGTAGCCAAAAATACACATTGATTGAGATCTCATTTTTTGAGGGCGGCATCCCACTAAACAATGCATAGGACATCAAAAATTACGTCTTACACATTATGGGGGAATGTTTGTTTATTTTACCTTTATGATACTGGGTGTGCATTGTGGCTGTCTTTTATTTTCATAATAATCGGTTTGATTAGGTATCATTTTAAATAGAATTGACTATTCAAGTCACTTGAATAGTGATAAATTGCTGCAAATTGCAAAAAGTACAAAATGAATGTTAAAGTATTGTTAACACATATGTTGCCATGATGTTAGACTATAAATCAGATCCTTGTGCATTTTCACTGTTTTAAGCTGCTAACTCATAATGTTGGTAATTTCTGAATAGTAGGCGATTTTATAATTTACAAATTAAGACTTCAGATCCAAAATGAGATAACTTTTTAAATCGTACAAAAATCATGTTTTTTTATTTATCATGTGCATTCCAATTAATATCAATCAATCTGCAGTTGATTTGTTTTGATTTAAGCCATAATAAATAAAAAATACAGTTAACGAACACAATAAAAAACATGATTTTTGAACAATTTTAAAACAGAGTTATCTCATTTTCGAAACAAACTATTCAAATACTTATTTTATACATTACTTACTACATAACATACAATAGTATCTTATAAATTAGCACACACATTTTCTAAATCTAAAATTTAAATACTTTCAGTTCAGCTTTTTGACGTTTCTGAATTTTAAGTAAGACCTCAGGGCCTTCATAAATAAAAATTAAATAACTGTAAAATAATCAGTAACAAACAATAACAAAAATAGCAATACACTGCAGTGGCAGTCCTGGGGCCCGTTTCAATAAGGAAGTTCAACCAACACAGAGTTAAAATCTGAACTCTAAGTTGATTTACTCAGAGAATCGGTACTCTGAGTATTACGTTTTCTGGGGTTGACTTACTCTGAGTTTGCACTCACCCTGCTTTCTGAAACGGGCCCCTGCGCTTCAAGGTCTGTATTAACTGTGTTTTGTCTCCATCTAGCGGCGATACGTGTCACTACACGCGTTGTACGTTTACTTTGTGGACACATTTATTTCTCTTTATATTCGCACTATCAGGCACAGTTGTACTATTTCTGACTAATTTTATTCTTCTGGCGCCTGAAACACAGACACGTTTACTTTTAATTAAATACCGAAAGAATATCAAACGCACTTGTGTATGTCCACTTGTAAACGGTAATACTGTGTGTTACTGACAGATGGCAGTGTTGCTATATTATCAAACGTTTGCAGCATGCTAATCAGGCGGAAAGTAGCAGGTAAGCATGTTATTTCTTTATTTTTTTAAGTCACATGCTTTAGTTTATTGGTCACGGAATCTTAATATTTAAAGTCACATATTTTCGCCTTAGTCTTTGCATATTTCATATTTCATTGTAAACTGTTGCACGTGGTCCCATGCAGTGTACGGATGGGATTGTGGATTGTTTAAACAGATTGTTCTCAATTATCATTTTATACTTCTTAATATTTGTTTTAAACAGCATTAGTTTTATACCAAGGACTGTGTGAAATGTCTTAATTTTCTTGAATCGTTGAACTTTGAATAGGCCTCACTGTTTATGTTTATGGCACCCATGAGCTTTTTTGAATATAAGTCCCTTGGAACATGTATAGTTAATGTTTTTGGATTGCTTTGGTTATGTGGACAAAGATGTTTTATTGTTGAGATGTTTGTATGGATAAACATAAAGGGGGATTACAGTCCTTAAGGGATAATAGTATGCTTTATCGATTTAGACTGATACCTATGAATATTTTAAGATTTGACGTATGTTTGGAGATTTCTGCAGTTTGTTGGATTCTTTTTATAATATGTATCATTAAGATCAATGCACAATTGTTCTCTATCAAACATATTGATATCTCATGATGATGATGATGCTGTGGTTGTACTCTTTCTACTTTTTTGGAGTAAGTGATTGACCCCAAATGACCCTGAGAACCTTCTTAACTTGTTTCCAAAACATCACTGTCTTATGTTGACCTTAAAGTCGGGATGTGTCTTTGAAACAAATTATGCGACATAAACTTTATTCTGGTTGTGATATCTCGCTGACCTTGTGGCTGTTTACAACCAAAATGCAAAAAACCTTGGAGAGTAAATGCAGGCAAACGAAAGGGGAGCGTAATAAAGAGGTGTCTAAAAGACCATATCTGAGGGATTTATTTATTTTCTAATAGGGGGATGCTGGGTGTGAAATGGTTTAGACAGTGCAGGCATTGAAGTACTGAGGGAGTTCAAGGCCAATACATTTAGAAAGCACAAAAGTCTGCGAGTTAAGAGCGGGGTCTATTTTATTATTAATCATCAAAATGAATTTGATTTTTATTGGGGGGGGTGGTGGGTTGTGGGAGAAATAGTTGATTTTTCTTCTTTTTTCTCTATTTTTCAACAGATGTAGAAATGATTGAATTCCCAACAGATCTCATTATCCGAATCCTCCTGACGCCCAGGGAGGGCTTAAGGTCTTAAAGAAACGATTCAGACATGATTTGTATTAAAGCCAACAATCTCCAGCGCTCGAACATCACATTACTGAGAACTTGCGATGTGTTTGAGGGTCTTGTTTTTTATGCACGTGTGTTGTGTGTATTCTGGGGGGGGGTCACATATTAATAATATGTTATCGCTTTACTTAAAGATGTGTGATGATTTATGTTGTTTTATATGTGAAAGTTGCCTCGGGTTAGAGAGTTTTGATATGTACGTTAAAAAAGTTATTGTGTGATGTTTGCCTTCAGCCTTTCACACGTGAATGCTTGAGAGGAAATTACAAAAAAAGAGCAAAAGCTTTTACATAATACAGGGTTCACAGATAACTTATTTTTTTAGAATTGCTCCTTAATTTAATGTTGTTAGTAATTTTAATTTAGGAGCACAGCCAATTTGAGTTTTTTTTAAATAAACATTTATTTGGCACCACATAGCATGCACAAAAATGATAAACTAAGCGTATTGGTTATTATTGATGCCTCATTGTGATTGGCTGGCAAACATTCTAAGGGGCATTTTGTAGACGCTTTTATCCAAAGCATCCAAGTAGGAGAGAATAAACATTAAATCAACAATAAACATTTAATCAACAATAAACATTAAATCAACAATAAACATTTAATCAACAATAAACATTAAATCAACAATAAACATTTAATCAGTAGTTCCAGATAGTCAACCAGGTTAAAGTTTCATATCACTGCGCTAAGTTGAACTGAATAACGTTATTACAGCCTACTGTACACCACAGAATACAGACAAACCGAAACACGCAGGGAATCATTAAAATATATAAAATATGCATATGCCTAATTAATAACATTTGATTTGAGATTACAAACGATGAAATCAAATTGCACATTAGTCTCGTGTGAACTTTGTGTCTTGCCTTTGTTACAGCTGCTCTCAACGGCAACAAAAGAGGGACATCATACGCAGCACTTTAATAGTTTCTGTAATAACTCTTTGTGGGCGGTCCGTCCATTGGCTACTCCGCGTTTCGCCTCCTCTCACAGTATGTGGTTCCCAAACTGTCATTTGATTTAAACAGTTAATTTCTGTGGCTAAAAAAGTCACATGACACAGGATGTAAGGAATTCTCATTAAGTGATATCTTATATGATGGCCCAAACGCAGGGAAGCGGAAGTGAGTGCAGGATGGAGATTCATTAGGAACAGTGAGGTGATATGAAAATATGAAATAGATGTTTCTCTTCACTCTTTCATCACAGTAGGTGGCACTATGCACAAAAGTGTGTAACCTGCCATAAAATGTGGAAACCTGGCTACACTCGCACAGTCACAGACTATAGTAGGACATCAAATCAGAACCGAAAGTAAAAGCATATAGCATGAAATTCATAATGTCATGTTATATAAGTGGAGGTACATTTGGGAGTCGTAGTTTGTTAATTTGATTGTATCTCCTTTATTCACTGTGGTATAGACTAATTTTCAGTCGCAAAATGGTCGCAGTGCTGTTTTAGTGATATGGCCTACAGGCTGCTTAATGACTTAAATCTGGCCCCATGGGAGTATCCGTCTCTACTGTATTTGTTCATTAGAGTTTTGTTTGCACTGTTTATTAATGGTTTAGCCTAAACCTTACAAATCCGTGTTTTAATCTTTTCTGTTTGGCGTAGCAAGAACATGCGCATGTGAAACCCAGCTTCAGACGACTTTCTGTGTTCAAGAGCGCAGCTTGATCCATGTTGTCATACCGGTTGCGATTGGCGTCAGCGGCGGGAGAGGGCTAGAAAAAAGAAAGTGGCACAAACGAGAGATATGCTTTTTTGCCTTCGACTAACTTCGAATCATTGTCAGGAAAATTGACTCCGTTAGTGGCTCTGCAAACATTGAAATTGTCAAAGGGAAAGACATGCCCGCCAGTGCCCCTCATTGAGCTCAGCTGAATAGACTTCCACATGGGAGTGACAGCCGCATTAATCGTTTATTGCTGTGACCGGTGGGCAAGTGAAGTTCTTTGATTCCTAATCCAATATTCTTAGCCCAGGCAGCACGCTCGGCATCACCTTTCCCGTTTTATCGGCTCCCCGACTTCTCACGTCTTCCACTCTCTGTTTCGCCAAATAAAATGCTTTGAAGCGGAAAAAAGATGGAGAGGGTGGAAGAGAGAGGAAGGATCGATGGCCCCTCTGAAAGATGCAGGGCCGAACAGGGCCCGGGCTGCATTGTGAGCGTGGCCCCTCGCCGATCGATAGCGCAACTTGGAGGCCGGGTGGAGAAATCCCTGGTTGAACGGAGTGCAGCTAAAACTCTGGAGGAAACGCGGGAATTTTGGCAATTGACGGACAGATTGATTGATAGATCATCTAAATTCAGATTTGGGTGAGGAAACAGGGGATGGTGCTGGATATAAATGGCAACGGCTGTGTAGCTTGTTGTAGTGTGTTTGATATGTTTGTGCTTATTTTAAATCCGTTATTAAAGGCAGATATAACATTAGCAGATGCAACGACTAAAGATTTGACCACCGGCACCGTGTAGCAACAGTCATGGGGTAGAATAATAATACCCGGAGCAAGAAGGCCCCCGGCCTAGTGGATTATGACTTCATCTATCGCTAATGAGGGAAAGACTGGTCTTTGTTCTTCTTCAAATCAATATACAGAACATAATAAAACCTGGCTCTTTCAAAGCTTTTCGACAGGATCAGAGCAGCATGACTTTTATGAGGACAGACCCAAGCTGTTCCACATTATCTCACATAAGAAGGCACGAGGAGACCCACGGGAATTGAGGTTCTGTGCGCCTACAGTCATTCGGTGGGCACTAGTATGTGGACAAATTACAGCATAAAGATTCAATTACCCAGGAACCTTCAGAGACGCTTCAGCACGTTGAACATTTTTGCATTTATAGTTTAATGATCTCGGATCTACCGGAAGCATTTTCTTTGTGTGTCACATTGCAGGCAACACCGTTTTTATCTTACGATGAACATTTGTTTTTGAATTTGCATCTGCACCGTCTCCCATCGTTTAAACAAACACTCCTACGTTCAACCCTGTCTGACTATTCAATAGAACCATCAATGCTCCTCTATCTCTTGTGCACTGTTTCTTGATAACCCATTAATCTGGCCCGGCATTCCAGAGTCTGGGCAAACACCATCTCTTTATGGTAAACACTCTCCCCCTCCCTTGCCCAAATCGCTGGGCATGGAAGCCCGGCACCGTGGGGTTAAATTCTTTCAGATCATGTACACATAATAGGCCTGGTTAATATTCATGACCGGGGCCAGGTACAGGGAAGGTTAAATTTGACTTACTTTTCAAAAGTGCATTACTAATGCATGACGCCAATAAGAATATTCAAAGAGACCGGGTGACCAAAGGTTGATGAGATCCTTACCTCTTCGCTGACATTTTAAACACATTACCATGTGGCTGCCCTGCCTCTCAGTTGTGGGGAGAGAATAAATTGCTGGCTAATCATGGCTAACCCCCGGCCTGTCCGAGCACAGACCTGCATGATGATATTACTGGTGAATGGGCCACTTAAGGGTTATGTGGGTATGATTGTGGAATCGAGCAGTTAGAGTGGAAGGAGAAATCTCTATAGTAGAAATCTCCGTAGTGTTTCATTTCTAATGACGAGTGGTCTGATCAGCATTTCTTTATTTATGAGCTTTTATTACTTGAAAAGTGCAAATTATGGGGCAGACTTGATTATAAACAAAGAATGTATCACTCACTTATACTTAAAGGCCATGTGACGGTTTCGGAAAGCGATCAAGGACAATTTTCTTTAAAAAGATGTACATCAGAAAATGGAGCACTGATGGAAAGCAGAATATAGGTGTGCATTGTCGTGAGCGAGCTTGTCTGCGGCCGGGCTGTATGAAGACTAGCCCTTCCATATTTTCTGTCCTGAGTTATATTTGAAATTAATTTATTTCTGTAGCGCTTTTCACAGTTTTGCATTGTGGCAAAGCAGCTTTACATACGTGTAGATAGTGACAACAAGAAAGAAGTATAATTGTAATTGTGGGTAAAATTTAGGGGTAAAAAAAGGGTAATTGTGAAAGATATAGAAAACAGAATATATGGAATGGTGGCACTTTACAATAAAGTGCTATTTGTTAACAATTAGTTATTGCTTTAGATAACACAAACTAACACCAAACTTTACTTCTAAATTAATTATTAATCTTAGTTTGTGCTAATTTCATCATTTACTAAAGCGTTTTTATAAATCAAACATTGTGTCAGTTAACAACATTAATTAAGGCTCCATGAACTAACTTCAATAACTGTTTTGATATTTTAAGGATTAATAAAAATAAAAAATAAATTGTTCAGTGTAGCTAATGTAGTTACTGCTGTTAACAAGTAACACCTTATTTTAATGGGCTACCTATGGAAAACATTGAATACATTTAACGCAATCTGCTCAATACAATATACAGTAACGAACCTTGCCATGTCTAACTTTGATAACAAACTGTTCTTTACTGTGTGCTGTGTGTATGAAAGTTTTCATGAGATGCATTTTAGTAAGATTAACAATAACTTTCTTGTAATCAGATTGTAGACTGAGGTTGTAATTTTTGCATAGAAAGATAATTTGAATACACATACATGAAATTGAAACCTTTTCATGAAACCCACAGGCATCAGACATACCTGTTCTCTTAATTTTTCAGGATCAGTGCTTTCTGGGATTTGATAGATAATCTTGTTGGGGAGTTATTTTACTCTACTTTACTTAACTTTTTGGCCAATAAATCTCACTTGTCAAATATGAGTGTAAAGAAGCGGAGAAAGCGATTAAATTAAAGCTTATG
Source organism: Triplophysa dalaica (assembly GCF_015846415.1). Lineage (NCBI taxonomy): Eukaryota > Metazoa > Chordata > Actinopteri > Cypriniformes > Nemacheilidae > Triplophysa > Triplophysa dalaica. Next base: position 13,713,135 of record NC_079560.1, on the reverse strand, counting down.
TCCCCATAATGAAATAACATATGTCCCAAATCGTAGTATGTTGATTGAACATCCTTAAAGTACCCAGGTAGTCTACTCTTTCTGTTGAAATATTCAAGTTCAGATCTACGCTCTGGCTGATATATGCGCTTACAGGTGGTCCAGAATGCTGCTAATAGGTTGCTGACAGGCAGTCGGAGGTTCGGTCATATCTCAACTACCCTTATTTCATTAAACTGGTTACCAATCAAATCTAGAATTGTTTTCAAAATGATAAATCTTTTTAAATCTCTGCATTATCAAGCACCATTATATCCCTCTGAAGCAATCTCTTGTCACAGACCAAATAGCTCCCTGAGATCTAGTAATCTTGGTCTCCTCTCTGTTCTTAGATCAAGGTTCCATTGTAGAGGTGATCGAGCCTTCACTGTTGCTGGTCCTAGTTTATGGAACAAATTACCAATGTCTGTTAGAGCTGCGCCCTCCCTACCAGTTTGTAAACGCCTGCTTAAAAAACACTTACTGTCTGTTGATTTTAACCAGCCTTGATAATCTGTATCTGTGATTTAGTACTTTGTTATATTGTGTTTCTAATTGTGTTTTTATCTAATGTTGTACTGCACTTTGGATTAACTGAGTGTTGTGTGAAAGTGCTTTATAAATAAATAGGTGAAGGAGTGTTGCTTGATCTCTTCTGAAGGTGAATTAGGCCAAATTGGATACATCAAGCACAAGTGACATTTTTGTTTTCTATATATTTCCTCTAGAGATGTGGGCTGCTGAAAAAATGTCAAATAGTAAAGTGCAGACAGCAGCAGTGACCTTAAAAGAAGTAGCCTCTCATGGCTTGTCGCAGGCTGGTGACCCGCAGGCATCTGACAGACAAAGTGATGTGTTAGATAACAAACAGAGGGCAAACTTTCATCTTTCAAGCCTAATCAGTGTCAGCGGGAGCTGAAATGGAGCTGTCTGTCACCCTGAGGCACAACAGAGCTGCGTACGAGAGGTGAAGGAACAGAACCGGGGGCTTCAGGTGACACACATATTACCAGCACACACATGGTTTCGGCTCCTGTCATCGCTGTGTTGTTTAGGAGAAATGTCTCCGTGGTTTTGTGTCTATACAATGGAAGTCAATTGATGCCCGTGTTTGGTTACCAACGTTCTTCAAAATATCTTCTTTTGAGTCATACTGGTCTGAAATCACATGAGGTAAAATTGGGTACTTCTTTGAACTACAAACAACATACAGTATACTGTACAAATACATGTTAATTATAAACACCTTGCAAATGAAATGAAATTTTTTAAATTCTAAGGAAACTTGCGCAAAGAAAAAAATCTTTTTTAAAGCGTTTCACAAAATGTAACACATTCCTTATAGTTCTGAAAGTTTTGAGTACGATCTTAAAGCACATACTTTCTGATGGCACTTTTTTCTTTCTCATCATCTCTAATGATCAAAGTGAAGTTTGATGGGTTATTAGGCGCAAAGTAGGGTTCGGCACAAAGACCTCCTTTTAAACATCTCGATGCGTCTTTCCTCGCCATCCCTCTCGGCTGTTTGTCACTAAAGAGACTGACAGGCCAGGTCTTTAAGTCCTTAAAAAATTACTAGAAGATAAATTTTTCATCCCCTTTTGCTGTAAATGATCTTATCTAAGTCCTTCCAGACCTTACTCCCAATGGGTGTCTCCTCAGACCTGGGCCCTGGTTCGTTTCTAAACGGTGGTAAATGGCTCTCGGCACAAATAATGCATAAACAGCTGTTTTGCCCAAGTAAGTTATCCTCTTAAAAGATTTAGAAGCCTCTCTCGTACTCTCCCACTCACTCTCTCTCACTTGGTTAATTCATCAATTTCTTATGATAGCAACAGTTCGGAGCAGCGCAAGTGTTTAAGTACCAATTAGGGGCTTGGTTCCCTTGGTCCTCTCTGCCACACCTCTTCTCCTCCCCAGTCTCTTCCTCCACCTCTTTTCCACACCTTCATACCTGTCCATCTACTCTCACACCTCTATGTGCCCACGTTGACCACCCATCCTATCGTCTTTCCATCAATCAATCATTCTTCCATCATTCAAGACGCCTTCTACTTAAATTATGAGGTTCTTCATATTTTCTTCATGAACTTTTTAGTACCCTAAATAATTTATCCTAGATAATCACTGATCATAAGATCGAAATAAGAGCACATCAATCAAAAGGAGTTTTTTAAAAGCTCCCATTCCCTCGGCCAGGGACAGTGAGCGAACAACATGCCAAGCGATGGTGTCCTGAGCTGGCTTACCCCGATTTTAGATGAACCCACTGGACTTCCTATCAACGTAGTGTGAAACCTTAAACAGGAGTTTCACTTTAGTCTTGACACACACACATCATGCAAGTAAGCAGTGCAGAAACAGATGGTGTTCGTCTCTCAAGTCAGAAGATCTTGATTTGGTTCCCTCGAGGTGAAGCTTGACAGCCGTGTTTGGGTTTATAATTAGCCTTTAAGCTGGTCATCACTTTCAATTCTGATTTCTTGCCACGTCTTGGATAGCAGTTCAGATTGGACTTGCCGAGAGTTTTCGTGATTAAGAGAAGGAGGTTGTTTTCTTGCTTGATGCTTCATGCCGAGGCCTGGACAGATATTCTGTAGAACCACATTCTTGTACAGTGGGGTGTCTTTTGATACAAGGCCGAGCCAAAGCCTAGTCAACTCTATCTCCTGGAGAAAGGACTGAAACAGATGGCAACATCCAAAGAAGCACTTGAGAGAAAGATCTTTTGGGACATAGTCTGAATTCATGAAGTTTTGCATTTGGGGCATGTGATATTCTAAAAAGGAAAATGTCAGTCTATTCATTAATTTGTCATAAATTTTCAGACTTTCGTTTTTCTTTGTACTCTCACAAATTACGTTGAGTAGTCTTATTTCGTTCTAAATATGTCTGTCTTGTTTTTAGCTATTGCACATTTCTGACATGCATTTCAAGGTTGTTGAAGAAATTTCATTACAAGGAATGTGCTGATTTGGCCACTTTAGCAGCTGCTAAGGCTAAAGACAAATACCAATTTACATAGACTCTTCTCATTTTTAAATGGAAGGTTCTTCCGAAAACAAAAAATATATTTTTTCATTTGTTCAACCTCATTTCATTCATAACCTGTATATTACTTTTCTCTGTAGGAAAATTTCAAAATATATTCTTTGTTCTGCAAAAAGTAGAAAGACATACAGGTTTGGAATGACATGGTGAAATTGTTTTAATTTGTGCATCATTTATTTCTTTAATGTCTTTTTTAATATTATCACCACAGATGATGATTATCTGAGGGCACCAGTCTTCCATTTGTAGGCATTAAGCGACAATTCATGGTGATGTTATACTCATTTAGTCATCTTGAAGTTTCTCAGTTACAGGCCTGTGTCTCCCATCATGAATTCTGTGCCCCTTTCTTAAAAACTTTGTCTTTTATTTCTTTATAATTTTTTCATTTTCCACTTGCTTTGATCTTAGTTGCATGCCATGGGACACCATTTTTTCCACGTTCAAAGATGTTTTGGAGCCCACTTTTTCTGTTTCAGTACCCCCACCTCCTTCTTCCTGAAGGGCAGGAGAAGAGGGGCTTTATTCTGATTTGACACCCCAAGCTGGGCAAGTTTTTTTTTTTTTTGCTGACGTTCCACATCAGAATTGCACTCTGAAGAGAAGGAATAAAAGATCATCTTTGAGAGTCTCCCACGATTCCCAGCTCCTTTTCAAGATGCGCTTCTCGGTTCATTTACTTGCCTTTCATGTGAAAAACTCGGTTTCATTATGGCAATTAGCTACTTTATCTCCGCACCAATTATTGCATTAAAATAATCAGCCTTCTCGGCAGAGGAACCGTCTTTTACGGCTTTCTCTAATTGATTTTTCTGGATAGCACTGTTTCTTTATTGCTGCGTATTGCGAGATCATTTGAGCACCGCTCGCGTACTCATTAACGCTAGCTTGTTAAACTTCAGGACTGTGGATGTGTAGTGAATTCTCACTACTGCCAAATCGGCAGTCATGTTAAGTAATTTGTCAAACATGCCAGATAACGGCCATACCACAGAGCCGTGACAGAATCCTATCCTTTGTGACTTGCGTCATGCTTTGTTTGAAAGGCATTCTGTCTTGAAAAGGAAAAATGAACGAAAGACAGACAGAAAGAAAGACTGAAAATGTGATGTGTGTGTGTGTTGCATGCATGATTTATGAGGTCCGCGGAGAAAGGGCGCGTGGAGGAAGAGAAACAGAGGAGGAGACTGCTTCAAAGGGGAGCGCTGTTGATTTTTCTGCTCCGTCCAGAGATCCGGGAGGTCGGGCATGAGGGGAGCCCAGGGGAGAGGCTCCTTGGTGGTTCGTTCGGCTCTCGCACCTCCAGCCCCCACCGCCCTCCAATATCCAGAGATTCCAGCAACCCCCCCTGATCTGTGCCCCGCGGCAGCCAGGGTCAGCCTCTGGCTCGCTCTAATGAAGCCCCCGGCCCCCTCGCCTGCAGACTGAGTGGCATGTGTTCATTTCGCTTCTTTCTCGACACGTCCCTGTGCGTCTGCCGAAGCCCAGCACATCGAACCACACATACACACGTTCCAGGAGAAACGCACACGAATACTCCAGCCACCAAATCTATCGATATACTGCATATAAAAACCTGTCTAAGCCAGCATCTGTGAAAATGTCTAATCATATGCGAGCCTAGGCAGCTGATTGTATAGATAATAATTAAGGAGATTATCGTGGGTACTCTCCCATATTTTAGAATGAAACCACAGAATGACTTATTGATTCAGACATGTTGGCACAGCAAAAACTTGTCAGTGTTGCCTTGCATGCTAATAAATTCATTGTGACTATCCTGCATGCTTGGAGTTGTCTCTTTGCAATTGCCGTCGTATATTAAAAGAACCAGGTATACCAGATATAGCGAGCGTTTGTTACATACCAGAAATGTTATGATTTACTAAAAAAGAGAGAATAAAAGCCTTTGCATCTTTATGATTTTCCCCCCATATGTTTTGTGAAATGGCAACCTGTCTCCCTCCTCCTCCTCGCTTTTGGGAGGTTTAGGGTTTGCTTAACGGCTAATTCAATTAGCAGGGAAATTAAATCTTGATTATTCCCCTGCCATGCGGTGGAAATATTTGCACAGTGGAGTTTATTTTTGAAACTAGAAAGCCTTTTTTTCCATTGGTTTCTTTTCTGCCCAGCGAAGGTTGTACTTCAAGGCTGTGTCTTTGGGGGGATCGTCTTGAGGGCTGGAAGCTTCAACTTGCTGCTAATTACATTAATCTAAACACTTTCCAAGTCCCTCTGATGAGGCTAATTGTCTCTCCAGCTTCTCTCTGTCTTTTACGATCACTGGGATGGCGACAGGGCTCGTGGAGGCTATCGCCACAGGCAGAGATGTCTTTAACAGGGAATTCCAACTACCATCTCGCCGCTGTCTGTCAGATGATGTCTCTTGGGGTTGGCGTATGGCTGCGCATTTTGATAATCCTGGTGTTCTGGATGTGTCCTCTAGCGTTACCCATTTGATATAGTCTAGATCTGTCGTTTATCCAGAAAGTTCAAACAATTATATTGTTGTTAAGGCCTACGGGTTGGATTAGCCTCAGTGATTGATGTGGAGCTTAAATTCATGAGACGTGGATCTAATGTAGCTTTTGATGTAGCTTATGGTGTGAAAACAGAAGCATGAATACGGTTGGGAATCATTTGAATTTTATCGATTTAGATTCTGCTTATTGATTTCAATTCATTTAGATTCCCAGTTTCGATTCCACAGTTGAAGTAAAACATTTAGATATCAAATTGTATGGTCATTTATCCTGTTTATTGACTTCAGTTTATACAGTATATATTAATGAGCACCGTTTTGTGTATATATACCCATAGAAACATGTTTTTTCTGATTTATTACAAAATATCATTACCATATTACCATAGCTGAACTACAACATGGTTAAACTGTTGTAGCTATAATTAAACTATGGATCATTTATGGTTCCTGTGCTTTTTACTGCAAATACTACAGTTAAACTATGCTTACTGTGGTAAAAGAATTGTTTATTTTCATAAGGGCTTTTATTGAGATATCAGCAGATCATGCAACGCGTCTACTTTTCTGAAAATATTTGTTTCCAATCCGATTCCTAGCCTTTCGATTCCGATTCCAAATTGTAATTGATTTTCGATTCTCAACCCTAAGCATGAATATTGAGATTTTACAGGTTTTTCAAACAATGTTTCTCAATTTTTAAGTCGGTTAATTTTGGCTTTCAAATACTATTCACCTCAAAATAAATTTAGCAAGTAACTGGTTTCTGGGCATTGCTCTGCCGTTAACAGAAATTTGATTTAAAGGTATAGTTCACCCATAAATGAAAATTCTGTCATTTATTTAAGTAAATAACAATGCAGTATTTTCGTAGCCAGTATAAGGGTTATTAGGACACATTGGGTATGTGATGTCCCATCAAAGGTTAGAAAATCCTTCTAGATTTTCTTGGCCTTGGCCCCATTTATGTCACAAGCATTTTTCATTATGAGTCTATCAGTGCACTTTTGTGTGGACAGCAGCCAGTGACTTGGAAAACATAACCCTCCATTCATAATTAACAAGTATAGCATAGGACCAGTTCCATTAATGGTGTATTCTGGTACTGAGGTTCTGGACATAGAAGCATTTATAGAGCGTGGACTTCTGGGAGCCCAGAGCGCTTTGTCTTTTTGTTTCTCCCAATGCCAGGAGTTTGATGTAGCTTCCAAGGGCACTTTGTCTTTTTTTGGGGTATTTTCATAGTCTATCTGATAAAGATTGATTGTGGTTCACATATGTTTTCTATGGCCTTGCTATTTAATGCAGGACCTGTTCGTGTCTAAAAACAATTGAGGTTCTGGGTAGATTGTAGTGTATGTCCTTTTTGAACTTATTTGTATGCTGATGATTGTGTAGAAAGACTTCACTGGCCTCACACGTTGAGTTGCATGTGGAGATTGGGGTACGATGAAGCCCTGAGGGTCGAAGCGTCAGGACGTCTGCTTGCTTTCCGCTTAACTGAGTCTTACTTCTGCCCCTTTAGTGGGGATCCTAACCTCCCTGACAGAGACATGGCTTTCTCATCGATTCTCGCTCACTGACTCTCCCTGTGGTCTTGTCATTTAAAGCATAGATGTTATGAATGCTCTGCCCTGCGCTGTGTGCATGCGTGTATTCACAGAGTCATGATTTTGAATGCTTCAGTGGATCTGTATGTGTGCTTACTGGATGTGTGTAAAACACAATTCGATGGGGACCGAGAGGGGAATTTCTTTCTGTTTGTTTGGAACCTGCATCTCATCTCGTGAAGGTACACAGAACCCCCCCCCCCTCTTTCCAAGTCTTGACAAAACTTTGCTGTGGTGGAGGTAAAGCCTCCCTCGGCCCGGTTTTGGCCCTACTGAGCGTGCGGATGTTCATCATGCCGCTTGTTTTTACGTGCCATTGGTCTTCTCATGTAAGAGGACAGTCTGGTAGCTTGTGCATCATTTAACAGGCTGTAACAGCAGGATGCCAGGTGCTGTCCTTACACGGCATGGCCCCAGGTGAGACGCCTGTCCGTCCGCCACTCCCTACTGTGCCACTTAGGATTTGCGGAGTTAAAGTAATTCCTCTTGCATCTTACCTTATGAAAGAGTCATTGAGTACCAACACTTGGAACACATGAAACATGCCAATAAGGGATGCCAAGATTTGTTTTCAACTTTACATTGAGATGTGTCTTTAAGTTCACAACTTTACTTACCTCTGGGGTTAAAATACAGCATGGTGTCCCTTATTTGATTTGTTTTGCGCTGTTTTAAAACTGTTTACTTACAGCTTTCCACTGCAAAGACCTTATTGCATCCCTTTACATGAATAATCTAATGCCACAGCTTTATTATCCACGATAGAAACACTGGATTGAATAGAATGATAAAATGTAGACAACATGAAATTATGTAGGTCGTACAAGTGTTTCTTTTTGGAAATCTTGTCAAACCGAAGCCGGTCCGAAAAGGTGTGACAAGGGAGGATAGTTTTTGGAAACCTTTCCTCCCTGGATCTTTTAATCTGACTAAATACGATAACCTGCTCTTCATGAAAAATGGATGGTACTTCATTCAACGGGACCACCGGGGCCCCGGGGAGCCCCGTAAGCGAAGAGGTTATGGGGTCTGCTTGCCAAAATCACTGACCGTAATTAATTTTTCCGTAAATGAAATTTGGTTAAAAAGAAAAAAGTCAGAATCGGGGGGCGGTGGGGCAGAGCGAGGGGGAGCCGAGATGTTCTTGCCCAATCATGTGGGAGAGTTTGTCAAGCAGGAGATTGCAGTCTGAAATATTAATCGCCCTCCCTCCTCCCTCCATGAGCGAGCCAGCTCCTAGAAGGGACACGACCTCTCAATATTTCATGAGCCAGTCCTGGCCCAGACATGGGCCCCGCAACTGGGCTGCCTTCCCCTTTAACGCTACATCAGCATCAGCCGTCCATTTAATGGACCCGGAGGTTGGGGTGGCATATGGGGTATGATGGGGTGTGTGTGTAGATGGGGGTGACTTGGAAAAATGGTCAAAACACAATCCCTAAAACTGAACATTGACGATTGATAACAATGAGTTCGCTTTACGTTTTACTGAGGATAAAACTACTCTCACATTCAATGTCAGTATTAAGGAAAGAATAATTATGAAGCTGTGATAAATAGTCGATAAGTAACATGAGAGGGTTTTTTCAGGCTTACTGAAATAAATGCATGTCCCTGCCCTATACTTAATATTTGTTGTTCGGTCTTATGCCTGCGGAATCCCCAGCTTGTATGCAACATTTATGCTGACTAGAATATGAATTTACCCTGAATCTGAGCTTTGGCCTGGTGTAAACCATCCAGTCAACCTTCGCTGTGTTCATGAGATACCCAATTTTTAAGAATGCAACAGACAACAAAGGATAAACTACACCATCCTCAGTGGAGACAAATGAACCTGTGCTTTACTAAGATCTTAAGTTTTAGGCCATGGCATCAGATACTAACAACATCTCTTAAAGGGATAGTTCACCCAAAAATGAACATTATGTCATGAATTGCTCTCTAGTTGATCCAAATGATGTACATTTATTTGTTTTGATAAACACAGAGAATGATATTTGGAAGAATGCAGACCCCATTTACTACCATAGTCTTTTAAAAAATAACAATGGTAGTCAAACGTGCCCCAGGACTGTTTGCTGTCCTACATTCTTCCAAATATATTTCTCTGTGTTTAACAGAACAAAGAAAAGTTATTTTTCCTACTATGGTAGTCAATGGGTCCAACTGTTTGGTCATAAGCATTCTTTCAAATATCTTTCTCTGTGTTCATCAAAACAAAGACATTTAAATAGATTTGGAACAACTCAAGGTATTCTATTTTTGGGTGAACTATCCCTAAATTCCCATAGATGGTCAGAGTAAAAAAGATCTTCAAGCAAATGTAAGGCCTGAGATAAAGGTACAGACAAAGGACCGTTCAGAAAGGACATGTCTGTGATGCAGCTAGTGGTTTTGATCACCTCAAAACATTATTTAACATCTTTAACCTCAATTTCTTGAGCTTCAGTTGTGACACTAAAACATTCAGAGAGATCAGGATATGGAACGATTTTGTTATGAAAATATTTTGTGGTCAATAGACTGAACAAATAAAGGAAATCTAAATGCAGTGAAAGCTTACAGCATCCTAGTGATCGCTAGCATGTGGCAAGTATTTGCATATCCCAAACCACATTCGAGTGGTTGTTGATTTTTTGTGATAGTTCATCCAAAAATGTAAATTCTGTCATCCCTTTTGTCATTTCAAACCTGTATGACTTTCTTCCGCAGAACACAAAAGAAGAAATTTTGAAGAATGATTTTAACCGGCACTTACACTGGTTTTGTGTCCCTGTACAATAGAAGTGACGAGGTGCCGGTTTCCTGAAATATCATCCTACCCGTCAGATTGTCCCACCACACATGCGCACATAAATGCGCACACGTCAATTTTCTGCACTGTGAAATCATCCTATTTTGCACTGTAAATGAATCGTACATCTTTATTTTATATCGGTAGGATAATATGACAGGGCATTTTGTATTGTAAAGTCATCCTACCTGTTTATTTTGTAAATGTAGTTGAGATTATATTTATTTTTGTGCTGCGGTAGGAAAATCTGTCTAGGTCGGACAATGTCGACAGAACACCACCACTGTTCAGTTACCAACGTTCTTCAAAATATCTTCTTTTGGGTTTGGCGGTAGAAAGAAAGTCATTTTTTGGGTTAACTATCTCTTCAAATCTTTACCATAGCGATAAAGAACCATAGTCAGGGTCACCCACCAGATTTTTAAACAAACTAAATGGGGCAATGTAGTCATGAAGAATGCTAATGCTCATCCTCACTCATTCCAAGTTGTGGGTGATCGGATCAGGCTCTGAGAATATTGTGGACTAACATAGGTTTAGATCCGGTACTAAATCCGGTAAATTTGGTTCGGTCCAGAATCCAGATCATTGCAGTCAATGCCCGCTAGATGACCCTTCCTGCTTTGGAGTTTTGTACCTTGAAACCACTAGGTGCTAATTTCTGACCTTTGAACTTTTGGAATATTGTGTGTGTGTCTGGACTTTTTAATAATTGATGTGTGTGCATCATCCTGCCATGGGAGTTGGGCCACACCCCCAGTAGGCCTGGTTTCACACGCACACCGCTATTGATTTTGTTAACTGAGACAATTCGGGCCAAGCGAGGGGCACAAACACTGACACTGGGCCGGCTTTCTCAAGACATACTGGGTGTGAATGTTTCATTCAGTATTTCACTCTTTTTGTTGCATAATTTTTTTCACTAACAAGAATAGACAAACACAGAAGAGACTAGCAACTCTGTAAATTTCATCTAATATCAACTACAATTTATTTAGAATAATATAAACCATGTCAAACTAAAGTGAACCTGTAGAGTTTTGCATTTACAATGAATTTAACTCAGCATTTCCAAAGATGATCTAGAACATCTGCAGTGTTCTCTTATATGAAATACAAACTAATTTTAGACAAAACTCGTGTTTTTTCATGCTGTGACGTTGTGAAACCACACGCACATCAAAAAGTTTTCTTCCTTCTTTTCTTCAAATCTAACAGTCTAACAGGTCGCACGCATGTTGCTGTGTCTGACGAACAGGTCGGACGGGTGCACGCACATGGTGTGCATTTATCATTGCTGGCAAACAATATTACACATTTGCAGTTTTGATGGGATAGATATAGATTCAAATCCACTTCATCCAACGCTCTTTGTGTTTTGCGTGTTCTTAAGTTTCCTGCTACGAGGAGTGAGTAACCCGCTGCTTCAGACGATTCAGATCACTGAACAAATCATTTGAACTGATTTGTGAACCTATTCAGATGGTTTTGCCCATTGTTCATTTAACGCTTTCAAATGAATCAATCACTTGGGAATGCCCCAGTAAAAAAGAGATGACAGCCTTGAAATAAACAAGGCATTTCATAATGCATATTTTAAATGAAGGAATGTGTATCGAAAGAAAAAGTTCAGATTTTCTATTAGAAATATACTCAAGTAAGAGTAAACGTACCCACTTTTAATTTGACTTTAATCAGATAAGTGTAAGTAAACATGACGAAGTAAATGTAACGCATTACAACCCACCTCAGGAACGTGTTGGGTTCACTTAAGGTGTATCAGCAGCATCTGCAATGCGCTCATTTACCAACCCCTGAATTTGCATAAACAAACAATCGCATGGGCAGTAACAGATTAAACAACAAGAAAAGCAGAACTGAAATCTGAAGTTCATATTTTTGTAAAAGCACTTAATTTTTCCGGGTGCTGCTTTTTTGCGTTCCAGTTTGATGAATTTAAATGATGAATTTAAATCATGTGGCATCATGTAAACAGTGCATTATACTGCCTGTTATGCAGATGATACTGGATGTGTTTTCACAAACGTTTCATTCTTACTGTTGTGCAAGTCTGCTCGAGTGCTCGATTATTTTTGTAAAAAAACATTTTTACACTGCTGTATGCTTTATAATGTGTAAATTGGCATGATTATTATGTTTAAGTATTGAAAATGTGATTATTTCTCATGAAGATTTAAGACCTTTCAGAGTTAAAAGCATTTGACACATAGTTATTTCAGTTTCCCAGGCAGCATGATTGCCGTCAGGACAGATTCTGTTTTGTACATTTTAGATTTCGCTGTCTACATAACATACAAGCTATGGTTCAGATGTTTTTCTGGCTCAGTTCTGGTCCCACTGGAAAGGCCGACCCCCCCTCATTCCTCCATGAGATTCCCTCCCTGTCCGCCCCCAGGTGCCCCTGGCATGGTCTTTACTCTGTTTTGTCCGTTAAGTACAACTTCAAATATTGATGAGTGAGTGTAGGTCAGGAGGTGGTGCATGGATGGAGTTAGTGTTGACCAGTGATGTTTAGCAACCCCTGAAACTGCTCGCCTACTGTACAAAGTGTTCAGCTGTAGAAACTTCACATGACAGTGTAGCCATCAGTATGTATGTATGCATGTATAAAAAATTTTAACACCATAACCATGTGCTGAACTCGGTCTGACCTGAGCTGGTATTGAAGAGAAGTTACATACATTTAAAAGAATAGTTCACCTCAACATGAGATTTAGTGAAAAAAATATTTAATCGCTATCATCCCTTCCCAAATGTTATCTGTCCTTCTCCATATAATAACCATTCTTCATTTAACATAAACATAAATAAATGTCTCTGTTTTTGTACGTTTAGGGAAATAGCATGTTTAAACCTTCATACAAGTCAAAGTCATCTAAGTGACTTTAGTGTCTTTAAAAACGAAACACTAGATAAATGTTTTAGCATCATAGTTTGTATTTACAATACTTTTTCATCCATTGTGATTTGGGAAAGTTAAAAACTTAGTTTTTTTACTGAAACCAAACACAAATTAATGCTAAAATTAAATATGGCGGTATGTGGATAACTTCACGTTATTGCTTCTTGTTAATCTCTAGTTGCATGACATTTTCTTAAAAGATGTGTTTTTTCAAGGTGAATTGTTTTTATATTGTTGGTATTGGGTTAGTTAAAAAGCAATTTTGTTTTAAAATGAATTAATTCCTTGTTCAGTTTATTTCATTCACTTAAAGCTGTTTATGACCGTCAACATGTTTTGTTTTGAAGAAGGGTGTGTAAACATGACCTTTTTTATGTTAGTATGCAGTCAAAACACTGAAATTTTCAATTTGAAGACTAAACGTTATTCATATTTTTTATCTTTCTGGACATCTCCCAGACCTAAAACAAAAAAGTAACAAAAGAGCAGTTGGCTTTGAGATCAAAAGCAGTTGTAAGTGGGAGCGGTTACTGTGGTTAAGTGATATGCCCAAGGTAAACACCTTCACGCGGTTTTCCGAACAGTTTACTGACTGTTTTCTTGCATCAAACCCAGTGTGAGGAAGAAAAAGCCACATTTACTGATCAGACTTGCATGTTTAAAATGCAGAACCGTGCTGATTGACAGCCTCACATGTGGCTATTAAAGAGGGTTCGAGATGCCACCCGACGGAGTGTGAAATTACACCTGTTCATGTGCTCTTTCCTATCTGCATGAGTCTAAAATCACATTCAAAATTATATTAAGATTCCTCCGTAAGAGTCAGTGACATGTGAAGGTCAGGTGAGGGACGAGGCTCGATATTTGTTTGGAAGTCGGTTATCAAATAAGTGTTTCTTTCTGCTTATATGATATAAAATAAACACTTGCTCAATCTATGTATTTTTATCCACATTTTAGCATAATAATAAACTCACCATAATGAGAAGCATCCAATGGAAATCACAGATGAATTAAACAAAACGGTTTAATTCAAGTGTCTTCAAAGTACCCACCGTTTGATTAGAATTGGCAAAACCGTACATTTACTGGGTTACCAACCTGATCTCACAAGAACTATTTTATGAGGTGGCTAATTCGTAAATGAGTACGATGTGAATCATACAAAAAGATGCGATTATTAGAAAAATTCATACTGAAGTGAAGCCCCTCCCCTAACCACACCAACATCACTGGTGCAAAAGCAAATCATACTTAAATTTGTGAATAAATTCATGCAAATTCATACTAATTAGCCACCTTGTAAAATAGTTACGATATCAATTGAGGTGTTGGTCTTACCCTGGGAAGCTTTTTAAAATGGTCATATGACACGGCTTAAACTAATATTATCGTTTGTTTTAGATGTCATGCAATGTGTATACAGGATTTAAGGTTTAAAACGCAGTATTTTGTATCTCCTCTTTGACTCGCCTCTCTGAAACTTGCAGATTTTTAACAAAGCTCATCGCTCTGAAAAGCGAGATGTGCTCTGATTGGCCAGTTAACCAGTGTTTAGTGATTGGTCAAATACTGCAAACGTGTGACGGAAATGTTACGCTTCTTACCATATTTGTAACATCAGGTTCCAAAGCAATTGTGCTGACAGGTAACCCACCTTACTTGTGTTTACATTTGGGCGGTCTTAGTCAAATCATACCACGAATTTACGTAGATTTGTGGGGGTGTGGGTTCATGTGGTATTTCAGGCAGGTCTGGGTGAACATTCGCTTTCAGATAAAATACATCTTTTGTTTCTTGTCTAATACATGCATGGGCAACTTATAACACACCAAAGACACAGAAAAACACGTGTTTGGGCAAAGTGACCCATTTAAACAGTCATTTGAATCGTTTAGTCGTTTCTTGTTATTATTTGGTCAAAATCATCCATTAAAATAAATGAAACAACAAAATGATACAAATGTTGCAAAGAAAATTTGCCATTTGAAAGACTTGATCAAAAAAGAAAAGAATATGTACAGCTAAATGAATACCTCCGAAAGCATTTTTCAATGCAAGGTTCAGCTCATTTTTATTTTGGCAAATCTAATCTTTCATAAATTTATAGCATCTCAGTATTTGATCAGTTAAGTGTAATCTTGCATTTGCCATCACTCTTTCTCAATCAGTGGTTTTAAGGAAGGCGTTTACGTGATTATGTTATCAAGACCATCCGCGTGGCTTTTTCTCATCACAGCTGAGGAGTCGTGGATGGGTCTGGCTGCACGACTCTCGTGTGTTTTTACTTTAATTTGTCTGTGCTGTTTGTTGAGTGGTCCAGTGGAGCGCATGGTGACAGACGATGTGAATTATTCATTTCAGTCTTCCTGTAGCTGAGTGTAGCAGACCTTGTTGTTCTTCTCTCTCCTCCCATCAGCCTCTCTCCTTCACTCCACCTGCCTTTTGCGCATTCACCATCTCCAGGCTGAGCAGAGAGAGATAAAGATTTGAGATGGGTTCGGTTCTGTTCACCAAATCCAGGCTTTTGCATTCTACTCGGTTCTCTAGACCAACTACTGCAGAGCTGAATATAACCTTCTTTGTTGGACTAGTAGATCATCTAGTGTAAAAAACTTCAAAGATGGGCGAAGATGGAACATGACATTATTGACTTTTATAGCAAGCAGACAGTGTGTATTTCTGTGGTTTAGTCATCTTCTGATTATAAAGTCTAAATAATATTTATAAAACGGTCAGTTCTTGTCCTTGATTCTGATTGGCTGAGCAGAGTTCTAAGCCGTTATAAAATACCCCGATATATATGCGGCTGACCGCACAACATAGCCTAAATATAATTTTATATTCGTTATTTTATGAAACCTTGCTAGGCATATTATTACAAAAGCAGTAAGCCCTGCGAAGAAGGGGGTTACAGTGCATTTGTTACGGCTAATTGGGCCCTTAGCTGTTATAAAATGCACTGTAACCCACTGATTCTTGGGGTTTATTGCTTTAATAGAAAGTTTGAAGGATATGCATAACAAAACAGAATTGTTGGCTGCACACACATGTGAATGTCCCAGTCCACCGCATCCCGACGGTGATCTAGTAGATTTGGATCTGGTGGCTGGAGGCCATTGGAGTGCACTGTACATGTATGTGTAATCAGCTAGAGGTGGTGTTGTGTGTTTGTGTGCTTATGCTTGTGTGTGTTTTGACACTGTGCATAATTGTATTCAAAGTAGTGATAAGGAAATGTGAGTAACCTGAGGATACTGTTTGATGGATAGGAAATTGAAATATATATTACTTTTTAGCAGTTATAGATGAACTATCAAGTTTTTTTGTAGCCTGATTTTGCAGGATATTTTACAAGTTTGCTATTAAAATGAATATGTATAAAGTTAATCAAACAAACACTATTAGTAAAAAGCAAGAATAAAGCCCCACATCTGCCCCTAAACTTGACTGTCACTGATGCAAATAAAGATCATATCAAGATGTACAAATGAGATTCGAAACAAATTAGCCACCTCGTGAAATATATATTTAACGTAATAGTTTGTATTAGGGTTGCACGGTGTTACACAATGACACTCTTTTGTATTAAACAATAGAATTGTACAAGTAATGTTGCATATGCGCATACAAGTTTATTTGAAAACTTGCCAAAGCATTTTCATTGACCCTTTTGAGTACATTCGCATTTCTGTTGTGCTTCTTAAAGGTGGGGTGGTTGATTTGGAATGCCAACTTTAGCCTGCTTGCACTGAAATTATAATCCCACCCTCTATGAGGTTCGCCGCCCAAAATCGCGCCTTGTCCAAACACATGAATGTATTTCGTAAATCCACGTAACAAATTACAAACTAAATCTATTAAATTCTTCTTGAAGCATGTATGTTTTGATTTGGCGAACATTTTTGGTCCTACACATTTGACAGATTATATATAATTATATTTTTTACTATTATACTTCTTGATTGCTATCAGGATGTTAAGAGATTTCCAAACTAACATAACAAAAATTCTGGACAGGTTCACCCCGCCTTTAAAGGGATCGTTCACCCAAAATAAAAATTCTGTCATTATTTACTCACCCTTGAGTTGTTCCAAATCTGTATAAATGTCTTTGTTCTGATGAACACAGAGTAAGATATTTGTAAAAATGCTTTTGAAAGCAAACCGATCCTGGCCACCATTGACTATATTAGGAAAAATTACAATGGGATGTTAACAGTCCCCAGAACTGTTTGCTTACATTCTTTTTGTGTTCAACAGAACAAAGGAATTTATAAGCATTTTCTCCTACTGTGGTCTGGGACACAAGCATTCTTTCAAATATCTTCCTCTGTGTTCATGAGAACAAAGAAATGTTTACACATTTGAAACAACTTGACGTTGAATATTTAAAATTTTTGGGAAAATTGTTCCTTTCAGGAAAATGCTGTTTCCTTAAAATGGATTTGTGTCTTTAATGATTTGGAAAAGTCATGTTTCAGCGAGTCATTTAAATAGATACGTGATTCATTCTTGAGTTCAAATCAGCCGTTTTGAACAAATCTTTTGCATGATTCAGTGCTGCCTTAGTTTCACATATAAGACAATTTTTTGGGATAGATTGCTGTTCGCAGATTGGGGATTGTTCAGTAGCAATTGTTGGAAACTAACATATATTTGCAGCTCCATTGAGTGACGCTAGAGGTGAAGAATTCAAGCAAGTAGTTCAACAGTATAATCTTTATTTGTGTCCTATGAAAAATAATGGTCAACCTGTAGAAAATAACCTTTTAACATCTCAGTATGTTATCCTATATATGCTTGGTAATGGATCTTTTGCGGCCCAAACTACCTTATTTTAGTCGCTTTCTCTAAACTCAGCCACTGAGTCCAGGCCATTAGCAGAGACTGTTAAGTATTCTTATAAAGCTCATATGTGACAGCAGCGGTACTGTGTCAGGGGCCACTTTTTGCCTGATGGATCGGTGCAACAGAGACCCCATGAGCCGAGGTGATGGCATGCATAGTAGCAGATGGGGAAAAAAGAAACAATTACCTCGCTACAAAAACGTTAAACCTCATCAATATTTCAGCTCGCTTCTCGTCGTACAAGACTGTTGTTCCTCTTCGCTGGGTGAAAATACTTTCTTTCCGGGCTGCTTTTTACCTGAAAAGCATCCAGCTCCCGTGCCACAGTGCACTCGAGACAGGAGGGCAGTGGAGTGCGAAAGTGGACGTACTCATTGGCTATTCCCTCCATATAACCCCCCACCGCCTCCCCAGCCCAGGTCCCACATCACATCACAGGAAACCTCCTCATTTTGGTGGTAATTAGCTTATTGTTAATTCATGAGGCTGTATGGTTGCCCCTTTATATCCACAGACCCAGTCTGCCCGTTTCTCCCCACCTCTGTCAGACCATCTAGTCGCCCGTCCTGCAAGCCCCACACAGGCACGCTTCCACGTTTTTGGGCTCTGAGGCGCATTGATTTCTCCATTAAGCAGCACTCTGAAGCCACTGCCTCCCCTCATGAATTCTGGCCTCTCCTCCTATTTGACTCTCCCTCGGCCGATCTTCAGGGACCCGCTTAGAGACAAAATTGCTGTCAACACTTTGATTCACGTCACATCTCCAAGTGCTCCAGAACTGATCTACAGTGTGCTGAACACTATAAAAGATAGGTTATGCACAGCACCACCTGGAAAGCGGTGGGGACGTTCAACGATTAATTGCGATCAATCAAATTCAAAATAAACGTTAGCATATTTATTTGTTATTTATTAAAACATATATATATTTATATATATATATATATCAGGAAATATTTGCATGTTATATAAACATTTATTCATTTTTACATTTTCCTTAATATTTCACAGTACAAATTTGTACAGAAATTTTCAGTTTTTAAAAGATTTTTCACGTTTGGGTGGAAAGCGGTTGGGCTGTTCAACGATTAATTGCGATTAATCAAATGGGTGGAAAGTGGTGGGGCCGTTCAACAATTAATTCTAAAACGATTCTTTTAAAATTAATCAATTCATTTTTATATTTTCCTTAATTTTTCACAGTACAAATTTTGATAGAAATTTTCAGTTTTTAAAAGATTTTTCACGTTTGGGTGGAAAGCGGTGGGGCCGTTCAACGATTAATTGCGATTAATCAAATCCAAAATAAACGTTATCATATTTATTTGTTATTTATTAAATATATATATATATATATATATATATATCAGGAAATATTTGCATGTTATATAAACATTTATTCATTTTTACATTTTCATTAATATTTCACAGTACAAATTTTTACAGAAATGTTCAGTTTTTAAAAGATTTTTCACGTTTGGGTGGAAAGTGGTGGGGCCGTTCAACGATTAATTCTAAAACGATTCTTTTAAAATTAATCGATTCATTTTTATATTTTCCTTAATATTTCACAGTACAAATTTTTTCAGAAATTTTCTGTTTTTAAAAGATTTTTCACGGTTAATGTAAAAAATTGTAATTTATTTTTCTATTTTTTTTACAGATTTTCATGAATTTTTTAAATATGGTCAAAACCATAAAATTACAGAAAAATTATTTATTAGAAAAACGGGGAAAACATGTGATTTTACAGGGGAAAATGATGTCTAGTTTCTGGCACCCCAGCCATTGAAATATTTTTAGGTTTCGGTAATGAACTGTAAACAGCTTCTACAAATATGACTGCTTACCAATTCTCAGATACATGTCTCTCTTCCTGCAGACAAACAAAACATTGATCTAAAACACATCCAACTATTCCTACAGTTACCTTCAAACGTGAGTAGTAACATCAATAAAAATTATGTTATTTTGAGGCATGTATGGAGGTTTTGAATAAAAATAGCTAATTTGCCGTAAAGTTTGTCTTTACCCTGCACGTTTATTTGGGTTTGGGGGTGAAACTGGGGCCCATAGGCTTTAATAGATTTTTGCTGAGGCATGTTTTCTCGTGCCGAGCCTGTGGGCCATCTCACTGTATCAGGGCATGACTCTAATGACAGCAACAGGCACGTGCAACAGCCCATCCAGACTGAGGGAAAATCAATACACACCTGCCGCATGGGTTTAGGTAAGGAGAAACATTCTCAGATATGTATCCCGGTGCAATATTATTTCTCCTCCTTCCTCTTTTTTCCCCTGTAAGAGTGATCATAAAATCGTGTGCCCTCTTTACAGTATTGATCAGTCAATAAAGAGCTACTCCGACCAAATGCTGAGTACATTACCAGGTCATAAGTACATTTTAGCAGAAATAAAAGCTTTCCACACTGAGGCTGGGTGCACATGCCATTTTTAAAAAGTCAAGATCATGGGTTTAGTGTAGTCTGTATTTAGGTGCACGACACATAGTGTGCGAAACCTCAAAAATTGGCCCTGGAAGTGCAAAAATGTGTAAACATCCGACTTTTATGTATCCGAATTTACTTTAATAAACAGTGTCATGGATGAGTCCAAACTTGAAATATCATTTATTTAATTAATAAATATAGTATTTATTACCAATATATTGAACCATCTGTTTATATTTTACTAAATCACTGTTGATGGAGTCAAGACATCAGAAAAAATGTCAGTCTATGCGCAAATATTCCATATAAAAATGTACACAGGATCTTCTGTCATATCCCTGATGTATCAGTTAAAAAAAAAAAAAAAAAATACACTCATATTTGCCTGCCAAAAATCCTTGTTTTTCCAAACGTCCAGAAATAAAACTGCCCGCACTGGCTGATCGAAAATCTAAAATGGCGGCTTCGTGCAACAAGCCTATTGAGTGGTAAGTAACCGATAAGTCTTATTGAGCTTTGATAGAGATGTTCTTCAGGTTAGCCAAAGGGCCCTCACCTCCAATTGGGACCCCTGCGCAGCTTTTTTACACAGTTCGCTTAGCAGATAAAGAGGAGGAGACAGTGTTCCACTTTAAGGAGGTGCTAATTTGCATGGCTGACACACTGGGATCACCTTCAAAGCCGCTGGTAATGAGACGGCTTGACTTGAGGAGGGAGGCCGGCGGCTGCACGCTGTGCAGGGGACAACAAGCGAATGCTCTGAATTATAAATGAGCTTTCTGCACAAGAAATGTGACAGTTAGCTTTAATTCTCCGTTTAGCTGGAATGGGCTTAGACAAGACTGTGCTAACAAATCAATAGATTCCAGCTGCAAGTTCTCAGTGATTCTCTGAGCGAGACTCTGAGACATGGAACACCCGCTCTGATTTGTGTTTGTGTAACTGAGAATGTGCTCAGTTTGTATTTTCAGTTCCAAAGTTTAAGAGATAGGCACTCCATACCATACCATTTAGCTACGCAAAGGTCACAGTTTCGATCCCAGGGACCACACATACTCATTATGCAAATGATGCATAAATGTAAACCCATAAGTGAAATAAGACATTGACTACTACAGTACACTGTAGTTTTTGCTGTAGTTTTACCGTACTGCAAATTACTTCTGTTTGTTGTAAACTTGAAATATACATGACAAATCCCGATTTAAAGAATGCAAATTTTATCTGAACGCTCCCTACTGTATGTGCTGTGTGTTTGATTTTATTGAAGGGTGTATACATTTTTCACAGTGTAGACTGACACCGTCGAGTGCTGCCAACACTGTACTGTGTTTACACGATTCTACCACACTGAGAAGCTTGTTCTTATTATGTTGTACTTGGGTGCACAAATAGCAACGTAGAATAATTTGTAAGGATTAATACAAAACTGTAAGGTCTTACAATGAAGATCTTTATCGCATTTAATTCTTGGCCCTAAACCCTTATTTTAACATCTATTAAAGCAACAATGCGAATGTATTAGATATAGTGCTTATAGCTGACGAGTTAATGAATACCCAGTGGAGTCCTGAATTTATCTTGCGTTATAAATATTCAAATGTATGTGAATGTTGCAAAAATATTCTGCTGGCAGAGTTTTAGAAGTGCTAACAGCTAATGTTAAGCATCACAATGTGTGTCAGCTCACCAGGTAAATGTGAGAAGCGAGGCCACAGAGTTCAGGCATGTCAGTCGTCATAATTCCTAAAGGAAAGACTTCATTAAAAAGTGTTTGACGTTATAAAGATTTTTTTATGGTGTTTAAGTAAGGGATATATACAGGCAGCCAGTTGTTATCGCAGAAATAAGCCCTGATAGTGTGATCATACTGAAGGGGGCATAATTTGCATTAACAGCCGGCTTGTACATTATCCCGTTTATTACAAAGCTTCTTGCGGCATGAGAAAAAAACTGGACATGTAATGTGAATTTGAAATATTTAATTAGCTCATTTTAACCGAATGCAGACCTTCCATGAGGAAAAGCCGTATAGTTTTGGTCTTAGGGTAAGAAATGACATTAAAATGTCACAAATGGGCGATTTGGTAGAATAAATTGGAAATAAAATGTCATGTTATTAAAAGACATTTCTATTTCATTTTAAATAAATAAACCTGTCCAAAGGATTTGCAGCATCTGGGTTACAGTGTGTTATTCGTTTTGAGAGGTTGTTATCTGGGAATAACGAACCTGCAAATTTTGTGACTGACCAATCAGAATCGAGCATTCCAATGAGCCGTGTAATAACATACAGCAACATGAACTAACAATGAGCAATGTACTATTTCAGAAATGAATCATCTTTGTTTATAATAGTAAACATGTTTTTCTTACAATCAAGTTAACAGTTGGCCAATTCCATGCAAATGTCGACCTTAAGATAAACAAATCACGTTTTTACCAAATGTTTTCATCAAGCTGATAGGTCAGGTGTCAATATTTGGTGGTTTAAATCCCCATGTCAAGTCTCAACGTTTTTTTTTGTTTTTAAACCATGATTGTACATAGTCAGTTAAATATATCATCACATCCATAACAGAATTGTCACATTCCTTACGGTCCATATTCCTCAAACGGGCACATGAAAGTTAAAATAAAATAACAATTTTATGTTCTATGAAGTGCCATCTCTTCTCTCTGTGTTAGATGTTATTGCTTTTGGTTTGTGCTATTAAATTCACAGAAATCCTACAAAGTATATTGTCTCTCAAAAAGGTGCATCCTTAAGCAATTTTGTACGTTAAGGAGTGAAATTTTGTTCATTCTAATTGAAGATTGTCGACCTGTATTAGAACAGTATTTGTTATGTTCCTTTTTGTTTTAAAACCGGGATGTGTTGTCATTACTTGGTTAATTTCAGTCTTTGGTCACAGACTACTGCGCCCTGCTTTATCTAGTTATTTGTTCACAGTCTTTCTAGAACAACTTGAAACCCTGTTCGCTTTAGGAAGGTATAAATAGGCCAAACATTCTTCATAGTTGGACACGCAAAGGCTTTTCTCTGACCTTGGCTTCATCAACCGGGCTTGTGGGTTGTGTTGTGGTAGGGGAGAAAAAACTTCATCAAGTCTCCAATGACTTGTGTGAAATTCAAATGCGCTCCTGCAAGAGAGATGAAGCGGACTGCCTTTCACAGAGATGAGTGATGCGGCACTTGGCGCTCTGATGGGACGCAGATCGATCCCTGCAAACCTTGTCTTTATGAAAAGCTCACAAGAAGAAAACGTTAAAAAAACATGCTCTAATAAACATCTCTTTAACTTAGCTTGCTTACAACAAAGCTTCCCTTTCTGTCAGGCTGAGCTGCCTCAGAAAAAAGATGCTCAAGTGATCAATTATGGATGGGCTGTCTCCTACCCCTGGAGTTGGCGAACACATTAGGTAATGCAGGAGCTCAATTTAACTAGATGGGCTTGTTAATGTGTCCCGCTGGGAAAGGCCGACGGTTCCTTTGAGTTTCCTCTGGAGCGGAGAGAGAAAATAATGTTTAGAGATTGTAAATAAGAGAGTGCTTTGAGTTGGCACGGGAGGGTCACCCTTCCGTGTTTGAGTCAAGGACTTTGGTTGTGCTGTTTTAGAGATTGCCCAGCGGTCTTCTCACTTAACTCTTTCAATGGAGACTTCAATTAACAGCATCCATGTTCAAGTGGGGGATTCCCACGAAATCTTGGTTTCAAAGATGTCAAACAAGATTTAAAGATTAAAGATGCTTGCATCAACAAGTTTCCTTTTTAGTCATTAAAAACAAGGTTTGACATGTTTAAAGGCATTCTTTTAAAACTTTACTGACAATTTGAAAAAATTCTAACGAAAAATCTCATTACCATAACCCTATGAAAATGTCAATACCATAGTATGTTTTGCAAACAAAGACAAGCCAGGATGGCCTAAGTTTTTATTCACCATACATAATTAACGGTGAATAAAATATATTTCTATAGAAATTATATTTATAAATTCTATTATGATAATATATTAATCTCGAGAATATCGAGAAAAAATTCAACTTTTAGCTAAAACTATGTGTAAGCAGTCCATTAAAAATATTGCAGAGGATAAGAACATCCAACCCAGTCTCAAAGCAGTTTGTGGAATAGGAACAAAATATGGAATCAGTCGATTCGTGTTCATGGACACTAATTTCCCCCTTTTTTCGTGTCCCGCCTTTTGTGACTTTTGTACATTTATATATTTATAACTTGTAATCAGAAGTCTTATATATTTTAGGTGGTGGTTAACCAACACCTTCTCTCACCCCAAACCATAAAATCACAGTCGAAAAGGCTAATTTGGCTGAAAACGCAAGTTCCACAAGGTGGCAAAGCAAGATTAAAGGCTACTCAAACACCGCCCCTAAACCTTCAGTCACAGGGGCAAAGACAATTAGTTACAAAACATACAAATTAAATATAAGAAGCAGAAATGAGTCGCCTTGTTAAATAGGTATGAAGCCGATCAGATTACATTGATATATATTTATAAATATGAGATATATTAAAATACTTAAAACTGAATGTCGTGCTGAATCACACGCAAAAAAGGTGAAAATTCGTGTCACAAACACAAATTAATAGTTTGTGACAATGTCGCAAATTCCCTTGAGAGTTTTCTGGAACATCAGTCTTGGACACTTTCTTTTTCCGGCTACTTCTTCACTTTTCTTATTCTTATTATATTTTTGGTATAATAATTTATGATTCTTGTTATCATGAATATTCAACATGCATATGATGCACTCAGACATATTGGACATATTGCGGTAATGAGATCTTCAGCAGAAAATGCAATAAAATACAACGACAATTATTGATTCTTTGTGCGAGGTTTAACACATTTTTTTAAATGATTTACTTCATTTTTCCTGAATATATGTTTTATTTTTAAAATCATCACCGCCATGGTGTTTTATATTTTTTTCGTGAGAATGACCAAAGAATGTGGTTCGATTTATTTATTGTTTCACTTCAACTAAGCAGCAAGTAGCCACCGCAGGGTCTATTAATAATGCAAAATGTGTGCTTACTGTTTGTGATATATTAAATCAAACATGCCTGCAAGGTAATTGTTGTGTGTTACGCCGAAGACATTCTAGCAGAACTCCAAACCAGATCTCGTATTCTCTAGTGAGTGTCTTTTCTACATCATATTGATCTTTTTGTTTTACGACAGCGTGACATAAAGGTAAAGCTTTCGACTCAAAGTGGTGACCTACTGTACACTTGCAGTGTTCAGCATTAAAAAATGTCTGATCTCTTTCCTGTGCCTGCGCTTCATGATTGGCCTTTGACGAGAATCTAAAAGCACCTCGATTAATGGGCCTGATGGAATGAGTTCACTTTAAGACTCCAGCTCGGGTCCGTGCCCTCGGCTCTAATGCGTGCCCTGCTGCTCTTTGAGTGACACGTCATATGCAAAAGAAGAGAACGAGATCGGCACAGTGGAAGCTGGTCTGGGCTTTTAATGTGACCGGTTCCTCTGGAGCCGGACCTGAGTGGTAATTGCCGCCTGATGGAGGAGAGGTGGCAGGTGTGGCTGTCATCCCCAATCAAGTCCTCGTGCTCAAAACCCATGATCCTTCAGCAACTGCAAAAGAATAGAAAGAAAATAGAGCGATTCCTCTCTCATCCGGTCCATTTCCTCTCATCCCCCTTGCATTTCCCTCGACTCTGTCCTCACCTTTCTCTTCTCTACCTTGCCTGCGCTCTTTCACCCTTTCCACACCTGTCGACTCGATTATGGAAATTAGCGTTTGTGACGGACCCCTAAAAAGCAGATTAGTAAGAGGAAAGCCTTTATATTGTGACATGGCTATTCCGCTGGGGGACCAGAGGGTGGAATTTGCACATCATTTGGAGAGGGTCCATTATGTTTGCTGATTCTGGTAGAGAGGAGAGGCGGGTTGTGAATGTTTTAGGACTTTTTTATTCCTGACGGGGCGGGACAAGGGTGAATGTGGAAGTCTGCAACAGGACGTCCCATGTGTCGCCATCAGCATCTCAAATCAGTGCAATAGGATGTGTGTTAATATTTTTTATAAGATGGTCCAGCAAGTATAAAATGTATGGTTGTAAAACAGAAAAGCTGATCTGCTTGAGTTTTGTTTTGAGCTTTAGCTACAAATTTAATGGGAATGCAAAAACAGTAGGCACAAGTGTCCCTAATAATACACAATGTTTTGCTATTTTTTTAACACGGTACGTTTTAATAATTTTCGATCATTAATGATTTTTATGGTTTGTAATCTACCTAAACTCAAACTATACTTGTACAGGCAAAATAATAACAAGATGCAAGCTGAAGTCTTGGCTGATGATACTATTGTGTAAAGCTTACATTTTTTACAATGACTTGATTTATTAAAACGCACTCCATCCCATTTAGCTGACAATGTATTAATATCATAACTGCTGTACTGTGAGTCAGACTACATTTCACTTTAATGTGGTCTAAAATTTGGAAGTTGTTTAACCCAGGGTTATTCAAGGACATCACATTGGCCTTTTTCCCACATCATTTTCAGCATCTGAACAACAGTGGTCTGGGTTCTGGCTCTCTTTTGCATCTGCTGGTGGCTTTGTGAAGCCTGCGCTCGGCAGGAGGGCTCTGATCCACTGGTGACTTCACCTGTGCATCAAACACACAGTTTGACTCTGACCTCACCATGCTGCTGAGTAAATGCTGACGTCACGTCAAAATAAAAAATCCAAATAAAAAGTCAGTGTAGTGTTACTCGGTCGAAAAGCGATAGGTGCCATTATTCTTGATTATATGGACTGCAGACATTTACATTTACATTACATTTAGTCATTTGGCAGACGCTTTTATCCAAAGCGACTTACAGTGCACTTATTACAGGGACAATCCCCCTGGAGCAACATGGAGTAAAGTGTCTTGCTCAAGGACACACTGGTGGTGGCTGCTGGGATCGAACCAGCAACCTTTGATTTACCAGTTCAGTGGTTTAACCCACTAGACCCCCCAAATATAATAAAAACTGTTTATATATCCAGGTTAAAACCTTTGTGTTTAGTTTAATTGCTTATGTTTAATTACAAGTTTTGAAAAAAATAACCCAAACATGCACACAGAAATTCTATGTTTATTATTATAATTCATAGAGAATTATTTTCACAGGCATAAACCTGCACTTTGGGCTTTTGTCCTGTTGAATCTCTTTCCTTCACACTGTCGCAGGATCAGTCCTGAGGGGTTTGGATGTCGGATTAGCCAGGCTGCTCATGTCTGGTGCTTCGGTGAGCTACATGTGGAGGAAAGAGAGCATTGTGTAGAATATTTTATTCTTCTGCTGAGAAAGCCAGAAGGTCAATATCTCACGGCTTTGAAGATATGGAGATGGTGTTACTGCCTTTTCTGGATTTGGTAAAGTTGTTGATATGTTATTTGAAAATGTAATGCATTGTTTCAACTTAAACTACACTGTAAAAAACGGTAATCAAGTTTAGTTTTCATTTTATTATCTATTGGCACTTGTTCAGGAAAATATTGGGAAAATCTTGGGGGGAAGATTTGGTACGACCAAATTAAACGCATAACATCAAATATTGGTGTTATAGTCCAAGTATTGGAAAGAGTCAAAATTGATGCCACAACAGACGGTTTTCAAAAAAATAGCTTTAAATTTTACCAAGAATATGTTTTGTTCAGCTGCTGATAAGTGGCGTTAAGGGTAAAAATACACTTCAAAATCCTGTTTTTCTTTCCTATTTTCAGTAGTTCAATGACAGGGTTACCTGCAGCCTTCAGAAAATATTGATTTCAAATTCATAATTGGAATTGGATTTTTTTTTAAGCAGATATTAATGAAAGAGCTCAAATGTATATACAATTTACAAAATAAATACATGCGTTAAATGTTTGCAAGAATTACACATTCAGCGGTTTATCTGTTATTTTATATGTATTTAGTTTGGGACCCAATTTGGGTTGTGCAGTAGATATTGATAACTTTCTTTACATTTATCGTTGATTTATAAATAACTTTACAATACGGTCTCATTCATTAACATTAGACAACATGCTAACATTAACTAACAATTAGTCACAGAACTCATGTTTATTAAGACATACAGTATATGTTTGTATATTGTTCATTCATCTTAGTTGCATTGACTAATATTAACAAAAACAAATGTTGTATGAAATATGTGTTAGTTAATTTTAGTTCATCCGTCCATCCATCCATTTTCTACCGCTTATCCGGGGCCGGGTCGCGGGGGCAGAAGTCTAAGCAGGGATGCCCAGACTTCCCTCTCCCTAGACACTTCCTCCAGCTCTTCCGGGGGGACACCGAGGCGTTCCCAGGACGTATCCGGGTTCTTGTCCTTTCGGTCATGACCCACAGCTCATGACCATAGGTGAGAGTAGGAACGTAGATTGACCAGTAAATCGAGAGCTTCGCCTTGCGGCTCAGCTCCTTCTTCACCACGACAGACCTGTACAGCGACTGCATTACTGCAGAAGCTTCACCGATCCATCTGTCAATCTCCCGTTCCATCCTTCCCTCACTCGTGAACAAGACCCCCAGATACTTGAACTCCTCCACTTGAGGCAGGAACTCTCCACCAACCTGAAGTGAGCAAGCCACCCTTTTCCGACTGAGAACCATGGCCTCAGATTAACTAAAAATATTTAGTAAAGTGAAAAAGTATAAAAAGGAGTTTAATGATTGAGCTTTATTAATGGAGCCAACACTCCATTTCTTTTTGACGTTTAATGACATTCAATGGCGTTTTATCTTATAATATATTATAATAGTTTATCCAACATACAGTCGCGAAAAAAATTATTGAGACAACTTTTCATTTCAAATAAGGATTTTTAGATGTATTCTGTCCATTCCAGTCCACTGTTTGTTGAATTTCAAACCTCAGGACTGATGTATAATCATCCAACAGTAATGTGAAAGACTGACAGCATGACAAGATGGATGAAAACTGTGATACAATTGAGGTGATCAAGAATCTTTTTTGATCAAGAGAATATTTTTGAACTTTTCTAAATACAGAAATACTACTGTTGTATTGCTTAAAATTGAATATGAACTTGTTTTCTTAGCAGTATTTGAGGTCAAAAAAAAATACAGAGCATGTTTTCTGTCATTTTGACCTGTTTCTCCAGTTTTCAATTTCTGAAAATAAATGCAAAAAGAAACAATATTTTTAACATTAGGTAAAAATATTTGTTAGTAGTTCACAGAATGAAACAAAAATTATCATTTATTACATTTGAAAATTTAGAAAAACAATCTCTGGACATGGCGTCTTTTTATTTTCTGTGGCTGTATAATATTCTAAAATCATATGTCTAATAACATAATGAATATTTCTTATGCCTACATGTGGAAAGTTATATAAGTTTTTTCAATGAAGTGAACTGGGAAAGTTAACACAATTTCGTCTGTATCCTGACCGCACTTCCACGGATGAGCGAAAGTTTAATGGATGAATCATAAATCCTATGAAAGAGCATTAGGAGCAAGGCGAGTTGGGAGGGGGGGAGCAACGACACGGCAGTTAATTTGCTGACATGAGGGTGACGGAGAGGTTGGCCTCTGATAATATTGTTTCTTGAAGGAGCAGCGCAAGCCGTGAGAGGAACAAAAGTAACTGTGCCCCACAAATCCTGTAGCCAATTAGTCTGTATCAATAATTAATAGGCATTGTCTGTATAGGCCACAGCAGATTGAGTTTCTCTGTGCCTGCCTAGATTGTTATGACAAGTAGTGACTACATAATGATATTAGCGATTAATAATTCAGCGCAAGCAGTGTTGCTTCAGGTGACGGGGCTGGTCGGGCCTTCTCCGCGGACCACACAGTTGTAGGGTGGTCAAAAAGTCAACGGGTGTGTGTGTTTGGGGTTTTTCTAGGTGTGAATGGACATAGCAAACCAGTGAACTGGCAAAGAATGAAAACTAAGTATTGTCTGTGTTCACATAAAACAAGCACTTAAAATGTGAAGAAGTGCAGTGATAATATTGGTTTGTAATGTTGCGTCCCTGACCAGAAAGCCCATGATAATGGCTTCTGTACATCAGACAGTCTTCTGGGGGAATCTGGGACCTGCCTTGCTGAACCCACTTATGTGCTCCACTGTCAATGTGACAGATCGGTCTATGGTTGGCGTCCCAATGGTCCAGCTCCACATCTGGATAGTTTTGGCTGCATCAGAGTAAAAAAAATGCTTAAAGTGCTCGAAAAAGGTTCCCAAAGTGACGGCTCTCAGATCAGTTTTGTTTTGTATGATAGTCAAGTCTCCGGATGGAGAGCTCTTAAAAGAGCACTATAAAACTTTGAGGTAGTTTTGCAGCAGGTTTGCCAGTAACTTACTGTAGATTTAATTGCTTTCCTATCGTACTGTTTTCAATTTGAATTAAACTTTACTTTACTCAAAATTAAAACACTTTGAGTTTTGAGATTCAAAATGAGCAAGAAGAGCCTGGTCTCTTTAGTGGCATTAGTACAGCAACACAGCAAAAAATGAAAAACAATAGCATTTGTGTATTGTCTTCAATATAGTACAAATATTTAAAACTTCTTGAATTACGATACATTAACATGACAAGAAAAGTGACCTGTGATATTCAGTCTTGTTTATGAAAGAAGTTTTTTAAAAACAAAATAGCAAATGATATAAATATAATAACTTTATTTAATTTATGTTCATATTCATTTGAATTATTATTTTATTGTCTAATAATTGTATTAAAAAAACAGTTTGTAGAATTTTGCTGCATTTTGATTTTATTAAATAAACTATTTGTTTAATGAGTCCTGTAGTTCGGCGCATTGAAAGAAATGTATGGTACATTGACAACTAGCAGTTGAGACCGGTATCGCAGTCTAAATTTTAAATATTGGAGAGACAAGTTTAGCAAAGTAACAGTTCTTCTCGGTTTCTTTTGCTTGTTATTAGAAATAATCTACAAGCACTTTATTGTTTGTGAATGTTTACCAGAAGTTCAGTTGGGGTCACAAAAGTGCATATGCCCAGTAACGGTTGTTTATGTTGTTAAGATGAAACCGTCTATTAAATTGTCTTTTGTGGTTATGAAAGTACAAGATCAAAGTTTTTGCTTGACCAATTTAGCATTAAAGAGAATGAAAATTAAAAATAAATTTGTTTCTGTTTTAAATTCCCTTTTGTTGGGAAGTAGCATTATAAACAATGCAATTACTTGTTTTACATTTAAGCTTATATTTATTTTTGTATTCATTAATTTTCTTAACATTTGTGGTTCTCTGTCCTCTCCCTTTTTTCTCAGGAAAATGTGCATTTAACTTTGCTCTCTCCTCACTGAAGTGGTATGTTTCTCTACAGTTTACTTCCTTAATAAATTAATCACTTCCTATGCGTGTGAAGAGCTCTGATATTGTCTGATTGACGTTTAACCCACTCCATTATTACACAGGGGGTGATCAATAAATAAATGAGTCATCAATGTGAATTAATTGCTAGGGGATGCATTATTCATCTGCAGAGTTCATCTGTGAAGAGAGGAGATCCCTAGTGCTGTTTATGAAGTTCAGAGAAGAGCCTGGCAAGTTGAAATGTTT
Source organism: Triplophysa dalaica (assembly GCF_015846415.1). Lineage (NCBI taxonomy): Eukaryota > Metazoa > Chordata > Actinopteri > Cypriniformes > Nemacheilidae > Triplophysa > Triplophysa dalaica. Next base: position 13,681,336 of record NC_079560.1, on the reverse strand, counting down.
CTGTACACAAGTTATGAGAAGACTTCAACTCTTCAGGTACTGTGTAGTGGAACTGGTCAGCATTTACATACTTGGTTTCATACTGTGAGTTGTTTAGTATGGTCGGATAAAATGACATATAGTCTGAGTGCCTGATGATTAGGGTTGTGTTGTTTTACTTTTGTTGATGCTTTTGAAGAGTCATTTGATGGAATACTAAAGTTTGTAGCCCAGCAACTCTATTTAAGAGACTTTACCTGTACAGTTCTTTTTTTCTATTGAAAATTGTTTATGGTTTTCCCTGAATATAGGGTCGGGTAAAATTGAAATAACTGAAATATCAGGTCCATTTCAGTCCACAATTCACCCTACAGAACGTTGAATTAAAATGACAAGAAGTCAATTTAGGTAATACCATATAAGGCAATGAAGTGTTTAGCCCTATAAAATTACATTAAAAATAGGACTGTGAAACGATTAATCGCGATTAATCGCATCCAGACTAAAAGTCTGTTGCATAATGTATGTCTGTGTAATGTGCATAATAATTTATGTACACAAACATGTATATATTACGAAATGTTTACATGTATTTATTTATATTTGCCAATAATTTAAATGATAAGTAAATGTTTACTAATATTAATATATATTTTTTTCTTAAATAAATGCATATGTTTTTATAAAACCAAAATTTAAAAGCACAGTAACCAGACATACATTATATTGACCCAAACTTTTATTCTGGATGCGATTAATCGTGATGAATAGTTTGACAGCCCTAATATTTTTTTTATTAAAATGCACATCTAGTTAATACTAAGATGACATTTCAAAATCATCTGTCTGAGGCCAGTAGATCACTTTGGAGGATGTAAATAACGCAACACAGTGCAACACAGGTCCAGAAAAACTTGTTTCTGTTTTTAATCATTACACAAACTATTGAACAAAATACAACCACCAGAACATTTATAACCCAAACAAAATGTTAAATGAATATTTTTAAGATTTTTGTATGAACATGTGTGTAAGAGAATAATAATAATATCAGTGTTAATATTAAATAAACACGGGAAGTGTTTACATCATTTGAAGTTGTCTATACGTGCTCTAAACATTCAGTAAATCTTAGATCTTAAAAAAAAAATTTTTTGTTCATTTCTGCATATTTAGTTTTTATATTTACAGTTAAAATATTACTGCAGTTATGTATTTCTTTTAAACTTCCTTTAAATTTAAATCCTTTTTTCCAATCAGAATTTAATTGGAATTTAAAAGGCATTCTCAATTCTGCTGAAAACAAAAAAGAAACAACTTTTTAAATGATACTGTAGGGTCGTTTGCATCACTTGTTTATATAATCACGTTTCACATCTTCATAAGATTAGCATTATATTAGACATTACAAATCATATTTGGAGTAATAGCTAGCCCTAGCAGTGTCTAACATTACCAACTATGAACTTGCATCATACGTAGCTTGTGTCAGATGTTTGTGTAATACTTGAAATTTGAGGTTGAGAACTTTGTCATAAACGTAACTTTTGCATCATCATGTCATAAATTATCATGTCTTCAGGATAGGCTTTTAGCAAACAACATAGTTTTTCCTTATTAACTCAACACCACCAACCTAAATAATGATGTCTGTGTGTCCGAACACCAAATTTCAGTCCTCCCAAATTCTAGCGTTCATCATTTGCTAAATGTATTATATCCATTTAGGCACAGCATGTTTACTTGGGCCTCCCACTACTTTCCTGATACTGAGCGATTATTGCATAACGCAATGAAGGCGTATCGCCAACACGTACAACCTACACGCCAGCAACATCAGACTGCACCGCTTCCCCGCTGTTGTTGATTTCGTTTGATTCATTCAGCAAGTGTATTTACTCCCTCCAAAGCGAACCGGGAAGAGAAATGATCCAGACGTGCTGTGCTCCAGCCGCCACTAATTGCCGAGGATCTCTCCCACCACTGGCTTTCTTCTGTCCCGAGTAGAGAAAAAAACACTTCGTTTGTAGCTCACTGTTCAGCTTTTATCTATATTTTAAGCCACACACAAGGTGTAGAGTTGAGCTGGAGCTTGTTACAGGGGCCTGCGGCTGCATAATTCATGAGCGGGAGCTGGTTGCAGCAGCGGCTACATAAAAGATCTTTCTTTCAACGGCAGGACAGCAGCAGCTACCTGTCCGTGCTGCTGGTCCGTGTCGCGGAACATGCAAGAAGATCAATACGCATTTGTGTGACACAAATCGCTCGGTCGAGCGCGTATCTTGAAAGTGATCAGTCCCCCATTGCTTGTCGTTAATGTGGATCCTGTTTATGACGCCAAAAATACTTCCTTGTTCATAGCGGGCTTCAATCAACAACATCAAGACGAAAACTAACATGTCCTTCTTTAAACTCATCTGTGAAGCCAGTTATGGATTTTTCTGATGCTTTAGCCATTCCACGTAGCATATGTTTGGCGATTGGTAGCTCAGCTTGGTACTGTAGCTGCTTAATTTATGTCCGTATAGAGCCTCGGTTCACTTTATTAGCCATTGGCATTCAGCCTGTTACAGAACACCCCAGTCTGCAAGACTCAAACTCCCTTCCACTAGATTGCAGAGGATGGTGGATAAGGCAAGATTAAAAAATCATGTCAGGAGAAAAGACTTGATGTGCAGGCGGAGGCATAAAACCGCATACGGAAGGCGGCAGCTTCAAATTGGACAGCAGTCTTTGCTGTATCTTTACAAAATGCATGAATCCACTGAAGACCCGAGATCAACCCCTCCAACCCCCCACCCGTCTGCCTATCTTGGTTTCTCTTTTTGGACAAAGATGCTGAACAGCAGCAATGGTTCTGATGAAGGGCTTTGGAGGAGCATCTCTTGCAGCGTAAGAGCGACTGATCATGAAGATAGACAAGAGGGTATGAGGGTAGAGGTTGGACAGAACCGGGGGTATGAGATCTAAAGGCGCGTGCGAGTCGGACTGAAGTGCGCAGAGCTTCAGCAAATAGACTCTGGCTATGATTATATTGAGAGGGGGGATGATCTTTTAAAAGCCTTCGTTCTCCACCAGTGAAATGATTACCAGTATGTGAAAACAAGGCTGGCTTCAGGCTAGCCACCCAGGAGAATGCTCAGCCTCAGGGCGATTTCAGAAGAAAGTAACTCAGGAGAAATAATGGGACTGGTAATACAAGGGAAGGTAAAGGGAATTTTTATTGGGTTCACTCATAGTCTTGGTTCCCTCTCGAAACTCCACGACTCGCACGCTCACCACCTTTTCTGTGGCTTGCAGTCCTTTGGATGGCCTCTCTTTATTCTCCATTCCTGTACACCCTGTCTTCACAGATGCATCTTGACCGTTGGTGTGAAGTAAAAGGCTTCACAGGACCAGAGACGCTCCCTCTTACCTTGCTTTGCCCATTCACCTGATCTCAGACCCGCAGGGTGTCTGTTCCAGTTTTTCCAGAGGAAAAATTATTCAAAAGGCCATACGAATGAGATATGTAAAGACTGTTCTCTGTGGTCTTCTTCTCACCACAACACGTTCAGTTATGCTAGATTCATTATTGTGCAGGAAACCATAAATGTTGTGTGAATTTCTTTGGGTTTTATTGAATCTGAATAAGCATTTTGTCTGAAGGATCACTCAGGCAGTGAGACCTGAAATATTTACTGGAATCATAGCTGACTCCCAGCAAATATAAATCTTGCATAACATCATGAAGCAGGAAGAAATCTATCTCTTACTCCTCATTTTCTGAATGAGTTCTGTTCATCTTTGACATAATACAGACAGATTTTTGTTGGAAGAAAAAAACAAGATAATGCAGATTTAACCACAGATTTAACCACATCATTTTTAAATGAAATAATGTGTAAAACATGTCTACGGTATGTTGCATTTGTGACTTCCAACTAGAGTTTCCACAGATTTTATCTGTACGTTTAAACTGGCTGCTTTCATGTGGCTGTTCGTGAGCTGTATTGCCCACACACACACTTAAACTTGTATAGTTGCACCAGCTCTGACTGATATGAGTTTTGACATGTCAAAGGCAAGGCAGGGTGTTAGCCTGTGGCATCCGGGAGAACATGCTAATAGTGAGATGCATTAGTGCACTCAAGGGTCTGTGATGATAAAAAGCATGTGTATTTTTCAGCAGCCCCATCTCATGGCCTTGGAACGGTACAACTCATACAGACAATTCCTTGCTCTCTCAAACACATTTCTGGTTCCCTAGGTCAGAGTAAAGTTAACTTGGTACGCTTAAAACAAAAATGACTAGAAGAATAGTGTTTAGGTGTAAACTTATGAGAAACATACAAATTTAAATTGTTATTTTGGCAGATTCCACATTAATGTAATTCAAAGTGGTTTATATAAAATTGATTCACAGAAAATAAGTAACATTTGAAAACCTTTTAAAGGGAAAATTACAATCAAAGCTGAGGGTACATAAAATAACAATATAACAATAAAAAATGTCTATTTAAAAAGAAGTTAATGTGAAGTTAGGGCACAATTGTTTATGTTAAAGTTCACCTAAACATAAAAATGTCAATGTCGATTTTGTTTTCACACAATGGAAGTCAAAGGGAGACAGCGTAGCTAGGTTAAAGTGATACTTCACCCAAAAATGAAAATTCTGTCATCGTTTACTCACCTTCGATTAGTTCCAAATCTGTATACATTTCATTGTTCTGCTGAACAAAGAAAAAGATATTAGGAAAAATGCTTATACCCATAAAGATTTTGTCCCCATTGACTTCCATAATAGGATGAATTACTTGATATTTTTTGGATCAAAAGAAGAATGTAGGAGAGCAAACAGTTCTGGTGCGTGTTTGACTACACTACCATTGTATTTTTTCATACTATGGTAGTCAATGGGGGGGCGAAATATGTCTGGTTTCAAGCATTCTTCCAAATATCTTTCTCTGTGTTCATCAGAACAAAGAAATGTATACAGATTTGGAACAACTCGAAAGTGAGTAAATAAAGACAGATTTTTCAAAGTGAAGTATCCCTTTAACAACATTTATCAAAAAAGATTCGTTTGTGTTTTGCAGAAGAAAGAAAGTCATAAAGGTTTGGGACGACAAGGTAGTGAGTGAGAGAATGATAAATACGAATTTTTCTTTTTGGGGAACCAAAATCATATGTGTTTCATAAGATATTCCATCTTTGCCTTATTATGTTACAATAACATAACATTTTATGCTCGGATTTCAACATAAACCATCTTTTATAACATGTTCTTCACATTTGCTGCAATCGCGTTGACTCAACATTTGCTAACCATGAGGAGTCCATCTATCAATACTGTCACAGAGAATTAGATCTCCTTCGTTTGATTCCATTAGAGCTCTCATGAATATGAAAGTGTCAGGCTAATAAAATCCATGAATATTAAATTCACCATAATACGCACACTCTGCTCTGGTAGGCTAATGGTCCAGATATCGCCGGTGTTAATGTAAAGCCAATGCGACCTGCGGTATTCCTTTAGGTTTAATTAAGAACATAGCTTACTTGAATCTTTGCTGAAATAAATAAATAAATGTATTGGTCATCATAAAACCATGTTTATTATTTGTTGCTGTGCAGTAGCGCACACTGCTACTGTACACGCCTTTTTATCTTATAAGACCTTCTCTAAAAAGTGACATAAGAGGATTTGCACTATCCTCCTCCTCCTCGTACAAACACGTGCTGCGTTTCGTTTAACATTAAAACGATGGTTGATTATATAACGTCTGCAAGTTATTCAGGAGCGAACTTAAATCGAATTGGTTTAATATATTTACTCCTCTACAGTTTCACAATAAATGTGCAATGACAAATGAACGCTCCTTTTCAACACAGTTTTATTAAATAGGCAATGGAAGGTGTGGAGGATTGTTCAGCAAGCGTTTTCTCTGTATCGTGCATGTTAGGGAATTCCGTATGCCTAATCCTGTATTTTCATAGGTGTGAATTTTATTAGTGCACAAAAAAATGGAGAGGGGTGCCGAGGGCTGTTTAAATTTTAATGCCAAACCAAACAGACTTTCGCACTCTCCGTGGCCTCAACAGGTCGTTGAGTAAATCTCCGGTGCCTGTCCGAGCAAATACACTTACTGAAATGAACTGAATCCTGCCCAAAGACTGCGCGTGCCTTAGGTTGCGCAATTCAGATTTCATATAGGGCCTAATTCTCATTTTGTAAACGCTGAGCAAATTCTGACGTATAGGCTACTACTACATGCCAAGCGTGGCCTTGTCACAATCTGATGTCCATCCATGGTATTGTAGATAAATTCTACAAACCATATAAATCAGTTGCGGGCACATCCTCTCCAAACATGCCCAGAGCTGGAGTAATTACAGGGAACGTCAAATCCTTTAGTCACAGCTGATATTCATTAATAGATAGCGTGCTCATTAATATATCCGACTGTTGATGCGCTTATTAGCGCTCATCAATTCATTATTCATGACCTGAGTGAATACAAAGAGAGCGAGTTTCTGCATGGGACAACGCGGCCAGCAATTACCACCGTCCTTCCGCAGGTCTATTTCTTCTGCAAACAAGTTCCCTGCAATACCGGCGACGCCAAATCGAGACGGAACCCCTGTGACTCGGTTCGTTATTATCGTGAGCAGTCCGACGGGTTTAGGCACATACTGGCCCCTCAATGCCGCGGGTGAAATGTGAAATCATTGTGGAACGCTTGTTGGTAATTCTGTTAACAAAAGGTATCCTTAGAATGAATTAAATATTTATCGGTTCTATGAATAACAATTGGTAAGGGACGAATGACTTTGTTTACTCTGTATGGCACATTTGGACTGCGCCTTTCTGTTTTTAGAATTGAATGTGGGATGCGCGCTCATGTCTAGGGAGGAGTAAAGTTTGAATTGATGGTAGCTTTTGTAAAACTTGCGTGTGGTTGCGTTGCACAATTACGACACGATTATACTTGTTTATTCAAATATCCACAGTTGTTTGCATTTATTGTGTATATTTTGGTATTATCCCTATCCATTGACCTACGCGTATTTCGATGATTGCTTGGCAATGTTATAGGTTGATCGGGTATGTCAAGCGCATACACAATGTATCGGGCATGTAATGTGATGGAGAATTATGACATACATTTACGATCGACATATAAATATTTTCATATAGGATTACCGACACCAATGCTTTTAAGTGTTGTTCATCTCTTATTTGCAGAGCACCCACTTTAAACGATTGCTCTCAAATTTGTGTTGATGTACTAGTCGTGTTTTTATTTATCATTTTCCATCTGTGAAGGTGTTAACTCGCTGTTAATTACTTACACAAACCACCCAAAACTGGAGCGAGTAAGGCTGGCGGAGGATGAAAACACTGGTTAAGCAAATTGGTATTTAAATGTACTCGCTGGCCTTTCATGCCTTGCATTATTTATTGCCGATACAAAAAATGTTGCACTTCAAGCCGGGGGTTTACAGCAGGCGGACATGAGGCCCGTCTACAGGGAAGAGCAGAAATGTAGGGCAGAATATTGTGGTCTGTATATATACAGACACGAATGTTTTCTCCTCACTCCTCGTCGCACTGTAAAGACTGATCGCGGATGTTTAACCCAAACACGCTATTGACTTTTAGCAGATTTAGTTAGTTTATGTCCTTAAACTATTTGTCTCTCTTGGTCGGAAACTCCTGATGGTGTTGACTGCAGTTCGCTTGTGTGTCTCTTATGAATCAACTGTAATTGTGAAATGCGCCAGTGTATTTAATTTCATTAATTTTGTACCTCCGCTAAACGAATATGTTTAAGTGTGTCCGGTTACTGCGGGATTTTATTTTGTAGTACCGGACCATGCTAGGGTATCTTGTCAGTTTAGAATAAATTATGTATGGAACATGATTAGAAGCTTATACACATTTCTTTGAACATATTGCTTTGAATTTAATGGGAGAAACTCATTTTATCTATTTTAATTTACATATGAAGTGGAATATTTTTATTGGCATGGGCCTATAGATCTAATCACGGATCCCTTTTTGAATGATTGACAATCGGGAATAGAACAGTAAAGTGCAAAATAATGCAGAACAGCGATTTATTTTTTCTTTTTCTTCACCCATATTTTATTTATTATATGTTTTATTTGCTCCTTTCACTTGATATATTCTAAATATAGAATCTTATAACGGAGAATGCCTGCTCGCTTTTATTTGTGTTTTTCTTTAGGAATGTATTTTTGTTTGATACTTTCAAACGTAGGTTATAGTATTTACGTTCTGAAATACAGTAACTAAAACAGACAGGTATTGCATGGAAAAACGTGTTATCCTGACGTATTTTTGTCTTCACATAATATGGGAAAATAACATGAGAGCTGTCCGTGGTCCTGAATGAATAAAAAATGCTGAACGACAGTCAAGATAACTAAGCAACTTATCGACCAATGTAAATAGTTAATAAATGACGTTGTGTTTTTAACAGAATTAAATGTTTTAATATCTGTTTTTTTATTCATGACGATTTCAGCGAGACTGTAAAGGTTTAGCAAAGACATATACCTATCATTCAATTGCCCAACGAGAAGATGTTGAAATGCTAAACGTTATTTTGACAGTTGAATTGTAATAAATTAGGAAAAATATCGTTGTTTAGGTCGTAACTTTCACTACGTAACCCGCTTCACAGTGTATAGGAATGATCAAGATCTTCAGTGTTGGGAAACATCCCGCACCGAAGGGTTTCCGTATATATCGTCATTAAAAAAACATGCTTCCCACGCGCCTTAACTCTTGAGGACTCGTAATGCAGACGGTCAAATTCTAGTGTCTCCATCATTGGTTACTGCGGATAAAAAAATAGATGTTAATAAACTAAAGAATTTAATTAATTTTGTTAATACTAATTTGACGAACGGATAGCTTTGTTTAAACAGTTTTTTTGCGTGCCGGTTAAAACATAACTGATTTAATGAGGATGTAAAGATTTTATTGCTTTAAATGTGTTGACTAAATTGATTGATTCTGTTTTTTATAAATACACATTTTATAACTAATTTTGAAGTCATTTTATAATTTTTATCCTGGCAAATCAAAACTCATCGAGTTATGTCTCATATTTCTCTTTATTCCCCAAGGGATGAATAGAGTATCCCATATTAAATGTGTTTGAGCTATAATTGTCTTTGATTTACTGGAGCTGACATCTCCAATATAGTATAATGTAAAAGAAGAACACTTTACTTTGTCCATTTTAATTTAAATATAATTTACAATAGCGATAATGTTATAAAATATGAATATTACTTTAAATAATTATCAGAAAACAATACAAGCAGTTTCACTTAACAATTGCATATTAATTTGAATTTTGTTCATTTGTAACCTATTTCTAAGCACTCTACTTTGATGGCACCGAAACAAAAAGTCTGTAAAATGTGAGCGATATTTTAACTATGCTTTATTTTTAATTGGGGTTAACTAAAAATGAATTGATCATTTATTTTGGTCATGCACAGCAGTTCAAGGACAATGATCAAATTACCTGGGACATTAGATTCTGTTTATTACCTTCCCTTGACTGTTTTGATGGTCTGTCAGTCCGTTTGTCTTGGTGTTAAATATTCAGACATCTCTCTTTTGATGAGCCCCTCTGGTTCAGTCATTCATTAGTCTTAATTAAGAAAACAAGAATCTTAATTACAACACGCGTGTTCTAATCATTGTCGAATATGCATAATTTCAGACTGTCCTGTGGCATTCTCAAATACATTTTTATACATTAAAATACGCAGTTGTTGGCTATATTGAAAACTCTGCAGTGATCGCACCTCGTTCACTGGCCATCCCTTTGATTTCATTCAGGTCTTGTCTTTGAATTTATTAATTTAGCAGTATCTTTAACATCTTTTGCATCTTATACATTTTATAAGTGTGTGTGTTCTACTGGAATCGAATCCACAACCTTTGTGCTGCTAACGCAATATTCAATTCATTACGGGAGTACAAATCCACAGGAACTGGCGAAACAAAACCAGCAACTGTTAACAGCTGTTAAGAGCCTTAGAATGCTTTCGCTTCTCTCGACGTAAGCACTCTGATATCTCGAGCGCTGTATTGGCTTCATATATTAACTCGGTTGATAAATATTGCATTGTACTGATTTAGAGCTTCCAGTGCCGGAGGTGTGATCTGACCGTCAAGCAAATAGAAACATGGAGAGCGCGCACACGCGCGGGGAGGGAAGTTTGTTTACTCGCTGGTCGCGCTCGCAGTCGTGCTAAAAGATAGAGAGTGCAAGTCTGTTAAATAAATGAAACATTACTGCAGTAATTCTTGATTTTTCTGTTAGAGCTCATGATGTACTCTTTTCGACCAAACAATGGACCGAGCCGGTTGATCAGGCCTTGTTGCTGCAATGTTTGTGAGGAAAGAGGGAGCCATAGTCATGTACCAGAGAGCCGATTCTCCAAGGCCCTCTGTCGAGCTGCACTCAAGACTCTGGCTTCATTAAAATTTTATACGCAGCGCTTGGCCAAGGTCTATTTATGAAAATGCGCTTTCCGCTCCACGGAAAACACAAGACTGTAAGGAACTATGGGGAAGAATGTAAATCTAAGAGTGGAATTATACACACTTACACGGTTTTCTCCCTTCAAATGCTTTTAACAAAATAAAGTAGCCAGTGCCACATTGAAAATATGGCATCTCGTTTGACGTCTATATGTTTGGTGGATTCCACGGCTGATGAATTATGCAGATGGTTTGGTGAGAGCTATGCAAATCCTCAATTGTAGGCATGCATCGCAGACATTTCAGTTTACTCGTTTGCAGGTTTCAAGGAAAATATTACTCCTGCAAAAAAATAACTTTTTAGTCTCTAGGATTTGTATTTCTCTATGGGCAAACGGTTTTGGGAGATTTGTACTGAATGCATGTTTTCAACAAATAACTGTTGCATTATATTCTGCTCAACTATGTATCAAATGGCAGTTTTTGCCAATGCTCCCGTTGGTGAGTCTTATAGTATGGTTGTCAAGATAATTCTCACTTTTGTGTGTTATGCAACTCCATATGCGGTTTTAAAGTCACAAATAGGTTTTCACTGAATTTAGAGTGTATCTGCATATGCGGAACACATCAGATTTACGAAACAAACATCTTGAAATACAAAAGGAAACGATAATATTTTGCATGTGTAAATCAAACAATTGACGAATATCGTCACGAGGAGAGGATCACGGACCACGTGCACCACCTGCACCAACTGCGAAGTTCAACGTGAACGAACTTGTTATAGCCTAGAATAAGATTTAGTTGGATTCCTAATCCAAAATCCACCATTTAATTTTGCATTTGTTGATCACTCTTTTGTTTATTTACAATATATTTATTTGAAGATGTTTTTGTCGTCAATAAGACTTAATAAATTTTAATAAAAAATTATTATTTATAAATAATCACAAATGACGATCAGTTGTTTTGGTTATTTTTCTTTACAGTGTTAGACTTTAAAAGAGCTGCAAGGGACTCGATTTAAAAGTTATATTCCCATTTATTTTAGGGATAATGAGTTACTAACCTCCACGGAGGAAACGACTAAGGCTCTTGTTGTACAACATGAAACATTCGTTCAGCAATATGATATCTTACTCTTAACAAACACTTGCAAAAATCAATAGTATCATAACACTTCATATTTATTATTCATAAATAACGAGTTTTAAAGACACAAAACCACCTGCTGAACAGCAGAGAGAGAGCGCAAATACTTAGTATCTTAGTCAATAAGTAACTTTGTTCCTATCTTACATCGACGACATCCCACACATAAAAATATCATATCGGCAAGATTGATAACATTTAAAATCTCCCCATATATTCGCAATAAATTAAATGTTATAATCTAATACATTTTTCGTTGTGAGGAATAACTATGCATATTCTGTTATAATAATTATTACTAAACTATAACAATAACAGAAGAACATCATTTTGAGTTTTGTCGCAGACCTGAAAACAGGTGCAGTTAATTTAACAGGTGCACAATAGTTTTGTTTTATATCTTATGACAGATTAAATTAATTCTTCCATTAGCAATAATCAATACCCTGAATAATAAAGGAAGTTTAGGGACACACCACTCACTGCAGTAGCTGAGGTAAGACGTGCATGGTTTATTGAAAATTCTGTCGCGTACACAGACACAGTTAAGCACACTTTCACAAATGAAACGTGGTATTCAGAATAAATTAAGATCAAATAAATAAGTAAACGACAAAATCAGTAGAAATATAAATAGACCAAACAAATAACAAATCGGAATCGTATCTACAAAGTGCAATGAATCTCTGAGTATGCAATGAAATGTTCCCATCTACAAATGTAGTCACTTATAATAATAATAATAAAATAATTATAATATAAATTAAAATAAATAAAAAGTGTAAACATACTGTAGAAGGGGCTATCACAACATAATTATTTGAAATAATTTGATTGTCAAAGCATCGTTGAAGTGAAATTAAGTTTCGTGTTTTCTTTCTAATCTTCCCAAAAATGTGTAAAAATGAAAACTATAAAAGTTGTTTTTATGCCCAATTTCCAAAATAACTATGAGGGTGTCAAGACGTCAGTTATCATGAGGTAAGACACAGAAAATTATACTAAGTATGTCCGTGTGTACGTGCGTTCGTCTGTGCGCGTGTTCTCTCTTATTGCAATACATCAAAACGAAGGGAAATTTTCAACTGTAAATGAACACTTAACGCCCTGTAAACCATGCGATGGATCACAGCAGAACCTTCATGATTTTCTTCAGAAGCAAATAGAATAACACTAAGGTTTCTAGAATGGGAATTTTTGCACAACTGCGTTTTTTTTTATCTTTTATCAATAAAAAACAAAATTTAGATGTGTTCTTCACACAAATAGGTGCGGTGTATTCACAGATATGTACACAGATGAATATAAAAGAGTTATTTTCAGTTAAGAGAATAATCATTATTATTCAATTCTCGTTTTGTACAATAATTGCAACGTTCAGTTGGTGACTTTTCCTCTCGTCCTCAATTTTCCAAAACGTTTGTCGTCACGTCTTCTTTACCCGTTGTTCCTTGACAAACTTTTGGAACACTATTGGTCTCCACGATGTTCACAGCCAGCTCCCGTTCCTCTCGAAGAGTTTGGTCGCCCTATTCAAGGTTGTGTCTGTCTGATGGTTGAGTTTATTTAAATACAATATTCTGGCCTAGTGTGTCGCAGAAAACTTCATCCTTTTCTGCTTTTGCCTTTGATTACAAAACCACACCCGGACGACGTTCTTTTTCAGGTCCAGTTTCTCGGCTATGGCAGCTATTTTCTCCGACGAGGGCCTGGGCTGGACGGCAAAGTAAGCCTCGAGCGAGCGCTTCTCCGGAGCGGCGATTGAAGTGCGTTTTCTCTTTTTGTCCCCTCCGTTGAAAATCTCCGGCTTGGCCATTTTCTCTCTCTGCGCCCTCTCCGCCTCCTCTAACCACGCTTCGAGGATGGGTTTGAGGGCCACCATGTTATTGTGAGACAAAGTGAGGGACTCGAATCGACAGATAGTACTCTGACTCAGGCATCCCACCCCAGGTATTTTAAGATTGGCTAAAGCCGAGCCCACGTCTGCCTGAGTGACCCCGAGTTTGATCCGCCTCTGCTTGAAGCGCTCGGCGAAAGACTCCAGCTCCCTCGGATCGGGCTCGCAGTCTACACCGCCGCCCAGGGAGGTGTGAGACCCAAGACCGTGGGGGTGCATGCTCATACTTTGGTGGTGATGCTGCATGTGGTTTATGGCCGACATGTGCGAATGCGGGTGGGAAGCGCTGGAACAAACGTCAGTGCCCGACATGCCTCCGATGGAGATGCCAGGGGCGAGGTGCTCGAGCAGGTCGCCCTCCAGGCCCTGTGTCGACTGGTGATGGGGATGATGGTGGTGATGAGAGGTCAGCACGGACGGGTGATGAAGGTGCCCAGAGGAGGACGTGGGTGTGCAGGTCATGCTCGTCATGGTGGTCATGGTGTGGTAAGTGGCATCTGGTTTGTACGGATGGCTCTTTTGAGCGACGATGTCCACGGCTGCTAGCGCCTCGGCTCTCTGGAGCAGGGTCTCATCAAAGCCGGCGAAAATATTACCCTGAAGCTGAACAAAAGAGGGCAAGCGTAAGTTTCAATGCAAAAATCTGGTCTTTAAATTGTATGCACGATTTTGTATAACCAAATTGAAGAGTCGATTATTATGTGCGTTTTTTTTTGTGTTTTAATACATAAAAAAAGCAAAACTCTTTACAAGTCATTTGAATATCTAGTATTTTTACAGTGTAACCAAAACATCATTAAACGGGCTATTCAAACAACACCTTTAATGTGTCGACAGGTCTCTTTTGTCATTCGATGTCAAATAATTGCAAAACAAAAATCAGCGAGATGCCAACTGGGTGACAATTTATTAAATAAAGTACATGAGATTTATTACAACGAAACTTCAATGAAAATGACAATAAACTGACGCACTCGGATTTTTTACGTTGGAAAAAGTTTTGTCAATGCAAACGACTGCGGTGACAGCAAATCGCATATTCAATTATTAAAAAATTTTGAACTTACCGAGTGTGTGGGCAAACATGCTCTCCGGATGGCCTCCGAGCTGGAATGCAGAGGTGAGTATTTCGGTTCGTGTAAAATTGGATGCATACTAAAAGGCTGTTTGCTATTCATGGACATCATGATGGCAGAGGGGAGAGAGGGTCGTTCTTGTCTTCCTCGTTTATCTCCGTTTGACCCCAATGCAATATCAGTCTCGGACCGAAGTGCAGACACGGAATGATAAAAAGTGAAAAATATATGCCCGGGAACTCTTCTTTCCTGGCTGAGCTGCAGCCAGTCGCGAGCTGTCAATGTCTGTGATACAGTAGGAATTTACGCAGGCACCTAAAATATAACGCCGTCCACTATTGCCCCGCCCAGACAGGTACAGACACCGCCCACCTACTATGACAGTACCCTCCAATGTTATTGGTAAGCGTGGGGTCTATCTTGTGTGGGGCGTGGCCTTCGATGTGAGACTCTCATGCTGTAGTTTCATTGGTGCTGTGATTTTGACAGGTTGCGTGAGATTGGCTGTATTGAAGTCCGTGTTTTCTCCAAGCGCATGCCGTTTAACTATCTCTCACATCAACAATGAATTATTATGAATCCTTAGAAATAATGACTTTTTTAAATCTCCAAATAATTGTTATATTGTTTTAAAATGGTACTATTTAGAGATGTTTGTGACTTAATATATTAAGTTATAATAAATAAATATCCACAAGTAAGATTACTGTGCTCTTCTGTGTAAATCAAGCGATTTTTTTTCCTCCACATGACAAGCCTTAACAATTTAGTACATGAATAAATTATTATTCATTTACTTTGTGGTAGCACCACAACGTGGATTCCCAAACAGAGCATGAACAGTCTGGAAAGATAACAGCACATGTACAATTAAATATTGATAAAAAAACAGGTCAAAAACGAGAGCCCTCAATCAAATACCTCATCTGAAAAATTAAACACTGGCACTGTAGTTGACTGTCCATTTGCATGAATGAATGAAAGAATTTAACACGCATTGTGGTTGATCAAAAGACGCAATGCTTCCAGTAGATAAACACTCGGTTTAGTGGATACACCACATCATCGTTCAAGCAGACAAGCTGCCAACTTAAGAACTTCATCGCTGGAACTATTTGATCAGTGCCTCTTCAAAGTGGGTTGTGTGTTGAGCAGGTATTGTTTGGTAGTGCGTACAACCTGTTCTGGGTTGCCTTAGAGCCCACATATCTATCACCCTAATTGATGCTGAAACCCCAGACACGGACAATAAAGGCTCACAATGGGAGAAGGAGTCTCTGCGAGTGTGACTCAGAAACCTGAGAGGCAGACGCGGATAGCAACATCGTCCCCTCGTGCCTTGCTCTCCAGAAAGGCCTTGGCACCCGCTCATCAAATATGCATCAATGCTGCCATCTCTCCCCCAGCAACCACTGCCACTGGGGACTCCGAATGCTGAGGGACGGACAGATATAGGCACAACGAAAGAGACAGAACAGAGAATGAAGAAGTCTGAAAAAGAGAAGACGGCTCAAAGTTTGTCAGAAATCGACATACAGCCTGTACTTGTTGAATCTATTGAGTTGTTCCAAGACCTGTCTACGTCCCTATATTCCTGTCATCCGTTCCTTCTCTCCCAGGCTGTTTGCATTGAGCTGTAGTCATTTTCCTGATGAGTTTTCTGCAAACAAGCCCGGGGAAGTGCTTGATTATTGCTAATGGAACATTTTCCTCAATGAATATTAATGCTGGAATGGGGAATTGCTTGTATTGGCTGTTAGGATTCCAGCTTTGTTGGATTGGTTGCGGTGTTGAGGTTGTTTTTTCTTTCATCGTTCACAGAAAATGTTTTTCTGCACAAATCTGTTTTTGTAGATTTATGCTTGTATCAGGTTAAGTTCAGTTAAGTGAACTTTTTTAAAAGGTGCTAAAACAGCGATGCCATGGAAGATCGATTTTTGGTTCCCCAAAGAACCATTCATTTAAAGTGGGGGTATATACTGGTATTGACAATAACTGTGAAATTAACAACCACAATATTAATATTGTTTTATTTTGCACATGATAATATCGTAAATGATGTAGCATCAATTTAAAATGTTGCTTTAAGAGCCACAAGGGTTGCAAACTCTCCCTGTCTTCCAATATAATCAT
This sequence comes from Triplophysa dalaica, assembly GCF_015846415.1. Lineage (NCBI taxonomy): Eukaryota > Metazoa > Chordata > Actinopteri > Cypriniformes > Nemacheilidae > Triplophysa > Triplophysa dalaica. The sequence continues at coordinate 13,664,583 of NC_079560.1, read as the reverse complement.
ATTTTGAGTGTGATTCATTGCCTAAAAGAGCGGAAAGATGAAATAATCCAAATTAAGAATGAATTTGACTGAAGGCATTTATTGATTATTTTATAAACAGCTTCAAAAGGAAACGTGATAATATGGTCATTGTTAATTCTGGTGGCCATGACAATTATATCGTAAAAATCAGATATTGTGACAACCCCCATTCAAAGGTTTTTAAAAGAAAACATTTCTTTACCTTTCTCCTCTTTAGATCACCTCACACGATGTAAACACCAGCCCAGAAACACTTCAGTTTTTTATCTTGTTTAGTGTTTTTAACATCTTAAATACATTATAAAATCTTCAAGAAAATTGTTTAATGTTTGATTTGGTCATAAATGTTCTCATAAAAAAAAACAGAAACAGGAAGTTCTTCTGGACCAGCGTTGAACCAGCTTTGTTTACGTCTTCCGAAGTGCATAGTGACATGAAGAACGTTACGTGCAGTGGTTTCAAGGAACGTTTTTGAAACCTTTATTTTGGAAACCTTGCTGTATATTTCATTTTGTTATTCTCCTTAACATTTTTTTAATATTTCAGGAATCCACTTTAGGCGGTTTATCCCTAGACTCTTATATTTTTTTCTTATCTTCTATACTTAAATGGTTACTCACACTTAGTGCCCATGTGTTCTGTTTCTGTTGTCCATCTGGCTTTTATTGTACACTGACCATCTGAGTACAGTCGTACTGCGTGATTGTGTGAGTGTATGGGCATCATGAGAGTTTGGGTGTGGTTCAGTAGCTCTGACAAGAGGGTGAAAGCAAAACATTTCCAAGTAAATATTTCTGGTACGTTAAGCAAATGGAAAAACTCATCGTGCACATGAGCATCCCCCCTTTTGCTTTTCTTTATTCCATACTCACCCATCACTCCCCCATTTTGTGATTGGTGAATTATTGATATTGTGTAAAATCTAACATTGTATATATGTGACCATTCACCATATAAGCCGGTTCGCACTGTGGGCCTGCCAAAGGGAAGGGGTGTCTAAGCATGCACTTTAATGTAATTGCCTTTAGGGTTCCTGGTAAATATTTTATTGTCTGCCAGCACAAATTAAAGGTACAAAGTTATCGAAAGGGGGCGATTCCTCCTTAGCTCTGCTTGTCATTTGGCTTTGTAAGTGCACTTGGCGACCCAAGAACCAACGCTCTGGTCACCACAGTCCAGGTTGACAAAATGGGGCTTGGGTGCATGATACACACCTGGGAAATGAATGCGATTGTGTTTAGAGAAACTACAAGCAGGCATGTTCTTCAGACAGCTGTGTGCGGTGGTCTTAAGAGTTTGATGTTTTAGCTCCCGTTCACTCAGCCTGAAAGTGATTTCGGTGGAATGAAAAGGAAAAGAGGGGTGGGGAGACTCGTACATTGCCAGTCAGAGAGGAAAGTAAGCAGAAAGATGGGATAGAATGTGAACAGGAAAACTTCATTACCTGATGGGGCTGTGGCCAAAAAGACATTAAATATGAATGGCTGCCGACACAGATGGTAAGCTGACCTGGATGGGATGTGAAGCATTGGTGGGAAGATTTGTATCTTTTCTGTTAGGCCTACGCACTTAGAGAACAAATTCACAGGTTTGTTTGTTTCTCCGGGGAATTCCGTCTTTTTAAGTTAAATCGGACACTTATTTCTTTTTTTAAAGATCCAAACAGTCTGCATCCCTTAATTTCTGTAGCACTTGTATTTGGTACAGACTAGTGTTTTTGTGTACCCATTTTGTTTCTTCTCCAGTTTCCACATATCATCACCGATCTAAACCCTTCACTTTGCACCCGCCGTTCTTTTTGTACCGTTCCGCTGTTACCTGCCGTTTGCCCTACAAGCGGGATGGGCCTCACTACAGTAAGTCTAGAAAAGCATGGATCAATAGATTAACTGAGTGGTTATGAATTATGCAGAAGAGCCCTACAGCAGTTTGACGTAAAGAGCTTGTGCTCTCGAATTGGCGTGTAAAAGCTAAGTACAGGCCTGTTTACTTGTTCTCCAGCATGCTGGGTGCTGTGCTGCGAGAGCCCCCCCTTCCTCGAGACCCCCGGGACGTAAGTAAGGTAAAAATAATGGGATGGTATTGACAGGTATAATTTCAAAGCAGAATTCAAAAGTTAGAAAAGGATTTTTATTTGAGTTATTAGGTCCAGCTGGGATTCATTAGTTTGTGTATAGTTGTAAAAACTAGTTAGCTGGTAGGGTTGAGAAAGATGAAGAGCAAGATGAATACAGTCTCGGTAAAGTTTGCTCGGTGTCGTACAGCTCTCAAACCTCTGAGGGACGGATACATAAACAGCATTAGCCTGATGTTCCCCAGCGCTTGCCATTTTACATCTACATTTGCATACAATCAAACTTGCCATCACTTGTGTGTCTTTTTTTGTTCTACAAGAACTGACAACAGTAATACAAAGAACGAAGAAAAAACATGCAAAATGCTGTAATGTATGATGATGAACTGATGAGGGCATATTCATGATATGTAAATTTCAGTGTAGCTTTAGCCTACAACACTAAAGTAAAAAAAGATTTTTATAGTTCCACTTCGGTGCCTCAGGGATTTGTTTCGACTTTATGTACACCAGTGACTATTTTCCAGAGAACAGAGTGTTGTGTGGCTTTTACATAACTGTCAGCCGCTCGTTCGGAGGCCAAATAAGAAGCTGTAAAAAGAGGAAGAGGGCCAGAAACTGAAACATTTGTCTTGGATCTTCTTTCTTCTTTATTTATTGAAATATTAATATCGTTGCTTCAGGCCAAGTGTGTTTATGCTGCTCGGAGCGTTGACCGAAATGCAAACTGATGCTCTCTCATTGATTTTTCTTTCATTGTGGGTTTATTTGTCTAAGTAGAGGCGGACAGTCACCCCAGCACCCTCCCGTTCTCTTGTTCTCGCTGGTTCCTTTAAGTCCTGGCCCATTGCTTTTCTTCATGTGCCCTTTTCGTGCTCTTTAAATAGAGGCGTTAGTACTCTCCAGGCTCGAATTGTCAGACTCTTCAAAGGATGACTGTGTTAATTGTTGTTTTGTTTGGTGTTGGATGTAGTGGAGCGTGTGTAGGAGATGGTGCAGACATGCTGGAGTGTTGATAGTATAAAATAATAAAGAGAATGCGGGAGATAAAGTGTTTTTTTTAACATGTAACTTTCCGACGGGAGGATTTTGAGATGGTTTCCCAGGTTTAAGGTCAGAGTCAGGGTCCAACAACTTCAGGATTATCCAACCTCCTTACGTATTAAAGGAACAGTTCACCCCAAAATTTTAATTTACATTTACACCCCCTCTTGTCATTTCAAACCTGTATGAATTTCTTTCTTACGCGGAACACAAAAGAAGAAATTTTGAAGAATGTTGGTAACCGAGCAATGGCGGCACCCCTTCACTTGCATGGTTTTTGTGTCCGTACAATAGAAGTGAATGGATATCGCCATTGTTCGGTTACCAACATTCTTCAAAATATCTTCTTTTGTGTTCTGCAGACTTTGGGTACTTTTTGTCCATTAGACAACACAGATGTCTAATCGTCCGAGTCCACATGTAGTCTCACTCTAGGGGTACTGGTGAGGGTATTTGCAAGTGGCCGAATAAGCACCACAACACACTGTGGAACACCGAAGAGCAGGTTTCCGAGCCCTCCAGGGACCCGTGGGGCTTTGAATTGGGAAGGAGTGCTCGGGACCCCAGCTGGCGCGGGACGGGGTGCTATTGTGCTCCCCAACCCTCCTCCTCACAGTGCTAACAGGATTAGGCTACAGAGCACCCACTCCTCACAACCCCAGGCTGTACCTCACATGTCCTGTCTGATCCGGGGCTCTAAGGATCCTTTCGTCAAGCTTTTATAAAGCAAAAATCTGTCCCAGTGGGAGACATTGAGACTCCGTTTTTGAAACTGGACTGAAAAGAACACTGCGTCTGATATACAGCCACGGAGACCACGACGGTTTTGGCTTTAATCTGCATTTCTCCATGTATTTTGGCCATTCCAGTCCAGTGTATGTTGCGTTTGAACAGAAACAAACCCCAGCAATGACATAAAATCACACAACAGCAAAGACTGAGAGAATGCAAAGACATATTTAAGATGTGGAAAAAATAGACTTAATTTTTTTTGAACGGATCCTAAAATGTAAAACAGCATTATTGGTTTGTTTGAACAACGAATATGAACGTGTTTTTATGCAGTATTCCAGATCTGCAAACATTGCATTTTTTGTCATTTTGACCAGTAGTCTCTCAATTTCTGATCACTAATCCAAGGTTGGTGCAGATCTAGAATCACAGTACAAAATGGACACGCTCATGCGTCCTGACCTCATTGTTCAACATCCTCCCAAACAGCCACACTACAAAGTCTCGCCATGTTCCTTTGCAACTTCTGCCTTCACACTGTCTTTTCAACTTTCACTCTTCAACCCAAAATTTAGCCCAACAAAAGTATAATTGGCCTTCCTCTACACTTTTTAGTTTCTTTGCTCCGTTAAACACGGTTATTTAAGCTCCGATTGATATCAGTAAGAGTGTTGTCTGTCGATCCTGTGTAAATGCAGAGGTAGTCCTGCTGGAGTCTCAGCGTTTTTACCTGACAGTGAAGTGGGGCGCTGCTCTCATTACCACAACAATGAAATAATTATGAATGCCGCTGCGAGACTTCATCAGAGGAATATCTATTGTATTATTTATTCAGTCCCCTGGTTCAGGGAGAACACATATAAACTTCCACCCATGCTCTTCCCCATGCACACACTCTTCTGTCTGCCTTTCAAAGGAGCGGCTTGCTCCCGCTGCCGTTTCTCGTTCTGTCTCCAGGCCCTGGGATGCTTTGCTTGGACGTTGAATATGATTTGCAACTATGGCTGACCCCAGTGCTCTTCGAGGATTATTCCAGTTTGCAAAGTACCAGTTGGAGGACATTCATTCATCAGTAAGCATTCAATACTCTGATGGCTTCATGGCTGCAAGGATTGACTCGATGTTGGACCGGCTGCCTTCGCATGGCAGGCCAAACCACAGGCCCAGTCCAGCTTGGAAACCGATGCCTGGAGAATAAACTCTATTAGAGAGAGCAACAACACCACAGGGCAGCCACGCTTAACACAACAGGTGAGTGAAGCTTTCTAGTTTGCTCTAAAGGCTTTTGTGAGAGGGTGCGAATTGATGTCTCATCTTGCACGTGGTGATGTTTTTAACTTGTGCAACAAAGGTACGTTTGGTTGTTTTGCCGTCGCGTATGTTCCATGGGATGAGGTTGCATGGGCATGGTTGCGAACTCACAATGCAGAGCATCATAAATAATGCAGCGCCTGCTTGGCAACGCCATATCTGATGCTTGGCAACATCGTGGCGCTTTGAGATGGGGAAAGTGGGTGCAGAGGGCGGAGTCAGGCAGGTGCTCTGCTTCTCTTTCTCATCTTTCTCATCCGTTCATTCGATCCCTGCCAGGGAGAGGGCAAGGTGCGGAGCAGATGCGCGTCCTGCTCACTCGGCTGCAACAGGGGAGGCCTTTGTTATTTTACTATGTGTCGCATCGCACGTGACGGGTTGGCCAACATGCTCCTCCCAGTCCAAACAACAGATCAACTTCCTGTTGTTGTTTTATTGACATTGCATTGAAAACATATGATTCAATCTCTCTTAGAAACTCTGCAAAGCATCATGGGAATATGTGATGTATTGTGAAATGCAGTGCATTTCTATTAGAGTCGCAGAGGTCTGGTGATATGCATGTCTATCATGTATATCTGTTTTTGGACACATGATCAACAAATATTATATCAAACCAAATGTTTCAGCCAAATTTATTAAATATATGTTTATTATATTATAAACTTAAAACAATATATAAAAAAATAACAAGTCTCTCATATTAAGTTGTATAAAGTTGTGTAAAAAAAAATCAGAATACATGATTTGTGTTATATGTCTCAACATGTCATGTATGAGTGATGGAATTAATTTTGTGGTTTCAGTCGATGTCTTCTTGCAGTTTGTCAGAATTGAAATGTGTGGTCTTCTACCTCCCAAACCCCACAGCTTTGGGCCAGAGCCCTTGCGCTCTGGTCCGTTTTCAGGAACCGTTGGGCCAAGGTGTGCAGCTGAAACATTAATAACTTACCACCTTCCCTGATTTGTTCATGTAAATTATTAACCATCAGCTCATTATCAATTATTTAAATATCAGACTTTGTTCTTTTTTCCCATGCTCTCATTCACAGAAAGAATCGGAGTCCCTTGCTTTTTTGCATTCATTTTTTGAGTAAGGAAGGTGGAACTTGTCTATAGTTCTGTTCTGTTGCTTCCGCCTCCTAAAACATGATTAATACTTTATGGTAAGATGGCAGATATGGTACTGGAGTAAGTAATGCTCCTGGGGCAGAAATGTTCCCCTGTTCAACAGCTTAATGAATTCAAGCCCAATACCTGCCGAATGTGCTGATGTAAGCTATGGAAGACATCACTTATAACTTTACAAACCACTTTAAAAGTTGGAGTGATCAGTGGAGTTCTGAAATGAAAATACATTACGCCATATTAATCTGTATATTATTTATTAAAACATATAATACTGTCAATTAAATATTTGATTAAGTTAATCAAATAAATGGCTGCTGTCTCCATATTTCATGATTCAATTTTTTGCCATAAATCATTATTATTAGTCACTCTTTATTTTTGTCACTGGGTTTTGCAAATATCTAACCAATAAAAAGAGACTTTGACAACCCAGTATTTAATAGTTTAAAAAGTAAAACCGCGAATTTGGACATAAGAGGTTTCAGAATGACAAATAAAAAATTGTTGGAAAGTTGTTTGAAACTGGATTGTCAGTTTTAATACTTCAAATAAATGTAAAACCTTGAATTACCAAATTCATAGAGTTTCACTGAGTTTCAAAAACACTGTGCTTTTAAATCATTACAAAGTTTGCAAACAATTTTGTTGGTTAGATATTTGCAAAACCCAGTGACAAACCGTGGGTGACTAATAACAACGATTTATGACAAATAAATAAAAATCTTTCGGAAGACAGTGACGATATGTATAAAACACTACGGCCCCGTTTCACAGACAAAGCTTAGCTTAAGCCAGGACAATGCCTTAGTTGAATTAAGCTATTAATGTCGCTTTATAAAATGCTTTAGAAGAAAACATTACTGGTGTGCAAATTGAGACAAAACAATGGCACTGATATGTTTTAAAATATTTCTGGGCATGTTTTATTCAGTTAAAACAGGCCACACATTCAGTTTAGTCTGGGACTAGTTTTAAGCCTTGTCTGTAAAACCAGGCCTTTATATAACATTATTTGCAACTTAAAATTTAATATTAATATAACCTGTAACCACATGAAGAAATTCTTAAAATTCTCTCCACGTTTAAAGTTAAACATCTTCTTTCTCCACGTTTAATCTTAACAAAGTTATTCCATGTATTTTCCAAAATCCGGGTTAAAAACGTAAAATTGCTGCAAATATACAACAAAAACATCTACTGTGAAGTGTGTACCTGCACTTGTGTTTCAAAGGTCAGAGGTTAGAAGGCATTTTGTTCCCCCACTATGCCACCCTACTTGCTTTTCTTGTTCCTCTTCTTCTGTAAAATTCTCTGAATTTGTCATAGGACGGAACATTGCTGTCGGCCAGTGCTGTCAAAAATCGACTGTGCTGGAAGTTTGTGCGCGCGGTTAAGTCTTTCGGCACTCGTGCCAATTTGATGTGTTTATCATGTCAGGAGATGCTTCATGTATTTTGTATGACATTTGATGTTTGATGGTGGTTCTTTTTAGATGGAGACCGACACTGAGGTTTAACAAACCGCACATTTTTTCTCATATCTCAAGATGGAAGAAGAAGAACAAAATATAAGTTTTGTGGCACACCCCACTCTCTCTCATTCTCTGTCTGTCTGTCTGTCTGCACTTCCTCTCTCTCTTCTACTATCCCTCTGCATTAAGAGCTGCCCGGGGGCATGCGAGCAGGACTGGGGGAGGGAGGGTCGGTTAAGAGCTGTCATTTAAATAAGCGTTTATAGAGAGAGGAAGAGAGCTGGGGGAGGAGAATCATAGGCAGGGAAGGCAAAGAGAGAGAGATGAAGAGTGAGTTTGAATGGGGAGGGGGAAGGGGTGGGGAAGAGTCACTTTAATGTGTCTCTGATCTCTCGCACCAGTCCACAGCTGCTGCAGCAGCAGGCTGCCCTGCTCGGCCATATGTTGCCTGCGCTGCTCCAATTATCCTCCCTGGAGCAAGGGCCCACTCGCAGCCTGTGTGGTTGGCCCGCCGGGGTCGGCTACTGTTTCAGCACAGCTCTCACTGCTGTCATTGCCGGAGCAGCAAACCGCCCCCCCACCAACTGAACTGCACACACACATCGCTCTGTCTTTCTCTCACACGCCATCAGTTGATTTTTTTTAGATGCAGATATTAAGTTTAAAGCCGATGTGAATATTAATGTGTGTGACCGCAAGCATCATGCCGATTCAGAGTTTGGCATGCAACCTCTACATACAATTTTTTTTGAGTTTACAATGTATGTGTTTATAGGTAAAAGTATCAGTTTTTTAATTGTGTACACTACTACTAATCTTTCTCCCAATTTTCAAATAAAAATTTAGTTTGCATCTATATGCAGAAAATGGAAACTGGAGAAACAGGTCAAAATAACAGAAAAGATGCCCTGTATTTTCAGTCCTCAAAAACTGCAAAGAACACAAGTTCATATTCATTTTTAAGCAATGGGGGTACATTTGTAAATGTAATATATTTAGGTAAGCTTTATTTTAGGTTGAAATTCACAAACACTGGACTGGAATGGCCAGAATACATCTAGAAATCAAAATTTATCTTAATGTTTTCCGCAGCTGTATATCATACCATCGCCATTTGTATCTATTAAAGTGTTTTTGCTAATTATGAATTTGTATGATCTCATGTTTAAGTATGTTTAAGTGAAAACCGTTTTCGCAAATAATGAATTTGCCTGATAAAATAGTTGCAAATTCCTGTGAGATCAGGCTGGTGTTGCATACATACAGTACATACACTATTGGTGTTATAATGCCCTCTCTGCAAAATATGTGGTGTATGGTAGTACCATAATGGTAATTTGTTTTACTTTAAAACAAAGTATTGAACATTAAATGTATTTATTAAAACGTCATATCATGGAATATGGGTTTGATTCAAATAAAAAATGCAAAGAAATCTCCAGCTGTCCAACATGAATACAAATTGATGACAATTTTAGACTTTGTATTATATATTAGCGATCAATTTCGGCGTGTTTGACCTATATTTTATTGCTGAGATACGGGTTAAATCACGTTCATGATTTAGCCAAGTGAGATGCGTCTTCTGCTTATCAAATGCAACCTCTAGACTTTTTGACTTCTTTTTTATTGAGTGGAAAAGAAGTTTATCCTCAAATTCTCAAAGCTGCCTTTTCAGTTCAGAGAAATGTATATATAGTTGAAGACATGATGTTTAACTGAGATAATAAGCTTCAGTATGCTGTTGGAGACTATACTAGCATCCTAAATATGCTAGATATGAATTGTGAAATGTTTTGACTTCATAAAGCACGTAATTATAAAGTACGATGAAAACAAAAAGGCCTCGATCGCAAGTGTAACATTACAATAGAGGTTGCTTGACATGAAATCACAAGACACAAAACAAATCAACGGATGACCTGGATTCTAAAGAAGTTCAAGAATTTTCACAAGAAGCTAAAAACTGACTAAAAGTTTTAAGGCAAAACAGAGTTGTGTATTTTCTCATTAAGACCCTGTGCCTTATGAACGAAGCTGAATGAGTAAAATGAACATGCTTTCAGCAAAATCGTGTCATTTCAAACAAGTATGTGTTTCTTTCTTCTGCAGAACACGAGAAGATATTTTGAAGAACGTTGGTAACCAAATATCGTTGGACCCCATTCACTTCCTTTGTATGGACACAAAACCACTCAAAATATTATTTTGTGTCCACAGAAGAAAGAGTCATACACATGTTTCGATGTCATGGGGGTGAATAAATAATAACAGGATTTTTGTAAACTATCCCTTTAAAGCATTAATTGAGATTTACTGTTAAGGGGATCAGAACAGAAAATATGAGTGACACAAATTGCTTGTGGAGGAGGTTGAAGGTTGTATCACACCACGGAAATTCCCAAACAGCCAAACCTACCACACGGGCTGATCCACACCCTTAACCTGTTCTCTGGGCGACTGGTCTCTCCAACAACTCGCACCCCTTCATGAGTCTGTTTACTGAACTTTCCACCCGTGAAATATTTATTAGAGAAGGAAGCATGGTTGAACTAGGAACGAGAGAGATGTGGAATAGAGGCCCGCGTTACACGATAAGGTGTAGAGTTTCTGTTGTGTTACTTTCTAGATTTCTTTCTGTGATATGTCGGTAGTTAAAAAAACACGCTTGGTTGTAGCCTGAGACGTTTCTGTATATTTCTGCGCTGGGTGGCTGTCAGTCAGAAGTAATAATGCTTTATGGAAGTTGAACAGAAAACTTGAAACACACACATAGCTTTGGAGTCGGTGGTGTTGTAACATCTTTCTGTGATGCGGTCGTCACTACTTTATGTCTTTCTGAGGTCACGGGGTCACGGAGAGCACCATGTGCCGATATTTAAGATGTATGACTGCGAATGGGGTCATAGGTCAAAGGACACAAGAACAATGTCACACACAGTGTCGTCTTTAAAGTTATTCCTTTATTTTGTTTTTCATGCTATTTTTTAATGTTTGGTACAAAGAGCAAAAACTGCAAAGCTTGTTTTTCCTGCCAATCCTCACAGCGATGCATTGGACAAAAGAATAGGAAATAAGCCAAGCTGGATCCTCATGAATCTTTAACCGGGAGTTTGTTTTGTCTTATGAATGTAATTAATGCATAATTAATATTTAAAGATTGCCTCATTTATCAAATTTAACCACTTTACCCACTCACCACAACAGAGTTGACTAATAAAACTCAGAGAATTAACAGCAGCGAGAGACGGTTTGGAGTCTGTGAAGACAGGCAGAGCAGAAGAGGAATGAGGCTGGGTCTTAATTAGCGGCAGGTTTCTTTTATTGAATGCCGATTCCCCTGGACCTTCAGGAAACAGGTCAGTAGACCAGCGTTCTGTTCTGCTCCGAGTCTGACGCAGGAAGAGCCAGAACCAAGTCTCCGGTGGCCCTCTTGTTCCGTCCCCATTTGACAATACTGAGAACAGTGACACATTTATTGTCCCCTTTCACATGTGGCTCTTGCACAAGGATATGAGGAAAAAATGTGTTACTATAATTATAATAATTGTTATTAGTAGTAGTATTAATTCTATATAAAGAACATTCTGCAAAAAATATTAATAAATTGGTATTTTATCTGTAAAATGTAATACAGTTTTCGTAGTGTAAATGAAATATTAATAGTGAAAAAAAACAGGACCATGTTTCAATTTCTTTGGCTATATAGTTTCATAAGCAACGTTTAAAAATCATCAAACTTTAACATAAAGTCACTGTTGTAAACTGTAAATAAAAATCCTGAAAAAAAGGGAAATTTTCTGGCGGCTGGAAACACAATCACAGTTTTTCTTATACATTTGTGTTTTTTCTGTAATTTTATTACTTTTCAAAAATAAACTGTAAAAAAATCCTGTCAAAAAATAGGCAGCTTGGGTACCAGAAACAAACCTTACAGCTGTAAAATTACAGCGTTTCTTGTAAATTTGCTGTATTTTTCCTTTATTGACCATATTTCATAGTTTTTTGGCACAAATCATTATTATTTGTCACCCTTTATGTTTGTCACTTGGTTTTGCAAATATCTAACCCATAAAAGTCTGTATCAACTTTGACAACACAGTATATAATTATTTACAAGGATTTTCCATTTCATAAAAATTGCGAATTTGGACATCTGAGGCTTTGGAAATATACCAACGAATTTTGTATTTCAAACTAAGATGGTGTTAAAAAAGGTAAACGTAACAGATTGCAGGTTTAAGAATATGGATTTAAAGAAAATTCATTAAATGACTTCACATTTCTCACTTACAGTTTACATTATTTCTACCAAATTACAGTTTTTTATTATCGCCATTATATATTTTCATATTTAAATTAGGTTAAGATCACTGAACGTGACACAAGACTGTCTGTATGCAGTTGCCTTATACCTTATACAAAACACTCCCTGTCAAGTCACTGACTGGGCAGCAGGGCAGAAAAGCAGCTGACTCAGTTTGGGACGCAGGCCATTTTGACCTCACAGTGAATCATCTGATGTTCTTCTCTAAATCCTTCTCTTCTGGTCACTAGAGACCATCTTGAGGGTTCTTCCATCAGGCCGGCTAAAGTGGGGATTAAGTAGAGCATTTCTCCCTGTCAATACATAATCGTTGAGCTTAGCTGAACCGACATGGATCTGTTTCCTGAGCGGGTGAGGGATTGTGCTGATCCATCAAAGACTGTGATGCACCAAAACACAGATTTATCCCCATCTTCCGTCACCGTTGTCGCTCGTTTTTTCTGTGTGTTGATGTCTGGGGAGTTGTTCCGTGTGGCGGCGTGCTCTCTCATGTAGCGATCAGTGACAATGAACTTACGCTGGAATTGAATAAGATCACTGAATTCCCAGTCGTGGTGGCACGTTGGGGTGCTCGGATGTGACCCAGTTTACCAGTTTTTCTGAAAGAACATGATGGAAGGTGTCAAGAGTGATTTTCGAGTTTGTGATACAAAGTGTTAATGTGCAGTTTTTACCTTCTGCTTGATCTGATGACATTCTGATTAGATATTTTTATAACCTAATGTCCACATAAAGTAGTTTTTGGTACAATTCAACACAAACTATGTACATATAGCAGTCAGATATAATAAAGAATATGTATGTACATATGACAGGCAAAAAGCCTCAAATGAAACAGATAGAAAGAAGAAAAAGCCTCGCACACCTATACTGTAGGTTCTCTGAACTAATGGAGACGCGGGCTAATGGGTTAATTTCATTCCGCTAGGCAGCACACTCCGTCTTGTTGCTAACAATTAGCTGGGAATGGAGTTGTTAATTTTTAATGATGAGCAAGGTAAAGAGAGAAAACTGAGGAAAAGCCTTCTGCACTTAGCAGAGCTGCCAGAGGCTAATTTGACGTTCGCTGTGTGCTCTCTGTATATCCCATCATGCATTTCACCAGCTTGCCTGACCACAAAACATTAAAAATAGGTGTTGTAAGTGTGATTTTATTGTTAAAATATAGCCTGCATTTGTGAAGGTCTTCTCTTGTTTGTGGTTCACTGCAGGGTGATGTCAGAATTATGCCATAAGATGAGATGCTTGAAAGTAAAAGTTCACCCAATTATACGAATTCTTACATGATTTAAGGTCTGTTCACACCAAGAACAATAAATATAAGGATAACAATAACAATATTACATTAACATCTATAAAAACATTACAGATGATATTGTTGTGTTTATTTAAAGCTCACAAACTGCAGTTTCTGGGTCACCAGACTAAACCGTTCTGGGTCACCACCATTGACTACCATAGTAGTTTATTCCCTACTATGGAAGTCAATAGTGCCCCAGAACTGTTTGCTTACAAACATTCTTCCAAATATCTTCATTCTTTTTGTTGAGCAGAATAATGAAACTCACACATGTTTGGAACTACTTGAGGGTGAGTAAGTGATAACAGAATTTTCTTTTTGGGTGAACTATCCTTTAAGGGATTCCTATAAGGTCCCTTATCCCTTTAAGGTCAATGTCTTGTTCTACTAAAGCAAAATAATCAATAGTATCTTATCAGTATTTGGTTCACTGATCATTTTCTCAGCACTCAGGTTTTGGTGAGAAAAGACAACTCTATATTGAGGCTGTTCTATGAAAACTTTGTGGTGGCGGCCATGACATCTCATGCTGTAACCCTTCTGTAGTTTCCGTAGTATAAAATGGCAATAAATACAAAAAGATTTTATTGCTCTTAAGTAGAACCGTAAAGAGCTTTTGATTTGTTGATGCACTTTCAAATATAAATGTGTGTTTCGTACAATATGATGATAGATATCACAAATATGGATTAATCGTCTCCTTTAGGAATTTCAGTTTATTACAGCCCACCTAAGAAGCATGTACTCATCCTCTCATTGCTGACATATCAATGTAACACTTTCCTTTCTAATGGTCGCTATCTCCTTTCATTGGAATCTATCTCTCTCAAGAACTCAGTATTCTTGATTTGTGTTACATCCACAGTGATGCTCAAGCCCCTTCACTCACTGGTACATTAAAATGTTTGTTATTGTAGATATCAGCACTTCAGAGACCATTAAGAGGGAAGCACTGACAGAAGCAGTTGGACCAGAGAGACGCTCATTTCTCCATCCTCTCTCTTGATTCATGAAACATGTGTGCCGGAGTGAGTTTACTTTTACAGATCATTTTATAAAGTTAAGAAAAAGATCATGTAACTGAAGATACCTATTTAATAACACCATTAGAGTCATATTTATTTGTACAAAGATTTTTATGCACATCTCAAACATCATGTGTGATGGCAACTTTAAAATTACTGCATCTGGCGATGTACAAAAAGCGGTAGAATACATCAAAAATGGTTTTGTGAAGCATTTCATTCATCAAATTAAATAGATAAAAACATTTTGCAGATATGTTGGAATGCGTCTTAAAGGGATAGTTCATAAAGGCATTGTCAACCAAGGTAGTAAGATTACTGGCATTAAGCAGACTGGGTTATCTGATAGTTTAAACGGTTTCCCTTACAGAAAGCTATTATTGTACTCATCCACTCTTCCATGAGTTTAAAATGCTTCTTTCTGGTATACGTTATAGTGCCTAAACATAAAAGCAATCGGTATAGAAACTCTTTTATTCCTACTGCTGTAAATTTGTGAGATGCTAGATTGTTGTTGTTTTTTTCAGTTTTATTTGTGTGTGTTTTTTGTATGTTAATGCTGCATGAAAAATCGCCCTTTGGGATTGTAATAAACTTTGAACCTTGAGTTCACCCAAAAATGAAAATTCTGTCATAATTTGCCCACTCTCTATTTGTTCCAGATCAGTAAACCTTTCTTAGTTTGGATGAATGCAGAGAATGACATTTGGTCGAATGCTTGTAAACAAACACTTCTTGTCCACCATTGTCTACCATAGTAGGAAAAATGAAAATGGTACACAGTAAAATCGATAGTATTAAAAATGTCAAATTAACACTCACTGTATACATAATCCACGCTTTTAATGTCTGGATTATATATACACTGTGAGAGTTCATTTGACCTTTTTTAACACTGGCGATTTTGATGTATTAGTCAAAAGTTATTCTATTACTTATTTTGTGTTTAACAGAACTAAATAATTTTTCCTACTATGGTAGTCAATGGTGGCCAAGAACAATTTGGATACAAGCATTCTTCCAAATATCTTTCTCTGTGTTCATCAGTACAAAGAAATTTTTACAGATTTGGAACAATTTGAGGGTGAGTAAATGATGACAGAATCTTCCCTTTACTTTCTTTATGAGCAACTGTTTGTGTCTCATAAATAAATAAAGACTTTACAAGTCTATTGAAAGTCTATGTCTTCACGATGCCATAGAACCTTATTTTTCTAAATGGGTCCATGAACAGCTTTTAACATCCGAAGGTTTTTTGTGGCAAAAAAAAGTTCTCTTGACATAAATGTCACCAGGAAAAAGCTTGAACTCTTTTACATTTTATTAAAAACGTGTTTCCAGGTGTGTAACTACCCCGTGAATCTTCATTTGAGATTTGTACCCATGTTGCATTGCACTATTTGTATAATTGCAACTTTTATTAACCACAGACCTTACTTCAGGCGTTTAACCAAAAACCCATTAACTTCAGGACGTTGAAACTGGAAGTGCTAAAATGCTTACACGCTTCCATGTTTTGCATACAAAATGTGTCATCTCTACAAACCACGCATGAGCACATAACACCGACATCGAGCACTATTTAAATTAACCAGTAAACAAACAGTGACTTTATCGTTTAGTGTAAATAATTCATGCCGCCAACTTACTGTATAGAGTGAGATGTCACCAAAATCTCACCGAACACAAATATCTGTTGATAGGAGATACTGACAACGTACTGAACCAGTTCACACAATACAACAGATATTTAACAAATGTCAGCGTGCATAACACACCGATAACTCTCCTGCTTTCTCCTGCACACACACCCAGGCCAGTGTCGATCAGAGGCTGTTGAAGTGTTTACAGACAGACAGGGCAGATGAATAAGTTATAGTGCTGATGTATAATAAATGGCACAGCTTCGTTACACATTCTCACAATCAGGAGGGCATTCCAGAGGGCAGCTGGAGATGGACGCTGAGCTAACATCATCAACACGCGCCCTAACAAGTGATCCGCTAGCTGTTTAAACGCCCGCGGTCGGGCCTAGAAACCTTGCCATTGTTACCAGAGGGATTTGGACTGTTTGAAAAGGTTATAGCATACTATGTAAATATGTTGCCCATGAAGCAAATAGTATAGTAAGAGGATGGTACTTTGTGAATATTATGGTGATTCATTATTTTTTGTTACATTAACAGGGTTGTTGTTATTTTCTGTGCAACATTTGGAAATGTTGAATTCATTTTATATTATATAAACTTATTTATTTGTGCATTAATTTATTTATTTTGTATTTATTTATTTAGAAAATCATAAATCATCATAATCTTCAGAGTTCTTTGCATAACTTTTTTCCTTATGTTGGTCTTCTTTTCAATTCCAAATACTTTTTGCTTCCACTATTGAATTAGTTTGTTCATGTACAGGATAGTAAAATATCTTGAAAGCAACGTTTTGAGAAAAGGCCAAAACAACATTTTTTTATTGCTTTATTTTGCATTTTTATAATAAAAAAATCATCACAAATGTTATTTATCAGCATAACTATTTTCTTTTTAATTGATGTGATTTCAGGCTTCCACACGTTTGTTATGCAAGCAAAGATATTATAATATAATATATGTTGTACTGAATTAACATGTTCAATGTCACAAGTTTCCATAATTTGGATTAATTTGCCTAAAAAAAGTATATTTTCTCAATTGACATCACAACTTTTTCCTAATCCTAAAATGTTCGTTTAAAAGCATTTTAAATTGATGCCCAGCATCGCCCCAGACTTCTGTGTTTTGTCAGTTTGTCCCTGTTTTTATTCTCCTTTGATTGTCTATTGATACATTTATTTACAATTTTTTCTTCTTTTGTCTTTTACTGATATCTCCTGACAGGTTTCTGTTCCAAGAGAGATTTGAATCCTGATGAGTTTAAAGGATAAATAAGATTTACGAGTTATTTTTTGTTGAATATATGAATTTAGTCATCGGATGTCTTACGTTGTGGCATGCTCTTCTGTAACGGCTGCTCATTCTGTTGCTGTCTATGGCTGGAGTCTTTAATCTCTCAGCCTGCTGTTCTCACCCTTTCCTAATCCTCTTCACCAAAAGAAAAGTGGAAACTGATATTCTCTTCCCATCTGTCGGCGGACTAAAACTTCTCAAACGCTTGAACACAACATTTTCTTATAATACAACTGATGACAGTGTAGAAGTCAGCTTTTATCAGAGAAATAAAGAACGTTCAAAACACTTTCAACATAAGCACACATCAAACCAGTCTAACAACTGCGCTTTTGGGGGTAAAATGTCAAAGTATAGATTTGCATGTGAAATTCAATTTAAAGTGACAATTTGCACAGCAGTTTAAATATACATAGTCCGTTTATTTTCCTCAGGATGAGAAGAATGGAGCTGTTGTGCTTTCATCCTGATGAATATCAGTCAATCTGGATGATAAGGCTGCTTTGATGCGAGGTAAGAATCGTCCAAAGCTTCTTAAAAGAATTTCATGGGGGCTGAAATTATTTCATCAGACATGTTTTATTGGTGGGTGCTGTTGTGTTGTTTCTCTCTGAAAGTATTGAAACTGGAGCGCCGCTGTAGCACACCTGTGCAGCATCTTCAAGCAATCGGCAGTTTGTGTGTTTTTTTGAGGGGGGGAATTAGTACAGCATCTATGCCGAGACATTTTATTTGATACATTTTGACCTAAAGAGAGGCAATGGTGGCACCCATTGACTTGCATTGGTTTTCTGTCCGCACAATAGAAGTGAATAGGGACCGTCATTGTTCATTTACCAGCATTCCTTTAAATAACCTTTTTTTTTGCAGACGAAAGAAAGTCATGTGCATTTTTGATAACAGAATGTTCATTTTGGGGTTAATTAACACTATAAAGACAATGTTTATCCAAAAATGTCCTTATTTATTCACCCATGTTGTTGCAAACCTGCATGACATTTACTATATGTTTTATTTTTTACCTTTAACTTAATTGAATCGGCACTGAGAGTGTTAGTCAGTAACATTAGCTCTCATCCTTCATGTTGCACAATCTTATCCAGAATGTTACGGACCAATAACTTCAGTCGCCATTCACTTTAACTTCATAAAAAAAGAGCACTGCAAACTTCTTTAGAATTTGGAACAAGAGGGCAAGTAAATGCCGTTTTTGGATGAACTAACCCTTTAGAAATCTCGTTTTGTTGCCTAACAGCAAAGACCTAGTGTTTTAAAGTAGGGGTGTAATGATGCCCTGGGGGATATCGGGGACTGTAACTATCTCTATTACTTTTATAATCCTCTGTCTTATTCCACCCCCTCTGCCCTGCCATATGATGGGCGTCCAGGGGGCCTCTGCCCCAGGCATGCTCAGCCAGGGTCACGTGGGGCCCTGTCAGCTGGGAAGCCTGCCACCAGTTGCCTGGCCGAAGTGATGAGGCTTCAACCATTTCCTCACCTAATTAGACACTTAGTCTAGTCATTACACTACAGATGAGCAAGCACAGAGTGTATGTGGTGTTTTGGGTATTTTCTGAATGCCTGTGTGTTTATAGGTCGCTGTTGAAAGGAACCCATGTGTGAGGGGTGAAGAGGGTCAGCTGTGGAACAAGAAGTTTTTTTGAGAGTCGTTTCCCCTTTGACCTCGGGTCCTTATTTCTCAGCGGTGAGAACGGGGATATAATAAGAGCTACCGGCCTGTGTGAGCAGCTACAAATGCAGAACAAAACTGTGACGGCAGGAGTCCATGTGGAGCTGTTGTTCACGCTCAGATTCAGGTTCACTGCTTAATGGGCCTTTTATAGTCAGGGTGTGATCATTGCGAACGGCCTAATTTGCTTTTATTGTTGGGTTCAAAGTTGTCTTCGTGTTATTAGTATTCATAGATTTTCATGAGCAAACTGAGCAAAACTGTGTTTTATATCAAATGTCCTGCAAATTTCATATCAAGACCGTTTTACAACATATCCAGGGTTATTGTCGCTAACTTCAACTATCGGTGGGGGATTTCTATCGAAAATAAAATAAATCCATTGCTCTCTCGTCTCCTCTCAGGCTGGGACTCTAAACAGTGTTCTGTGCTGGTCTGTGCAGCCAACAATAGAACAGTTAGCATGCTTTGCTCGAACTTGCCATGGTGTCGGAACTAATACACGCTTGCAAAAACAATAATGGCGGAAGCCCCGGTTGGAAACGTTCAGATTAAGGGGAGGCAATATTATGATAAGAACCCCTAACAAAGTCAGAAAGGGCGCAAAATCTGACCAGCTTGTTTTCTTACAGGCTTGCAGAGATAGGCTCACCCATACAAAGTTACTGGGTTTTCAATTTTCGCATTTTCTGATCTGGTAGATGCGTCAGATACCCGATTATAGCACTTAAACAAGGAAGAATTCGGAAGAATTTTCATGAAAGGACCCCTTTAAATGTTGTTGTCATAATGTAGGCCCACTACAAGTTATAGATGGTTTCATCGGACGCATGCGCCTGGCCCGAAGTTAATTTACTGTTGTGTTTTAATATAACAACGTATTTTATATTCAATATATATTGATATTTTATTGTATATTAATTCCATTAAATTAAAACAACTCAACAGTTATTGAATCTTTGCGGAGCTCTACCGGAAGTTAAGTTTGGGCCACATTACATTTGTCTTTAAATAAACATAAAATCAACTGCAATAAAACAAATTAAGCATGAACAGCAAAATTAAATATAATAAAATTGATTCCAAAAATTATGTATATTTTTTATGAAGTATTAAATTGAAATAGTAAAATTATTAATAAAATATTAAAGTAATACAATGATATAGAAAGATTTCAAAAACTATAAAAAAACTATAAAAACTATAAATGTAAAAATTCAAAATACTTGTGTGCTTGTCTCAGTGTCTGCTTGTTTGGATTTATTTGATAATTTGTAAGTGTTTAATCAACACTAGTAACAATACTATGTTAGAAAACAACATGCATATCCACAGATACAGGAAACACATTTGTGTAACTTTTGTTTCAAAAAATACTTTAGTTAGTGAGAAATAAACTTCATGACTCGTTTCTCCTACATCAGTTTGGATAAAAGTTTTAACAGCTGGAAGAATGAGTTGAAAGAGCATGAGATCCTCTTTAGTCTTGATGCTCTAATCACTACCCTTGAGTTGATCCACAATCCATAAAACTCTCCCTCTATATCTAAACTTCATGTATAAATGGCCTCGGGGAGTTTATTTCAAATACTGTGGACAAAACAGAAAGAGTTTCACAATTAGAGAGAATGGCAAATTGACAATAAGATCATATCAGTTTTGTTTAAAAACCGCTGCGGCAGCTGTCACAGACGCTGGAGAACTTTGAAAGCTGTCACTTAAATGAGTCATATCATCTGTCTTTTCCGCATGCTCTTTTTGTGTACTTCACTCTTTGTGCGGGCAAACCGACAGTGTGCAAAGTTACACCCGCTGTCTTGCTGCGCGTGGCTTCTTGCATTGTCTTGGTTTTTCCTTTTGTGAAATATGGAACCGAAGTGTTGGCGGGCAATTTGAAATGTGCGTTTGAAGGGCCTAGTCCTCTGTCTGTTGTACAGTGTCATGTTTGTTTTACTATTGTTGGGCCCTCAGGGTGAGGTCGATTAACTGTAACTGTTGGTCGATTCATGTGTATCTTAAGGTGGGTTTAGTTCAGTTCATCTTTATAATCAAAAACCTTTGTGACTTTCAAAAAACTTTAAACCTTTTTATTTAAAGAGCTAATTTATAAAAAAATAAAAACAACTTTTAAATAATATATCAAAAAGCTGTCAGGGTTTATGTTGAGAAAATTATGATAACATTTATTTTTCGTGTGAACTTTTCCTTTAATACAAAATAATTTATAACAAATTATATGAATTATTTTATTAACATATAGTACCAATTTTTTTGATCCATTTTATTCCAGAATGATTTAAAGACCCACTAAAATCAAAATGATTTTTTTTCCTTTTGATTAAATGCATGTTAGCCTTAAGGACATCAATAGGCTGATATTATCATAAGCGCTGACAAAATTTGCACTTGCAAAAGATTTAAGCGTTAATAACTGATATGTGCGCTCAAACAAATCTAGAAATTCCATGACATCACGCTATATTTCGGCCTCTTGTTTAGATTTTTTGTACAATCTAAAATGCGCAAGAGTCCGTCCCCTTCAGTATGAAAGCCACTAAAGCAGTGTGTGATATCAGCCATATATATTTATAACTAGATGTCTCATTCAAGCACTCCAGGCACGTAGACGTGTCAGCCATTTTGGAACGGTCCACTGACGGCACTCACAGAGTGAGTTAGCACAACACATTAAATATTTTTTCATTATCATTCTCAGTCATCTTGCTCTTGAGTGTGAACGGACCAACTTGGCAGGGTTGCCAGATCTGTGAAATAAAATCATTCATCATTAACGTAACTTCCCTAGTCAAAATAACAGAACTTAACATTCATAAATGAAATCATCTTAAAAGAAAAATTAATCACAAAATCAAGACTGAGTTATTTTTTACTTACCCACATGATGCTCAACATGTTTTAAGACCTCCCGGCGTCTTCAGAACACAAATAAAGAAATTTTAGGCACAGATCACATCCAAGAGATTTCCAGGCCTCCAGAAAAGTACTTAAAAAAGTACTTCCAGAAAAGGCGTTGTTAAATTGGTCCATCTGCTCATAGTGAACAAAAAAAAACGAATAAAAGCTTTAATCGATATATCCTCCCCTGTCTTGTCGGTCTATGGTGCGCATTCACGAGAGCACTTCGGCGCATTCGGTGAGGGAAGACACCGGCGTTCTGACTGACAACCGGGAAGCGCAACCTTGTGTTTACAAACAGACGACCACTGTTAAAACCAGTAATTATCCGCAAACAATACTATACTATTGTAATTAATTGCAATAGTACAAAAACGCATTAATAATGATGTGCAACAAAAAAACGATGTTTTTAATTGATTGATTATAACAAATGAGATTTAAATAGTTATTTCAACCATTAAAATAGTCTGTAGTGTTCATATGACACTTGGGTCAACTGAGAGTAAAAAAAAAATCAATTAGTTCCGTATATTTTGATGACCTCTGCAAACTGTACATATATTAGCGTCCTTCAGTCAGTTTCTGAATGGCAGTACCTGATTGGTTTAAAAACTTGTACTGTGAGCAATGTGCTAATGTATGGCATTTTAGCTACAAACAAAGGACCTCGTGGTCTATAACTAAAAGTGATTATTCACAAATTTCGGAGATTCAGTCAGTTGTTAAAAGTGAGACTGGAATCGCTCCTGACCTGTGGTCAGTGATAAAGCGTTCTGATTAATGGCACTGTTTTTATTTAGATCCACTCATGCAGGTCTATTGAAGTTTGTGTCAATAAGCACTTATGCATCTAGCCGTTCTAGATTATTTGTGACCGCTATCGACTGGCCACGTGTAATTTGTCTGCTTTAATTGTAGTTTGCGGCTCGCAGGTGCTTAGCACAAAGTCCGGTTATGCAATAAACAAGTGCCTCCAGATCACCAGCCCTATAAATCCCAGAGCATTCCCTGTCGTCTACGGGACAAGGGGAGACATCTCCTGAGCATTGTCACCACATGGTCCCCGAAAGGAATCCGTCAAGGAACAGCTTTTCTGGGAGTTACGCCCCGGCTGGATCAATAAGTCTGTGGAGCACTTCCCAAGATGGATGACATAGTCCCTTCTTGTTAGCGAGACTCCATCACCCAGCCGTGATCTGGCATTACTTGGATCACAGAGCAAGATCCTGAGGGATCTGAGATTCAGCAAAATGCTGATCAGTCTTCAGTACTTGGCAGTCATTTACTGTTTATAATGAATGTTGGTGTTGACAATGACAGATCTAAACATCAGGGAATAGATTAGACCATGTGATTATAAGATTTTGGATGCTGAAAGTAGGGGTCAGTGAGTCTTGAATGAATCAGGGGTTGGAATTGTGGCTCTTTACCCAATCTTGTCTTTAATCATCAAATAATTTTAACATGTAACCTCAAACGTTCACTTACTGAGCATGAATATTGTATGCTGAACGCATTATACAGTAAGTTGCTTTAGATACATTTTTGGATAAAAACTCAATTAAAGCAACATTTACAGATACTTTTAACGCTTTCATGCACACATTCAGTTCACATAGCATTTAATAACTACAGATGGGGGATGGATATTCTGCGTATTTGGGGTGCTGTCACGGGGAGAGGGACGTAATGCTACGGTAAAATATGTTGGTGGTGAGGAGTTGGGGTGGAGGAGGGATGCTGTGAAATTGTAGAGAGAATGAGGGTAAGGCGTCTTGTCTGTATGTAGGGGTTTTTCTCCCAGGATAAAAGATGATTGGTGAGATTAGTTATTGGAAGCCAGTCGGGTTAATCGTCTGCACGTCCTCCCAAACTTTGTAAATAAAACTTTCGAAAATTAAAAATTTGGTCCAGACAATTTTCAGGAGATTTTCTTTTTTTCTGTTTTTATTGTTCGTAAGGTATGTAAAATGTTTCATTTTTTCAGATGTACACTTGAGTGGACAGTTTGCATTTTGTTTATTTAAGAGATACTGCAGTGACGTCTATCCATAAAATGGTTAATGAACTGCTTCCAGATTTGTTTTTGTAGCGTTTTTGTACGTTAATTAAAATTCATCTTATAAATAAAAGGGTAATAATAAAATCTAATAAATCAGGGTAATATTTTGGCGGCTGGGTGACAGAAAAAAACGTAAAATTATATTATATACATATATACATGTTTTTTATATTATTGTACACCAAGCTTTTTCACTGTGGTGAAAATAAAACACGAAAATTCCATAAAATAAAAGTTTTACTAGGGCACAATATACTATATAAAAACGATATAATTTTTTCCTACATTTTTATATTTTTTTTGCACTGCGTTGTGTTTATGAGTTTACAAAAATATCCGTAAAATAAACCAAATTACTGGCAGAAAATTACTGGTACATTTTCTGTTATTTTTTAAAAGCGTAGGCCACAGGTGTAGGTAGTCATATTATTGATGGGAAGTGTTTACATAATTATCACAATCTGTCCAAAAACAATAAATACAAATACACTACAAAAATTATATGTTTGTTTTAACCAATTGGTTGGGTCAAAGCGGGAAAAACCCAACTGTTGTATTAAAGATGACCATGTACTGTAAACCCAAACAAACCCAGCACAGTTTTATGTACCCAACACTTGGATCCGTCCCTTTTTGACAAGATTAAGAACTACCCAGAAATGTTAGAGTGCATTATGCTTTAAAGTTTACATTGAATTTTATAAAAAATAATAAACAAAAGAATAGGCTTGTGAAGATCTTTCAATACCAACTTATTGTCTGGCCTCCTTAGAAAAGAACATGTCATGTTGTCATAGTGATTCCTATCACAGCAGGTGTGAAATATAACCCGGGTGGCATGTGTACACACTGAAGCCAGTCAATCTCAATATGCATAACAATTCAGAGCAACATAATTGCCATGATAATATTGTTGGAACGATGGCAATAATCCAGTTTGATGAGAGATAAAGATTAAATCCCACAGAGAAGCCAAAAGAGGAACTGCAAGCACATCTCAGTCATTCCCTGGAACACCCTGACAGTTCAATGTAAACTTTTATGCAAATATGTTGGTTGATAACGTTTTTTGGGGTCTCATTACCTTTATTGTAGTTTATTTAGCTACATGTTATCTGAATGTTTCTTGTTTGGCCGATGGGATAATGTCGTCTGATGCCAAAAGATTTGTCATGAGTCAAGTCTTGGCCAAAGAAGAGTAGCAGTTTGTGATGTCTTTATTAGCATTAGTGTTTATATTAAATGACACAATGTACATTAAATATAAATACACTATTGAAATCATATATAGTTTGTGGCTGGTTCCAGCTGTCTCTAAACACCTTCTGGTAAGACAGTAAGAGAGTCGCCCGTCGGCACAGTTCATTTATTGATCATGTGATGGCAGGATAATGACACTAGTGGCTCAATAATGAGGGATTGATGAGGAGACCTGCAGAGTGTCTGTATAGACACAACAGAATGGGGTTAAGCATACAACCCGTGGAGGGCCGATGACTTCAATGAACCTTACACACAGAATGGAGTGCAGAACAGTCAGGGGCCAATAAAGCATATGCTGAGCTGGTGTCTAAAAGCATTGTGTGGTTATCTGACACACCTTTTATTCGTGCTTGCCTCACTAACCGTTCCATCTCCACCCAAACATGTCTGTCATTAGCATCTGTTTTTGTGTATTAAGCCTAAAAAGAGAAACTTTACTTTTAATCTGCATGTGAAATGCTTTTGGAGTATTTTATGTTTTGGGATTGGTTGAACACATCTGGCTTTAAATGAAAATGTATAGCTTAACTTGAATTCTTTAATCATTAACCCTATAAATTTGTTAGTTTGAAGTGGGTGTTATTTATTATAAGGTAATATTCAAACACAATATCATGATAGTTTGTTACTTTTTTACAATGGCGAATTCATGAATTCCTACGATGTCTTTCGTACATTTTTGTACGATTTGGTTTTGCGCCAGTAGATTTAGGGGATGGGCTTCAAAGTGGCATTTTTAAATAAGTGTATATTTTTGTACGATTCACATACGATTTTATACGAATTAGTCATTAATAACATAGTTACGAAATACAAAATCCTGTGGGATCAGGCTGGATATTCCTTGAACCAGAAGTTGGGAATTGAATTGTTTAGATTTATTTCTGTGAATGCTGAAAGTTTCTATCTTTGTTTTTTATTCTTTTTTGTCTTGCATTTAAATGCATGTTGAAATTTCAATATTGTTTTTTGTTAAATATTGTTAAATATTATTAATTGTTGAATACATTATTGAATGTAACTCTACATCCTTGCTTCATTTAGTATACCAGTATTCATGTAAATGCAAATTAGCCCTCTCCTCCATTCAGTCACATGAGCTCGGACATACACCATACTTACATCGCATCCTAACCAAACGCGATGCGATGAGAGATTTAGTCTGTCCATATTGAACACGAGAAAGAAACGCCAGTTGCGCAGTGCTGTAACTCTGATTAACATGGAAAAAGATACCTTTTATCTCGTGTCCTTGCATCTCATTGCGTTTGGTTAGGACAGGGTGTTAAAGTTACAGTTTAAAACCGCCGCAAGAGGGCGCACGAGAGGGCGCATGCATTTGTCCACGACACATTTGATCGGGTATGACGCCATTGACAGGCGACTGCACAGCCCTGTGTCACTCTTCAGAATGACGTTTTTTTCTCACAATTTACAAGTAGTTGGAGATATTGTAAGTATTCAGCTAATCAAAATATATAACACCAGCCTAGTGGTTTTTGGATATTTTACTGCAAAATTGTTACAAACTGCACCTTTAAATATATATGGCTCAAATCTGTTGGCGTGATTGGTTACAGATTTATGATATCATAAACAGAGCCAGTGTCAAACTGCATTTTTAAACTGTCTTTGGTAAACTGCGGTATGATGGAGAAAATACTCCGCAATGTTGTTTGATTTTTATCACAGAGGGACTTTAAAAAATTTGCACTACCAACAGAATTTTGAAAAATAACTACCCCCTCTTTCTGATATTAGTTGGAAGAACAGATAGTCCTGCCTCAACTTTACATGGTTGAGTCAGTAATGTGCCGTTTGACTCTCATACAAACAAAGCAACATTTTGAAAGCGCCAGTACTATAATGTACTCATGCTTTAGGAAAAACAAACAAGTAGGACAGTTTCACTAATGTGTGAATGAAATGAACAACGTCCGATGGATTGACAAAAGGTGTCACATTAAAGGTCAAATTTGGCCTTCTAACAAGACTCAAAACTTCTGGACCTGTGTGGCTGTTACTTATGGGGGCAGACAGCAGAGAAAGAGAGAGAGAGAGAGAGAGAGAGGTGGAAATGATTCACTCTGCTGTCTATGCAATATTTAAAACCCTCAGCCTGGGTCCCATTAATGGAGGCCTTTCGCTGCTGTTTTCTGCCTCTCACTCAAGTTCAAAAACCCCTCTCTGACATGAATTACATTTACATCTCTCCAGACTGGACTCATAAGCAGCTATTCAAGCTTCTGCGGTGAAGCAGAAAATGATTTTCAGTCTTATTAATAGTGAAACTGCTCTGTGAATGTTTTTTTCTGCTTTTGCGTTGTGAGGACTTGATGCAAAACACCATTCCGATGTGATCTTCGATCTTCCTATAAACCGCTGGCTGAAATTTCGTTGACTGACACTATAATGCTATTTACTTTAAATGAACAAACTCAATAACTTGTGTCAGTACCTAAATTAGTGTTTCATTTTTTGTGTCCACACTTTGAGCCCCATCTAGTGTTACCAAAGCAGCATCTGTGGATATGCATGCAGGCGCTGGTGTGGCAGCATGTCATGTCCACGCATGGATTCATTTTTGATGATGCTCAGCGAGTCGGTTCACTCAGCTGTCACAGTTTTGACAGGCGGCCACGATGAGCTACGTCAACTTGTTTTCAATTTACAAGCACCAGCACCACAACTTCACAACCAAACGTGTTGATTCACTCCCCCGCCAATACCATTTTAATATTACAGTGCAAATCCGCTGAGAGCGATGACATCGTAAGAGATCATTAGGCCCGGGTTGATGGACAAGTCATGTGATTTTCTTCCACCGAAATCCACAAGGCAGTGACCTCAGCACCCAGTCTTGATCTCGGGCCTTCGGCCCCGTTCTTTTGAGACTGCCGAACAAGTGGCTCTTGGTGTTGTGGAAGAGCGCGACTTTAATATTTAATACTTCCTCTTTTTTTGTCCTCCTCCTGCCCTTCCCTCACATAATCCTACGGTTCCAATGCCCTGCAGCTATGAGTGACAGAAAAGGCACATGGTGCCCTATGAAAAATGTATCTTCAGAAGCCGACACTGTATGGGTATTTTACTACAGGGACGAGGTTTGATCTTGCGATGAAATAAATATGTTTCTCTGGCTTCGTGCCGTAGCAGGTCATGCTTCGCGGGATGCCTGCGCAGGTGTCGAGTTGGACTTATGTAACACAGGATACTCTCTGTGCTGGAACAAAGAGGCTCTCAGTCTCCATCTTGGTTCGCAGACGTATTTAAGGATGGTTGTTTTGAAGCATTGCTTTTTAAACTGAATACAATGCTTTGGGAAGCGATGGTAAGATTCAACAAAGCAGTGAAGTCTATAGTGAAAGGCTGTCACAGATTATAGTCCACTTTGGAAAACGTAAGCAATGCTGATCCAACACTGGTCCAGAAGAACCGTATCAAAATGTTTAACAAATATCCTAAAGATTTTATTATATGTGTAAGATTAAAGCAAAAATAAATCAAACTGCATCCGGAAGTGCTTTTGGATCGGAGTTCACATTTTGCGAAGTGGTCTATACTATCGAGATGTAGATCCAAATCTATATACTAAGTTAACTGTACTTAAATGGTATTTAACCCAGCGTTAAAATTCGCCTCTATCTAATTGTTCAATCATTGCTTAAAAAACTTCTGTCAAAAGAGCTATTTTGAGAAATGTCCCAGTGGTTCTGTTTCCATACAGTGGAAGTCAATTGGTTCCAGTGTTGTTTGGTTACCAACTCTCCTCAAAATATCTTCTTTTGTGTTCTGCAAAAGATAGAAAGTCATAGAGGTTTCAAATGACATGAGGGCGAATAAATAATGACGTCACTTTCATAACATCATTTTGGGGTGAACATTCCCTTTAATTCCCAATTCATGTTGTTTCCTGTCCTCATATCGTAACATATAAGTGCCTTCAATCTTAACCCCACTTTGAGCTGTTCATACACACACGCACGTGCACCTGTTCATGCTCTCTGTGTGAGTAACTGTCTCAGAGGTGCTCTAAAGAGAGAGCGAGTGGAGGAAGATGGAGAACAAACGAGGGCTCTAATGGATCTGTGCTAATGGTGCTGGAGCGATTAGAGCAGGAAAGACTCACATGATGGGACATCCAGTCTTATAAACCCTCACAGGCTCAATGTGCCATGCATCTAGAACTTGGAGTGAATAGGAGCACGTGCTCACATTTACCTGTGCAAAATTATTCAGCGTTTCTATGTGTATGTACGTTATACTTTAAATAATCAGTTTCGCAAACTGTCATGTGTTCATTTGGTACCTCTCAAGATTTCAGGGAGGAAAGGAGGAGTGAAATACTATCTGTTTGTTTACATGTGTGTGTGTGTTTGTTTGTGTGGGGGGTGGTCTTAATTAAGCAGCACACCCTAATGTTGACAATCTGTACTGTGATGAAGAGTATCTCAGTGGGACTACTGGAGTGATGTTAATGAAGAGAACATCAGGTGCTAATTAGCCCACATTAAATGTCACTAATATAAACATGGCTGTTTGCCAAGTGTGTTGTACAAGAAAGAGGTAACTTTGTGTTTTTACACAGACCACTGATATCTGGGGGACTACTGCCATCCGGTGGTGATGGAGGAGTAGGGTTGTTGGTTAGCCTATGGTCTTCTGTTGATGGACCAGCACAGAACATCTTATGTATCAGTGAATGCTGATGTCAGATATGTTATTGACAGCTGTGAAGGAACAGTGGATAAATACAAAGAGAGCTATGCTTTAGAAGTTGCGTATACACTAAACTGATGCTTTAAGACACTTGAGTGAAAGGTTATCATTAAATGCTATTTAAGAGGAATAGTTATTTTTTATAGTTTCGCCAAAGAAAAAAGCAGAAAAGAGCTTTAAGAATGTTTTTAATAATAAAAGTATTTTAGGACTCAGAGTTCCTATTTAAGAAAAGAAGAGAACTCATTGGGTGTTGTTCAAAATGCAATATTGTCAGGGTGAAATGAAAAGAACCAGCTTAAAAAATGACAAAATAACATTTTTACAATGAAGATAGAATAAATATACAGTATTATATACTGTAAAATGTTTTTTCAAGGCTAGTTCTCTTTGTCATAATTTATAGTTTTGATGAGTTTGCTATTATTTTGAAATGTGGGAACAATATTAAGAATTGGTAAGTGATGTGTTCTAAAACTTTTGACCGTAATGTGTAAAGACACTCATATATAAGCATGTTATTTATAGCCTACTTGTCCTCAGTTGGTACCAAAATTTTAGGGGACTTGGATTCCCTGATATACCTTGGGCCTCCCCTTACGCCTATAGACGATTTCAGCGGCAATAATATAAACAGACATTATGGTCCAACGTTAGCTTCCGGTCGAACTATTCATTTAGTACAATTCATATACAATAAAATATTGATATAAATTAATATAAAATAAAATAAATTATAATTGTAACCAACAACAGACCGGAAGTTCCCTTTTGGGAAGGCACTTACGTCCGACAAAACCTTGTACATGAGTGCATTTATTTGTTTAATTAAACTAAAATCGATGATAAATATTTCATTTATTTTCCTGTTAATTACAAGCCAGGTGTAAAATCCTAATTTTCCTTCACAAGAGGTTTGATTTTGTTTGTGTTTAAGCGTTTTAATAAGGGCTGTCAAAAGATTAATCGCGATTAATCACATCCAGAATAAAAGTTTGTGTTATCATTATATATATATATCTGTGTACTGTGCATAATCATTTTTTATTTATTAACACACACATCCATGCACATATTTAAGAAAAACCCAAAAAGTAATAATCTTTTATATTTAATTTCAATTATTGGTAAATATAAATAAATACATGTAAATATTTCCTCAATATGTATACATGTGCATGTGTTTGTATTCATTAGCACAAAATTAATATGCTCAGTACATAGACATATGTAAGGTAAACACAAACTTTTATTCTGGATGCGATTAATCGCGATTAATCTTTTGACAGCCCTAGTTTTATTTTTTTTATTAAAATCATTTCTCTGATAACTCACAGACCTACAATCATATATTACTGGATATTAATTCTAAATTGTAAACGACCCAAAGCCTGCCTTTTCTCTTTTCTCCACACACAATGAAATCAGATGACGGCCCATCATCTGCCAGATCCCTCCCACTTGAATCCCAAGGGGGGGGGGGCTGCATGTGCAAAGGGGGTGTCCAGAGAGGGAGGCGGCAGGTCATTGGATCTTTAGATAATCAGTATGGGCTAATGACCCCTCCAGAGAGACCGTGTCTAATCCATTGAGCCTTAGGGAACACTTCTTTCTACTTCACCATCGCTACTGAATACTGAAAGTGCGGTGCCCACATGCGCTGCAGTGGGGGGTGTTTACATTTAAAAACAATCAACATGTCTTTACTGCAAGAGAGGGATGCAATAACACTGGGGTGTCCATGTTACAAACAAGAAAACTGCCAACATCAAATGAGCAACAGCTAAGGTCAACTAAGGTTGCAAAGCAATAAATGTAAAACACTTTTCTTGTTAAAATATAGTTACATATATGTTACAATAAGTATATCTTACAAAATAAGCTTGTATGTTATAAAAAACTCCTTAATCATGGTTCGACATGTTGTTTGACATAATGTTAACAAGCCTTATGTCTAGGCGACAGCATAGTCAAAGAAGTTTTACAGGCATTTTCACAGTTTGCGTTGTTGTAAAAATACATTTTAGCCGAGAAATAAGAATAAAAATAAGGTAAAAAAAAATAGACAGCTATAGACGCTTTTTATCGGACGCACGCGCCTGGCCCGAAGTTAACTTCCGGTCTTTGTTTGTTTATCAGTCTGGCTAAGGGCTCCTAATATAACTATTTAAATATTTTATTTTTATTCATATTAATTTATATGACTATTTTGATGTATAATAACTGTATTAAATAAACAATTTGTTGAATTTTATTATATGTTAATTTGAATAAATAAACAAATTGTTGAATGAGTCCTTTGTGGCATTTAAGTTTAGCCAAGTAACGGTTCTTTTACTGGTAACCCAAAATAATACTAGCTAGAGATACTTTTAACTTGCTATTTTATGTAATTTAGTAGTTATTTATTCTGTTTGTCATCAGAAATAATCTGCAGGAACTATATTTGTCGTTAACGTTTGTTTATGTTGTTGCTTTGAAACAATCTATACAACAGATGTCAGGGTACACAGTTTTTTGAGGAGTTTAAATTAATGCACATTTTTGCATTAAACAAAATATAATTTCGCCAAACTGTGTTTAAGTACGCTTTCAGTTATATTCAGTTAAGACAGCTCAAATATTAATTTTAGTAGGGAACTCGCCTTAAAGTTTGTCTATGAAACCGGCCCATATAGGCTACTCTAAACACATTTTCAACTCGTGTCTAATGAGACTTGTGCACTCCATAGCATCACATTAATGCAAAACAATATTGAGATTGTCATTTAAAGTATCTTGTTTTAGCTAAAATAATCGTCAAAGTAGACCAGCCTCTGTGCCAATATTTGAACGTAGGTGTGAGACAAACTAACCCTTCTTATAGATTAGACAGCAGGGCGGACTGACCGGTAGGACATCCGTCCAGAACGGCCGTCTCAGGAGGAGATTGGGCGGACGTATTATAAACGCGAATGCACATAACACGAAAGCATTAGCGAGTAAGACATGTGTGCATGTAACGCAATGAACACATTACAAACAACACTACCATCCCACTACTCTCCCTTCGACAGAATAGATGGAGGGCCGATGCCACCGAACACCATCGACACCCCAGTCCCCCTATCAATCCCCCCCAGCCCCCTATCAATCCCCCACATCCCCCCCGTCGACAGAATTGTTGGATGGTCGAATTTGCTTACCAGTCCACCCCTGCTAGACAGACTCCTTGTTCTTTACTTGACAGCAAACCCTTATGACAAAATGTATTGAAAGAGACAGCTGATTTTTCTAAATAAGACGACTAACACACTGAAACACCAGCTAATCAATACTCAAGTGTCTGGCGGCAATGATCTGCTTAGAAAAATTCGACATTGAAGGAGAATGTGGATCAGTCAGTCACTTGACGCTTCACAGCAGATCAACCAGTTTATCAAACCGCGTGCCCTCACTCTGTGCTGTTTTTTTTAAATTTCCTTATTTATTTACAAATAACACATAACTGAAGCGTGACATTACGCATGTGTCTGTTTCTGATCCTTTTCCCGCACATTTTATCATAGATGTGCGTTTTTTATTATTTGAACCTCCTCATTAGCACGTTTTAAATGAATCATTAACTGAGAGATACTGTAAATCTGAGTTTTAAATAATGGAGCAACAGAATTAAAGTTCATCTAGATTTAATATAAATTCAAACCTGGATCAATCGATATCTTCAATGTAAACCTGATTATTTTTAAACAAGGTTTACAGTTTGGTGAAACAGAATTATTAAATAAACCTCAATTTAATCTATATTTAAGACTAATCCTTGATGGTGCAACCCTAAATCTTACGGTATGTGTGAACAGCTAACATTTCTTTTCAGTTTGACTTTGGACGTAAAACCCCTTTTTTGCTATTGCATCACACTGTAGAGCTTCTGTAATACAGTTTAAGGTCAGAATTTTTGTCAAACGCCCAAAGAGAAAGTGAATAGTTTCCTTTGATGAGCACAAGCACAAGCATTTCATTGCTATTGTTTTCCAGCATTCATGTGGGCTGTCTGATTGAAGCATGTTCTGAGAGTTTCTGAATGGTATGAATTGAACACCAGTACCCGTCTCAGGAATGAACAGCCTTATTGTACATTTCAAATTAGTTTTGGCACAAATTTGTACTGTTGCAATGCTTGTCAGTTGGTTTGACAAGTTGACTCTTGGTTCCCTTCAATACAAATTAGCAATGATTCGTGTAAGAACAGTTTCTTCGTTAAACAGTAGAGGGTGGTGTCAGCTTTATAGAACCAATTCTAAAGAAATGAGTAGACTCCTTCTGTTTAATTGTCAAGAAATTTGAAACACAGTCCTCACATTTTTCTATCCATGATTCTAAAAGTTAAGTGATAATGGTAATGAATTTAAAGGGACAGTTCACCCAAAAAAAAATATTCTGTCATCAATTCAACTTTGATTTGATCCGAATCTGTACAAACTTCTTTGTTCTGATGAACACAGAGAAAGATATTTAGAAGAATGCTTGTAACCAAACAGTTCTTGGCCACCATTGACCACCATAGTAGGAAAAATTGCATTGTTCTGTTGAACACAAAAGAAGATATTTTAAAGAATGTAGGAAAGCAAACTGTTCTGTGGCACTCTTGACTACCATTGTAATGTTTCCTATGGTAGTCAATGGTGGCCAATAACTGTTTGGTTACAAGCATTCTTCCAAATATCTTTCTCTGTGTTCAACCAAACAAAAAAAGTTATACAGATTTGGAACTAAAGATTGAATAATTCATGACAGTATTTTCATTTTTGGGTGAACTATCCCTTTAAAGCTAATCCAATTAGCCAGCTAGCTAACACTCACTTCCAAATGCTAAGAGGAAATAATTCATCTCTTACGTCCCAATATTTGTCCAAATATTTGCAAACATTAGTACATAAGTAACCGATCAATTATATAAGTATGTATCCCTGTCACCGATAAAGTTGTATAGTATTCAAATTTTAATAATATATGAAAAATATAAGGAAAATGTTATCCTGATAAAATCCTTACAAGGTATTTCTTGTTATGCTGTATTCTCATTCAAGACAATGCGTTCAAAACATGTGAACGTCAAATCTGACTTTTGTCTGTTCTCCATTCAAAACAATATCAAACAAACAAAACAAATCATGTTTTCTGATTTGACTTTCCACTACGCAAGATTCACATGTTTTAAACACGCATGTCCATGGGCTAAAAAAAACAATACTGAAGACACTTAATGACATCAGTTTATACAACAAACTAACATTTATAAGCTTCTCTTGCCTTTTTGTGGATTAACTTGGTTATGAAAAGCCCTTTGTGATCATATCCTCACAGCATTACGTGATACTGATGTTTATAATTCAATCTGTTATAAACATGTCTTGGGTTTACTAAGTCAGGATAGATAAAGCGCAATCAAACACAAAATTGTACAGCAAAATGAAAAACGAATTAGATAAAAGACACACTACACATTTTGTTAGATCAAGTAATGTCAGTTAAGAACATTGCAGTTCTATGAAGTCCGTGCAATACCACGATAAAAGGGATGCTTCTTTGTTTTAAGCATATTTTGCATTATTGGGCGTTCCCAATACACATGCCGTGCATTGTTTTATAATGAAACTCTTTCTCAAGAAGGTTTTTTGAGGAGGCTGAGGTGTGGCTCGGATTTGTTCTTTACATTGTGCAGTTGAATGGATTCAGCATTTTATTAACATTAAATGGGTACAACCCAAGGGTGGTGTATTCGTGGACATGAAGTTCAAAAGTTTAATACATGACATCACATTACCATGGCAACAAATCACACAGTTTCAATGGATTATACATTAATAATTTAAATAGTAGTCTTTCATATAAGTTTAACTTCAGATCAGAGGATATTAAAATGACGAGCACAGTAATATCAATAACTTATCATAAATAATAGATTTATAATAAAAAGTTATATTTTTAGTATTATATCATTCATATAGAACATTATATATAATAAATACTAAATGAAAAATGCACACGTTTTGAGGTATATTAAACAATTGTTCATCATACTTATTTTATAAATATGTTTTATAAGTCCAAACTTTTGTTAAATAAATTATTTATTAATTAAAATATTTGAATACATATTTATTCAATACTCAAACACCGAACGATTCAGAGGTTCATTTTCAATGTTAATGTACAGCGCATATATCTCTTACTAAAAAGTTATACGTGTTTTTGTCGTCATCTTTTCTGAGAACTAAAAGGTATTTCATGAGTGTTCACAGTACAAAGCGTTTTGTACCTGTAATATTTTAAATACCCTTTACCACACA
This sequence comes from Triplophysa dalaica, assembly GCF_015846415.1. Lineage (NCBI taxonomy): Eukaryota > Metazoa > Chordata > Actinopteri > Cypriniformes > Nemacheilidae > Triplophysa > Triplophysa dalaica. The sequence continues at coordinate 13,628,217 of NC_079560.1, read as the reverse complement.
TGTAATTGGCTTTGTTGAAAGTATGTTCCATACTACACATGTTTGTCAGCGGTCTTGTAACCATTAGGAATGTTCACACACATTATTTGTGAGTCTTCATGAAGTGTTCACATTCTCAGTCTGACAGATTTAATGCACTGGTATTTCTATGTTGTGTATGAGTTCAGCAGGTACAGGAAGAAGGCGTGGTTCTTTTGCGATGTAAAGTTTAGGGTACAAGAGGGCTATGTCTTAAGGTGTATGCTTAAATTTCCGAAATTACTTTAGTAAACAAAATGTAATTGTGCAAACCAACTTTTTTCATTACAAAATTTATGAGTTTGACTGAACTATAAAAAAGAGCAAAGATGGGAACTACTTCAATTTTGTTTAAAAAGCATCTTGGTGAAACCCGAAGAAGCAGTTTGAAAGAAAGAGCAAATTCTTGGCAAAAGGGGACCACACAGAATACTCTAAAATGTAAAGTATTTTTTGCAAAAGTTGCAAAATAATACTCGTAGTTCCCTTTGTGTTATTCCACAAAGCTTACTATTAAAAAAAAGTGGAAAATATGAATAAGTAAGTAAGTGTTCTTATTATACAATATATTAAGTTATACTAGCCTAATATTCAGGCCCATGTCAATATTAACACGGATGCACATTTTTTATAAAGCCGCAAATATTTTTTCTTTCTTATTTTCTGTATCTTACTGCTTTGGTAAATTCTTAATCTTCATTTTCTACATTTTTCTCTCTATTTTAAATCTCTTGTTGCATATGAAATTAAACTTGAAACTAAGGACAAAACTCTATTGACTAAACTCAAATGCGACTACATTATATGAACCATTCAACACATTGTTTATTTAATACAATTATTATACAAAAAATATTATAAACTAAAATGAATATAAAGTGATTCAAATATAAATTGTTATATTAAAAGCCACTATCCAGACCGATAACCAAACACACAGGAACAGACGAGATCTTTTTTGTATGTGGCTATGGTAATTATCTCACTGTGTGTAAGTGTGTGTCTGCACCTCGTCCATCTGCACCTGCCGAAGTTTATGACCCAACAGCATCAGTGCAAGGGGTATACATGCCTGGGCAACACAACAATGAACTAAGAGGTCTGTGTGCGTGTCCGTGTTGTGAGGACCTCCCAATGGCCGTTTCAATGAAAACAGCTAAATAAAGAGAAGAAATACGTATTATGTATTAGTATTAAATTCTCACAATAGTTAAGCTCTCCGTATCACAATACGTAAATACTTGTAGTTGAATACAGAGAACAATGCTTCCACAATATTCACAGCAGCTCATGCTTCTCTAAAGTTGACTTGTCTGATGTCAGATAGTCTTGCGTCAACAGCGCCCGTCAGTAGGTCGTGTTAATGCTGTCTTGTCATTGTGGGCACAAAGACGGCTCAGTTTTCTATAGCTTCTGTCTCCCAAAGAGGGTGACCCAACCGAAACCACAGCCTGAAATATCCTGTTATCCTACGATGTCATTGCCAAGATTTTCTCTCCAGAATTGCGGTTGAACCTATGACAATCGTCAGCATGTGAAAGACGTATGCAAAGCGAAGTGCGCATGATCTCAGCATGCTCACCTGAGGAGTTTTCCATATGCGCTGGGACTAGATAATGTTAGGGACTACAGTGGCCGTTTAAAATGATTGTCCTAACAAACATAGAAAGTTTCTGTAACGTTAGCAGTTGGGTAATTTCTTTCGGGAACCAAACATTTTGTTTAGGCTAAAATAAGTTTTAACGGGATAGTTAAGCCAGAAATGTCATTCCAAACCTCTATGACCTTCTGTCTATTGCAGATGTCAAAAACATTATTTTTGAAGAATGTTGGTAACCAAAAAACACTGGCACCCATTAACTTTCAAAACCATAGAGACATTTCTTTAAATTTCTTCTTTTGTGATCCACAGAAGAAATAATCATACATGTTTTGAACGACATGAGGGTGAATAAATGATGACTAAATTTGTATAGTACTTCATATTTAAGCTTAAAGTACTTCATAATATGCTTTAAATGCTGATTCACTCTTAATGTTGTTCGAATTAGTTTCAAAAATCTGAGATCGTAAATTTTAGGATCTGCCTTGTACAACATATAATTTACATATAGACTAAACATAAAACTGAATCTATGGCCCAAACTATTAGAGTATATGGCCTAAATAGGTTCAAAAACTCTAAATGGTAACAATAAATTTGGTGGACATTTCAGACTTCGACTAACATTGTCACCGGGAAGGTTAGAGTCACACAAATCCCAAAATATCACAAATTTTAGTTTAGATCTGTACTTGAATTTAGCTGGTATATTTTTTTTGTGTAAAGGATTCGTTCACTCATTTCTATAATCTTAATAATTTAATAAGGTGTGCTGTAATTTTAGATTAATCAATAAATTTATCAAAAATACATGTAAATATCCTTCTCAAAGTAAATACTTTCATAATACTGATCATTGTTCCTCATACCAGTAAATATGGTAAATATCCTTCCTGTGAATTAAGGAACAGAAACAAAAAATGTCAAAGTCGGAAATTAACAGAGGTTTTGGGGAGAAAAAAGTACAACAAGGTGAATAAAACTGCCCTCCAAATTCAAGATAAAGTGGGAAAAACGTCCCCTGCATCATTAAAACTAACTACAACAGTCGTAATCTAAATAAGATTAGGTGAAAATGAATGAAAGTATATGATCGCATTACATTTTGCTCTGCTACCAATCACACTTCATTGTATGAATATACTGGCCAATCAGAGGCGGTTAGTTGATTCAACGGTGAAGAGGAGTTGTCTTGAAGTGCGCCACGCTCCCAAAGTTTATCATAAAGGACTGCGTACAGATACGACGTAAAAATTGAATTCATCATGTAGAGTATTCAGACTCTTTCATGTATAACCTGAATTTTTAGTTTTAGTGATGTTGAATGTTCTTTGATTGTTTCTATGTCTTCTGATTGAATAATTAACTGTTTTGATTTACATGTCCCTAAGAAAATAAATGTGCACTTTGAAAAAAGCGCAAATCATCAATAAAATCATCCATAAACTCTCTTATTTTGTAGCGTGTAAAACATTTTCATGTATTCTAATATTTGAAAGTAATAATCAAAACAAGATTACAACATCAAGTGCAATAATCAGTTTCACATTTTTTATATCGTTGTCCTAGGAATGAGTATGTTCTTTTATAACATCTGACTCTGCTCTGATTCACCTCAGTTTAAAGTTACTACTGACAAGATCCACCGGCACTGCACAGATTAGTTCTGAATTCCATCAATTTTCTACTCGTTCTATCCTTGAAAAAATATTGTGTATAATGTGGTAGGCTATAGGAGACCAGTTTTAATGGCTTATGCTTCTTGTTTTCCTTATGTTGTTCCAATTGCTTCCATAGTTTAACTCATTTGTAAGTCGCTTTGGATGTTAAAATGTTATGTAAAATGTACTGAACTGTTTGCAAAAGAGAAACCTGTGACCTGTACTAACATATCCACTGCCTACAACTTCCTTAAAGGATAGTTCACCCAAAACTGTAAATTCTGACATCATTCTTAAATTGTTCCAAACCTGTTTAAATGTCTTTGTTCTGTTGGACACATAGGGAGATATTTGGAAGAATCTCAGTAACCACACAGATCTCACCCCCCTTGACACCCAAAGTATTTAATATCTTAAATACTATGGCAGTAAATGGGGGACGGGATCTGCTAGGTTACTAACATTCTTATAAATTTGGTCCTCTGTGTTCAGCAGAAAAAAAGAAATGTATACAGGTTTGAAATAACTTGAGTGCGAGTAAATGATGAAAGAACTTTAATTATCGCGTGAACTATCCCTTTAAAATCAAAGCCTACACAATGACACAACTCTGAACTTAAAGAAACTAACCTTGTATTCAAACTAGTTTCTGCACATTTCTCATTTATGCGTTAGAGTTTTTATAATTCAGATGATCTTAATCATCTTGACGTCTTTGATGCTATCTACTGACAAACTGAGTCATTTTAAAGATGCATGTGTCACCAGTGAGACTTTTAAAGTCACATTTCAATCAATTTCTTCCTGTATAACCTCATTTTCCTTCTGTGTCAAATCGTTGACCACTAAAAACATTCTCTCGGGGATGTTTGAATCTGAGTCTCATACTTTGGTCACTTGAGTTATTCTGCTCAAATCAACATTCAATGTCAATTCATACCTTTTTCATATGCAGCTATGTAACAAGCAGTACACTGTTAAAAAATGTTGCTGTTATGGCTTTCACAAATCAGCTTTTCACTACACGATATCTCCAAATGGATTCACAGTAATTATATAATCACCGTATCAATTAAAATGTTTGTACAGATTTAATAATAATGATATTCGTCAAATTAATATTGAATTTTGAACTTTTTGGCCAATAACTCAGGGCCAGTAAGAGAGTTTGTTACTATATTTGCTTTAACAGAAAAATTTAAAATGTGTGATTTCTTATTATTTATAAATGTGCTGATTTATTTACAATATTATCACATGTGTAATATTAACATAATCGATTGCTGCTTTACTGTCAAATCATATTAAATTTATATTATATTAATTCAATTCACGATTATTTGTATAGCGCTTTTCGGTTTACCAAATTGCAAAGCAGCTTTACACAAGTAGGACACAAAGTAAAACACACAAAAAAAAAACAAATTCAAACATTTTAATAAAAAATTATTAAAGTGATCATTCCCAAAAATGAAAACTGTGTCATCATTTTCTCTCTCTCTTGTAATTTCAAATCTGTTTGACTTTCTTTCTTGCAGAAGACAAAAAAATACATTTTGAGTTTTTTTGGTAACTGAACTGCACCGGCGCCCATTGTGAGTGAATGCAAGTAAATGGGTTCCAGTTAACAACATTGTTCACAATACACTGAAAACAGTGATACTTTAACCTAACTTAATAACATCATGGACATTGATTCCACTAAACAAAAATATGTTACCTCTACTCAAATACTTAATGTTTGATGAACTAAACTGAACAGAGTAAAATTAAACAGCCATGTCCAAATAATGTCCAAATAACTTGAATCAATTAAGTTCTTCCTAAAAGTATTTAGGCTGATCATAGATAACATGTTTCCATTATGTGGAGCCATTGTCCATAATTGAATTAAGTTAGTTTAATGTAAGATATTTTCTGAGCTGTTATTTTTAACACACACTAAATAAGCTAAATAAAGCTATTGTTAGGACTTGGCCAGAAGTCGGTTTGGTTTTGTTACACTTATGGCATACCCCAAAGTAGCATCTTAAAATCTGGTCAGCAGGTCCTCAACTGCAGAAATAAAAACCGGAAGTTTAATTTCAGCTCTGATCACTAATCTCAGGCAGGAGTCGGAGGGATTAGCTGGTTCACCATGATCCATTCGGTTTATTCACACTTCAAATCCCAACGGTGAAAATCGACAACGCGGACAAATCAAAAGTTGCTTCACACACCTTCCCTGTCTCGGTTCGCTGTCGTGCTGTTGCGGCCTTTGTTTTTCACTTTGTTTTCTGTGGCATCTATGGGAAAGCTGACCCCACAGATGCGGGTGCCGAAATAATTTATCACTTCTGGCAGGTCGAGGCAGCATCACAATGGCCGGAGGCTTCAAGTAAAGAAGCGTATCGCCGCTCGTGCTTCAGGACAAAAGCACAGGTGAAATTTCACACTAGTTACCATTAAAATGACAGCATCACCTTGCATGCAGCTCCCGAAGCTACCGCAGCTTAAATAAACGTTGTTTGGCCGTCGCACGCTGCCGCTTCGGTTGACTTGATCAAGCTTTGTACACGTCAGGTTAATTCTGCGGGAGGGTAACGTGATGGTACAATGTCAAGAGGGCATTACTTTAGCCTACTTGAAAGAAGAAGAGAATTACATGAATAAAATGTTGTTTTAACAGGACTGCTGTGTCTCTCTAGGATTTTTCTTTATAGTGTGTTAAATGCTTACAGTTTGGGTCTGTTCTGTAAATCATTTCTAATAACTTCTAATCCATATAATGGCACATTTTATGTCATTTGGTTACTGGGCAAAGCCAACCGAATTCTTCGAATTGAGTAGTCCAACACACGAGATAGCCCTGGGTTATTTCCTCCCCTCACGTCAAATGATTTTTCCATTTGCTCAGCAAGTCGTTTGTTGACATTGTCATTGAGCCTGTGTTACTCACGTTGCCAGGCGACCTCGAAAAAAGACATCCTAACATTTGAATCACACGCAAAACAAAAACCACAAGAATGTACAACTTTTCCGCCCACTGCTGAACAGGCCTGAATGGAGTCTCCTGACGCAAGAACGGTCCGAGATTGAACACCGGTAGGAGGAGCTTCTTACCTCCAGCTGTGAGAAACTTCTTGAAGAAGATTTTGATTGACACGTGAGCCCTTCAATGAGAATGAGTCATTGTATTGCATTTTTATTTTATTAGTTTAAGGGATCGAATTTTTTCATTAAAAAAAAAAACAGAAAATTCAGTCATCATTAGATTCACCTTCAGATGTCTGTTTTTACATGGAAAGTCAATCAGCAACCGTGTTGTTTGGTTACCAACGTTCTAAGGAATATCTTAGCACTGATGAGGTTAAATGATAATGAGAAAATGAGAACTTTCCCTATATATCGTTTTAAAATTGCTATTTTCTCACACAATTATAAGTCATTTAACCCCTTTGTGTGGGACAGTGTGCTGATACTGAAATCTCATTGTGTGACAGTTCAAAGTTTTTGTCGTTTAGCAACTATTTATCACTCTGTTAACTCAGTCCTAATGATCAAGGGTGTTTCCGGAGTAAAACTGTAATTGTAGTTGTAAATTCACAGTTAGTTTAAATAGCATTAAATGTAATAATTTCTATGTCGTAATACACTATCCCAGAAATATATAATTATGTTAAAAAAATTATATTCCTGCAAATCGTTGCTGTCCTTACGAAACTTTTTAAATTATTAAATACTGTGTTGTCAAGTACTTTTTAGTATTTTTTATATACTTGTGAAACCCAGTGACAATCATAAAGGATACATAGTAATTATCATTTATGGAAAAACTTAAAAATAACAAAATATGGAGATACAAGGTATCAAACGAACAGCAGCGATATAGTAATTTCAAGTCCCATGTTTCTTTTAAAATGATTGCAAATGCAAGAATACTTAAGAATTTAATTCAGGAATTAAGCAAATTCATTTACATTCTTTTGCTTGATGACGTAGACTTGGCACGTAAATTACGGTTATTAGCTAAGGCTTCTGTGGTTGTAAGAATGTACAGTTGGTTAGTCATTATTGCAAAATAATGCAACAATGCAGGTTGATCTTTGCCACAAACCGTAAAAATTTGAGACAAAATATTGATTTGATGACAAAGCATTGATTGCACGATACATAGTAAGTCACATAAGTAAAGTAGCGTTAATGAACAATATCAATGGTCATGGATCATTTGTGGCCATTGAGGAATAAAAGATTTAATTATGCAGCTAATCATTATTGTGTACTCCAGAAAGATATTGTGTTTTTAATGTCATATCTGTTACTATATTGTGTTTTAAAGGGTTCGCACAAAAATAAACATTGTGTCATCATTTACACACCATTGAGTATTCCAAATCTATTCATTTCTGATGAACATGGAGAAAGATATTTGAAAGAATGATTTTAACAGTTCTTGGACCCCATTTATAGATGGAAAATTTGTTTTTTGAAGAATGTAGGACAGCTAGACTATCATAGTCAATGGGGTCTATGAACTGTTTAGTGATAAGCATTCTTCCAAATGTCTTTCTTTGTGTTCAAACAAACAAAGATATGTATAAATATATTATATACCGTACACTGGCACTTCCTTCTGAATAAGATAACAGCAGACCTATTGTATCAGACTGGTTTAATCATGTTAAAGGGATCGTTCACCCCCAAAATCAATTGCCCAACAACTACTGTTTATTACAGTCATTTGGAACAACTAGAGTTTTTTATTTTGGGAATAGTTATTTTTGTGGGAACCATCCCTTGAATGAACCAGTCTGTTATTAACGTATTCAGAAGGAAGTGCCACTTCTCAATATTCCAGCAAACCAAAATTAATAATTCCTTTCTAAATCTCTACTTGAGATCTACATTACTGCAACTTAATGTTTACTTGATGATGAGTCATACACATTCAGACTAGTCTTTGTTCAGTGGAAAATCCACGTATCCTTTCATTTTGCAAGACCATTCTACAGAAGCTTACATTCAATTCCAAAAGGAAGAAAAAGTGCATCTGTACATGCTGTTTGACCATTTATGTGTTGGACTACACACGTTCAGATTTGCGAATGAAAGTGTGTGGGGTGTTGACTTTGAACATTGGGTCTCATTGTGACTTATTTCATTCATGTTTGCTCACTTTAGACAGTTATGTTTCTGCCATGGTATCATTTCATTATATCGTTGTTGTACTTTCGAAAATAGAGGAAATAGAAAAACAACATAATTTTTAAAATGATTAAATACTGTGTTGTCAAATTTGACAAATGCTTTTTAAAAGTTTTAGTGCTTAGACATTTGCAAAGCCCAGTTACAAACAAAATATGTAACTGATAATAATGATTTATGAAAAAAATGAACTGTGGAGATACATGGTTTCATACAGACAGAAGCGATGTCGGTAAGCGAATATCTGATTAAACAGATTTCCTCATTTCACAAGGGAGCATTATTTCATCTGAAAAATACAGTGTGAACTATTCTCTAAGCAGAACTGTAATTGTTGACGTCATGCGTCTTTTAACTTTATGAGGTTACATCATCTCCGTATTTGTTGTTTGTTTCATGTTTCCTGGATACCTTTTCTTTAGCCAACACTTACATTATAATCTTGCCACATAGCATTAAAATGGTTTTATGCTTCAGATCAAATCGTTCCTGTCAGCAAACAATATTTTAAACATGAACGCTGTGCAGTTTCTTTAAAATTTCCCAGAAATCGCAATAATAAACAATAAACTTAACTCATTATAGTTGTATTGTTCTTTTTTTGTCGAGGCATTTCAGAGCCTGTATCAGGAGAAATGGAATTTGGTGCAGTTGTATGGAGGCACGAGGATGCAGGTAAAGAAGGTAATAAAAGACGTCTGTAGGACATAGAGTGTGGGAATCTGCCCGCCAATTGTTATTAGTTTATGGAGTAACAATAGGGAGTTGATCCCAGAGCTTCTCTCAGACTGGACTTAAGGTAACTTGATACTGTGGGACGAAAAAAACAAATGCAGACAAACACACACTTAAACTTTAGCTTTGTCATGCAAGAAATGTGAGTAAACCGACGCATTGGATATTCTGTTTTTGCAAGGAATCCTTTTTATGAAAATATAATTGCACTGAATTTGTTCAAATTTAAGAAACTTGAGAAAATGATTGACAGCACATCCTTCATAAAGTTTTTTCTTTACCTAAACTGTTTCACTGATATGAACTGATATGAAGTTAAGACTTCAAAAGGGATACTCCACCCAAAAATGCAAATCTGTCATCATTTACTCAACCTCAAGTTGTAACAATCTGTATAAATGTATTTGTTCTGATGAACACAAAGATATTTGGAAAAAACGTTTGTAGCTAGGACATCTTTGACTACCATATAAAAGACTAATTTTTGCTTTTATGGGTTTGCATTTTAATGGCACATTTTATTCATTCATTTAACAGACACTTCCGTCCAAAGGTACAAATAAGACAGCATTCAACATATTTGTCAGATTTAACATTTTGTTAATCAAACGTATAGTTAAAAGTGTGCAATTCAAGGAACAACCAATGCATAAACAATAAATATATTAATATATTAAGGATTCATATTTAACACATTCATGTGTCAAGATGCAAATTACACTGATAAAAATACCTGTATAAAAACTGTAATATTCTGGCAGCTGGGGTGCCAGAATAAAAATGTGAATACAATATTTTGTAAAGTTAAATTATGAGCATCAAAATATTGAACATTGATCGTACATGATAGGTGGTTCCTAGCTGTGAAGGATAAAATGTCACCAGACAAGCAAGTCGCCACAGCAGGTGACATATAAACCTGACATCAAGGTGCTTGAACATAGAACTGGTCTTCTGCAAACAGTGAGTTGACTACACTCACACTTTTCACTATCACAAAGTCACTCGCTGTAAAATGTGATTAAGATTCGTTTATTAGACGTGAGACATGTCTGTGGTCACATTTCCTCTATATACTCAGGCAAGGTAATTGTGACTTTAGTAAAACATGTCGTGGGTGCCTATCAGTTGTGAGTTTGTAAAATTGCGTAAAAAGAGTGCAGAAATCCCTTAACTCCACGATCTCTGACCCTATTACGTTGTGACTTCCTACCTGAAGGAATTCCTGCATATCCTGGGCCCAAATATGGTCACCTCCCACTTAATTCCGGTACTTGGAATTGTGCAACTGCCCCATTAAAGTAACACGCAATATCCTGCTTGATCTTAAAGTTTTTCATAGATACAGACATACGTCATTTTGTTCGAACAATAAGCAAACAAACCAGATGTCTTCTTTAACCCTTTGGTTTCCTGTTTGGTTTCCTAACCCTTTATTAAAAGCCTGTAAAAGTCCATTATTTTCAGCTTATTGTTCTTTCATCTTTGTTGTTCTTTCAAAAGAATCTTTGAAGTTTTTTCTTGACAAAAGATCCGGGGTAAATATTTTACTGAAAAAGCACATCATACCGCCCGAAGCCTCAAAATACAAGCCCCCTCTTTTTTTAAAGATGACCACAGTTTAATATTTTCAATCATATGAATAGTAATATTGTTTCAAATTAATGTTACTTGACCGCTATGCCAGAAAAAATGCTTTTATTTCCCACTTAAGCGTTTCAATGGCACACATTGTTCGCGTTGTGTTTGTGCTGTATTTCAAATGACCCTTATGAAGTCTCTTCTCCATTGTGATTTTGCTAGTTTTGTTTATCCAGGTGCCTCTTTTCAGTATGTGAAAACTTGATGTATTTGTCCACGTTTCTAACAATGCTCAATCCATACGCTTAACCCATACACCAATATTCAAACACTGTATGTACACAGTTATAAGGTCTTCCATACTGTATAACATTGCCTGGCCGTCCACGTCAAACATGATCATCAATAGAACCTATATCACATGCAAACGGCAACACATTTGATGTAGCAAAGCCCGACACACATGTACAACGTCTGGGCCGGTATGCAGACATATCGTCATATTTTCTTCGTTGGATTTTCAACTTCTGCGAGAGAGAGAAAGTGACAAGGGGCTGGTTCTTTCACTTGCTTCTCTGAATGTTTACACGGCATGAAAACCCAACAGTGATTTATAGAACACTCTAATGCATTTCTACACATGACTATTGTGTTTTGGAGAGTGGTCATAGTTGGTATTCACGGGAGGAACAAAAAAATCTATATTTCTCCCTTTGTCACACTATTCATTCTGTCACTTCACAATGCGAGGCTGGGTGTGTTCTAGGTTGGTTAGCGCTGAACGGTTTGCTTAGATCAATGCTGATTCTTACCTTATTGAAAAGTACACATTTTAGCCGCCATTCTGTAATAGGGGAGAACAATCAGGGCCTATTCAGGACTGAAGGACACCCTCCCTCAGTCAACATTTGGCTCTCAAATCCATAGCCGCCATCGGCTCTCTGGCCCCCGGAATGCATCAGTTACTTTCAATGCTCTGATATTCATTTACAGAGTTGTTGTGGGGCTATTTTGTCCGGAAATCCAGTGAGAAATCATATGCATGCAGTTATGGTACACACACCAGGGTTAGCTATCCACAATCATGTCTACATTGCAACACATTTATATTTGTCATATTGACAAATGACAGTACAATGAAGTATAAAGTGAGAAAAACAGGACTTTGAAACAGAAGAACAAACCGTTTGAGTGAATACGTTTCTCTGACTCAACATTACACGTGTTCAGGAGTGTGTGTGTGAGAGAGCTACCGGTGTAATCTGAGCTACTGGAGGTGAGAACTTCCAGTCACAGTGCTGGTAAGCACACACTCCAACTCACCCACAATCCATTAACCAATCGCACATGCAAATTTGATACCAGCCAAAGACAGGTCTGTTCCTTAACAGCGTGTCGCCTCTTTTATTCCGCATAAACACACATCCGATAACCCTGTGATTCATTTTGAAATGCCCTGTTAAGATGTGCTTGTATTTACTCTGCAGCATCAGTCATGATTGAAAAGTTAAAGGGATAGGTCACCCCAAATAAAAATTCTGTCATCATTTATTCACTTGTGTGTTGTTCAAACCAGCATGTGACTGCTTCTTTTGTGGAACACAAAAGAAGACATTTTGGGTGTTATCAACATTCTTCAAAATATCTTCTTTTGTGTCCCGCAGAAGAAAAAAAGGTGGAAAGGTTTGAACTGACACGTGGATGAGTAAATGATGAAAAAAAATCCATTTTTGAGTAAACACAATGTTTAGTCACTCAGTCTATGATTAGAGTTAAACTGCGGTTGATGAATAGAGTTAAATCCGTTCAATTACCTCTGAATCAAGGACAGGTTTGACAACCACAGACTGTTATCTTCCTCATGTGTACACTTGAAAAGAAATATTCCTTCAAATCACATACATCTAATGTAAACTTGTATCAGCCATTACAAGTTGATACTATGTAGAATGTTGCATAAAATGTTTTGGAACAGATTTGTGGAGAAAAAGAAAAAGGTCTGACCGTCTTTTTTATCTACAGCCTCTTCTGTCACCAAAATCCCTTCTCTCCTAAGTTTGTTTCCCTAATCATAAACATAACATGGTGTGTAAATAAATGTCAATCAGAGCCGATAAAAATCCTCACATCTGCACTCCAAAAATTTGGGTTTTCAATCCATGGTTGGGTCAAAATGGAATGAACCCCCAAAAAATGTTTCTTATGGATTGAAACAACCCAGCATTCCTTTAATTTGTTACCTAAAGCTTGGGTTTGTGCCATCTGGCCCAACCATTGGTTAAAAATAATCTCAAATATTTTTTTTATTTGGTTTGCAATATACAGTATGTTGCACCTTTATGTTCAATCTTAAACAAAATTCTGTATGTTGCACCTCTTTTTAAAACTATATTAAAGCCTAATGTACACTTGGAAGCACTTTCTAACATTCAACTGACATTATGCACATTATATAATTCATAAATTGCATAAAGCATTCAGTTCACGTGCACTGTCCTAAAATTAGCGAAATCATATTCATGACGCAGCAACCCTATCTATCCCTGGAAAACTGTTTTCACCCTGTGTAACCTGTGACATGACTGCAGATCACTAAAGATTTGCCGTAAACAGTTACACCTGCAATGCCCACATCTGTTTTTGTCTGTTCCCTTCGTCCCCGGGCTGTTTGATAAAATATGAGGAATGCAGACAATCCAGTTTTAAACCCATTAGTTTTCTCATCCTGCTGCCATGTAACTGTAGTGAAGTCATTCTGCTATGGGGCTGTCGCTTTTATTTATACATCAAGAGCAATGAAACTCTGTGAATGCACTTGCTCCTATAGCAAAAGAACACTGATTCATGCTGAGATGTGTTTTGACCTGAAATATGGTTCAGACAAAAAATGAGGCCACAGTTTAATATGTGAAAGGTTTTTTCAAATGCGCCCTTTCGTCACCCAAAATATCAATCACCTTTCTAAGAAACAAATAAGCAAATAATTAAACTGTTTACTAAGCGATAACATCTGTATAACGCGCATGATGGCAGAAAGGTTACGCCTACAAGTACTCAGGTGAGCTCCGCCTACTGCCACCGTGATTGGACAAGGCGCCCGTTTCTTCGCTCTGATTGGTGGGAACACGTGTCTGTCGTATCTTAGACGTCCCCGAAGGGATACTTTACAACAGGTAAGTCTACCTGACTGACACACAGGGAGGGTTCTGGATAAAGCGCGCGTGTGGATGTACGTGCAAGGACGTTTAGGATAATCCCATTTATGTGTTTTCGCGGTTAGGAATAAGCGTTTGATATAATTGTCGATATTTTCACATAGACATGGCGAGTATAGGACTGAATACAGAAGAACGGGCGGTTTTCACGCAGCTGAAGCCCGTGAGGATGACTGGAGCGGACGGGCCGGAGGACCTGGTGTTTGAGGACGTTAAACCCGCGGTGAGACTCGCAAATAATGCTCTTAAAATGGCCCAGGTGTGACAGGAGCCCCGGTTCCTGCCTTAAATACAGACGAGAAATACTTCAAAAAAATAGTTTAATAGCTTATTTAAGCGCAGCAAAATATTATATTCAGAAATAATCCATACACTGTAACATTACGAACATTTTTTAACGTTTTGAAAATATTGAAATATCGTTGATAAAATAATGGAAATATAGCAGGCGCCTATTTTAGGTCCAGGTGAAAGGTGCGCGCGCGTTACATCCACGAGGGGCCTCGAGTTACTGTTGTTACTTTCACCTGAATGGTGGATTTATAATGAGACGTTTGATGTCAAAGTTTTGATTAACAATTTTTGTATTTCATGTTATACAACATGAAATACATATTATTTAAATACACCCGCTTCTTATATTCTTGATTTATTATTTGGTACGAAAACAAGTCGCACAGTTGGCAGTTATGGTGAAAATGATGTCAGTTTAAGAGTGTTAATGAAAATAAACATCATAAGGAATAGCCTAATGCACATTAACCCATTGTTTGGTTAAGAATCATTTAAGCTTTTAAATGTTAATGTGATGATTGTTTTATTTTAGTTTAAAAGTGCCTATATATGTCAGAAATGGCATGTTTTCTGGTTTAAGGATCCAATTCACATGTTGGTAACATAAGTGACAACATAAGATTTAAATGTCCGAATGGAATATTCAGCATTCTCCATTGGATTGTATGGGATCCTAATTTGGATTCCCACCAACACCTGTAACCTACCTGAGCCAATGACTGGTGATGACCTACTTTCACTTCTTCAAAACTTCACATGGCCACAGGGAACGTGTAGGTTGTTGGCTAAACTGAAGGAAACTGCCTAGGTTTTGTAAAGGCTTCTGTCATTGACACCTCACGTGGTTGGTGATGGGAAACTGTTGACCTCATGTGCTATAGGCAACGCTCGTCTTTAAAGCCTGCTAATTGCCGGGTAAATTGTGCCATCGCACGTACGCGCTATTAAAGGTCTTTAAGATAAATTAAAATTAATTATTATGACTTTAACTTGAGATCATTTAAAGAATATTATCTTAAGATAAGTACGTCTCTGCGTCTGTCATAAGTCATAATGGTCACATGCTTGTCCCCTGCAGTCATTTTCTACACTTCATAGAAGTCCTCATGGTCGTGCCCTCTGCCTTGAAGAGCAGCCTGGACGCTTTCTTTAGCAGTCTCGGAAAGCCAAAACAACTGTTATCTATTTCCCCCGAAGCCATAAAACATAATTTTAGTCTCAAAGGTTTGTTTTCTCTCTGCTGCCCTCAGATGAATTGTGCTGTTATGGCTCCAGACGAGAAGCCTATCAGTCCATTTTATGGGCATCTGTGTACAAATCTTCATCTTTTTGCATTCCTTTTGACCATAAAAGACAATTATTTCAGAGGCAAGACCAATGTGTTGTAATTTGGACAAGGTCTTTGAACTAGCCTGAACCCTGGATCAAAGACGGCCAGGGCCGTTTAAAAGACATATTATATATTTATTTTTTGCTTTAAATATCATCCTTCCACAAACACACTTTCTCATATGAATGAGAAAGATGTTTGTAACTTTGTAAAGCGACCCATGTTGACGCATTTGAGGGCCGAAATACTGAACAACACGGAAAGCTCCAACAAATGAATGTCAAGGATTATTTTTATGTCTAACTCCGTTTCCAAGCCGTTATCGGCCCCTGAGATACATAACTGGCAGTTGTAAATGTTCTCAATCATTAACTCAGTTCTTGGGCCAGGGTTCACCTGCCGCCTTTCTTCTCCTCACACCAAATGCGATGAACAGAACCCTTCGAGTAAGAACGGGTCTCTAAAGCCAAGAGGCCACAACCAAGGGTGATCGCTGACAGTGCCACCGCAACACAAGGCCCATTTGTGCCTGCGGTATGGATGCCAGGTCTGACGTGAATTTTTTTTGCATTGACATTAACGCTGAAAGAGAAATTGTCTGTAATAAGCATCTCATCTAGAGCAATATGAAATTGTCAGAGATGTCAGCATTTGTTGTACATTCCCTGTGAGTACATGACCTCACACGTCAGGGTATGAGTTACCTGAAGGGACGAAGATGGTACGTCAATCCGCATTGGTGGGTTGCCAAAGAAAGGGATTTTGACGATACACGTCATATTGTTGACTTAGCTGGCACTTCAGACAGCTGGACATTGCAGTGGAGCGTTATCAAATATAATGAATGCAAGGATGTTAACAATAAAAGCGGTTGCTTTTGAACAAAAGTTTAAGAGGGGTTTTTTCAGCAACTTGTGGCGTTCATGTCTGATCAAGTAGATGCTGTCATTAAAACTACAGGTAATAAAGGAAAAACTGACATTTGGAAATCCATGCTGAATTTTGTTTACACATTCAATGTGTATGCTTATATTAAAAAAAAATTAAATGGTTTGTTAATTTGCAAGAAATTAAGTACAAATTGAATTAGAATAGAATTTTCTTGTATTCCACTACCTTTAACGTCTTATTTTAGCAAATAAATAGCCACAATTTTTTTTTAAATAAAGAAATGAAGAGACCATATCAAAATCAGTTTTGAAATTACAATTTTCTATTTATTTTCATGCTGTGATCTACTAACTATAATTTAACAAATCTTACTATTTGCATTAATTTGGGAAAAATGAAAGCTGGAGAAAAAGGCAAATATAACAGAAAATATGCTCTACAACAGTGATATTTCTGGATGTATTCTGTAAATGTTTCTACAAAACTATGTGATAACCTTGATTTTATCACCATTTTCATGTGTCTATTCATGCTGTCAGTCTTTCACACTGCTGAGTCTTTTTTTTTAATTAAACAGACACAATACACTTAGAAATAAATGAAAATTTTGAATGACCTCCTACATTTTTTCATGGCTGTATGCCTCATGTCATTACGGCTTGCCTTAACTTCAGACGTGGACTGTTGAAGACGTGGGTATTTTGGTTGTTCGGGTTTTTGCATGCGCTAACCATATCATAATGAGACATTTGACTTGCCAATTGACCGGTCTGGTGAATCTTGTTCGTTAGTATTGCGAAATTCCCTTATTTATCAGTATCTGGAGCTTATGGCTCCGTTGCTCTTGAATGGCTGTCCCGTGTGCACTCTTTTCAGTGTTCTATTTTTGTACATTGTTTGTCCCCATATCTCCTCCAGCTATCGCATGTCAGTGTTTTGGTTTTGCTTTGTGTTCCACGGGTGCCACACCTACAAGGTTTCTGTTGACTCTGTGCTGCAGTGGAGCACTTGGAGCTCTGCAGAACTTTGCTTTGTGTACATTGTTAAAGCAGGCAATGAGCTCTCACTGCTTGTACCAGGAGCCAGAGTCACAAATCAACTTTTGACAACTTTAAAGGCAATACCGGTTTATTCATGCCAAATATTTTCACTTTAATAGGGTAGATATGCAACTAGCTTTCCAATTGGATAATAAGTTAGCAAACTTACCGAAACTACTAGTCAACATCACTTAAACCATGTAGGTGTTACAGACTCATAATCGTCTTCTGTTCCTTTCAGACACGACTGGAGATGGATAAATATTTGCCCCCAAGTGGCATAATGCTGTCCCCACCCATGACAGACAAGAAGTACCGTCGAGACAGCGCCTCTGTGGTTGATGAGTTTTTGCAGATGAGAAACCTGCTCCTTACAGCCTCAACATCAACGTCATCTTGCCCAACACCACACACCTCCGCATGGGCCTGTACCGTCCCAACAAACCCTTGGTGCATCACATCAAAACCGAGCCAGGGTTGGAAGAACCTTGCGGCATTCAGGCGCTCCCCGAATTCACCTCCGTCTTCAGCGTGCCCCAGACAGTCAACAGTCTCTTCATCAAACCGGACATGAGCGTTACAGACGAGCTCCACATTGGCCCTCAGCAACCTTCGGCCTATCAGATGCCCATCAGTAGTAGCGACCTAACCACCATGACCTTCTCCCAGAGCCAAGCTATAAACGGCGTCGTCGCATCTGACAGGACCATGCTCAACCTGAACACTGTGGCCTTGACGACACAATCCGGCGAATTCGTTATGCCCGAACCGTTCTACACGTCACCTCAGCCGCACAGTTTGCCTCCGTCGCCCCCGAATTCCCAGCCGGGCAGTCCGGAGAACCAGGCAGAGCTCATTACCTCCATCTCTACTCCCCCGCTGTACCAGGGCAGAATCGGAATGAAGGCTGGACAGATGACTCCTCATTCAGTGCTAATGGCCCATGGTCAGGGCATCCTCACGGGACCCAGATACAACCGACGGAACAATCCTGAGCTGGAGAAGAGGAGGATCCATCACTGTGACTTTCCAGGTTAGTGTGGGTTTACAAAGAGGCGAAATGTGGATGACATTTGCAAAGGCTTGACATCAACTTAAAGGTTTAGTTCACCCAAAAATGAAAATTCTGTCAATATTTATTCATCCTCAAGTTGTTCCAGATCTGTTTATGTTTAGTTGTTCGGCTGAACACAAAGACATTTTGGGTCACCATTGACTACTATTGTAGGAAAAAACTACTGTGGTAGTTAATGGTGCCCAGGAGTGGTTTGGTTTCCACTTCCATGTTCTACCTTACAAATAAATATGTCCAGGTTTAAAACAACTTGAGGGTGAGTAATTGAAGACAGAATTTTATTTTTTGGGTGAACTATCCCTCAAATTTATATAAAGATGTGTAATAAAGGTCATCATTTACCTTCGAGTTGTTCCAAATCTGTATTCATTTCTGTGTTCTGATGAACACAGAGAGAGACATTGTGAAGAATGCTTATAACCCCCATTGACTCCTATAGTTGGAAAAAATACTTTATGAATTTTTTGTTCTGTTGAGCACAAAAAAAGTTATTTTGAAGAATGCAGGACAGCGAACTTTTCTGGGGCACTTTTGAGAACCAATGTAATTTTTCTACTATGGGAGTCAAAGGGGCGCAAAATCTGTCCGGTTTTAAGCATTCTTCCAAATATCTATCTCTGTGTTCATCAGAAATATATACAGATTTTGAACGACTTGAAGGTGAGTAGATTTTTAGTAGAATTTTTTGGTGAAGTATCCATTTAATGTTGACTTTATATTCCTGATGTCTTGTTCCACTTTTCTAGAAATGATGGTGTATTGAAGAAGTTTGTGAACTAACATACAACCAATTTTCTCCCTACCAGGATGCTGCAAAGTATACACGAAAAGCTCTCACTTGAAAGCGCACCAAAGGACTCATACAGGTGAGAAACTGGAATCTCTCTCTTCAAAAAATATTTGAAGTTATTGCCTGATGCAACACATCAAGACAAAAGCCACAAATCGAAACAACAGGCTAAAGACAAGAGAGACATAGGAAGACAGAGAACAGGGCGGAGGGGGAGTTTAATTGACTCTCTTTTCATGCTTTTATACACATTGTGTCTGCATGCCTGTACAAGCCCTGCATGCTTTCCCGAGGGGCAAATCGTAGAGCGGCGGAGGAAAAACCTGTTCCTCTTGCTTTTTCTGTCTGCGATTGGGGGGAGGAGTAAACCGCTGCCAGAAGAGAACTGGGCAGTTTCACAACGTTCGGCTCGCCGTAACATGAGACCCACCGGAATCCCACCACACTTTACAATGAAACTCAAATCTTTCACCTAACACTTGATTTTTTTTAAGCTGATAAAAGCAGCTTTCAAGGCTATTTGCTCCTTTTCTTTGCCTTCCATTTCGGGGTGGTCACACGAATAGTGTAGAGGGATTCCCTTTAGCCTGAGGTATCACTATTGTTTTGCGCTCGCTCTCCGGCGCCTGTTGGTATATTTTCGAATGCATTGAAGCTCAGACGCAGGTTCCTTCCCATGTGATGCGCTGGGAATGGAGCAGCTGGTGCGGCAGCGCAACAAGTATTAGCACGGGTGAAATGAAAGGAATAAGCCACTTGAGGCCATGCGTTACAGTGATTTTACTGCGGGTGAAGGTGGTTCTTTAGCACGACATGAAACAGGGTGTTAAATGCTTGACGTTTTCAACACCATTGTTGAATTAAGAGTTGAACTTATTTTTAATAATCATTTTAACTTCATTTTAAATTTCACAACAGCTCTCAATGCATCCGACAGTAATTTGTTGTACAACGTATATTGTTTTCCCTGCGAGCCGCACATTCATCACGTCCTCTGCGTTTTGTCCATCAACAAACTATGTTTATGGTGACACAAGACAGGTAGTCGTTTTCCAGGTGGACACTGTTTGGAGTTGTGTTTCAAAAGACGTTGGGGGCTGGGAACGAGACCACCTCGCCGAACGCTGACAAAGAACGGTTAAAGAGCGCTAGAACATTCTGTTCTATATTTAGATGAAAGTCAGAACAGGTTGATGACGTGTGTTATTTTGATGTCTGAAGGAATGATGTGTTCTTGTCAGAAGATGATAGATGACAATAAATCAATCGGAGAAAGTAGGTCAGGATATACTCGCTCTACTCCTGAAAACAATAAAAAAACAAAAACGTTTGGCAGTTTTCTGGAGCGTATCAAAGCGTGCATTTAGGCAGTTTTATGAATACCTCAAAGGTACAAGCTGTCCTCGTATTTAAAGCGATAGCTGAAGGCAGGGAACTGTCTTTCACCTTTTTTTTAACAAATAGCTTGGAGGGCAATTGGTTCGATTGTGAAAGCCACTATTATCGCTGTAATTGAACTTGTTGCCCACCTTGCTCAAACAGAAGCTACTGATAAAACTCCTGCATTGGTGATTTTATGAGCGTCCGTGTGCGTTTGCATGCAGTTATTGTGTAACGTCACCAAGTGACTGTCTGACTTCAAGTAAAGGCAGAATTATAAAATACGGCTTTTATTATAAAGCACTTGACATCACACGCTTGCCGACATTGTAATGGCTACAGTCACAATTTTGTTTCTTTAGAAAGCTTGATTTCTATTGGCTGGTTATTGTCTTAGAGGATCCTTCACCATGGGATGTCTTTCAAAATCAGCTTAAAATATCAAACATGTTAGATTTTTTTTTAGAAGAAAATTAATAGTAATACACTCATATAGTGACTATATATAGTTTAATGGTAAAACAAATCCAGGCCCACTACAATTTGTATAATTTGTAACACTGTTAGCAACATTCAACTTCCACATTTTTATGCTTTTATAATATGTGTGTGTGTAAGAGAGCAGTAAAAAGTTTTAGCGATAACAGATTAGCCATTGCACAACCGCCAGCTAACCAAATAATATCTCTCAGTTGTTTGAGCTTGTTGGCCCTTAAACACGGATTCCACGAGCTCAATTGTTTGATGGGGAGCTTTACCTCATTCAAGACACTTTTGTCGGCTTGCTAGAAGAGCATTTGTTTGTCTCCCTTCAATTCCGTTTTCATGTATTGAAAAGGCTGGAGTGTAGGAGCCGGTGTAGAGTTAAATCAAATATTGCTTTCAGCACCTACCCAACAACCACTCTGCTGCTGAATTTCTGCTCTTGTCGGTTACTTCCTGTCGAAGCGCTCATCACCTCAAGCAACACAAGAGCTGCACTGTTTTACTGCGGTAAAGTTGGGATGATCTGATCTGAAAAGCATCCATTATTATTGTTTGATGTTACATATTAAAATTCCTTTTGTGGAAAGAACCGCAGGATAATTTGTGGATTAAGTTGAATTGTTAGAGTAATAGTTGCTGTGAGTAATTCGATTTACAAACCTTACAAACCCTCTTCTTAAGAAAACATCAGTTGAGATCAACCACTTTAGTGGAGAACATATACTTCACTATATTAAATAATACATTTTCAATATAATGGATGCTTATATTTTTCAACAAATGATATTCTGCAATTCCCTACGTATTATTCAATATATTGTTATACATTTACATTTTGAATACGGGTCAAACTAGCAGTGTAGTTTATCAAAAAAAGAATGCAGGAAAATATTCTCATTGACATCAAATAAATTCAAGGCAACTTTTTTAAAGCAACATTTTGTACCATTTCAACCTTAAGATAATGTCCCAAAAAATAATTGTATTGGTAGAGCTACTCGTGACCGGACAAATTTACTGCCGCTGCTATCTGAGCAGCCTCCCAGCGGCTACATCCACACTCTGTAAATTCTGTGTTCGGGTCGGTACGCAAAGCTCCGCCCATCCCCTGCCTGCGGACGAGTGCGATATGGTTTTTAAATGATGTTTCTGTATTCACTGGATCCATCAGCTTATCCATCAGAATTCATGTGTATTGCTCTGCCCACGGGGAAGCTTATACAGCGACATTATTTACGACACTGGTAACAGACAATTGCGCTTATCAACCACATGGGGAACCTGTGAGCAAACGTTCCATAGTGCTGCTTTAAATATAAAAGAATCCAAAATACAGTTTTTGCTGTTCAAATAATATTAGTAACAGGTTGCATTTGTTACGGAAATAAATGCATTAACATGACCCATAGAAAAATTCTGCATTTATAATTCATAATGTTTCACGATTAATCACATCCAGACTAATTAGTTTGTGTTTACATAAAATATGTCTTCGTTCCGTGCATATTAATTTTGTATTTATAACAACATACACATACCTGTACATGCATATATTTAAGAAAAGTATCAAATAGAAACATTCATTTATAATTTAAATTAGTGGTGAATATAAATAAATACATGTAGATATTTCCTAAATATGTATACATACATGTATGCGTTTATAATTAAAAAATGAACATGCACAGTAAACAGACATTTATTCTGTTTATTCTGTATGCGATTTATCACAGCTTATCGTTTGACAGCCCTAGTTAATGCAAATGATATTATTCATGTTAGTTGACTGTGCATTAACTAATGCTAACAGTTACAACACTGATTGCAAAAACGCTGAAATTGACGTGAAGTAAGATTAATAACAGACGTAAACGTATTGTTTAGTGTATTACTAATGTTAATGAATGCAGTCTTACTGTAAAGTGTTACAATAGTATTATAAATATAAATTCTCACTATTCATTCTCCATCTGAAGGTGATGTTAAAGTTAATTCAGTTAACGTTCATTCAGGGCGCCTGTTTAAAATATAGCCTGTTAGCTACCAATCCAATTTGAAATAGCGAGTTAACCAAAGGAAAGTTAGAGACTTAAGTTCACACGTTTAAATCTATTACACACCCCTCACTTTCTCTCTTTTCTTATCATGCACACACATAAATCATGACATGGTTTGATTTGATTCTGTGGTTGTATTTTCAAACATTTGTTTGACTGTGTCCCGCGACCCGGTCCCATTATTCTAACACTGAGCTATTGAGGGTTCAGCGCTGTGGCAAACCTCACAATGTGTGATCTTATCATGTTGTGTTAAGCACTATGTAAATGACTTCCGTGTTTACACATGGGAGTTGTATTACTATCTAAACCACAAGCACATACTCGTCTAATTCCTTCATAACTGCCATTTAGAAATGCTCTGACACACACACACACAGTCTTGCAAGTTCAAGCTGGACTTTGTGTGCGTCTGACATTTGCGGACGATGAAAGATTACTGTGGATTAAAATAAGTGCTGGTAGTTTTTGTGGCTGGCTCCTTCAACAACAGAGATCTCATTCATTAACGTCAAGTCTTATTCTTTCATGTGGTCATTTTGAAGATGAGCTGCAGGTGAAATATAGAAAGGTTTCATCTTGTATCATCTGAAACGAAATGTGTTTTTGTTTTTGTAGGTGAGAAGCCGTACCGATGCAGCTGGGAGGGATGCGACTGGCGTTTCGCCCGATCAGATGAACTGACGCGGCATTACCGAAAACACACGGGAGCGAAGCCATTCAAATGCATCGCGTGCAGTCGCTGCTTCTCTCGCTCGGACCATCTGGCGCTGCACATGAAGCGCCACCAAAACTAATGGACTTTTGTACTTTTAAGCATTTTATCGATTGATATTTTACCCGAAGATCAAATATACAATATGCTAGTACAAGCTCTGCCAATTACACTCCAGGATTCATCACAAATGTTCTTCAGGAGGACTGGACATCACGAGACCGTCACAGAAAGAGCGTAAATAGGATGTATAGTACTGTACATATGTTTTGTATGTGTGTGTATGTAGATGAATGTGAAAACATGTTATGAATTCATGAATACTTGACCTCCACCATGTTTTTCTAAATTTCAAAGCGCATTCCTTTTGGTCCTTGTCTTCCAAATAACTTGAAACGTACGATGAATCTAAGATAACATTTCATTCATTTGGAGAGCGCGATCTCCATTATGTAGTAAAAAATAGTCTCATAGTTAGTATGGAATTCCCCCACCCCATTGAAAATCTCAAATTGTTTGCTTTTGGGTTATACCATACAAAACTGAGTAACCTGGTGTTTGCTTTTCTCACAGTTGTGTATCCATGGATACAGTTCTTTATGGGATTGTGTAAAAGTATGGCTCAGATCAGTTGACTGTTTGATAGATTTGCAAGAAAAAATGGATGATGGATAAACCAGAGGCTTAATTTGAGTATGTGTGCCAAAGGAATACAAGCTGTTGCTTCACTTCTAATTGACATTAAGACCATGAAAATAATGTAAACAAAGAATGCAACATTGTCATATCAACCTTTAAAAAAACAATGACTTTTCTATAGTACAAGACTTTGAAACCTCACAATTGTCCCTCGCCTTTCTAAAGAACAATCGTATTCGCTGTGGACAGTTGCATTGATGTCATGTGGGGCTGTTAGCCGGTTTGTAAATACTGTTTTAAAAGTTCTCAAGTTCCCTTTATCATTGTATGTCAGTGATGAAGGCAACTCTTGGATAATGTATATACATGTAAATACATTTCTCTTGCTGATTTTTACTTTTTATTATGAACAAATGGGATTTTGTCAGGTTGGTTTTGAATGTGGGTGAATAAAGTCTGTAGATCTGTCATAATACGTGATGATCGGTTTAACGTTTTGTATTTTCTTGTTTGAAGACAGAATTTTGAGAATAAAAAGAACAATCACATTGCGTGCTGTTGAGTGTTTTATTGCGTGGTTATGTTGTCGTACTGTATTTGACAATCTTGTGGTCCAAGAAATTAAGTATAGGAATGACGTTCCTTTATTGGAATCTGATTTTAATATATTGAACATGCCTTTGTTAATAAGTAAAATATGTGATGGTGAGATTTGTGTTACCAAACAATTACGTGGACCGGTTTATACTTCTGCATCATATAATCAGAGACAATATAGTTTTCAATAACTTGGTAGACTGGAGTAGCCTATTAAAAATAGATTTATTGCTTTTAGACATCTTAGAGTTAATTA
The DNA here is from genome assembly GCF_015846415.1 of Triplophysa dalaica. Classification (NCBI taxonomy): domain Eukaryota; kingdom Metazoa; phylum Chordata; class Actinopteri; order Cypriniformes; family Nemacheilidae; genus Triplophysa; species Triplophysa dalaica. The sequence continues at coordinate 13,602,667 of NC_079560.1, read as the reverse complement.
TTGCTTTAACCTTGGCTTAACAAACCCTCTCAGGGATTGTAAAACGTATCAGGAGGCGGAAAAAAACTTTTTGTAATGTTTTATTATTGTTTATATATGACGCCTGTGAGTAATGTTAAACTTTCTACAGTTCACTTTCGGAACCACGCCTGTCTTATTAAGGCATTAACGTGTGATTTTGTTAAAACAGTGAGTCAACTGGTAAATGATCTGAAAAATAGCTGCAAGTTGCAAAGGCATAAAAGTGGGTGGGGATCAGCGATTAGCTTAGATGGAAACAAATAATTACACTGTCTGACAAGATAATTTACTGAATGAAATCCAGCACACAATAAGATGATTACTTGTGGGCCAACACCCTTGTTTTCACTACGGTACAGTATGTGTTCTGTAATGTGAGAAAAGAATAGAATAGAATAAAAGAAACACGGTGACAGTTCAGAAGAAAAAGAAAAAAAATGTTTTTGGAGAATACAATGATGTTATAAAAGCCTTTCTCATGCTTGTGGTGTAAGTGCAGCAATGAGAATCCGGTTATAACCTGTCCCAGTTTACTCAACAGAAATAACTGTGACTCGCAGAGATTGATAGTTTTCTTATTTCATACATCAACACCATTTGATGTTAACAAACAATCCTTGCAACAAATATCAAAGCAAACAGAATTAAAATGTCAACGATAGGCTTAGTAAATGGAATGGTATCTAAAATATGATTGTGATGTAGGCGATTAAATAATAATATTAAAATGATTCCAAAATAACTTCTATTTTAAGATTATTTATGACTGAACATCACACAAAAGCAAGAGGAAACTCCTTGTGTTTGTCAGTATGTCTCTGGGTGAATGTTAATGATTATCACATTGAGAAGTGAGGGCCATAAAGTTTCAGCCAATGTGGTAGCATAACTCCAGGAACAAACAAACAGTATCTCTCCAAATGAGCTAAAGTCCTGAGTGGGTATAATGGATAATAGGTTATTGATCTGTAACAGTTAAAGAGCGATGACAGTGACAGGCAACTCTTTGTTTGACAAAATTAGAAAATATTTCAAAGCCACATACTTGATATTACTGGAATGATCTAACTTTAAAAGATGACATTTTACAGCAGTATGAAATATAATATAATATGATTGGATAGGAAAACACCACAAGCTGTTACAAACATGCGCCACTAGAGGGCACCATTGCACCTCGGGCCCATAACAGAAGCCAGGGTTGCCAGATCCGCGATGTTGTGCAATTCAACAGTGACCTCGGGTTATTTTATTCTGCGGGTTAAATGTGGAAAGAATTGTATTAACCACCTCTCATTCTTTAGATAAGATATGGAATGATTTACAAAAGCAGAGATTGCATATTATTACTACTATAGTAGTCATTTCAAATTTCAAAAGTTTTTAGAGTTATTTCCAATAAAATTGAAATTTTAAAGGGATAGTTCACCCAAAAATGAAAATTCTGTCATCATTTTTTCTCCATCAGATTGTTCCAATTGTGTATTAATTTCTTTGTTTTGCTAAAGACAAAGGAATATATTTTGAAGAATGTAAGTAGCTAAGCAGCTAAAAAGTTACTGACTTTCTTCAAAATATCTTCCTAATTTACACTAGTTTGGACCAATCTGTTGGTGAACTATCCATTTAACAGTGATAGTAAAGTGTGTTTTAGGTATCCTAGATTGCAAATTAAATGAAATTAATATTGCTTCTGGGGAGTGACATTTTGAGTTTTGGTGTTTTGGCATGTGTACTGCAGTTTGGGCATGTGTACTGCAGCTGGATACTGACCTGGCAACCCTGACAACAGAGTGGGTAAGCACATTTAACACAGCTCAAGTACGAAAGAAACTGAATATTAAAATGATTAATGATCTAATTTTAATTTAATATCACAAACAATATAATGCATAATACAAATTTATATCTAGGTAGTATTTTGAGCATAACGTTTTAAAAACAATTCATGTCACATGTTGATGAACTCATGTATATAACTGTCCCTTTAAAGGTACACGAGGGGGGGCATAGGAGTAGCTTGGCCTTTAGTTAGCTCTGGTTTTTTTATGGTAAAAGTGCAGTAACCTTTTTTTAATCAATCCCAAAATAGCAACGGTAGTGCTATTTGAATTAATGCTCAATTGGTGTCGAATAAATAATGTTGGAATAATGTTCAATAAGTCATTTTAAACATGGATTAAATGATTGGGGGTATTCATTTGTATTGCCATAGTTTTACAACAAATATTATGGTAAAGCTGGTGTTATTGTGAAAATAGAAAATTTGCGGTTACTATAATCTTACCACAAAAAACTATTAAATCAAGTTAAAGTATGGGGATAGGTTCTAAAACAACGCACAATATTTAAACATTTTGCACCAAAAACATTTTATTCTATAAAAGGAGTGGGCAATCACAACTGTACAGGGGAAACTGACTTTTAACACCATTTCTCACAGTATCAAAAAGCTTGCGTTTTCCTCGCTGATCTTTACACATTTGTTCTGTACAAATACAAAAGAAATAACATTAATTACTTGTCTTGTTATAATGATAACTGCATTGCACTGAGTAATATAGTACTGGCCCATAAGTTACTGCATTCAATATAAAATACCTATGATTCTGAAAGTTTAAAGAAGAATTCCATAATAACCACACTTGCACACATACAATCACACAAAACCCAAAGCCTTTCATGAGCAAAGATCACACTTTTTTTTAAATCAACGATGTAAGCAAACATGCTCAGGTAGACGCGTATGTCTCTCAAATATCGGTTGTGGGCACTTGAATACGGGTAAGAGGTTGAGTTTACGTTATTGGTTACAGTAATCTTGAAGTGATACCAATTGAAGAGATTTCTGAGATTGAATGATGCATTTCTCCCCAAGTGTATGTGAGACACGATATCAAACATCATGAATTTCATGTGGATTATCAGTGCTTATAGGCCACGTCTGTCAGGGCACCAACGCTTTGACATGCTCACCGACTTCACAAAATAAAAGCGACTCTCCATGCAACACACTGGGGGGTGTACAACACATCGGGTACTTATTTTAAGGGTTGAAAGAAAAACACATTTCAAAAAGAGGAGTATTTCACATTATCTAGTCAGTGTTAAAAATAGAAATCCACCCGTTACATTATTCAGAACTTTGTAGATTATATACATTATGTACATTAATTCTTTAATTATTCATTAATTGTCTGTATGTCTATGAACAGTTAAAAAAAGAAAGGATCGCAATCAAATGCATATACTCTTCTAGAAAGATGTGCTTAGTAACATTTTAGAGTTGAAGCGAGAGAATGATAGAAAATCTGAAGATTAAATTGCTCTCTGGACAAAAGAGCGTGCAGTTTTTGCACACATGCACTTAATTCTCAAAGGCTGGACTCCAACAAGCGTTGCTTCTCCAAAAAAGCTTAATGCGCACTGGTTTTCAGCTGGGAGTGTTTGCAATCATGACCATGGCTATGAGCGCTTGCTTAAGGGGAGGTATAATGCATCCCTTCGCCTCACAGATCAGTCTGTACATCAACATCCTCGACAACATTTGGGGTGGGGTGTTTTTGCATACTCAAGTGAATCCAGGGCAGAAGATAATGTTAAGACATGTTTCTTCACTGTGATCTAGGTGCAAATAAGGGTTTTCAGGGCGCCTCATAAAACCATGGGGGATCCCAGTATCGAACCCAGAGGAACCTCGAAAACCTGTTGTGCAAATCAGATCTGCACATTTACTTCAATTAAGGCTCTGATGGGCTAGAAGTAACGACATGCGGCTACGACACACCTCCTCCATTAGAACTCTGATTATGTCCTTTTTAGAAGTAGGCAAGTGTGCTTGTACACACACACACACGCACACGTTCGTACACATACACACCAGTTTAGTAAGCTCCCCGTTTCCCTGCGAGTTGTTTCTTAAATAAAAAACTAAATGCTCACAGCCTCATTAAACTATATCTGAAGGTTAGATCTTAGAAGAAGAGAAGGAACGTCTTCCGACGGGTGTTAATCCTGTTGCCATTATGGACGAACACAAATACTGCTTTTGCACTGAGTTTTGGGGGAAGATGCTCAGACAACAGATACTATCAAGAAATAAAATGTACAAAAATTCACAGTCGCATCAGCCCTCTGCCTCTACATCTTGTCTCGGTTAGGGTAGATATAAGAAAAGACAGAACACACCAAAGCTGATTTGTTAAAAACAATAATAGTAAAATGCTAAAACAGGCCATCTTCGGCTGTCTTCACAAAACGCTCTACACCAACTTCCATCCTCACACAAACACTCTAAAATGCATGTAGAGCTCGTGTATACCAATTTAGGTCAAAATGGTCAAATTTTAGATAAAAGAATCTGATAAAACGTAAGAACTCAACAAGGCAGCTTGCGATGCATCTTTAACCTACACGTCGTGATAAAACTATGCAACGATAGAAAAGCTTTATCATCGTATTCAATCTCCTATTTTTTTGCTCCAACCATATTCCTTTTAAGAAACCATAAGAGGTTCCTTCCCCAGTCATCACATTTTGCTGTGAACAGTACTGCTTGCAGTTTGCCTTTTATAAAGTTCCTTCAAGTAACTGCTAATGAGCAGGAATTAAGATGGTGGCGGAGGTCAACAGTGGACGGGTGGGTTTGTGGCTTCTGGAAGCATGGCAGAAAACTGTGGCCATGATCTGACCGGGAGGAGTGACCGATATGATTGTGCCACCCCATGTGGTGTTTGTAGACAGGCGGCGGGCATTAACAGCGCCCGGGACCCCTGGATGGGCATGCATTTCTCCTGAGGAGCAGGCGTAGAGGTGAGGGCTGGGGAGGGTGGTCGGGAGCGAGTTTCACATCATGACGTGACGCCGTCGGTGAAGCGCCAGGTGGTCGGAGCGGGAAAAGCTTCGGTCGCAGTCAGTGCAGCGGAAGGGTTTGATGCCGGTGTGCTTGCGGAAGTGCCGCGTAAGCTCGTCCGAACGGGCGAAGCGCCATGTGCAGCCTTCCCAGGTACACTGGTATGGCTTTTCACCTGTAGAAGGATCGTAACATCAGTTATTGTGACACAGAACATAGAAACTAGTTAAATGACTATTATGACTAATAATAACGTCATCACGTATTCACTCCCATGTGGTTTAAAACCTGTATATGACAACGGAAGTCAATGGGATTCAACCAAAAGGTATACCTGTGTGTATCCGACGATGGGCTTTCAGATGCGAGCTCTTGGTGTAGACTTTGTTGCAGCCGTCGTAATCGCACATGTGCACGCGCCTTCTTTTCATGTCTGGAGAGTCCGGGTCAGCTTGGAGGTCCACATCTGTATTTGCACTGGGAACAAGATGAGACACGTTGATGTTTAAAGGTGTGGTAACCAGTTCTGTCACATCAAAATCCGCATGACAATCGAAAGATTAAAGAAGCACTCAGACATGTGGAGGCAGGTGCATTGATTCGGAACCGTCTCCATGAATAAAGCAGATTAATCCATCCAATGTTTCGGGATTATAGTGATCAAATCAAGTAGGTGACGCAATATGGACATCATTGAAACACTCTTTTCTTAAAGGAGAAACATGTCTTTTCTTCGCCACTAGTGGCTACGAACAAATTTTGTAGGAGAAAATTGTTTGCTAAAACTCACACCTTCTAACATTGTTTGGACAAACAGGTGTACCGGCCTAAAAATCATTATTTGCTACATCAGACTAGTCAAGATCAAACAGATGAAAACAACTATAGCAACTAAAACATTTGGTTCACAAAATCTCATATTTTAACAATTGGATATTTGTTGTTCTCTAAATCTGTAGAACAAAATCTGGACAAAACTTTGTAACCAGTTGCAATACTTTAAAATAACCACCAGGGAGCGCTAAAGAGAAATCCTGAATGCGTGTCTAAATTTCATACAGCTGGACAGCTTCCAGTCCAATGCGATCTTACCCCCTCCCCCTGTGATGTGTTTTTCTGCCCTTGTCTCTCTCCCTTCCTTTCCTTCCTGTGTGTCTCTCTCTCTTAGCCTCTTCCTCTCCCTCCCCGGCTGAAAACCAGTTCACTCCCTTTCCCCTCTTTCTTCTAACTCATTTCCATCTAATTCTTTCTCTCCCTGCAATCATTTGACCACATGTCTAAGCAATTATACACACCAGCAAAAGACCCCCTTGTTCTCCATCCTGCCCTTTTTCTCCGCCACTTCAGTCTCTACTTTGCATTTTACTCTTGCTTTCAAAACGTTTATAAGGTGTGACGGCATCACAAATTATGTAACATTGTTTACACCCAGTTTGGAGAGAACCCTGCCCAGCAACACTCACCCCCATCAGAAGAGGACGCAAGCTTATAATCAACGCAAAGAAGAGCCATGGGCCTCCAGTGTGTTGGGGTTACATAAGAGTAAAGAGTGGTGCAGTGGTATCAATAGACCAGGATGGTATTCATTAGGAATATAAACAAGACAAATACTTGTATTTGCCAATATATTTATTAACAGATTTACAGAGACCCTACTCTTACCTGTTTTCCATCCCTTGCGCGCCAAGAGAGGCAGAGCCGGATTCTGTGCCACTCTCTGCATCACTGTCAGTCTGATACTCGACTGGAGAGGTTGAACCTGGCTTTATACGCACTGAAAATACACAGATGGAAGTTAAAAAATAAGTTAAGTTTATGAAAAACGCCTAGGCAAGGCAAGGCAAGTTTATTTATATAGCACATTTCATACACAAGCTGGACGTACTTTTATGGCCTACATAAAAGTATACAAGTCCAAATGTCTGTGATCACTGGGAAAATTGAACTAAATTTCTATGAAAAAATAAGATTTATTCATTTAAGACTGGTTTCCAATTTAATGACCTGGTGTGAACCCCACAAATTGTGCAAAACTTCATGATTCATGTTTTAGCAGAATGATTTGAGAATGTACTGAAAATCTTCTTATATCTTCATATCTTAGACATTTGCCAGGCAAATTTCCCCAAATTTCTAGTGTGGCGTCACAATTGTGGACCTAACTCTATACACTGTATACGTCAGTTAACATTCTGAGATTGTTTCAAATGCGTCCAGAGCTCTGGCCCCATACAAGCGGTTTGCTGACTCCCTGCTTAACTTTAATTCAAAGAACATTACATCCAGAAACAAGTATACATTAGACTATTTTAAATGAGAAATCGTCTTTTTCTTTTTTATAATAGAAAGAAAAAAGCTACATGATAAAATTAGTGATATACTGCAAGTTAAACTTCAGCTTGATATTGACATAGGGTGTGGCTGGTAGGAAATTGATGATTTCTCTGTTGATGTGACCTTTAAACCCCCACAGAGGAGATGAATGGGACAACCTCCATAGTATACAAAGATTATCTTGTAAATGAAAGGGGGAAGGGTGGTTCATTCATTAATTGTCTCCTCCCCCCAACCCCAATATCCCTACAAGAAACCCATCTAGAGAAATTCTCTGGTGTTTGGGACAGTATTGTTTAAAATGGGACTGTTCAACTGGCCTCAACCTCTGAACCACCCAAATACTGAGTCCAAAAGAAACGGATCCATTTCACAATCTCTTTGAAGACGTTCTCCACCCAAATAAAATAATTCACTGATTCTTGTGTTCTGTCTGTGGCTTTTGACTAGGTCGAGGAACAAATACTTTTAAACCCGAAAGAGAGCCAAACAGATCACATCCCTGAGGTTGGGTGTTAGATATTGTGAGCATACATCTTTAATCTTTGGGTGGAGTTTTCCCATTTAAACATTAATTTTTTGTTCTTACTGTCCTAGACATGCACGGTGTCTGTCAGGAAGGTTGAAAGCGGAGAGATTAAAAGGGAAACCTGGGGCGGACCAAACCGTTATTCTCTACAGGGATGGGTGTGGAACATACATTTGGAAAATGCTCATAAAAAAATCATGACACATCTCTGAAACAAATTTTAACAGGTTCCTTTAACCCAACATTGGGTCAAAAAGGGATGAACCCAACGGTTGTGTTATAAATGAACCAATAATGGTGTTGGTTCAACACAAAATGTTGGTTTGTTTTAACCCATTGTTGGGTCAAATATAAAACATGTCTGGGTTCATTTAACACATTTGTTGGGCTTTTCCCATTTTGATCCAACACTGGGTTAAAATTCCCTCAGCATTGTGTATAGCCAAACCATGGTAACCACAAATGAACCATAATTTTGCTACAGTAACCATAGCTCAACCAGGATATTTGCAGTAAAATTGTGGTTATACAAATTATAATCCATCCACCATAAAATAATGGTTAATACATTGTTCCTTTAATAAAAACAATTTCTTAACGGCTATAATGATATGTTGCATAGATATTCCTCAAGTCTCTCCATCAGTGCACATCTGTGTTATCCCCCCCCCCCCTCATTTGATCAATTACTACGTAAAAAGCAACAGGATCCTTTAGAAATAGCAGCACAGGTCTTTTCGACCAAACTGCACTATTTTTGGGTCATTTATACAGCTACATGTAAAAGTTTAATATTTAAGAATGTTAAAAGAGTGAGGGGTGTGTTGAAATCTTAAACCCTGAAACCCTGAGCTGTACGAGAGTAAATCCTAAAAGTATGAGTAGTAGAAACTATGGCATTTGTGGGACATTCTGCCTGCCACAGTAAAGTATTGTATCCTTCCTAAAAATGACATCCGATTAGCCGATTAAGTCATCATCTGACCTTGACTTGTTTCTGAAACCTTTTACCTAGGGTGTAAATGTTAGGCAGGGCACCGTACTTACTGCGGTAAACAATTTCCCACAAATACGATAGTTTCAGATGTAATTAGTGGCTTTGCTCCCACAAAAACAGCTTTGATCAAAAACCAAAGCTTGGCTTTGAAAGGCCTACACGAGTGAGCCTATTTAATAAAAACTCTCTCTGATAAAGCGATGTAAGATTTGCTTTATTATCTTTTTTAATTAAAAGTTTTTAGGGTAGTTTCAGCCTCGCCCTCCGATCGTCTTTTGTCTTGAGCGTGTCCGCATATGTGTGGGAAAATGTGTCCATACACTGATAACCAAACAGCGCTGGTACAGAACGGTAGGAGGGCGAGACCAAGGGTGTGACCGTCGAAGGGAAACGAACGACAGAAATAAAGGTCAGATGATCAGCAGTTCCATATGAAGAGATTTAAATAAAAGACACAATGTGTCATATTTGTATTCTTGCTGAACAATGCCGCTCTTCATTTGTGACTACAGGAACAGTTGTAGTTGTGCTCTGTGCGGGTCGCTCGACTAAACAGGGACGACAATGGAAAGAATGTGACAATTCGGATATCAAAAGATTTCAACTTCATGTCATTTCAAACCTGAATGACTCAAATTGTCAATGGGCCCTATTTTCACAATCTAAGTGCAGGGCGCAGGTGCACTCAGGGCTCCGAATCCACTTTTGCTAGTTTAACGACAGGAAAACGGTCGGCGCGCCCGGGCGCATGGTCTAAACGGGTTGTCCCGATTCTCTTTATGAGTAAAGGGTGTTTTTTGGGCGTACATTGTGGTAAACCAATCATCTCTCATTCCCTTTAAGAGCCAGTTGCACTCGCGAAAAGACGGATTCGTTATTTTCACGGCAGAATTTGCAAGAGCAAAGACTGGACGCTTCTCCAGAGAGGAAACGCATCTGCTTGTGCGTGAGGTTAAAAAGCGCAAGCAGACCTTCAACAGTACCGGTATTTTTATCTTTATGTACACAGTAATAATCTTTAACATTGTAATCCATATTTTTTTTATATGTGGCATGTTTGTGTGCTCATGCCCTTCCTTCTGTGTAATAAGTAAACTGAAAGTTGCATGTGGACCCGCTCAGACGTGCAATTTTGTACTAATGCGCTCTTTAAAAATTATACATATAATTGCGTCATTGACTTTAGACCAGGTTTGAGTTGGTCTATGGCGCAGTCTATTTTCAGTTCCTCAAAAATAGCGACGCACCAACAATGTGCCTGATAACAAATCTTTTATAGACAAGCACGACCGCGGCGTGCAAATGCATTTGCTATTTAAACAACGCAGCACGGGACGGGAAAATTTGAACTGCATCGGGCTGAAACTAGCAAAAACACTTGCGCTGCGCCTTGCACCTCATTGCGCTGAGTGTAAGATTTTGAGTGTGTTTGAAGACACATCTTATTGCATTAGCAGCTTATCTATGCTTATATTACATACCTAATGATGAGATGGCTTCAAATTTAAACACATGCACAACAACATGTCAGCGAAAACAAGTTATTACCCGCTCACATTTATTACAAACATTTGCTCTCTGACATTGATTGTCATTGAGGCATCTCCAGCCACACCTGTACAGGGGCATATATGGCACATTACAAAGAGTTTAACTCAAAACTAGAACAGGTTCAGTGGTGGACAGTAAGACTTTTTTTTCAAGTAGCCATACTTTGTTAGAGTACTTTTATTTTGTAAAACTTGGTATTTCACCACATTGTAAAGCACAGTATCAAACTTTTCATTCCACTACGTTTCATAAAAATACGTCGTTCCTCGTGCTTTAAAATTTGATGTCAGATTCTTTTCTTGAACCTGTAGTATCGTTGAAAAAAAAAATACACTACCGTCGCTTGATTCAACGGCTCACTTACTCAATGATGCGGAGCAAGTCATTAGTAAACAAATCACTGATGTGTTCATATCTGACTCGACATGGTCCTAAAGATCCTTGTGTGTGCATGTGACTGATGGCGTGAGTTAATAACGCAAAATGTCATTTTTGAATCATAGAATGATTATTCTAAACAACAGTCATTGTTAGTTATCTATGCTGTATATATCTTGCTGTAAAAGTGTTTAGGTTCACTACATGAAGTGCTTGAAAGTGGACATTCCTGTATTCGTGTATCACCATCTGTACAGGTAGACTAAAACTTTCAAAAAGGTTCAAATAATGCAAGTGAATGTGTTTCCCCCACTGTACTGTCAATAAATGTTAACACATTTGGCAAAAGGGAGATTTAATTGTTAGATAAAATACACTTTATATATGACGTATAGGTTTGTGTGGATTTATATTGTTATATGTTGTATGTTTATGTTCTTCTTCACCACACAGTTTGTTTTTTCTTTATATCGTCAATACTATTTTGTTATTTTCACTTGTCGCACACTTGCATTAAGAGAAACTTAGACTGACAGTTCACCCAAAAGTAAAATTCTGTCATCGTTTACACCCCCTCTTGTTGTTTCCAACCTGAATGACTACAAGAACAAGAAATGAAGATAATTTGAAGATTGCTGTTAACCGGAATGCCGGAGCGGTTCGGTGACCAGTTTCCTTTAATATATCTTCTTTTTTGTTCCGTTGAAGTCATACAGGTTTGAAATAACAAGAGGGCGAATAAATGATGACAGAATTTTCAGTTTTGGGTGAACTTTCCCCTTTAAATTTACATTTTTGTGTATTGAAGTTGAATGTTTGGATAGCGTGACATGTTTTGTTAATAAAAAAGGCTTATTAATCTTTCTCAGTGGCAACATAAGAATTCATAATAATGTCAGACCTAACCTAAGTGTCCCAGCTTAAAATGACTTACTAAAAGTGCAAATCAAATCAAATCTTTTTACTTTTAATACTTAAGTACACACAAATCAAGTACTGTCCAAACTTTTAACCTTAAAAGGGAATACTTTTACTTCTTCTAGAGCACTTTACTACTAGGTTATCTGTACTTTTACTAAAGGATTTGTCTACTTCGTCCACCACTGACTGGTTCGCGACTCCTTACCCAACTACTAATATATTAACGTGAAGCTGTTATGTAGATTTATGTGGTTGTGAAGCACAGAGCTCAACCCAGAAGCTTCAGCTGGACGGTCAGACGACACGTGGCAGCAACTCGACACCGGCCCCGCTGTACTAAATTAAAGAACAGCACGAGAAAGCGAGACAGACAGACCAGTAGTGCTGCAATCGTGCATGTGCAACAGGACACGGGCGTCTCACCTGATCCCTCTGACCGCCCGTCGCTCCCTATGAGAGGCACGGTGATGGCTGCGGTGGCCACTCCGTCCGTCGGTAAAGTCGTGTAGACCACCGGTAAGGACTGGACGACAACTGGGATGGTCTGCAGCTGTCCCACTTTACTGGGCATGTTCACGGAGGGTATGGTGTGGATGACGTGCAAGATCTGCTGACCCCCGACACCTTGCGTGGAGGCCAGGATGGAGCCCTGCGTCAGCACCGTGGGGAGGGTAGCGCTGGTGATGGTTTGGCCCAGCAGGGTTGTGGGGGTCGAGGTTGTCGTGGCGACAGGAAGGGAGGGGCGGGGCTTGTTGAGAGACAGGTCCACAGGTTCCGTCTGGTCGTCATTTGCGAGTTGAGTGCTGATGGCGAACAGCGGAGGTGGCGAAGATTTGATTTTGAGATCTGTGGGCTCAGGACAATCGTCTAAGGGCTCCTCTTTCTGCAGAAGATGGAAAAACAGAGGACAAGTGAGAAGAAAATGAGGGTAGGGATGAGCGAGCGAACGAGGCGAGGAGAAGATTAGGAGAGGGAGGGAGAGAAGGTGATCCGCAGATGATTATGCAGCTCTGCTGTGCAGCAGCTTCACAAACACAGAAACAATGGCTGGCCAGATTGGGCCTCCGAGCTGCAGAGAAGAAGGCCTGAACCTGGCACCCTTCCAACCCAGCCAAGCCCAGAAACACGCTTTTATAAACACGCATGCACAAATCAGACTCCTAATCTGTCTTTGCAATTGTGTTTGCGTACAAGCTATTCCCCTCAGCAGCAAGACTGATAAATCAAATGGGTTTATATGCTTTATTACATGAAACCCATCATCAAAATATGGCTAATTGTAACCATCATTGATACCATAACCCATCGGTTATCGCATTTTTTTTAACCAGCGTTTATTTTTGGCCAAATTGCTCCTGTGCCTGGCAAAACCATCAGCGACTAGGGATTATAGATGTCTCTGTTCTGTTGAACACAAAAGAAGATATTTTGAAGAATGGAGGAAAGCAAACAGTTCAGGGGCATTTTCGACTTCAAATCTGTGGTCAATGGTGGCTGAGAACTGTTTGGTTACAGATTTGGAGTAATGATGACCAAATTTTTATTTTAGGGTGAACTGTCCCTTTAACCGACTAAATCGATCTGATTCTGAATCTAAACTAAGTATAATGCTATTGATGCTGTAAAGGTTACCTTAGTTAACTGAAGATATCACCACACCAATGAGTGACGGTTCACTGGACGTTTTCCAGTTCTCTTGTATTTTCGCGAACGTTTCGAAGAATGTCAGGTGCATATGATAAATTGTTTGCCATAAAACTAGCACGCTAACTATGCGCTTACATAGTAAATAGAGTCAGTTTCATTTCATTTGGACTTTGGATATAAGGATTAAAGGATAGTTTACCCAGAAACGAAACGTTGTTCAGCTGAACACCGAGAAAGATGTTCTGAAGAATGTTAGCAACTGACAGTTCTGGGGCACCATTGTCTAGCATAGTAGGGAAAATGTTGAACACCAAAGAAGATTTTTTGAAGAATGGAGGAAAGCAAACAGTTCTGGGGCACTATGGACTTCAAGTCTGTAGTCAATGGTGGCCGAGAACTATTCAGTTATAAGCATTCTTCCAAATATCTTTCTCCGTGTTGATCAAAACAAAGAAATTTATACAGATTTGGAGAAACTCGAGTATGAGTAAATGATGACAGAATTGACAATAAAGGGTGAGTAAAGGATGACAGACCACACCAATGAGTGACGGTTCACTGGAAGTTTTCCAGCTCTCTTATATTTTCGCGAAAGTTTCTAAGAATGTCAGGTGCATCTGATCAATTGTTTGCCATAAAACTAGCATGCTAACTATGCGATAACATAGTAAATAGAGTCAGTTTTTATTTTTTAATTTGGACTTTAGATATAAGCATTAAAGGGATATTTTACCCAGAAACGAAACGTTGTCCATCTGAACACAGAAAGATATTTTGAAGAATGCTAGCAACTGACAGTTCTGGGGCACCATTGTCTAGCATAGTAGGGAAAATGTCGAACACCAAAGAAGATATTTTGAAGAATTTAAGAAAGCAAACCGACCAGGAGCACCTTTGACTACCATTACATCTTTCCTACTATGGTAGTCAATGATGCCCCAGTACTGTCAGTTGCTTATATTCTTCCAAATATCCTTCTTTGTGGTTGACCATACAAAGAAATGTATGCAGGTTTGGAACAACTCGGGGGTGAGAACATCATGACAGAATTGTTATTTTTGGGTGAACTGTCACTTCAATATTAATTAGTAACGTTTGCTAAAGCAAGCATAACAAGAAGAAGTGATTTTTGTTTATCTACTTTATGACAGTTAGCATAAACGGCCTAGTTGTGTTTTATGTGGAAGCTCATTAGTTAAACAACACTAATAAAAAAGTCAAAAAAAGGTAGAGACAGAGGTTATATAGCAGAGTTGTGTAACTGGAGGTGTGTTAGGAAGAAAAGAGCGACCGAGTGGACTAGGGTGGGAGCCAAAGAGAGAAAAAGGGGAGAGTGGGTGGGCAAGGCCTCCGGTTGCCATGGAAACTGGGAGGTATATCAGCTGACTCATTTTACCCTCTCTCACTTCATCCCGCCCACCTATCTCTTTCTCTCTCGTTCTCTTTACAGTTCTCCACCCTGCCACCTCACTCTGTCTGCATCCCCACCCTACATCCACTCCAACTATGAGTTGTTTTCCGATCGCTCTTACCAAAAGATGCCACGCAAAGATGTGGCACTACAGTCTAGAGGACGACATCAATAAGTGACCCAATTATCACTAGCGTGCTGTGTGGGCTGTTAATTGAGTGTGTTCAATATCTATTAGCGGTGGTAGGAAACGCTCTCGGCATGCGGTGGCGAGTGAATGTTGTGATAAGGACGAGGCTCGTGGCTGTCGTTGTGACAACCAGTTCTATAGATTTTGTGTTGAGGCTGCGTGATCCTTCACGACTACTTTCACATCGACTACTTGTTAATGATCAACATCAAATGTCAAAGATTGGCGATGTTTATAACAATTAAAGCTCATTATTAGCTCAAGCTAATTGTTCCTTTTGTCTACAACAACCCTAGAAAATGAACACCCAATCAGAACATTTCTGACGTTTAAGATGTTGGATGTTTTGAGATTTTACTGTGGGTTTGGCTACCAATTGTTGCGCAACAGATGTAGAAGCCAAAATGTCTTGACTGATGCTTGTTGTGGCTAGTCAGGACAAAAACTCAGATTGACAGAGAAAGAGATTCAAGATCTCAGGAGACAGGAGGAAAAGCTCATGGTAAGGGACAGTAGGGGAGAGAGACAGAGAGAAAGAGAGAGAGAGCTGGGGTAACATTGCAACGGGATATATAGCAACGGTTAGGAAAAATAAAAACAACTGGTGTAACAGTATCTCTACAATAACCTTTACAATGGATATAATCAGGGAAAATCACCATTAGTTATATTCAAAATGAGGTTCCAAGATCACGTTTCATTACAACCCACAAGGGTTAAAAAGAAAAATATACCTCATTTTATTAGAAAGACAAACAACAGAGGCTAATACAAAATATTTCTTCTCTGTTTACAGTCTCGGTTTTGCATAGCGACAGAATTAGTCCATTTGTTTAAATGTTTATAAAAGAGCAGGAAAACAAAACTGACAAAAAAGATCAAGGTTCAAATAATGACAATAATGCAGAATGCTAAGCTAACGCTATGTTTCTTTGGAAGCATAAAAACGCTGTACTCCCAACTAAGTGACGGTACCAAAATTTCAGAATTGGGTACGAAAGCAAAACATGCTGACAAACACTATTGAACAAACACTAAAAGGGATAAATATTATCAAATTAAAACAATTTAATGTGGTTATTAAGTAGTTTAAGTAAACGTTTTTAAAGTCAAGTCAGTAAATAAGAAACCAAAGAACAATGAAACGCATTAATAAAGCAAATAAAAACCTTTCTGCTTCTTCTACATTAAACTTTTCCTGTACATTATCACATTTTTCTTAAAGGTGCTGTGTGTACTTTTTGGGCGGATCTATTGACAGAAATGCAATCATAATATACATTAACAAATATGTTTTCAGAGGTGTATAGGGACCTAACATGATGAAGGTTATGTTTTATTACCTTAGAAAGACCTATTTCTATCTACATACTACGCAGGTCCCCTTATGTGGAATTCGTTATCGTTATGAAACCATAAACGGACAAACTGCTCTTCAGAGCGTGTTTCGTAAATACGCTAACTCCTTCAGCAAAAAAGCGAAAATGTGACAACATCTTAGTTTTGTGTCAACCACCGTAGTATTTCGAAAGGGAGGGGGAAGTGAGCCGTTGGTTGCAATTTAAGAACTCACCACTAGATGCCGCTAAATTTCATACACTGTACCTTTAAAAGGTCGACACCAGATTCGGTTACTAAATTAGTTACGATTTTGTCCATTAACTTCTGTCATCCTTACCACCAAATATTCCTCACTGATCTTGTCTACCTGCTCAATCGAATCATGTTGTAAACATAAAAAAAAATTGCAATATAACACCGAGAAACTGAGACCAGGCACTTCTCTTATTCATTGGTTTTGTTTCTCTACAGTCCAACATTAAACTGTCATCATTCTAAAACACTTCTTCAATCATTTATCTCACACTAAGCTTTCTGGATTCATGCTTGAGACAGAAAAAAGCACAGATCCGCCCTTCGCGTAGTTTGTGAATGTCAGGTTTGTTTTTGTCCTGCTGCAGGTCTGGGCTATGTTGTGGCAGTTGTTTAGTCAGAACTGTTGTTTGCGAGACTGAAGGGTGTGGCGTGACGCAACTGATACAGATGATAAAATATAGGAGTGGAGGAAACAGCAGAAACTCAGGGTGATTTTAACATCTTGTGATTGCAGCCATGCCCATCGCTCAAAAGGGAGTGTCACGTAACCGCTCCTATAAACAAATTGCCAACCTGGAGCCTCCATAACTGGGTAAAGGGGCACATACTGTATTTTGCAGCCATGTGTTATTAAATGCGTGTCCACATTAAACTTCATACAAATGAGCTGTTCCATAAGGGGGTGTATCAAATTTTCTCAATAAACAAATGCCCTTGTGTTTCAGCGCAGTTACGGAATACTTGGCAACAGACAGCGACCCCCTAACTTCCTTTTCACAACCGCCCGGCGTATCAGATTGCGCAGGTGAAATCAACCAAACGGCAGATCCTAACGGCCACTTCGGTACTTTTTCCAAAAATGAAAGCGGAAAAGACAAAACAGTCGATCTTCCTAGATGTTCACCCCATGGAACAGATTCTCCCGATCAATGGCAAAGCTCTTCTACAATAAATAGCGATTGTGTGCGAGTTTTTATGAAGGGCTGGCTGGACGAAAGCACATTAGACACAGAGAAGGATGTGTGTGAGTAGAGGATGTAAGGGTGTGGAGCCCATCTTTGTGCACGGATGCTGCTTTTAGATCCAAAGTGGGTGCTGTTGTGGTTTATGTACAGTGTTTGTGAGTCTGTGTGTGTATAAATGTGTATGTGCCCTGCAGGTATGTGGTGAGGAGTCTTTTCTGAGAGAGTGGGATTGTTGCGAGGGGGTGGGGGATAGTGTGTCGGTGTGTGTACGAGTGTGTGTTTAGGCAGAGGGGTGTGGGGAGGCTACATCACAGCCGTTCCAACTCCCGCCAGAGCCTCGTTGCCATGACTACAGCAGAACGGAAGCCTCCCTCGATATATCCTATTAGGCCTTGGCGCGACTTGGAATGAAAGATAGAAGGACAGAAACGGAAATGTACAAAAGAGTGGAACACACGGTAGCAGGGTACAAACATTTTGTTTTTGGGAAGAACTTTAGTTTGTAAGATGACAAGATAGTTTGTGTTAGTTACTGACAGTTGTGGAAATGCCCAATGAACCACATCTTTAATCTTGATATCATCTAAATCTGTCCTTAACATTTCCACTTGTTTTATCCTGCAAAACTCTCTCATCTTCTGTCCAAATTTTTATACCCAGGGGAAAACAAACATACAACCGTGTACATGAACTTACACATAAATAAACAACGTTACAAGGTAAGCCATCTCCAAAACATGGACCTTTTCTAGTTCACAAAGAATGTCACTGGACAAGTCATGGACCCTCCATTGAGCTTTTAATTATTAAAATGATATTTAGACCAAATATTACAAATATTATGATCCTAATGATTTTCTCTGAATCAGCTTTGAACGGATATGCAGCATGAAAACTGCAAATCAAATAAATGTGTATTGAATTTATAAGTCAGATATAGACAGATTTTTATTAGTCCACTGAAAAGCTGTCTGTGATTGGTCAGCTCCAATTAAAAAAAATGAACATTGAACTGATTCATGTTTATAAGGATAATAAATTAACCAAATGTCATAAAATAAACAGAACACTGCGGTTGATCATCTTTTTTTGTCATCCAGATGCCATAGCTGCGGATATTAGCCAACCACACTTATGGTAACAGTCAAAGGCATGGCAAAAGTGTGCTTCATGATGCCATTGAAAAAAATTTGGCTGTATGGTTCTATAAAGAACCTTTAACATCTTAAAAAAAATCCACAAAGGTTCTTTCTTATAAAAGACTAAAAAAGTATCAATCCATTGATTTAATGGTTCTTTGAAGAACCAAAAATAGTTGTTCCAGAAGAACTTTTGTGGCACTTTTTTAAGTGCGTCTGGGACTAGCCGTTTTTGAAACATTGAATCTTAACCACTAAATTGTATCAGGTCAACCATTGCAAATCTTATTTGTAGAAAACAGGTTAAGGTTAGCTTAAACATTAAGGAAACCCCCCAGACTTATCTAGCAAGAGTCGATCCAACTTACCCCGAGTCTAAAGCAACTGTGAGGACCATTGACTTCATTCCCATGACACTGTCACAGTCTTCACAGCCTCCTCTCCACAAATCTCCATCCCATACTACCAAGTTCAACACAACCCCCTCCCAAACACACATAATACACAGTACAAAAGCCCACTCACCACCGTACACGCCACCTCCTCGGGCTCTGGCTTGATCTGTATGGATGGCATCTCTTCAGCGGGCTCAGAGGTGGCTGCGGTGGATTTCTTCGGACTTGTCTGACACTGCAAAGAAGAAGAGAACGCATATGAAGAACGCATCACATCAAGGTGTAGTCTTACAGATGGCGAGAAGAGATAGCAGAACGTCAACCTCCCAACAATTCCCTTGAACGAAGCGACAAAGTATTCAAAAAAACAAAAGTTAGTATACGGCAAGAGTGATGAGTGTGGGGGGAGTTAATGAACCTCAGAAGACTGATGTGATAAGATGGTCAAACTTTCTAAAGCTCGCGTTAGTTGGGGGAGGATGAGGCGATGATATCAGGGAACAAAAGAGCAATAATGATTAGCCATAGAGTGAAAATCTTTGGGATTTGGGAAAAACCAAATGGAGAATTTAGGACAAGTGAAGATAAGAGGAAGAAAGATATCAGACAGTTTTAAACTTACAAAAGATGGTTTCTATTTAAAGAATAAAATGTACAAAGAGCAAGTAAGCCAGAAGAAGGGAGGAGTATTCAGCAATCCTGCGTCAGCTAGGCAGAGTCACACCCAGTTCTTTACAATCGAGTAAAGAGAGAGAGAGAGAGAGATAGGTCCTGTCTCACACAGTAGACCGGCGTATTAGCGAAGAGAGAGAGGTTGAAATGTGGCAATGCTTAGGCATGGGGGTGGGAGGCGGAGATCATGTGACCCAGCTGCAGTAGATTCCACTAAGAGGTGTGGCCCCTATAAGCTGGGGTGTGGCCGCACTCAACGTGCCCCTCCCCCAGTCTGGCACAGACACACCGCAAACATATGCATAATGAAACAAACACATTTTGACAGGAAATAAATGTGTGTTAGTGGCCGGATGACCTTTAATTAATAGAAACTGATGATAAGAATGATAGTGTGATACCCTGACCCTTGATGATGAACAGTAGCAGACAAATTCTGTCATCATTTGTACGCCCTCTTATCATTTCAAAACTGTAAAACTTTCTTATCTAGAACAAAAAAGAAGATATTTTGAAAAATGTTGGTAACAGAACACCCCCAGTACTCATTGACTTCTATTGCAAAGACATAAAACCAATGCAAGAGAATGAGTGCCACCATTGTTCGGATACCACCATTTTTCCTTTTTTTAGTTCATGTTTGCTTTATTAGTGAGCTTTTGTTTTTTCAATGGATTTTGGTATATTTGAATAAAACCAATATTCCCGGATATGCTTTAGTTTGCCTTCTTGGCGAATTGTTTCTTCAAGGTTTAATGTTTTCTCAATGTCTACAAATACCACATATTTTGATGATCCAATTTCACTTGAGGGGGCATTAAAAGCTAATCTTGCAAATATAAACACAATTTTGGCCACTAGTGTAAATGAGACAAACAATTCAAATCTCTTTTAGCATCTAAAGCTAAATGAAAAATTTATATCAAAATTGATTCTAGGATACATAAAGGTTCACTTTTGGTAATATCTTCTATGCATAAACCTATGTAAACAAAAAAGTACAAGAAATATTTCTTTACGTTTTCACTGAAGGATTGAGACTGACATCTCAAGAGTCACAATGGCATGCAATGTTTGTCAAAAACATGCAGGAAATAAACATCTATATAATCCTTCATTCACTCTTTAAAAAAGGTGCTACGAAAGGTTCTAATGTGCAATAGAAGAACCTTTTGGAACTATAAAGAACCTTTAACATCTGAAGAACCTTTCTTATTCAAAAAAGGTTCTTTAGATTATAAAAAGTAAGAAGGAGATGGTGCTAAAGAACCTTTGAATGAATTGTTCTTTGTGGAACCAAAAATGGTTCTTCAATGGCATCGCTATGAAGAACCTTTTAAGCACCATTATTTATTTATTATTTCACCTGTAACAAAATATCTATAGCTGTTAAATTTGTATCAATGCATTTATCGTCTTCAGCAGAACTTTCATTTTGCAGATCTGTGACTTCTTCAATCTTAAACAACTGAAGTACAATTTGTCCATCGGCACATCTTTCCCAGAGATGATGATGATGTATATCGGTAAGGAAGCATTATCAGAGCTTGCATGTGTGTGCAAAAGCTCCCTTGGGAGTTTGTGAAGTGGGTAGTTCCAGGAATAAAAGAGGGTGGGGTGGGTGTGACCCCAAGCCCCTCTATGCCCCAGCAGGAAGTTATGAAGAGGAGGGGGTTCTCATTACTGAGAGAAGGAATTTCAGGGATTAGAGAGAGTAAAGTCGAACGTATAGATGAGAGCAAAGAGAGTAGAAAAAAGAAAGGAAAAGAGGTGAAGAAGAGAGGGAATGAATGGGGGTGGGGGCTGAGAGAACCATCACTATCTGGGTCATGACGTTCTCTCTCACTCAGTTGCTCTCAAGCCCCCGTGGCAACGAGTCCCCGCCCCAGTGCAGCGTGGGTAGAGTGGCCGTCTGGGACTGCATAGCACACCACACACGCCCTTCTGTCCAACCCTCCTCCCCAAAGAGATTCATACTCACTGGTACTAATGTTTAGGGAGTATTGGCGCCAATGGGGAACTTTAACAATCTATCAATCTTGACGAACAATCCTAGTCTTTTGAAAGAGGTGCAGAAAGTTCCTATACACCATATACATGAAAAGTTTGGGGTCACGTATTGCAATTATTCATCTTTATGTCATATCAAACCTCTTTGGCTTTCTTCTGCAGAACTCAAAATAATATATTTTGAAGAACGTTGGTAACCAAACAACATTGGCCCCCATTGACTTCCATCTTATTGACATAACACTGCAGAGG
Organism: Triplophysa dalaica; assembly: GCF_015846415.1. Taxonomy (NCBI): domain Eukaryota; kingdom Metazoa; phylum Chordata; class Actinopteri; order Cypriniformes; family Nemacheilidae; genus Triplophysa; species Triplophysa dalaica. The sequence continues at coordinate 13,580,807 of NC_079560.1, read as the reverse complement.
CATTTCTCAAAATAACTTCTTTTGTGTTTCACAGGAGAAAGAGTCATATACAGGTTTTCAACAACATGAGGATGAACATGAGGATACAAATTAGGAGTACAATACCTTGAACAACAAACTTTTGCTTTGAGGAATTGGAAAGCAAAACTAATTCTCTTAACATCATTTTTATTCACAAACTGGCTTTTAAATGCACATTTATGCAAAAACAACATCAAATTGGTCTTACCGGCAAAGCAAAGGTAAGAAAGGCATTAACACATCATTTAATTTGCCAACAAGGAAAAACCCAACCATACCACCATGACACACTATCTCTTGTGTACATCCAGAAAACTATCAGGGGCTTCCCAGTCATTTTAGATCATTCTCAGTTCTCCAAACTTGACCCTCAACTAGGACACGTCAAATTGGACCTCAGGTTAAAAAACTCCCTCTTTGAAGCCGAGACTGTTTGGTGGTTTTATGGGAGAACACCATAAGGCTTACGGGAACCAGAATGGGATAAACTTATAATACACGAGGCCCTAATGGGGAAATTTAAAGGACGTCGGTTCTTAAAGGGTAAAAGCATGTTCAAAGACGCACGTTGCACAATCGTGTAACCCGAGATTGGACGTTGGCTCATGCTCCATACCACAGCTAGGCTGGACTGGACCCCCCTTGGAGGACTGTTTGAGAGGGTGCAGAAGGGATACATATGGTAGCTGGGGGCTGGGGTGGTGCGGGTCAATTTCTGAGCAGTGTGGGACAGTTTACCTAGCAGCAGGGCCTCTCCACCTCCCCTGCTGTTGTGTCGCTAGTTTGTCTGACCGGTGTAAGTACACAAGTTAAACCTTTGCTCGAATTCCGAAGTGCGATAACTGCCCCGCTCTCAAACCTGCTTTCTGTAGGTGATGGAGGTGGAAGGGAAGTGTTCGCCAATAAGAATGTAGGAAAGTTTAATTGACAGGATGCTTGACTTATGATATGATGTGTTGTTGAAATGAAAGTGGAAATTCAGCACAACAAACAGTTGCACTCATTTCAAAGAAGGCAAAACTTTCCACTCCCGACATTGCAACCAAAGGTTATATCACAGTTCCTTCTAATGTTATGAAGATGCTCATCCAACCCGACCTTGCGCAATGAAGATCCAAAAAGAAAACCCTCAATCATGACATTATCTTATCTATCGAACTCCTGCTTCAGACATAAAATGAGAGGTAGTGGGTTGTTTTTGTCTAGCCAACGCTTGGCACATAAATGAGCAGTCAGACGTCGGCCTGCAGTTGAGCACGCTGCTCCATGAGCCAAGAGAGGAAAAACATCATGTGAGATCAGCTATCTCTTCCAGAGTAAACATGACAGAAGAAAACTGCATTCGCAAGCTCTGCTACACAACAACCTAATGTGTGATTCTGTCTCCTAGAATCCTGGAATATTAAACATTTACTGCTCAGCGTGAATGATGAGCTGGTAACCCAACGTTGTATCCGTTCAGGAGGTAACGTTGGAACAAAATGTTGTGTGACATAAATGACGTTTTTTGAGATCTGCCCACACTCATCCTCCCTCTACATTGTAAACAAACCGGTGTCCGTTCACTTTTGAGATCGGTCATTTATGCGACAGGAGGTACGATGAGGACACTTTTGGTGGAAGCTGCAGAAAATATAGAATAATTGTATGAATGACGTTCAGTTTATTAAAAAATACGATCGATTCGCCACCCAAGACAATAATAATTGTCATCAGGAGCTGCGTGATTGTTTTGGTTATATTGAAAATCCTCACATTTCTAAAAGATTTCGTCATCTTATTAACATTTAAAGATGTTAAGTGCATCAATCATATACTATAACATTATACATTTATACTAACATTATAAGTGGTTAAGTGACCATTTACAAAACATGAAATTAAATAGGCCCAATGATTTATGACAATTATTTAGTCACTAAAGCACACAGAAATGCATAATGCATTATTAATCAGCATTATAAATTCATCTAAATTAATCGTTCAGCAAAGTTCATTATTGTGACAGCCCTAAATCCAAAATGACAAACAGAGATGGCGATACAGAGCCTAAAGTCATGGATTATAGCTTTAAACGCCCTTTATTCATCGCTGTGTTCCATTAAATGCAATTTTCAAGCTTATTCCAATATACTGGGAATATACTGAAAATATTAATGTAATATTTAAAAATATAGAATAATAAATATATTTCCATAATAGAACCAAGTGCTTATATTTTTCTATTTATGAAAAGCGGTAATTCCTTGGGTATTTTTCAATATATTGTAATAATATATGAATAATGTACTATTATGCACAATTTAAAATATATATAAAATAATTGAATATATTGACAGTTAATATATATGGAATATATTTTCTGTGCATAAGTGATTCTGAAGTGGTCATCTTTAACATCTGATTACCGCATATTTTTCATAGCCCTACTTGCTTTGTTGTGATCGTTGAATGCAATACGTTGTGGCATTGGGGTTAACTGGCTGACAAGTAAACTATGCTATTGCTTTTCTCACAGCCGCTCGGCTTACTCCATGCATTTCCAAATAAGGCACTCAAGGACCATCTAGAAAAACAAAGGAGATGTTCCTTTAGTCTTTACAGAGGCTGCCTTCGCAACACTTGGGGGGAAACGGCTCTCTTTTGTCATGAAAACAAGGTCCCGGTTGTGTGAGTACGGACGGATTTGTGTGTATGTGGACATGTTTGCCACTGCTGTTTAAATATGTCAGAACAGTGTAATTTTAATGCAGTCTGTTGGGGCCTGGGGCACATCTTGTTCTGTGTACCAGCCAGTGCTGTCACTGCGTCCCTCCATGTAATCAACTCATCGGTCCAAGAGCTAACGAGAAAGAGGGAGAGAGAGAGAATACATGTGTGAGGTCACAGCTGTGTAGGGTGTGTGAGAGGGCTGAAGATTTGGTAACACGCCGAGGAGAAGCTATAGTGCGTCTTTTGCACTCTACAATCCCATACAACATCAAAAATGTCCCCAAATAAAAACTGCAATCCAGTCAGAGACGATAGCCTCCTGGGTAACTTCTCCGGCATGCGGCACAGTTGTGCTTCAGCAACCATATTTGAATCCCGTGGTCCTGATCCCACCCCCTTCTCTCTTCCACATGGCTTCCAGTCCTGTCTCCAAATGTATCATCTAAATAAAAGTCAAAAAATGCAATGCAGTCAGAGCCGATGGGCAAGTGGTCCAAGATGCAGCGCAGTTGCACTTCGGGCGACCCAAGCTCGAATCCCATCTCATGGTCCCTTCTCGTTCCCACCCCCCTTCTATCTCCCACTTCACTTCCTGTTCTCTCTCCCACTGTACTATCTACATATAAAAAGGCAAGAAATGCCGTGGGTTGAATCAAATGGCGTCAAGATGACAATTCCTCCAAAATCCAACCCAAATCCTCAAACTGTAAATCACAATAATAAGCTTACTGTTGCATCCTGAGGTAATGTCCAATAAAGTTTTCAATGTTTATGTACTACCTCGGATAACTGATTTCATTTTTTCGTAACAAAACAAATGTATTGCAGCTTTAAGTACCATGCTAAAAACATAATCACATTCCATCTGCTGGTCACGATTACAAACACAGGAAGTCTTCAGGTTCACCACAAGATCTCGCTAAGTCGACATCAGCACACAAGCAGCGTCAGTGCAGGCTGGCCTTGAGTGAAGTCACTTCTGTCTAGAACTCCACCCTTCCGCTTCTGCGAGATGTGTGTCTGAAAGTGACACTGCTCTGTCTCACACATGTCACGCTGGAACAAAAGGACTGTGTGCGACATGCAGGGCAGCCAGCTCTGCATCAGCGGAGTCTGCGGGAGATGAAATGAGAAGCAAGCAGTCTGAGAAAAACTCTCAGAGTAAAGAGAAACTAAGGGGGTTTTCACATTACGATAGAACCAATACAGGAACCACTTGAAAAGGTCAAGGCCAAGTGAGGGACCAGCGGGTCACAGAGTTAAATAAGAGATATTCGGTGAGAGACGAAAGGTCTGAAATTATATAAGTTGAAACGATTCATTTCTGATGATGAACTTTTTATGCATTTTGGCTGTTTTTTACACAACGTCAACGTTTTGGGAAACTGGAATCTGTAAGGGTATTGTGTGTTTTGGTCATGCCTTTTATTGTGAAGTTGTTTTAGTAGTCCTGGTTTCTGTAGTCTTTCGTGTTTCCCTGCCCTGATTGTGTCCAGGTGTGACTTGTTATCTCTGTGTATATATACCCCTGTGTTTGCTATAGTCGTTGTCGTTTATTGAATGTATTTAGTTGTGTTTTGTTGTGTTCATGGTTCTCGTTTATGGATTTATTAAATTACTTTGATGCTGCACATAGAATGAATTTAGATGCTAGAGATGCACCCATACTAAATTTCTCCACCAATACTGATTACCAGTTTTACGATAAACCGTGATAAAAACGTCCAACGGTTAGTAATATCTGGTCATATTTTAATTATCATTAAACCGTACCAACACATCGTTACTAATGGTAAATACTGTCCAGCATTAGGCAAAGTAAGCAACAGTGAGAGTCGCATTGTGATTTATTGATACATATCCATCCTCATCTGTTCCCGTTTATTTGTGATCACAGGGCTTTTGGTCCAAAAATTTGCATATTGGAGTAAATATAAGTGTATAGTGAAACAGGTTTACTTCATATTTCTTTAGACAGACTGATGATTTTAAAGCTCCATTCAACGTTGTTTGTTTCTTTGGCGAACGCTCCTATGACTGCAGTTGTCTCCTGGGTCCTAAAGTACATCCCATAACTCACGACACATGCAGAGAGAAGATTTTCGGATTTGTGTTGCGTTTAAATATATATCTGATTTACTTAAGGTTGTGATCAACGAGAACGAAAGAAATCTTTAGCTAATGGCCCCATTGTGCCAGGATTAATTTGATGTGTATAACAACACACATATAACAAAAGTGCTTTTTACCAGTAAAATCAATAAAAAAAACTTGGTATCGGTACTTTTTGGACATTTCCAGCACACAACACACTTTGGTAATACAGATAATCAATATTTTTTTTTTCACTATAAACGTGATGTTAATTTTTCCTACCGTTACATCTCTACTGGGTTGTTATATTATTTTGCATTAACTAAATTTCTTAACTTTCTGAATGTTATTTGTTCGTATAACGATTAGCTTTAACGATGAACTTTTTGAATGTTATTTATTTGTATAATTGTTAGCCTGTTATTATCAAACATCAAATTGGTGAAGTTTCTAAACATTTTATATACCCAAATTCATTGCATTTTCCATTTCCTTTTGATTTACGGAAAATATTGGCCCTGATCATCCGATATTGTGAAAAAAAAATCGCATTAATCAACCAATACCGATTATTGGCCGATATATTGCTGCGTCACAAGTTTTGGCAATAATAAATTTAATTTTTACTCTCAATAACTTAAATCTACATTAAGAGGTTTACACAACCAAGTTTTTACCCTAAATACCGATAACTTTTTATGCGTTTTGGCTGTTTTTTATTCAACGTTTTGGATCATGTAATTTATTGTGAAGTTGTTTGTGTAGTCCTGGTTTTTGGACTTTTGAGGCTGTGTGCTTTGAAAAACAAGTCCTTGTTTTCAAGTCTCCGACCTAAGACGGTTGTAGCCCCCGAATTGGGACACAGCTTATACATACACGCCTGTGTTTGCCATTGTGCTGGTCTGGTATTTTATCTATATAAGTTGTGTTTTGTTCTGTTCGTGGTTCTCGTTTGTGTGTTTTGCCTTTTATGGATTTATTAAAATACTTTGATGCTGCACATGGATCCACCCTCTCTGATTCTTTGAATCATCAACTCATTACAGAATAACAAACCTACAATGTGGATCTAGCAGCTTATATGTCGCATCTACGCCAAGGCCACAGCACCATTAAGGACTATATAAGGGACTTTGTGAAACTGAAGACATTTTTTATTTTGAACTGTCTTGGTTAATGCCACACTGGTCTCTGGAGCAGTATATAAACTTTGCTTTGAGGTTGAGTGGCTCCGCATTCCCTTTGGGAGTCATCGAGGAGAAACACACCACCATGGCAGCTAAAGTAGAGTCTGCCACGTCTCTTGCCCATGTAAAACCTCAGATCTCCACTGGAGATTTTTTTGGCCAGTCCAGAGCCCGCTCGCAAGATGGCCACCAGCCCAGAGCCTCCAGTTATTGTGGGCGCCACACCGGTGGTTCCTTGTCCGGTGGTCCTGGAGGTGTCTGTTCCCGAGGTCCTGTCCCTGGAGTCAGCTCTGCCGGTTGTTGTTGGAGCCTTGTGGTGTGTCTGGGCTGTGTATTGCTCTCCTGATCCAGAGGCTGCTGACAAGATGAAAGACCTGGACTCTACCGTGCCAAGTGCCTCAGTTAATATGGCAGCTCTGACTTCTCCTGCCACACCCATGCTTCCAGCACTGCCTGCCACGCCCAGGCCTCCAGCACTGCCTACCATGCCCAGGCTTCCAGCACTGCCTGCAACGCCCAGGCTTCCTTTGCACCATGACCCTATCCTCTCTGATTCTTGGAATCATCAACTCATTACAAAAACACAACATTTGCGCAAGTATCGCCAAAACAATAATGGCGTCCTACAGGAGTGTTGATTTGTGCTACACAAGTTCATTAACAGAATAGAGGTAGATTTACTGCACCACTACAACCAGCGAAGACATTTTACTTACATTTGCCAGAACCTAAACACACTTATACACCTACAAATGCTATTAAAAAGCAATCTCGGGTTAAACCTGGATAACCTGCATAGTCATCAAAGTACGTTAATGGAAGTCGTGCCACCCGTCGGCCATGTTTGCCATTCATTTACGTCATAGCAAGTTAACAGTACTATCTCTTTGAATGGTGGAAAGCAGATATTTCTAAAATCACAATTACATAGCATATTTCCAATCAAAGAATAAACCTGTACCATAACTTTGGTTTACTAAGTTTTAATTGCGTTATAAATCACCTTTTTTGAGGTCGCTTCAGCTACTGTGCATGAAAATAGGCTGGCAAGTGCCTCACATAAGCCCCGCCTCAGAGAATCGTCTTTATCGATTGATGATTGGATCGTTCTACTGCAAGGCGGGGCTTTCTTCGCTAGAGCGGCCATATTGAACATTGCATTCCACTCCATTCAGTAGCTGTGACTGAATTCACTCATTCACAAGCGAATGCTAAATAGTCCACAATATGAGGAAGAAGTGAATGAAAATGAGTGAACAATTTCGAACACTGACGTGATATATCCTGTGTCTGACAGTTCTGTCACGGAAATTCGTCATAAGAATTAGATTACACCTGTGTGGCATAATGGATTGTTTTGTGAAATGGTGAAGTTCATTGTATAATTATTTGTCACGTTTATTATATTAGTTTTTAATAAAGAGAACCAAACAAATGTTTGCCACGTTTAGTTACAATTACATTTCATTACGTTAATTACTTAATATATTTGAAATAAAACACTCCTTTAATCTGTTTATTATCAAATAGTAGAAAATAACTGTCAACAAGAACAAGCACAATTGTATAAATGTACACTTGTGGAATTAACGGTCACTCTCCTCCAGCTGATTCTAATCAGACGCATTGTATCATGGGGAATATAAGTGAGCGAGTGTACATCTCAAAATCAAAATGCATTGTAGGTAGTGAACAAATGTAGGAAATAAGTTGTTTACTCCCGATATATTTATATTTCAATATATTTTTGATATATTTAAGAGATAGGGGGGTCGAATTCACGCACAGCTATTGTAATGGCAGTGGCGCATCTTCTTTTTTATCCTTCAAGGACATGTCCTTCAAAGTGTTTAAAAAGTGACATCGCCACTACTGGCCTGGTATGTGTATTACAGCGCTTTATACTCTTTATCGCATAACAAAAAATGTTTTAATCGTTAAAAAACGCGAACGACAAACTTTTCCGTGTTTTCAGGACGCTACTAATGAATGACATGGAACTACAGAGAAATGTCAAATGTAATTATATACATATAATCCACAACCCCAATATCCACCAACGTGTGTCTTACTTCAAAAAGCAAAGCACACACTCTGGAATTTCTCTATATGGTTGGCATAGTCGCCACAGCAGTGAACTTGCTGTTATCTCACCACACCCTTCTGACGCAAACTCTGCTGCCACTTCCCATAGCCCTCCCCACCCTAAAACACACACACGCGCACACACACTAAAGTACTAACAGGCTCATTCCTTCACCTCCATTTACTCAACAAGATGTCCTGCATATAAAATGTAACAAAGCGTCTTCATATGACTTGCAGACTTGCTATTGTGATGCAAACCTCAACGTTCCACCTCATGTCAAGCCATTCACTTGTCCAGGAGGCAGATTAGCATCCAAGACAGGAAGGATGAAGTTTTTTCTCTCGTAAAGGCAGCTCATCTTTGCTGCAGAGCTGCATAGAGATTACAAAAAAAACTAGAAAGTGAGCCAATGATGTCAACTATGGAAGCGCAGGGGCAGGCTTCTATTCCCAAAGCAAATACCTGAGCGGATAGCCTAAGCCTACACTTCCATATCCCGGGAAGAATGTGTTCGCTTGCGCACATTAGACGCCTCGCTCCTCACAATTAAGCTACAGTATAAGGCTAATGCAAATGTCCGCCATGCAGTTTTCCAAATCACGTAATTTCACATGCTGTTTCCAACATCAATAGTCACACATTCAGACACACCCTCCCCACCCTGAGCACCCCACCCCCTTCAACTCCTCTCCCTCTTTTTCATTGCAGACAGTTTGGCAGAACTGCAGGGGTTGCTATGGGGACGGGATTCTTTCCCTGGTTAATGATTGTGGCGCAATGGTAGGGGGTCATTCTGTCACATCGCCTCTAATCTGGGGAGACACGGACAATATCCTTGAAGCCCTGTGCCACAAACAAACACGCTCGATCCAGAACACTGATCCCATCAAAAACTCAAATCTCACTCCAACTCAACAAGGGGAATGGACTTTAGTTCCTTTAGGTCTGGGAGCTAAAGCACATAACGCTGCGAGTCACCTTTAACCCCTCTCTTCCAAGTCTCATTTTTAGATAGTACACTGGTGCCTCACATCCTCCTCTCTCTGGACACCGCGTTCCCATAGGCAGCTCCCGCTAAGTTAATTAAAAAAAATTTCATCTGCAACTTTTATCCATATTAACATCCTAACTCTTTCAAACGTTGTTTGGTTTACGGACAGTAAACTTCGATTTGATTGTATTCAATTATACGTTCCCGGTGTACCGCTAGGGACTCATCGGATCACATTCTTCAACATAAAAAAATCTATTAAAAGATCATTTTTAGCTCCACCCAAATGACTTTCATTCATTTCATCGGACATCAACAAGCCACCAATAGACACTTTGTCAATTTCTGATGGACCAAATTGATTTGCTAATCCACTGAAGTCATGTTATTGTTAAATGACAGAAATGTCACATGAATACACATAATATGGGTTGCACATGCCATGACTGTAACCATGAGGGTAACCCTGCTAAATTAACACATATATATATATATATACAAACCCAATAGCATTATGAACCATTGGCCATTTCCATTAAAACCATTACAAAATTCCTGTTAATAGGGTGTTTTGGGCATTATTTCAATGGGATTAATCTGCCAGATAACACCCCTCCAGAAGAATCCATTACATACCAGTAGACACCATTATAGTTTCTATTAAAATCAATAGAATTCCCATTATAAACATTAAATCCATTACATAGATTGTTTTGGGCAGGGTTCTGTTGTTGTTTTTTAATCAGGGAGATTTTTACTCCATACAGAGGTTTTTGGAAAGAATAGGATACTGCGACTTCAGCCAATGGGCTAAAAATGATGGATATTTGTATAAAATAAACGCTTATTCAAGACACTACTGAGAAAGTACGATGACAGGAAACAGAACGGAATGAAGGGGCAGATGGTAATACTGGATTCGAGGGTGCTAAAATGGACATTTTTGGATCGTGAACTTTGTCTGGGTTATTACTTTTATTGAGCTGTTATTTCAACAAATGTCATACAAGACTGATTCATTTCTGATTTCCCTTCTTCTTTTTACACTGAAATAAAGCCCTGCCTGCATGGCTTCGCTCGAAAACAAGCAAAATGCTAATGCTAACACAGATAAACATATGCTAGTTAGTGAAATGTTTACATTTATTGTTTTCACCCTTTGAATAATGTTTTGGGGCATTTTGTCAGTGGCAGAAATATTTGCAAGGCTATAGAAAAAAATGCAGATTTACACTGACTGTCATTATATTCACAATGGCCTTTAATAGCAAACCAATTCACAACAGACCCGCAGGTGTAACGACCAAAGACTTTAAGAATATGCAACATTCTGCCACCTGACTGACTGTGAGTCTTATGTCATTGTATGAATAAGTGAATCATAAAGACAAACTGTTACACCTCCATCCCACTGTATTCAGAATATGACAAACATGTCAGATGTCAATGTCCATTTAACTTCATGAGGATAGCAGTCTTCAGGATGCAGCAGAGACAATAGGCTTGTGGGGGTAATGGTCAACAAAGCATGTGATGTTCAGGAATTACACCATATTGTTGACTTAACTGACTGTCAAAGGAGGAAGTCCCCTACTTCATACGATACAATCACATACAATCACATACAAACCATACAATGGTTTGTATGGCTCTTTAACAGCTAAGCTTCATGACAGGTTGAGGGTGTGGCGAAGACACTCGAGTGCAGCCCGACAACGCGAAGGGCGATTTAAAATTGGGAGTGAAAGAGAGAGAAGAACTGTTAGGCATGAAGGCTGCCGCCTTGCAAAAACACAACCTCAGTCACACCCAGGGCCGACTGCACCCTCCTCCTAAAAATAACTGTGCTCTCGGACACCCTGACTGTCTCAACACCTAAAAACAGATGCACTCCACATCACCCCCTGGCTAGCTCCATCGGGCTGCCAAAGGATACCTAGATTTACAAAGTGCACCCGTGGCGATGTCATCGTGACAAAACCCAAAATCTGAGCCATGGAGAGGGTGGCTGCAATGTTTAACCAGTTTGACCAAAGTTTGTCCACAGCTGTCAATGATTACCAGCTGTCTGGCACACCCAGGGCAGAGCACTCGGTGTGGTTCTCCAATGATAATGTCTCGCTCATCTTCCCGACTCCACCAATATCAACCCCGGCAAAAGACAATCCTCCGGAGAATGGAAACCACAAAAAATTCAACAGACATATCCATAGCCAAAAGGTGCTGTACTCTGAACAAGTACACTAATGGATCAGCTACATTAACTGCTCAATGGAGTCTTGAATAGGGTAAGCCTTAAAGGGATAGTTCCCCCAAAAATTATAATGATTTCATTATTTATTCATCCATTGCATGCCTTTAGTTTTTCTGCAAAATAAGACGTTGAAGAATGTTGGTGCCTCGACAACATTGGGGCTCCATTTACTTCCATTGTATGGACACTGATACATTTCTCAAAATATCTTCTTTTGAGTTTCACCCAAGAAAGTCATGAACAGGTTTAGAATGACACGAGGGTGACGAAATATGACAAAATTTCATTTTGGGGTGAACTGCCCCTTTAAAGATGCAATAACTAAGCAATGCTTCTCTGCAGTCGGCAACTGACATATCGACCCGGTCAGTACAACAGTCAATATTTGGTCGTTTTGAGACGTTTCCATAGCTTAGTTGGTGGATCAGCGCAAAGGTCATGGGTTCGAACCCCAGTGAACACTGATAAATGTATACCTTGAATGCACTGTAGGTCGCACGAACGTAATACAAATATAATCGCAAGACAACAATTTAGCAGCAGTGATTCGACCCAGTATCACTTCCAAAATCTCCCAACAACCCTTTCAATAAATGTGGCACATTTTCTATTTTAAATGTAATTCATCTTGCACTTGCTATTAGTAAATTACATCAAGACATCGAGCATCCCAAAGCCTGCTCTCAAGATATTTGCCTTCTCTGCAACATACATGAATCAAACGCAGTTGCAAAAGGCAAACCACAAAAAACAAAGTCCTACTAAAATGGCATCATGGGACGTCAGTTTATTATGGCCTAAAAAAGCCATGGTTCTGAGTGTCACCGGCTATGGGCTTAAATCAGGAAATGCAATGCAATGCAATTTCACCCGCTGACATTAACCTCTTCAAGAGCCAAGAAATGATGTAACAGCACTGGAGAGAAAAGCACAACGATGACAAACGAGAGTGCAACAACATAACAGTTCACAGCATACTTCAATTTCCTCATGGCATGCAAATGCGAGGCTGCTGTCACTTTAAGAACGCAGCTAAGATGGTGTCTCGAGCGAGCTGCATTCGGCGCGCTTCCTTCCTGCCGTTGCCGCTTTAAAAACAGCATTGCAGATACGAGACGAGTCCGAATGACACAGATGTGATATATTCCGACTTTGCTCATAAGCTGCATACGTATGTACAATGCACCAGCTTTATGGTTAGGCGGCTTTCGGATAAGCGTGGGCTCAGAGACGCATGCACAGGAGGCTGTAGTGCAGAAGGGAAGTGAGAAGCGCGCTAATCGTTCAGCAGCTCTTGCGTTGTATGCTCATTTAAGGTTAACGGCGAGCAAACCGAAACCGGCTAACTGGACATTAATGAGGAATTGACGTCTTGCAGAATGGAAACCGGACAGCGACAGTCGTACCAAGTCGTGTCGTTAAAAATGCACATGCCGGTTAGGTTAGAAGCGAACAGATAGCGAACGAAAAACGGACTTACTTTTTTGTTCCGAGTCTCCGTGTGCATCTCGGTAGCTAAGCGGCAGTAAAGGGGTGGAGGGGGGTCGGTCGGGCGGGGTGATATTTGAATAACAGTGATCTCGATGTCAGTTTTTCCACCTCAGTTGGAGAGGAGAAAGGTGCGCTCGTTGCCTCTGTGGTTCACAGAAATCATATCCCCGGCATCGAGAAATAAACCCTGTTTCCGTCGCACCGGCCGTCTTTCAGTGTGAGTGTGTGTGTTTGTTGCCGTGTTTCAGGGTTGGGCTCGAGCTGCGAGTCTCTCCTCCGCCTCTCCCTGCTGCTGACCCCACCCTGCGTCCCCACCCCTTCACTGTGTCAATCAGAGCTGCTGTGTGTGTTTGTGTGCGTGTGTGTGTAGCCAGAAACGCAACAGCGGCGCCCAACTCGCGATAGTAGTATTTCAGTATCATCGTGATGATCATAATGCGCGGGTTACATTTAGTTGTGAACATGTCACCTCACATAATGACGTCAGGCTGCACCGGATGGTCTGAGCTGTGACCCCCATTGTGGTCGTTTGAATAAATACTTGATGTTGTATTACACTAGTAAAAGTTACATTTTTTGGAAATAGTTCTTACAAATATTGTTAAACATGTTATAAATGACTTTTCTGTGGAGATTAAGTCGATGTGTGCTTTATGATAATATCAACATGTTTCTGTGAGGTTTAGTTGAAGGGAAGAGAAAATAAACCATAAGTATGAAAACCATTTTGTCTACAAGATGACATCAGTGATGTGGGTCATATTAAAAACGTGTTTACTTACCTACACACAATATAAAAATCTTCCTTTTGGGGAGTAAAACACTAGAAATTAACATAAAGGAAATGTGTTTGAAGAGTTGATTGTTGTTGTGCTTGTATTGGGCGTCAATGTTTATGATTATTAACAATAATTAGAGATGTCTGCATTAATTGCTTAAACGTTTAGTGGCACAGCATCGTGATGCCTGAGTTTCAACTACATTTCCCAGCATTCCTTCGACATATAGCGTTACTTTCTGTTATAACGGGAAACATGAAGCGGTCAGTGACAACAAGTGGCACTAAAAGTTATAAGACACTTTTTGAAGAGTCTCTTTGTGAAGCCTGCATTTTATGCTACGGTCAATTCACCTCAGATTTGGGATATTTCCCACAACAAGCAAGGAAGTAACGTCTGGATTTAAAGACATTTAACTATTAGGCTAATGTTACTAATTATGAGTAACATTCAAACGTTATGAGTATTGTTAACTATTTCTAAACTATCCAGAAATGATTTCCTAGTTTAAGTGGGAAATATTGGCAAAACTGTGAGCGATTGTAGTGATTACATTGTATAAATGTAGTTTTAATCCTGTTTTTTTCCTTAGTTCTTTTCAATCTGATTTATTTAGTTGTTTTAAAACTTTTAACATAGCTTTTTATATCGGGAATTCTTGTTGCTTACGAAGTTTATATAATCATCGTCCGTCATCGGGGTAAATATTATTATAACGTTCAGTCCTCTTGGTTGAACTACACTTCCCACAATTCTATTAACCATTATTACTTCCTGTTGAAACAGGAAGTTTTGGTACAGCGTGGAAACAGAAAGCGATACGCAGCAAAGACACTAGTTTTAAGGGCAGTATAGGGTTTTACGTGTCATGTTATGGTTAGCCAACCTTGTTTTATTTGAAAGGAATAACACATACTTACGGATTGTGGATTAAAAGTTGGGTCAAATATAGTGGGCACTCTCCCTCCTTCTATAAGAGTTTGCGTGCGAAGCCTATGTTAAACTGTGACAGGTTCGCAGGAACCTTCGAAAAGAGAAACTGCAGCTACTGGTTTCTTAAATTGGGATTTTTGGAAGCTATGCAGAGATAAAGGTTCAATCATACAGCCAGAGCAGTTTGATGGTTTCCCCAACATCTAGTTACACGTAATAATAAAAGGATTTTCTTCTTCTGGCGTTTACATTTTTTTGTATGACTGGGCTGGTCATGCATATAGGCGATCATATGTTAACGTGATCATGGATGTGACGTCATTACCTTGATGATTTTCCGTGATTTTGTCTCCATATTAACATTAGTGTGGAAATTTGAATTATAAAAGTTAAATTGTTTATTTATTTTTAAAAAATGATTGGTTTTGATAGTGTGTTTTTTAGATTTAGTTAAATTAAATTGATCATTCGATTCAACAGTACATTTTCGCAAAGACGCTCAATTTGTCTGTCGAACTAAACTACATTTCCCATAATTGTTTAAACTTTTGCATACTTCCGGTTTCAACAGGATGTCTGGATAAAGTGGGAAACATGAAGCGGTAAGGGACCGATTTGTAGTGGTATCATGTGTATAATGTTATCATTTATTTGTTTTGGACTTTATGCGTTGATATATTTCGTTTACTTAGTTTGAATATGGATTTATTTATTTTAACGTGATTAAGCCGAGATGTATTTTTATAGAGCTGAATGTGTTACATTAGTCTCTTCGTCAAAAATATTTGAAATATTTTGTTATTCTTGTAAAATGGTTCTTTGCAGTTTAAACAAACGATTTGTTGAATGATGTTCATGGATGCGTTGTTTGCTTGGTGCAGTGACTCTTTTTGGGTTGAAATATCGCCCTGACGTGTTTTATTATATTCCCTTTGGTGTATTGTGATTTGTGTAGGGTTAATCGTCGTGTCTGTGAGGATGAGCCCACACCTGAAGAACAGGAAACAGAGGGCCAGAGACAACTACGCAATCTTCTACTAAAGCAGCTGGACACAGATGTAGATTTTGATCGGCAAGTTCCTGATAAAGAATCTAAAAAAATGCATTTTACCACCTCTTATCTTATCTCTATTTATTATTGACAACATTTCTCCCAAATTCCAATCATCTGCAGAAAATTGCAAGAGGACAAACTGGTCAAAATGAAACTAGGAAATGCATCGCTTGCAGATCTACTTGAAAAAGCATATTCATGTTTAAACAACATAACACTGGTTTTATTTGTGTTTATAAAAACAGCTCAACAATTAATATATGGTGGAATAAGCCTAATGTTTTTCACAACTTTCATGCGTCTTTGCATTCTTTCAGTCTTTAACATTGGTGTTGGGTGACTTTATGTCATCCCTGAGGTTTGATTTCGTTGGAATCCACGCAAAATACATGCTGCAATTTGTTATATACACTTACATTACAATTTATAATTCTGCATTTACACAAGGAAACTACAATGATTTAATATAGCTACAGAAACACTTATGGGCATATATAATATGCTGTTATTTATATGTATGTTGTAGGTGTGTGGCTAAGAAGAAATGCTTTGCTCCAGCGGCAGTATA
Organism: Triplophysa dalaica; assembly: GCF_015846415.1. NCBI lineage: Eukaryota > Metazoa > Chordata > Actinopteri > Cypriniformes > Nemacheilidae > Triplophysa > Triplophysa dalaica. Next base: position 13,564,634 of record NC_079560.1, on the reverse strand, counting down.
CAAGCCCTTTGGGCAGCAGGCAGCTGGTGTGAGGAGTCTGTCACAGTTCCAAACCCTGCAGGAGGGGGACCAGGAGCTGGCCGCTCTGAGAGATCTGGGCCTTACTGATGCTGAAATAGTGCTGTGGAGATCCAGAGACCTGCCAGAGAGCTTGTGGAAGGTCTGAATTACACACAACGTTTAGCGTAATCAACTGTTGAACTTGTTTTTTTATAATGGATTTTAGTAAAAACTTACCTCACATTATGGAGGATAGTAAGACATTTACAGCAGTGACGTCTTGTCAGGTTTACTAAACGTAATGTTTACCGTTATTTCAGGATAGAGGGGTTTGTGCGGCACCGGAGGCGAGGAATCAGCGTCTGCAGGCCATCCGGGATAAAATGGCAGCACACGCAGAGCTGCTATCCCAACCTCAGCGTTTCTCGAGTAGCCGGCCGCTGTCCCGCAGAGAGATGGAGATAGAGAACGCTATCTTCCATGGCAGTGACAGTTCCAGCTTCCTCACTGCCCTTTACCATCAAGGTTAAGAGAATTTTACTTACCACAATTACCTGCAAGCATTGTTGTTCATGTTAAAATCTTTTCCATTTTAATTCCCAGAGGAAGAATCACAGGTCACCCAGCAGGTGGCGACATCTACAAATGCAATGGACGTTTTCTGCAAAGACTTTCTTAACGATTATAACAAAAACTCAGAGAGACCAAAACCGTGCACAGAACAAACAGATCAGCCGTGCCCTGACAATGAACACTCACAAGCTCATACAGTCAGTGATTCAAGCCCATGCAAAGATGAACACAAATGCTCAGAATCGGGACCCGTGTTGGACACCGATAACCAGCCACAGTCACCAAGCATGACAGTTAAAAAAATGACTGTCAGCCAGTCCATTGGGACGTTAAATTCTACTTTTGTACAAGGGCATCATGGGCCGGTTACCATTAGTGGAAGAATAGAAGACATTTCAGAGGAAGAGATCAAGAACAACCGGGAAACGGAAGAGGGTATACGGAATATTCCACGTTTCAAGAACTACCAGAAGGGGGCGCCGTCCAATGTATGGGCTGATAATTAAAGCTTAACTGCTTTTGAAATGTTTATAAAAGAGATATACCAAATTTCGTTAAAGCTAAGTTAAAGAAATTTTGGCCGCTCAATTTATTTTGGCGCAAATACACAATTCATTTCCATTTTACATTTGTGCATGTAGGTGCTGTGTGTGAAGAACATGAGTCCACGGGCATCTTTGGCTCAGCTGGTTTCTCTCTTCTCAAGGTTTCAGAAAGATGACACACGGCCTATTCTATACCGCCTACTGACTGGCCGACTCAAGGGACAAGCGTTCGTTACATTCTCTGGTAAGAGAAACTGGTTGTAAGAAATGTTCTATTGTTGCAGAATAGCATGTTGTGTAATTGCTTCTATTTTGTTTTTTTGCAGATGCAGAAAGTGCCCAAGCAGCTATTGAGCTGTTAAATGGATACAGGATGCTAGATAAACCACTGATCATCGAGTTTGGAAGGAAGAAAAGTGGAAAGGCCGATGCAAAGATTGATGGATCTTCTGTAGATGCCAATAACACTTTGGGACCAAAGGAAATACAATCTTTAAATGAGGAAACCATATGAAATACTTATAAAACTATTTATTTGTAAATAATAGCATTGTGAATGCATGTTTGCATAAAAGAAACCATTCAAAAGACAGTTGTAATTCTTCTCTGGACCACAAGGGGACACCCATTCCCCATTATTCTATATATTTGTAGGCTCATTACAAAGACCCCTGAAATAAAAAAATAGTTTTAAAGCTTTAACTCTGTGTCTTCCAGTTTTGGGGTCTTGTAAATAGCAGCAAAATAGGGCATGTGACTTGTCCAGCACTGTGCTATGGACACAAATGCTACTTTAAATTGTGTGGCTGGTTTGAAGGTTATTTTAGTTTACTAAAGTTAAAACTTTGAAAACGTCTCTGTTCATTAAAATCAAATTCAAATTCTGACCTAAAAAAATTAAATGTTGCCTCAAAAATAAATTGATATGGCCTATGTTGAAAGCCCTAAAATTATAATAATCTAATAAATTATAAAATGATTAAAGGATATACCAAAATTGCTTCAACATTACCTAAAAATTAACACAAAATCTAAAGATCTAAAAATAAAAGATCAATTAAAATATTAATAAAACTAAGATCAAAGCTCTGGCTTGTTGAATAGAAATGTGCTATTTTTGTAATATGTGGACAGTAAAACACAATAAAAATCAGAGAAGTGCACTACAACACCCACCACACAACAGAGGCAAATTGACATTGACAAATGGCATTTATTTTCTTTAAAAAACGTAAGAAAGTCATTATTAACTGCAGTAGGACATTAGATCTGTGTATAAGCTTATGCATTGCTAAAATAAACAGAAATTCATGCTGTCAGTCAGTGAACCTAAGGACAGGTACATATTGATGCAGAAACTATTACATTACACTGCCCTATACCATCCCATAAAGTTACTCATTAAAATCGAGATAAAATCATTAAAGTCGAGTTTTACCTGTCCCATTACTGTTACTCATTTCTTTAAATGATAAGATCAGTGTTAAACCATGAGTTAAGCATTTACACACACTTAAATAGTATTTTATAATCTTAATGGTGACTATTTGGACAGAGCTGTCTTTATTATATGGGTATATATGAATAATGTTGGGTATGGTTTGAATTTTAAAGATCCTGATTCTGCTTATCGATTCCCAGTTTCAATTCCAGTTGAAGTAAAACATTTGATATTAACCTGTATGGTCAACTAGCCTGCTTATTGATTGCAAAAATTATACATTTCTGAGCACCGTTTTGTACATAGCAAGCATGTTTTGTCTGATTTATTACAATTCGTATTACCATAGTTTAGGCTATCATTGTTGTTCCTATGAAACTTTGGTAAATTTGTAGTTCATGTGCTTTATGGCATATGCTATAGACCTATAATTAAACTATTCTTACTGTAGTGAAAATAGCCAGGTTATTTTTCAAAAGGGTTTTTATTGAGATATCAGAAGTTCACAAGTTAACACATCCACATTTCTGAAATGCACACTAGGTATTGATAAGAGGAATTGAAATTTCATTTTTAAGTATCCTATTCAATTCCGATCCAATATCAAATCTAACCTTTTAATTCCCAAGTCTATATATAAATGAAACTAATGCTGCTGGTGTGCTTGTTTCAAGGTATAACATCACAACAGTTGTCATTAAAAATGTATAAAATAGTTCAGCATTGCATTGCATATCTCAGAACAATTCTAAGCCAGTTCACCCAAAATTAAATGTATCATTTGTTCGTTCTGACGTGCAAAACGATGTCGGTGTTTTGTGTCCATACAATGGAAGTCAATGGGGTTCTGTGTTGTCTGGTTACCAACTTTCAAATATCTTCTTTTATTCTTTAGAAAAAAGAAAGTCATACAGGTTTGAACTGACACTAAGGTGCATAAATGGTGAAAGAATTTTGGGTGAAATATCCATTTACGTGCCTTTATGACATTTCACCTTCACTATTGCAATTTTATCCTATTTGATTTAATTCTAAAATTAGATTCCAATGTTTACTTGTTATATTCTATTGCAAGAGTGCTTTCACAATCCAAACGGTATGTGCTTTTGAGCAAGGAACATTACATGTGCTTTTGTGCTTGTTCCCCTCTGACGTACCCCAACCAAAATTGTCTCTGATAGGTACAGAGCGTTCTTTGTGGCTAATATGAAGACAGTAATATTAAAAGCATTTTGCAATAATAATACAAGTATTCCAAAGACTTCACATGAGGAAAGATTATGCGTATGCCTCACACTGACAAACAGCCCAAACGTTAATTTACAAAATTTTCTAAATTGTAACAATATCTGACAAAATAAACATTTGCACGATACGATGATGATAAAAACAATGTTTCTCTATACGTGTGAATACAAGAGTTCAAGTGCACTTTTAGCTCACTGTTCAAGATCAGCCGGCTGAAAGGTCGTTGTGAAATATTAGCTCTGCGTGTTTGCAAAGAGGACCAAATAGGCCAAACATATCTATCTGGGTCATCATTGTTTTGAATTTTGAACCTCCAAAAATGACTAACTTTTAGTCCGTTTGGAGAAAGACATATTTTTGTGTGCCCCATCTCAGTTAAAATGGAGGCATTTGCTCTTTCAGCTGTGTTCAGTATTCTGCTTGTGCCAAATCCATCTTACTTGTTTGACGAGTCTTTATTGGTTCAAGTTATAATCACTTGAAATGGTACAAACCAAAAGCACAGATTTGCAGTATCACACAAATCCTCACACGTAACCCGTGGCGTCGTACCCAGCCGCTGCGTTATGCTGAGTCGATTTTCTGGAATCCAGGGCTGGCACAGTTGAATGGGTACTGGTGCTGTTGTGACTGTTCAATGTCTGGTTCTTGTTGGCAGGTCCAGAGTTCGCCGCTTTTTGTAGAGTGACTGGATGGAAGGGCATGGAATGGGGTGTCCCCGCTGGCATGCGCCACATCCCCGTGTGGTCAGGGTAGGGGTAAGGGTGCCTGGTGCCGCCGCTACGATCCGAGTCGTCGCAAAAAGACGCACTCAACAGTCCTCCACCTAACATGGACATGAGAGACGATGCCATTCCTACATACAGACAATCGCCGATTTCAAACTTGAGACTGGCTGGCAAGGTGCTGTAGAAGTTCTGCACCACCTCATGGGTCTTCCAAGATACAGGAATCAAAGACATCAGCCCTGCCAGGAGAAACAGGGAGCCACCCACCCCGGCCACTTTGGATTTTGCTGAAGAACCGTTCATACATGTAGTGCACTGCATGCCCATGGTGGACACTACACAAGCTAGAACTGAAAATATTGAGGAGATGACCATCATAGCTCGGGCTGCCTGTAGATCGATGGTGAGCCCCAGGATCGTGTTGTACGTCTCACACTGAAAGGCGCCAGTGCTCTGGTACACACATTCCATCCAAAGACCTTTCATGTTGACCACCGCTGTCACGATGTTGGGACCGATGAAGGCTGAAGTCGCCCAGTAAGGTAGAAGAGTGGCCACCAGGGTCCCGAGCATGCCAAAGATGCCCAAAAAGAACCCCATCAACTCCAGACCTGCTAACGCCATGTCAGCCGCTAAATCAACGTGTTCTCCAAAGTGGTTTCAAAGTCAACAAAAAGTCAAACAAAATGTAGCGTCTCTGTTGTTTACTGTAAAAGATAACAGCTTGATTTTAGCTCATGACATGCATCAGAAACACACAGGTCTCAATTTCAATAATTGATTTTAAAGGTCTGGAAAATGTACTTACACTAGATATGTTGAGGAAATCAGATGTTAAGTAGTTGGTAATTCACTGTGATTCATGTGTGTTCCTTTAGTTCCTCCCAAATTTGTGATCTGCCATTTCTTCTGCTCTTTAGATATTGAGGAGCCCCGGTCCATGTACACACAGATGCCTTTGGAAAATGTAAGTTAAAGATTTACCCGTAACTCAGCTCAAAACTGACCTCTTCTGTATCCATCCCAAAAGCAAGGCCATTGTGGAAAAGGCCAACATTTATCACAAAGTGGGTTTTTAAGAAGAGTAACTGATGAAACTTGAGATTTTTTGTTTCATTTTTGTTACTGTAAAGACGTTACATCATGAGGCGTTATGTTTTTATTACCTTAGTATGATCTATTTCTATCTACATGCACCGCTGGTCCCCTTACAAGGAATTTACCATGTTGTTTCTACAGAAGTCCTTAACAGACAAACTGCTCTACAGAGCGCGTTTCGGAAATATTTTATCTCCTTCAGCAAAAAGTCAAAAATGTGACAACATCTTAGTTCTGTGAGAGCCACCTTAGTGCTTCAGAGGGAGGGGTTAGCGATGGACTGAACTATTGGTTGTAATCAGAAACCTCACCGCTCAATTTTATACACCAGACTTAAGATGTTTATTAAACAAATTGTCTTTAAGTCACTTGAATTTAAAGGAGGATTGAACTGAGCTATAAAAGATGTTGAAATTGGTTGAACAAGATTTTTTAGACTAAACTGTTATTGATCCCTGTCCAGGAAAACGCCCCTTTAAGTTATACAAATACAACAGGATTTTGTAATTTAAATTCAAGTGACTTGTAAATACTAAAAGTTTTTAATTGAAATTATTTTTTACAGTGTACACAAATTAATAAGACGTATATCCTCAAATAGATTTAAACACTTTTGTAAATGTAAGTCACACTTAAGAACTGAAGAACCACTTCAAGTGCTATATAGCACCATTTATGACTTTCTTCCGAAAAACACAAAAGAAGATATTTTGAAGAATGTGGTTAGCTGGCACCAATTCACTTGCTTTTGTTTCTGTCCATGCAATAGAAGGGAATAGGGGCCAGTGCTGTTCAGTTACCACCTACATTATGTTCTTTTGTGTTCTGCAGAAGAAAGAAAGTCATAAAGGTTTGAAATGACAAGAGGGTGAGTATTTTTTGAGTGATCAGTCACTTTAAATGTAATTGGATAAGACACAAAATATTCAAGATTTTCACTTTGAGTCATTGAACACATGGTGTTTCTTTGGATGAATGAAGTCAGTTCCTATCAAGTACACAGAGCTCTTGGCACATGAAACAAAATATGTTCCACAATTTTTTTGCATAGTAAAATCATGCCTTGATTTTGGAACAATATATTACATTACATACAAAAATATGTAAAATTATAAAAACTTATTTGGGATATCTTTTCATGTTATAAATGCCTTTTGGTTTAATGATTGTTACAATTGAAATTGAAAATTGTGAAATCAGTTTTATTTCGTAAACAATCTAAAAGAAATAACAAAGAAACAGTCAACCTAAACTCACCTGGTTATTTAGTTATATCTTCAGAACGACAAACCCTGCAAGTTCACCTTCACCTTGATGCTGTCTAATCTTTCTTTATAGAAAAGTGCGTGTGTGTTTTAACTGGATTCGGCTGAACGCTCAGTTTAAATCACATGTCACTTCTCACGGTAATAAGATTATACTAATAATCCAGCCTCTTACTGAATGTGTTGTACCGAAAGGGTCAACAAAGAATAAACTAAAACGGTACATACAAGACAGTTTAAATTTACTTATTCCACAAAATGTGTTTTTCCCCACATCATTTTGGCCTACTTTTATCAAATAAAATGTGATCATTAGGGCTGTCACTATTAGCATGGCCGAAATACTTCTCATTAATGATTATTAAATTATCACAATAGGTTTTTATGAACAAATAATACTATCATTTTCTTTTTTTTGCAGTCGATAATCATGTTTTTTAATATTATGGTTATTGTGACACCCAGAGTGGTCATTATATAAGACACATATATTCAACTGACATTATCATGACTAACTATACTGATCTGATATTATCTTCTTAGAGTCAGACTGATAAATGGTGAAAAATATTACTTGTGGTAGTTTTAAATCCGAAACAATGGAATTATTTTTTGTGGCTTAGGTGACCAAATACTTTTTGGGTTGGGTTTAGTTTAAGCTTTCACGGATCTTGTTCAAGACTGAAACTTCAGGTTCCTAATCCACTATTTTTATACTATTGAATGTTTATTGTAATGATGAAATACAGTTGTAACGTTCATCTGGTCGCAGTAAGGTCTTTCGGTTAGGGGTGAGATGTGTAAAGGTGCGGCAGTGGGAACATTGCTCTTGTATGTGGACCCAGTGAATGAGAGCAGAGGAGGTGAGAGGAGTGTGTCTACAGAAGTGTGAGGACTGGTGCCATTATCACACAACCTCAAATGAGCTCAGAGGTGTTGAGATGCACACAATGAAGTAAAGTCTGAGCCCGAATGTTTATTCCCGAATCAACGCCGGTCAACTTTGACCTGTATGACCCGGACGCAGTGGTAAACACTCTGATATATTAAGTTATGAGTGCTGATAAATGAAATTTTATGAATCACAGCTATAATAAAATATCTGTCAAGTATATCAGAAAATGGTGTCTTGAAAATGTTTCTTGAGCCTTTATCGTATTGTATTGTACTGTAAAACTGTTACTAGCAAATATCAAGAAATATCATGCACTTCATATACTGAGGCATCGGTTATACAGTCCTATCAGGCATGTGTCATTACCCTGGCTTGTTGTTCTCACCTCGTCTCTCCAGACCTCGCTTTTGTGGAGGTGTGTGTGGATGACACCCTCCCTCACGCCTCCACGGACACACTTCTCCCACCATCTCTGCTCCTCTGTTCTCTCCACACGTGAACCAGGTTCCCACAACGGCACTTGCACACTCCGTCTCCGAACTAGACATGCAACGACCCCACTGCGACCTTTGATGATAAGCACTTATAGTTTCCCACTATTATTATTGCTCATACTTCTTATTATACAAGTTCCAAATGCACAACATTTGGAGAAGAGGTGAAAATTTGTTGAAAATGCTTCATAACTACAGGACCCATTCAACAAATTGTTTATTCAATAAAACGAACATACAACAAAACTCATCAAATCGTTTATTTAATACAATTATTATACAGTAAAACGATACAACAAATTAATATCAACATAAATTAGATAAAATATAATAATTATATTATTAGACGCGAGCCAAACACAAACCGGAAGTTAACTGGGGTCAAGCGTGCGCGCGTCAGATGAACCGGTCTATACAACTACAATTATAATACATTTGCAACTTTTTAAAATTGAAATATTTTTAAGATAATGCAAACTTCTTCAGGAAATGTAAATGTCTGGTTTTACTCTGTAACCAAAACAACAATTTGGCAGAAACTAACTGACCCAAATACGAATGAGATATTCGAGTGGGAGGTGATGGTGTGTCCAGAGTCACACATCTATTAGATGACCCTGTAACACAAAGGTCTGTTGCTAGGCACTAAAGAATCATCATTCATTCTTTGCTTATCTATGCATTTCTGACCACTTGGTCGTGGTACCACGAAGCACTGAAAAGACAAAATTCATGTATCTAAATTCTCAATTTGACCTCAAATTCTTGGCACAATTTAACACTTTTTTTTTAACAAAAGCTGCTGGAATTCGGGTCAAACAGTCAAAACAGTTCTGAGAAAACTGCACTCATGTTCAGCGATTGCCTGCACAGTCTTCAGTAAAACTCTTTTGCATGTATCATTTAATGCTTATGCGTGAGGTCATCGTCCAGGTCAAAGATTGAGTATGTAGGTGCTGATGTGGGAATAGTGTTTCTGCCTGTAGGTCTTGACCTGGGCATGTGTGTCCGAGCAGAAAGTGAGGAGAATAGTGATGGTCTGCAGTGTGAGGCCTGGTGTCATCTCAACACCTCCTCAGATAAGAGACGAAGTGTGAGGAGCACATTAGTGAACAGGGTCACTAGACGGTCGTAGCTTAATGCAATTCTGCTCGATTAACCTTTTACACTGTGATAGAAAACATAAATATGAATGCAATTATAACATCACACTTAAGATGTAAATAATTTACCGGAAGAACAAAACTCGAGGTTTACTTTGCCTGCTTAGTGCTCGCCTTGCTTCACCATATGTTGTGTTTCAGATGAGCAGAGGTGTGGTTAATTCAATCTCTATGTAGTAAATACACAGACAATTTCAAACATGGCAGTCAAAGATATCTAATGGTGAGAAGTCATAAATCAAACTAGGATTACATCTACTCACCCTGTATTTAAACCTGTATACATTTCTTTGTTCCAATGAACACAGAGAAAGATATTTAGAAGAATGTTAGCAATTTTAGTACTGGGACATCATCCACTACCATAGTAGGTAAAAAAAATCAGTTGAACACATCATTTTGAAGAATTTAGGAAAAACAAAGAGTTCTAGGGCACCTTTTACTACCATTTAATTATTCCTACTATGTTAGTCAATGATGTCCCGGACCATGAAAATTACAAACATTCTTGCAAATATCTTTCTCTGTGTTCATCTGCGCAAAGTCATTTATACAGGTATGAAATAACAAAAGCGTGATTCAATGATGATAGAATTTTCATTTTTGAGTGAACTGTTCCGTTAAATCACTGATAAAAAAAGATGTTTCAGATCTATGCATTGTTGCACAAACAGAGAACCAACAACAGTGACATATTGGATAAAATACTTTTAAAAATACATGGGTCATTTCTTTAGAATACTGAAAATGTATTTTTTTCTGATCCTTTGATTATTGAAATAAATAATTGTTTTTATATCTCCATCATTAATTTGGATGTATAGACATACAAACAATAACATAAAGCACTTATTTTTTTGACCAATATTCCTGCCCGAAGAATTGATAGATGGGATTTTTAGAATCTCACATTAGTTCCAAAGGAGTTGAAATATAGTGACAACTTTGAGCCTCTTTTCTTTTGAATCTTTTCACTTTGAATCCATTTTAACCGCTGAAATTAGGCCTATATCACTGTAAAAAGTACAGCTTTGATCCATTTTTTTTTAATTCTGTTAACTACAAACAATTTTTCTCCAAGATTTGAAATCAAAATTTATTATGCATTTATTTGCAGACAATGAAAACTGGAGAAACAGGTCAAAATAACAGAAACAAATCTCTGTATTTTTTCAGACCTCAAATTCTGCCACGGAAACAATTTCATTTTTTCTTTTAAGCAACACAACAGTAATATTTGTACATGTATTTAAAGACTTTTAATTTGATATCCATTTTTATCACAATCATACTGTCAGTCTTTCGCATTCGTATTGGATGACTTTGTCACTCCAGAGGTTTGATTTTGTCGAAATTGAACAGACACAGGACTGGATTGGACACAATATATCCAGAGATGTTAATTAATTTAAAAATTTGAAATGGTCTCTTCATTTTGGCTATATTATGGACCGTTTCATCGGACGCGCGCTCTGACCCCAGTTAACTTCCGGTTTGTGTTTGGCTAGTGTCTAATAATATAATTATTTAATTTATGTTAATATTAATTTATATGATAATTTTACGGTATGGTAATTGTATTAAGTAAGAGAATTGTTGAATTTTCTTTTTAATCACTAAACAATTGTTGAATGGGTCCTGAAGTTTTGACGCATTTAAACAAACCCTATAGTACATTGACATCTAGCGGTTGAGCATGGTATCGCAGTCTTAATTCAAAATGTTGGAGAGACAAGTTTAGCCAAGAAACGGTTCATTACATTTTACATTACATTTAGTCATTGAGCAGACGCTGTTATCCAAAGCGACTTACACATGGGGTAAACAATGGAGGCAATTGGGACATCGTAAGGACATTAGATAAACACCGTGCAGTGTGCTGTGTTTTACCTTTTCTGTTTTTCCTGTTTGCCCCTGTAAAGCTGCTTTGGAACAATGCACATTGTGAAAAGCGCCATATAAATAAACTTGCATTTAACTTGAATTGAATATTGAAAATAAACACATTTATTTTTAATGTTATCTGAAATAATGTACAGGCACTGAATGTGTTGGTGAATGTGTACTGAAAGTTAAGCTGGAGGTCACAAAAGTGCGCATCTGCAGGAAAAAATTTTTTATGTTAAGCTGTAACCTTCCATTAACACATTATAGGCATTATATACTTTATTATAGAGTATACTCAACACATGGTATGCTTGCAAGTCTTGCAAATAATTAACTCTAGATACATTCAGATACATGATTAACAAATTGAAAGAAGAATGTACAATAACAAGATGTATTGCACATTGCGGGGTCAGGCTATATCTGTGTTTAGGTGCTGGTACGGGAACAGGGATGCAGGTCGTGGTGCGTGTCTAGTGTAACTGGGTGCCAGCAAACAGAGTTGAGGAAGGTGATAGAAGTGTGTCCGTGCAGGTGTGAGGGCTGGTGTCTCCATACACACCTCCTCAAATGAGATGAGGTGTGATGCTTATGTGAGAAATACTGTGTCACTGAAACGAGCACACTGACCATGAACATAGGTCATCCTCATAATGGAAGAATTTTCCTATGTGGATACCAAAGTCTGTCTGGATAAGATAATATTTTATCATCTTCAGACTAGTTTCTGCATAAAATATGCTGTATCCTTTGGCCCACTGTGACTTATGAGACACAAGAGAATCAAGGATTCAGAGGAAACTTTTATTGCTCAGAGGTTGCTCTTTCATAGCTTAGAGTTTTCTGGATGCTTCATTTAAATATCAACTTCAGTCTCGGATATTTCTCATAAAATTGCAGAAATAACAACAGAAACAATAGAGACAATTGAGTAGAATACAATGAGAATATGGAGCTGCAAAAAGAATGTAGATTGTAGAGGTAAAATATTCTGGAAGATTTGACATTAAGTTTGTGACATTGTCAAGTTCTCTTTTAAAATTATATTACATTACAAATATGAAATAGATCTTATCTGTGATTTGTCTTGTCTATGTGTGGTTCTGACTCTTCAAGTCATCATTGTCTACATATTTTGCTATTTTCAAATGCCTGAGATTCTTTAAAACTAAAGATAACAAAACACAAACACTTTTTAACTGATTTGAAAGAAGAAAAATCAATCGTTTGGATCCCGATACAAGCTTTAGGTAATCTTTCTAGCCTCATTCCTGTGAATGAAGGACCAGACATTTTAAGCAACATGACCTGCATCTGTAATTCTTACTTAATTTAAATATTACTTATTACTTATGGTGTGCATAAGATTTAAAGGGATCTTAGTAAGGTTTCAAACAAAAGGAGTGCCCCCTGCTGGATGTTTTTATATTGCTTCACATGTGCACTAAGTAAGACTAAATGATGTATGTACATCTGGGTGGATCAGATTTCAATAAGAATATAGATGCTGATGTGGGAATACAGATGTCGGTTCTGGGACATGGAAAGAGGAGAAGAGAGGGGGGGGGAGAAATGGATCCGTGGAGGTGTTAGGACTGGTGCCTCCAGGCACACCTCCTCAAATGAGCCGTGGAGTGATGCTTATGTAGACGTGAGAATGACTGGCTCACAGGAATAGAACAGAACTGGACACTCTGACCCTGAGCTGAGGTCATAATGTAAAAATTGTCATTTTAACCCAACTTAATAGAAACCAAATAAAGAGAAAATAAAGCATTCAAGAAAAATGATTATCAGACATTATGTTGCCTTTCACGTGTGAAAGTCGATCAGACATTATGTTGCCTTACACGTTACACAAAAGTATCATTCATTAACATTAGTAAATGCATTACCAACATAAACTAACAATAAGCAAAATAGTTCTTGCAGCATTGACTTTTGAAATCAATAAATACAATTATTCATTGTAATTGATTATAATAATTTGTGTGTTAACCAATGCTAACAGACTTTTGATGTAAAACATGTATTTGCTAATTTAACATTAAGTAGGCTTTAGAACAGCTGTTGAAGAAGTTCAGTGTTGATTCATGTAGTTAACTCATGCAAGTGTTACTGACATTTCCACTCAAATCTTGTTAGAAGTGTGAAAGGACAGAAAAGGGGACAGTCTCTGTCTTCTTTTTTTGGCAACATGTATGTAGGTACTATTTGTGTTTTATTCTAACTTTAATTCTATATTAAACATTTACACTTCAGCTCCAGGAGACACACACCAGCAGGTTAGGAAATAAGTAATTTGCCAGGGGTAAATCACAGGGCTATAAAGGCAATTATGCCTGTGATAAACAGTTAAGCTATAAATGCAACTATAGACATTTTCACGAAAATGCATCTTTATGCAATCAGGGGCACTGTGGAAGGCCGTCCACTCACAAAAATAAAGTTTTTACATATTTAACGTAGGAAATTTACAAACAAATCTTCATGTGACAAACTTTATAATGTGTGTCAATTAGTTCTCAATTTTTTTTATAATTATCTTTAAAATAAATGTGCTCAAATTCATATTTTCTTGTTTCTTTTACTATATTAATAAAATAAATTAAAATATATACATACATAAAAAGGCAGGTTATGTCTTTTCAATAAAAAAATGAGGTTAAAAACAAAACATGATCAACAAAACCCTAATCTGATTAAAAAGTATACAGTTGTATGTTTCTTCGTTGTTTCTTTCTCTTTTAACAGCAGTGTGCTTCTTTCAACAGTTAATCCAGAGCAAGAGTTGGTGAATCTAAAAAAAGTTATGGAATTTCCTCTTAAATTCTTCACTGCATTCAAAACATTCAATGATTAAGTCAATCTTGGCTTGAGGGAAGGGTTATGGGCTGGTCACCTCATTGTTAAAATATTTCAAAAACATATAACTTCATCATCATTCAAAACCAGTGGGACAAACTTTGTTGCTTAAATGTAAATTATGTCCACAGTCAATTTTGGTCGTCAGCTAACATTTTGTGACATAGGCCTACTTACGTTTTAATATGCCATTTAAATGTGTAGCATTTTATTCTGCATTAGAAGAAAAACATCACATAATGATTGCAAATTTCGAGATTTGATAGATATGGAGTACTCAGACTAATCATGATAGTGTTGTTTTAAATTAAAGATTTGTGTTGACTAGCTTTAAAGAAAAACACATTTGTCAGACATGGGGAACAGAGGGCTGGTGATTACTGACATTCCTGACCATGGGGGAGAAGATTTTTTAAGAGCTCTTAGTGGCAGGGGGTTTCCATGACTCTGAGATCAGCAAATGTTAAAACAGACTGGGACTAGACAGACCCCCATGAGCCAGAAGACTCCCAAATGAACAGAATAAACAACATACCTCTTATTGCCTATCTATCTATCTATCTATCTATCTATCTATCTATCATCTATCTATCCATCTATCTATCTATCTATCTATCTATCTATCTATCTATCTATCTATCTATCTGACAGACAATCTATCTATCTATCTATCTATCTATCTATCTATCTGACAATCTATCTATCTGACAGACAATCTATCTATCTATCTGTCTATCTATCTATCTATCTATCTATCTATCTATCTATCTATCTATCTATCTATCTATCTCTGTCTAGCTGTCTATCTACCTGTTTTATATCTGTCGGTATGTCTGTCTGTCTGTCTGTCTGTTTTATATCTATCTATCTATCTATCTATCTATCTATCTATCTATCTATCTATCTATCTATCTATCTATCTATCTATCTATCTATCTATCTATCTATCTATCTATCTATCTATCTCTGTCTGTCTGTCTGTCTGTCTGTCTGTCTGTCTATCTATCTGTTTTATATCTGTCGGTATGTCTGTCTGTCTGTCTGTCTGTTTTATATCTATCTATTTATCTATCTATCTATCTATCTATCTATCTATCTATCTATCTATCTATCTATATATCTCT
Source organism: Triplophysa dalaica (assembly GCF_015846415.1). Classification (NCBI taxonomy): domain Eukaryota; kingdom Metazoa; phylum Chordata; class Actinopteri; order Cypriniformes; family Nemacheilidae; genus Triplophysa; species Triplophysa dalaica. The sequence goes on along the minus strand of NC_079560.1, from coordinate 13,549,308 downwards.
CTGTCTATCTATCTATCTATCTATCTATCTATCTATCTATCTATCTATCTATCTATCTATCTATCTATCTATCTATCTATCTATCTCTGTCTGTCTGTCTATCTATCTGTTTTATATCTGTCGGTATGTCTGTCTGTCTGTCTGTCTGTTTTATATCTATCTATCTATCTATCTATCTATCTATCTATCTATCTATCTATCTATCTATCTATCTATCTATCTATCTATCTATCTAATCTATCTATCTCTGTCTGTCTGTCTATCTATCTGTTTTATATCTGTCTGTCTATCTATCTATCTATCTATCTATCTATCTATCTATCTATCTATCTATCTATCTATCTATCTATCTAATCTATCTATCTCTGTCTGTCTATCTATCTGTTTTATATCTATCTATCTATCTATCTATCTATCTATCTATCTATCTATCTATCTATCTATCTATCTATCTATCTATCTATCTATCTATCTATCTATCTATCTATCTATCTATCTATCTATCTATCTATCTAATCTATCTATCTCTGTCTGTCTATCTATCTGTTTTATATCTGTCTGTCTATCTATCTGTTTTATATCTGTTTTGCTCTACATCTCCTCCGTAATTAGATTAGTAACGTAAACACTTCAGTTTCATTGACGTTATTTGATGATCTCATTACATTATCTCTAATGTTGAAGTAGTAGCACGTCGCTATCTCGCGCTTTCCATTTGTGCCTTTTGCCTAAACGCGGGTCAGTTTGCTGGACCTGCAGGAGGTCCGCGTGACGCCTTCTCGCAAATTTGCTTCTCCAAATGGAGCAATGGAGTCCATCAAGCCCCCATTAGGACCTCATTAAATCCGTTTAGTGAGATTTTTTGCACCTTTCTTAACGGGCTGAGGTGCGAACGCGTGCTTTAGCACAAACAGTGCCCGAGGCGCTCTGACTGACCGGAGATCGGTGATAATTATGGGGATCTGGTGATTCTGGTATATGTGTGAGTTAATATCTGTGTTCAGATCGGTGGATGATGTCGGTTGGAAATGATAGACAGTAGAAATGGAGATGATATCAAGTTGACGCAGTCTAATGGGTTTTTATTTTATCTGTGTCCTTTTGCACAGTATTACATTGTAAAGTAAAAAAGTAACCGGAAGTTAAACCTAATCTGTGAAAAAAAATACAACCATGCAAAACACAAGAAAATCTGACAGGCTTGTTTTAATGGAAAAAGTCATTTTTTCTGGTAGCCTATGTGCGGGTTTCTTTTGGTGGTATTATCTTGAACATGGGAACCAATACAACATCATTATATCATTTTGAATAACACCCAAAACATGTACAAAAAATAATTTTGTAATGGTTTTATTGAAAAAGCTAATGCTTCATAATGGTATTTTAATGGAAACTAATATAATTTATGCGATAGTTTCTATTAGACACTGTCCTTTTAAATAAATGATTACAGTGTATTATGACATATCCTTACTGCAACCATCAAAAACATCAATCAAAGGTTTAATAGTTATAATGGCTCATAATGGGAATTGCGGCAATTGTTTTAATAGAAATGTCGATGGTCTCTATACATATCAATAGCCTAAATAGAATTGTTGGTTTTAATGACATTTAAATGCAACATTTAAAATCTGTATTTTTTGTTATTTTTAGCATAGAAATCCAATGTTAATTTTCAAACTGCTGTCAATGTTTAATCGTTTCCAGTCTTAATTTCACGTAGCCTCAAAACCTAATAGTTAACTAACTATATTATATATGGTCCCTCTCCTGTGTCTCCCCCCCGTCGTCTTTCTCGCAGATGGTGTGCAAGTTTGCCCCTCCGTGTTGTTGCAATAACCTCGGGGTACCAGATTTCTCACCCTCACGCTGCGGCGCACTGTTTACACAACTGGAGAAGCCTTCACACCAAAATGTCTATAGCACCCTCTATCCCGATCATTTGGCAAACAGCACCACAGCCTCCCCAAACCCCCTCCTAAAAAAGGCTGAAGTCATTTGGCATTGGCACCAGAGTTCTATCTCCGCCCCTGCGGCTCCAGCTTAATATAAACCCGGAGAGCGACTCCGCTTCATTCATTCACTTCCCTGCGGAGGACAGCGACTCATCTTCCACCAACAGGACCATCGCTCGAAGATCTTCCAAACCAGGACTATTTGGGACTATCAGCCCACGAAAACAGACATGAATTCTGTGTGTTTTGCCGCTCCTCTTTCTAACACACTGAAGATGCAGCATCCAAACAGCAGGTGAGCATTACCTACTCCATCTTTACTATTTGTATATAATTTTATCAATGAGCTTTGGTAAATTACAAGTTAAAAGCACACATGTAGCCCACAATAAAATGTAACATGCACCTGAATGAGCAAATTAAAATAAACTGGTTTATACGATCTCATTTGTGTGATCGTAAATTGATGTAGGATATAACATTTTTGTGTGGAAATAGTCTCTTTGACAACGATATTCTTACATTTATTCGCAAGTTTTTTACGTGATCGTTTGATTGACACTGACCATGTTGCTCGTGTCTGTTTCACAGCCCAGCTTCCCTGTGGAGACCGTGGCTCGTGACCAGAAAGGATTCACGAACTGAATGCCGGAGAATGAAGCTGGCCTGTGTAAGTTTTTTTCCCACCTTTGCGGTTTTAAATGGAATCTCATCGTTATTGTAATGTTATTGAAGTAAAAAAACACACAGTCCCACAATAAACTGGACTTCTGGTGTAATTGATCAGTCCACAGCTAATAACAGCACCTGTTAAAGAAAGCAGACGTGCAATTTACACTATTTAAATTTTAATCTCAACAATATTATGTGGTGACTCATAGAGATCATTAAAGCCAGCAGCAGGTAACTTGAAAGCGTCAGACAGGCATGTGGTGAGCATTAGGCCCGCTACGCCCGAGCAGAAGGTGTGACCGTCAAGCTGTTTCGTTGACACCGAGCCACGCATTGACGCAAAGTGAGGTTGAGAGCAACTGCAGCACCAGAGACACTGTGCCATATGGCACCACTGTCCGAGTGTGAAGGCTGAGCCTGTGCCCAGAGACGAGGTGTAGGGAAAAACAGCTCCCAGAGAGCAAGTGCGCGCTTGCCAAGATTTAAGTAGACACCTCTAGGTTTGGGGAGGCAGTTGAAATCAGTTTCCCACAAACACTTTAGCCTGACACTCTCCTTGTCACAGCTTTCGCATCCTGGCCTGGGTGTTATGCACCCACGAAGCTGGCAGGGATATCACCTCATAAACAGCGGACAGGAAGCGTTGTTTGACGGTTTGCGTTTTGTACATGTGGTCTGACACGTCTTTTCTCACTCTTTACAGCCTTACGCCAGGCCAGAAGTACACGGCAACACAGCAACAGATGGCAAAACGCAGTCTTTCCAGCACCCTGTCAGGTCAGTACTTTTATTTTGGTTGTGCAATGGTTTTGTTTTGCAATGTGATTTAATCCAAACCATTAAAGACAAGTTATTTTAAAATAAGGCTTATTTTAATGGTGAAAACCTCATTTGTACCCAAGCGATTGTGTGTTTTATGATTTTAAAATTGCTTGTTTATGTTACATGAAACATTATAATAACAGTGTTTTTTTTTGTGTTTTAGGCTTTATTGGCCCAGATCAAAGTCTTTTGACTACCTCTTCAGCGATGGCGAAGCTCTGCTCAGAAATTTCCCCGTTCAGGCCACCATCAACTTTTATGACGAGTCAGACAGCGAGGATGAGGAAGACAGCTGTGAGGACGACGAAGACAGCGACAATGAAGAGTGTCTTAAACTTAAAGGACACTTCACCAGCTACAACTGAGTCTTCAAATCTATCCTTGTTTGTAACTCTACGGTTCTGTGATTTAAAGGATGCTGAGAAGTTCACAAACTCAATACAGTCACTGGATAAGACCACCTTATTACATGCTCCATCAGAGAAGTCAATGCATTAATAATTCAGTGTTTGGACATCTTATTTTCTCTCAGAACAGAACAGAAAAGATAAGTCTTGCATATAAGTAATTCTTGTTGGAACAGCAAAGTGCATTCCCACATTGGGAAGTGATGTTTCAGATATATCTCAGGGTTCTTGCCTTTTCTTTTTTGTACATAAAAGTCTATTTGTATTCTATTATTCACATGCTTAACTTATAACGTTTGTGTATAAATGTATTTATGCCAGATTTTCTACTTTTGTACTTTTGGGTTAAAATTAAATCTATTTAAATGAGTGCAAAGCTTGTTTTTAGTTGTTTTTTGGGCTCAGATAAATTTCTTTTTTTAACTGATTCATGTTTCTTTGATGTTGTCAGACCATATCTTTTGGCCTGAAGGGGGTCTGCAGTTTGTCCAGGTTTCAAAGAAAAAAGGTTTGATAAAGGACAGTGACAATGTCCTCTTAGGAGAGTCTGAAGATTTGGAAAGTCACAATCAACAAGTAGCCAATTGGTCGGTTTTGTTAGCTTAATGAATAACCAATTAAAAAAGTTTATATATTCCAAAACAAAATTTAAAAACACTTTATATGCTCTGTTCTCTATCTTTTACTCTGTTTATGTGTGGAAACATAGCTTTTTATAATTTCTCATTTGTAGACTCGAAATGTTCAATGTTTAAAATTTATAAATATAAATGAAAATTCACAGTTCGCTATAGAAAAAAACTTTAAAAAGGTACAGGCCAGGTTTCGCAGACAAAGATTATCTTAAACCGGGACTATGCCTTTAGGATGTTTAAGTCGCTTTTCTTAAAATACCTTAGATAAAATATTACAAGTGTGCATCTTCAGATAAAACAATGGAAATAATTTTATGATATCAGTGCCATTCATTTTCGGTTAAAACAGCTCAAACTTTTATTTTTGTCTGGGATGAAGTCTTGTGCTGCCTTCACGTGCTCTCGGAGATTCGAAAAGACCGACTTCAACCCGGAAATAATTTACTCTTTTATTGTAAGCAGATAATTCTTATATTTTACTCTCATAGTAATAAACATTAATATTTTAATTTTACTCAATCCAGACTTTACTTGAAGTGGGAATTACCGAGCACGTGAGGACAGCCATACATTTGAGCAAATATTTTAATTTGAGAAGATGAATATGTAATAAAATTTGATATTTGTTTTATTTATTTATTTTAATTGCAACGGTCGGACATGTTCACTAATAAATAATCTTAATAAATAAATAAACAATGTTTTAAAGATCCCAGCGAGGAAAGCGTGAAAATGAGCGTTCAGACTTATGGGTAATGTTGTCTTTTAACACAAGGCGTGGCATCACGAGGGACCCCTGACTCTATTTTTATATCATAGTCTTTCTCTTATAAAATGTCATTTGATGTTTTTGCGCCACGTCCATGCCGATAAGAATAAAACATTATAGACTAGGAATACATGGGCAAATGCTTCTTAAAATAACCTCGGAGAGCTGTGGACGTGTGCACACACAAACTACAGTACCCAGTTTATTTTCCCTCATTCCCCAAAGAAACTGATTTTGCGTGTACGTAATCGTCACTGGATTTCATTGGACGATTGGGGGAAATCCGTGGCTCCCATTGGTCCATCCACTTGTCAATAAAAAATACATTTGTGACTCATGTGGGTGCTCCCTTGTTGGAAACAGGGATGGAAATGGACTAGCAAATTACAACAGCCTGGAAGGTAGGCTTTGCTATTTATTTGTATCTTCCCCGAGTGAGAAACATACACGTTGTTTTGTTTTAGTTCTACGACAACTATAAATATCAAGCGCGTGTTACACGAGCATCGTCGCGTTTTCCAAATGTGCAATTTTAATAACACAAGAAAGCCCTCTGAGGACTACAGTCAGCTGCTCAGAATGAGAGTATCTGATTAATATTTGATGTACTTTTAAGGAAGCTAGCGGGCTTTAGAAACTGTAATTACAGTACATTATTTTTTCATTATTTCTCCTCACACTTTTTTCAAAGCCAGCGTAAATCCAGTCACACTTAAAAGTCTACAGGATTTATCTTCGCTTAATGTTTTCCATTTGTTTCTCTAAGTCACGGTTCCATCGTGTGTTTTTAAAAATATGTAGTTTTATTGTTAATAAACGTAGAGGTATTGTGGTTTTATATTCTGTCCTGTTCGTTTTAAACGACACTAACTAGTGAATTAAATCAATTGGTTAAGAAGGGCGCTCAAGTGATATAAATTTAGCTCGTGCATGTCTCTATCTACCCGCTCCGTTACTATGGGAACCTCCTCCCCCGCCCCTCCTCCATCCCTATCAGCGGATCTTTTACGTGCAGTAGCTTACATAGAAATGTAACGCTAGATATCAGCTAACAGATGGCAACATTCAATCTTCTGTGGTTTGAGGGTGAGGAAAAAAGCCTGTTACTCTCATAAAAGTGTTTGAACTAATGTTTAAGCCACTGAAGTTATTTTGTTGGACCGTTTTAATTTGTTGTTTTGTTAAACCACAGTTCAATTTATTATACAAAGTTACCACAAACATTTAGAGACATGAACATTAGACATGATATATGCTTAAGAAAAGACAATTGTGTTTTCTCATCTTTCCAGGTCAAAATACCTCAGATTAAGTTCTCTTGTGGTAGCATGGCTGGAGGTAAGGACCATATCATCCATACTGTATACTATCTCTCATTTACTTCTATTGTCCTGGAACAGCTCTCCTCAAAAAGTATAGGGGATATTATCATTTATTAACATATGGTTTAGGGTCATTAAGATATGAATCTTAAAGTCTTTAAAGGGGTCATATAGCGCAAACACGTGTTTTTCTGTGTCTTTAATGTGTTATAAGATGCCCATGCATGTATTAGACATGTATAATTGCAAAAATGAATGTGTCAAAGTAAAAGAAGCACTCCATCTAAAAGCGAATGCTCACCCAGACCTGCCTGAAACGCCTCGTGTAACCAAATATTTGTGGTATGAGTTGAATAATACCGCCCAAATGTATACGCAAGTAAGGTGGGTGTACCTGTCAGTACAATTGCTTTGGAACCTGATGTTCCAAATATGGTAAGAGGCGTTACATTTCCGTCACACGCTTGGAGTATTCGACCAATCACTACTCACTGGTTAACTGGCCAATCACAGCACGCCTCGCTTTTCAGAGCGATGAGCTTTATTAAATATCTGCACGTTTCAGAGAAGCGGGGCAAAGAGGAGATACAAACATGCATGGTATGTGGAAAATACAGCGTTTTTGAACCTTAAAACGTGTATACACATTACATCGAAAACAAACAATAATATTTGTTTCAGCTGTGTCATTTCACCCCTTTAAAGATTTCTGACTGAAATAAAAATACCCTTGTTAAATGTCATAAACCTTGATGTGATAGATGATGTGTCACTGCTTTTTGGGTTCCTGCAGACCCTGAGGCCTTCAACTGTGCTGCACTTATTTTAACTTTGAAAGACCCTTATGAAATTAGAATATATTAATCCAATAGAATATTAATATGTTTTTATGTGAATGATGAATGGATGGAGAATTATTCTCAGAATAATGATGAAAAATATATAATTGGGCAATTCCAGTCTTATGGATGTGACATCCATATATGAGGAATCTGGACCATTATGGATGTGACAGTTTATTTACTTTACACCGTGTCTACACCGAACACGACAGGCGAGACGCAACATGGACTACATTTTTTATTATAATGGGTTCAAATTTTTTTATCGTTTCGCATCGCACATCCAGTGTGGAAACGGTGTTATGGTGGAAAACTAGGCTTTACACAAAAAAACTTTAGGAGAGACTTCACATGGGTATTTAAACCAGCAAATATTGACATCTGACCTATCACAGTATGATGCAAACCTTTGGTAAAAACTAGATTTTTTCATTTTAAGGTTATCATTTACATGGAATTGCCCATTGTTAAAAGGCATGGCATGTATCTTGATTGTAGAGTTTTCATTTTAAAATACTCTGACAAGTTGGCAACAGTATACTACACAAACACTAACAGAAACAAACACAGAGAATCTCTTCAAGAACTTGTTCAGATTGTATGTGGTTTGCTGTGATAACACCTTTTTCTTCAGTAAATCCCAAAGATGTCTTTCTATCTCAGCGTTCCTGGGTGGAAAGGATGCAAACTCTCTCCTCAAACGTTTTCCACGTGCAAACGGCTTCTTGGAGGAGTTTCGGCAGGGCAACATTGAAAGGGAGTGTGTTCAGGAGAGCTGCAGCTTTGAGGAGGCCAATGAAGTGTTTGAAAACAAGGAGCGAACGGTAATTTTTTGCAATACTTGTTAGTCTCAGCCACGGACGGCACAACCTTAGCCAATTTAAAGTTTTTATGATTTCAATCTTGGCTAAACTTGACCTTCTTTCTAAGATGGAGTTCTGGAAGAAACGCAGCATCTACACAGTGAACAGCAGCGCTGATTCACGCTCAGATCGTCCGGACACTGTATACATGGTGGTGCCACTCCTCGGCGTGGCTCTTCTCATCATCATCGGGCTCTTCCTTATCTGGCGCTGTCAGCTGCAGAAAGCCACGCGGCGGCGTCCAGCTTACACCCAGAATCGCTATTTGGCTAACCGCAACACCAGGAGCCTTCCACGCATCCTGGTGCATCGCGACCCACCCTCGCATTCAGAGAACTCTCATGCCAACGAGAGGCCCAGTGTGGTGGTCAGCGGTGTTGAGAGGGGTGGAGCTTCTGTCTCAAATCAGGATGCCCATCATCACAGTAACCGCACCCAGAACAATCGCTCCCTGTACGTTCAAGATTCATCTTTGTCTGTTGCATCCCACTTATCTGGGGCCACCCCACCACCCTCCTATGAAGAAGTTACCGGCCACTTAGAGAGCAGCAGCGATGAGACTACCGCCCCCTACAGCGATCCGCCGCCTAAATATGAGGAGATTGTTTTAGAAAAGTGAGTGAAAAGTGACACAACGGTCTGTCTCGCCACTAAACGTTAGGGAACATTTGATGTGATGCACTAGTTCCCGAGCACTTATCCTAATGTGGGTCTCACTCAGAAGGGAGTGTGCGAGTTTTGACCTCCCGAGTTATAAGCGGTTGCCTTGTGTTGTCGGTCAACACGTGGACTGCACTGGTAACATGGTTGTGTTTTATAAATTTGAATCCTAGAGTTGCTGTATGCAAGGTGTCTTCTAGACTCCTGCCTTCACGTTTCTTCGCACAACAAATATCTTCATTCCGCGCACCTTTTTACTTCGCTTGAGCTTTCACGCCACAATGCATGACTAAGCTGCTACCCTTAAGAAAGACGCTGTATAAAAGTAAGCGCGAAATAGATCCATCCCTCAATGGGAGATGCCAAGTTCCTGGGCGGAATCATAATCGCATTGTCGGGTATCAAGCTTCAGAGTCTGCTAGCCAAAAAAAAAGAGCATTTGTGTGGGGAAAAACAGGCTGATGTGCCAAATCGAATTGGTATGTCATAGGAATGACCAGACAGTCTGTGACTACACGATGTAAGAAAAACATAAATTGGATGATCATCAGATTACAATCAATGTGTGAAGTCAATTGTTTAAGGCCGAGTTGATTTCCATCATTTTCAAGAAACGTAAACGCTGTGAATTCTTATACCAGCAGTATGTCTAAAAACATGGCAACAGAAAAGTCCTTAGAATTAGTAATAAACTATCACATGATGTAGATTGTAAGTACAACAAGCTAAATCGCATATATGTGAAATCACCTGTTTTGTCAAAGATGCACTCTTACACGTATGCACACAATCTGCTTGTTTATAGACGCAAACACAGAAATTTAAACAGAATGTAACACGATTCTATGTTTTTTACCTCTGAATACAAAAACTCAGTATTTAGGCCTTAGATACATGTACAAATAGTCAATCGAATAGTCTGCTTAGCAGTTCCAAGCTGCCTACGGTTATTGAGAGATTTTACCTCAAATACTGTGCTCACACAATCACTCTCTCCCAAAACACAAATGCACAAACACCCTTCCCAATCGTGGATAATACAACATTCCGGGCATTTGAATTCCCGTTTTCTTCTCCCCTCGACTGTTTACAATGTCTTTTCTCTTTGTTTTTTACTAACTGCTTAAGAAAATGTGTGAATCTGTATAGTTTTGTGTAGTTTTAGACATCACCGGGTGCTATACTGTACTATAATGCTGCTTGTTTTCACTTTGTGTTAACCCCCACTGTCTCTCTGCGTGTGATGTTTAGCTTGTGCTCAAACTTGTCAACCAAACTGCCTGTTTGTAACGTGCGGCTATATCGAGTATCTCCAGCTCAGGTTAAAACCAACGAACTGCTGACGTTGCAGTAAACGTGTAAATAATCTCTCACACTGCCAACCTTTGAGTGACCGGGATGTGTCGAAAGAGAGCGGTATTGTCACTAAACAATATGGCTGTATTACATGCAAGACTGATATTGTAAATGTGTTGGGCGAAGCACTAAAACTGACAGAGCCTTAATGTAATTGTGCTGTATTACAAAATGCTAATTGTACAAAAAAGTAACCAAACACTATCATCCAAACAATCAGAATGGATTGAATATAAAAACAAGCACAGTAGGGTCGGATGACCTTGCGTATACTCAAAGATCTTGGATGATGGGAAAATGTAGCTGTGTAGACAAACTGCTGACTTGGATTGTGTCTCTGCTCATGTCCCAATGATCAATCCCACAATGCCCTGACGGGCTGTCTTTTGCATTGATGGAGCATCCAGCTTGGAGATTGCATTGACAGAGGCTGGTATAAACTGCGGATCAGGTTCAGGGTTGGTTGTTGTTAAAGATTTAAAGCAGAGACAACTCAGACCAACAGATCTTCAGCGGATGATGAGTGTTGAGAGGTGGGCTGGACCAGAGGCCTGAGTGTGACTGTGTCTAATGTTTAATGTCACACTATTTCAGAGTTAGCAAGACCTGGATGTAGGTGGTTTATCTATATTCAAGACATAAAAATTGAAAGAAAATTGTACGTGTTGGAGAATATGTGTGTGTATATGTGATGTGTTCACATGCCTGTTGCCAGCACCTATGAAGAATGTGCCACAGAAGCCACATGCTTTATGGTTTATATGCTAAATGTGTTATATACAATACCAAAACCATTGTTCTTCTTCAAAGCCAAACTGCATGATTTTACATTATATGCATTTTTACATTGTTTTTCATTTCAATATATTTTTCACTGTGGCTCTGTTTATGTCAAATCTCTATTACTGCTTAGACCACCTTTTATCAACATAAGCAGTTCTGTTATTGTAATTCATAATAACACAATTGTACTTTTGTATATGCGCTGTATCAAATGTCCCTCGTCATAGGCATCATGGCAATCCTCTACCAAATTGATATGATATACTCCAATATTCATTTAGTTTGAATAAATAATACATATAATTAGATCTGTGACACGCACCAGTCAATAGTAAACTGACGCATGGTATTTCATCATATTATTTTTTCACGTTCTGTTAAATAATTGCTCATGTAAAGATTGAATACAGAACACGGCTAACTTTCAATCATGTTTAGTGCATTTTGTCAAACACCTGTTAAAGCATTAGTGAAATATATGCTTTTATAGTTTATATTTATAAAGATCGTTGACTTTAAAAACATTAAAATCGTTTTTGGAGTCTTCCATCACAAATCTGTCTTTCTACATAATCGTATGGATCCTAACCATGATCCTAACAGAGCTTCCAATGAGTCAGACATTATTTTTTGCTTTTATGCTTATTCTGACGTTTTATGTAATCTACAATAACCATCATCTCTGGATAAATGCATTAAATACAGTGTTGTGATTGTTTATATTTTGCTCAGAAATATGAATTTATCTTGACTTGGCCAAAAAATCCCTATTATTGATAATTTAAGAGGTTAAACAATCTTTTAATTTGATTCAATTCAAGCATATATTACTTCTAAACTGTTTTTCATCCCATTCCCATGTTTACGCTTTTAATTTAACATTTCAAGTGCCAATTTCCTTTTGTGAGAGCGCTGATGTTAGTGGAAGGCTAATAAAAAATACATTCCAGTAAACATGTGTCCTGTTTGTTTGAATTAACAATATTAATCTTATTAATTACTTGAATTTTGCGAACATGTTTGTCTAACAAAAGGTTAGTTCCGCCTCTAACTCACGCCATTGGCTGGGATTTGCATAGAGCCTCCTCTAATTGGTTTAAGGATATTCTATGTTTCCTGTCAGGTTCTTTTTAACATTAGCTATTAAAAAGATAAGTGCTATTTTTAGTACATTTGACTCATGTTCAAATAAATAAATAATCCTCGCGACCCCTTTCAAATAAAATGCAGGCCCCGCCCACCTCGCGTCTTTTCTCCGGTGTCATATGACGTCCCTTACGTCAGTCGACGTAAGCTGACAGGAGGTGAGTTGAGCAGTTTTGTTGAAGCTCAAGTTTGATAAGTGTTTTGTGACCGCGGACAGCAATTGTAACGGACTTTTAAACAATAGGATTATATAACAATAGAGCTTTATAAATACGCGTAGAAGATTCAAAACTGAACTGTTGAAACACAGTCGTGCGTTTTATAACCATGTGTTATGCGTGAGTTGATAAATGTAGCCGATGAACGTTTATCAACAGGTTCTGTTTGTTCTCGTTTATGTACAGCTTTATAGAAACGTGTAATGTGTTTCACAACTAACGTTATAAAGCGACTTTAGATCAGAACTGGATGATCTTGAGTCGATCTTGTCTTGTGTACACAAACTGGTCACTCACTCTCTTTTATAGCAAGCAAGTTATAAACATAATACGTGTTACTTTATAGTCCATTTATCTCGTCAAATTACAACAATTAATGTACGGTAAATGTGTATATCCATTTCTTCGTTGTGTTGCTTTGCTTACGTAAAACTGTGTTAAACGGTGATGTCCAATCTTTAACTTTAGCAAAAAGACCTATAAAACTTTATATTTACCAGTAAAACGTCATATTTATTCCTCCTCAGGTAGTGCAGGGAAAGTTATGGCATCTCCGGGGTATTTTGGTGACGGTCCGGCGTTGCGTGAACGCGACCCGTACTTCACCGGGGTCATCAGCCAGAAGATGCGCGTGCCCGAGAGGCTGCGGTTCGGACCGGCGGTTCACAGGCACGAGTCTGCAGACCAGACATCTGAAAGTGTGTCTGCATCATACAGCATGCACATACCGGACAGACTGGCCTTAACAGGTGAATATTAATTCTTTCATCGGCAACCACATAAACAACCGTTATGTGGCCTAAACTTAACTTCCGGTAGACTCCGCAAAGAACCAGCCTATGCGGAGTAGTTTTAATTCAGTTGAATACAATTCGTATACAATCCAATACTCAAGGAATGCGAGCATAAATTAAATATAAAATACAAGATGTTAAAACCAAACACATAGACCAGAAGTAAAATACATTTTCATGATCATTTACTCACCCCTATGTCATCTAAGATGTTTATGTGTTTGTGTCTTTAGTTGAAAAGAAATGAAGGTTTTTGATGAAAACATTCCAGGATTTTTCTCCATATAGTGGACTTCAGTGGACTCCAAACGGTTGAAGGTCAGAATTACAGTTTCAGTGCAGCTTCAAAAGGCTTTAAAAGATACCAGATGATGAATAAGGGAAGCGATCAGTCATTTTCTAAAAGAATAAAAAATGATATGCTTTATAAACACAAATGCTCACCTTGCTCTGTTCTGCGATGCAGTTCATGACTTCACGTAATGGGTAAATACGTTGAAAACTTGCACATTCAACTTGTAAACACTGACTCGGTACTTCGTGACCTTTTAAACGTAATAACGTATTACGTGAAGTCATAAACGCGCATCGCAGAACAGTGCAAGGCGAGCATTTGTGTTTATAAAGCATATACATTTTTGTATTTTTTAGAAAATGACCGATCGTTTCGTTAGATTAGACCGTATTCAGCGTCTGGTGTCATGTTAAGCCCTTTAAAGCTGCCCTGAAACTGCACTTCAACCGTTTGAAGTCCACTATATGGAGAAAAAAAAATGTAATGTTCAACTAATTAAATGAATACATAACATCTTGGATGACATGGGGGGTGAGTAAATGATCATGAATGTTTATTTTGAAAGTGAACTACTCCTTTAAATGCCCTGATGATCTTTTCCACAGATGTTCCTGATCTGAGTCCACGGCCGCTCTTCTCTAAACACACCTCATCCATGTGGGACCTGCAGCATGGCTCATGGGACAGAGAGTCGTACCTGAGAGAGCCTGTTCAGGTAGTGAAACGTGAACTGAAGTACATGTGTCAAGCAATGTGTTGTCAGTTGCTTGCCATTCTTTGATATTTTATGTAGTTGATTATGTAGGCTGAACGGTTTATTACATCTTTGGGACAGAGTCCACTCCGTAGGTCTTATAGTGACCAGGCCTTCGGTCGGACCCCGCCTGGAACCCCCACAAACCCTAAACAGGCACTTCTCTCACCGTCTCCGTAAGTCCAACATCTACTGTCTATTTAAAGTGTTGAGATGTATACAATGATTCCAACATCTTCATTTTGTGTATCTGGGTGATTTTCCCCATGCCACAGTACAAGATACTTCAAAAATGTACCGGTGCCAAGTTATAGTGTTGGAACACATTTAGCAAATATATTATCTTGTGTACTATCAAAGTTGCTTTTTCACAAGCTTCTGAATGCATTAATGTAAATTTGGGTGACTATGATTTAAGATTTTTTCATTTACAATATGAATACAGAATATAATTCCTTTTGTTGTCATAGTACAACTAATTTTTCAAGCTCTCTTTTGTGCACATTGTAATAGTAATACACATAACACATTTAGGCACATATACACATTGTAAATATATAGACATATTCACATAAACAAATGTATACAATCCTAGACACTATACATAAATAAAAGTACTACACAAATTCGATATTTTGTCCGGAGTATAAAGGAATGACAGATCAGCTGCTTTCTTCTATGTATAGATACATGTGTTTGATGCACTTGCATGGTCTATAATCTTAAACTGTCGCTGTTATATTTGACCTCTGGCTCCATGCTAAATGCTAAGCCTCCACTAGGTGGCAGAAGAGGAAAATTTGTGGTCTCGAAACCAACATCAATTGAGATTTTATTTGGAAGCACCAGAGTATTGACATAATCACAAGGTTGTTACAAAATCTCAAGAAGCATGTTGCTTGTAGTCAAAGTCTCTGACACAATCATATAGAGCAGAGCTTCTCAAAGATCAAACGGGTCATATATATATTTCTTCTTGGTAGTAAAATATACACAATAGTCTCTTGATAGAAATCAAAGATTTATAGTTTGTAAGGATTTCAGGTGAATTATGTGCAACCTCACATAAAAAAGTACTGTAGTATACTGCAGGCACATTTCTTTATAATACTTAAATATTTCTGAACATTATTATAGTATAGTAAGTATACTACAGTTCGATTTACTATGATACTGTCACTACATAATAATATAAAGTACTTTGATACTATATACTATAGTGTACTACATAATTTTTTTATTTTCTTAATTTGCTAAACCTATTTTGGTAAGAGCAAGATAATAATTATATTGTTATATTGTATTTGTAATTTCTAACACTCCATACAATTGACAAATTACATGAATGTGTGCTACAGGAGCTACACATTTCGATAGCAAAAATGCAATGGATATTTGACCATTTTACTGTAGCCTAAAACAAGCCCCCCTGCAATACCACATTAACCCACCAGGGGTAATGCTTTACACAGCACTAATATAGAGATTGCATTGTACTTTGGTTTGGATTTTTTAAATAACAGTGATGGTGCTATATGTTCGTACCTTCCTTCGATCTGTCCATAATAGCCGCCGTGTTGGACGTCCACCTGCTGTAGACTCAGACCCGTCCCCACCAAACCCCCAGGGAATCCCGTCCATCCCACCCAACCTGCTCTCCCCACAGAGCGTCCTGCAGGCCGCCAAGGAGCTGGGCCAGCAGGCTTCTCAGAAAATCCTCCAGACTGTTACCAGTAAATACTCCTCCAGGTGACCCAGAAGATCCTCAGCACCCCTCCCTCCCCGTCCTCTTCCTGCTGCTGCGGGCTGTAGATATTTAACCAGCTTGAGCTGAAACCCACCCTATCCCTATGTGTGTCACTCGAATTAACCTGAAATTATGCTTTAAAACCTTATGGGGCTTTTAAAGGTGACTCTCTTGGCTGAAAATTCTGTTTAGCCGGTGAATTGTTTTAAACAGAGTTGTCATGCTTATTTGGGCTTTTAGTCCTCGCTTCTTACTAACTTTGAGTGGATTTGTAAAAGAAACCACGTTCAATGCCGCCCACTGGGGCTTCTGGTGTCTCTTGTGTTTTAAGGTTCGGTTACTCAGAAAACCGCCCCTCACAGACTGTGGAGGTTCAACCTGACCAGAGCAGGACAAGGTGAACGTGGCTCATGTGTGCTGTTTGATATTCAGTAACACGTTTAGCAGAACACTTCTGTTCAGAGCCCTGAGAGTGAAGCAGTAGTTGTGTTTTATAGTAAAGGGCACATGAATGGTTGTCGTGCCCTTTAAAGCAGGTAAACCAGTGATGTTAGGTTAGGACATTAAAGGGATAGTTCACCCCCAAATAAAAATTTGATTATTTATTCAATCTCATGTCAGTCAAAACCTCTATATGACCCTTTCTTCGGTAGTACGCAAAAGAAGATATTTTGAGATATGTCTTCGTGGTTTTTGTCCATATAATGGAAGTCAGCGGGGGAGAGTTTGTTCGTTTATTACATTCTTCAAAATATCTTCTTAAGTGTTCATACAGGTTTAAAATGAGACAGGAGTGTGAATAAATGATAAACGTCATGCTAATATTGGTCTTTCTTTACAGTGCATCACAGGAGTACTGGCTCAGCCCAGAGGACGACACAGGAACTGCTGTTGAATTTATGGTGCTCCGCAGACAGGTCAGTGCTTTTAGAATATCATCCCGCTGAGGTCCGCCTCCAAATGAAAATCCACTCAACAGTTACTTTGCATCATTTTAAACCTGTAGGACTTTTGATTTCTTAGCTTGTTGGTCTGATTTGGTTGGTTCAGGTGGTGAAGATGAGCAGACGGATAGCATGTCTAGACAGACAAAATGCAGAGCGCAGACAGACGGAACTGGTGCTTTTCTCTCTGTTGGCGTCTGCCTGCCTGATCAACGGCTGGCTGTGGATGCGTAGATGACAGCTCACACTGCAGACGTCCTCCATAACAATAAAAACACAGCTCGTATTTTATACAGCAGCGCTTTTTCTGTCCTGGAAAGTAGGAAGCGGGAGATATTTGTGTCTTTGCTGTGAGCTGACCCAGTTATAGTACATGGAGGCCTAGAAACCCCTCATGTAGAGCACTGTGAAATTCACTTAAAGAGGCTGAAAATTTTTGTATTGTCATATAATCACAGTTGTGATGTGAAGCACTGATGGAAATGTGGTGTAAAAGTGGCATATCAGGCATGTTCGGTATTGAATTCTCTGGCCATTTTCATCGATCTTTGTAGTAGCGGGTGATCATGTGCCAAGTGTGTTAAATTGCTGCAAATGTTGGATTTTCAGTATGTGTTTTTAAGAGTCGCAAGTTACGTTAGAAATATCATGTTTAATTGTCTGCACCTAATAAGGTGTTAACCTGATGTGTGATGTATATTTAAAATAAAACTTGTAATAAATTGTTGTTGTTTGTTTCATTTCTGTGAAATATTAAGATTAAAAGGCGTCACATCACATTGGGTTTTACTTCTACAGTGTGATGGATTTTAGAAGTGCAGTGATTGAAAGCGGCATTATCAAAGCTAGACCAAACAAATGCCAGATTAGCTGTGTGGCTGTTGTTTAACATTATTTTCAGCCTAGGTGACAGGCTAAACAAGTTACGTATAATGAAACGTATCAATGACAAATATTGTCATGGAAGAATACAAAGACAACCCTTGTATTTTGTGGAATACATGACAATAATAATAGCAGGAATGTCTGGGTTAGTTTTGACTTGATGTTGACTTTAAAATCTCTGGATGGTGAAGTCAGAACATGGTACACTGATACATGATTACATTTATGCATTTGGCAGATGCTTTTATCCAAAGCGACTAACATTGCATTATACTATACATTTGTTTCGGAGTATGTGCACTCCTTGGTATCGAACCCATGACCTTGCCGTTGCTATAGATGCTGAGATATAGGAAAGCTCACTGATATTCAATGGCAAAACGTGAGGAAACACTGCAATTGGATCAGTTTATTATAAAATTAAATTAACCAAGAAAAAGTTTTTTGTTTTGACTATAAACCAAAGGAAAATGTCAAGCCTTATACAAAATGTGCAGGAGATACACCGGAAGAACTGATTAACAGGAATACAAATTGAATTAAAAATGAATCATGATTGTACAGTAATAACATTGTCAAGCAGCAACTAGAGTGACATTTTGTAATAAAACACATACTAGTGAAATGAACGAAACTATTCCTCGTGAGGAAAATAATACGTAAAGACTGATGACAGAAGGGCAGACGCTATAAAAAAACTGTAACAAAAACACATTCTCATAATCCGTCCCGAGATGGACTATAACACATTCTTCTATGGAAATTCAGACTTTAGGTATCAAATATAGCAGGACTAAACTTGAGGGTTAGGTGGAACAAACTGATAAAGGAGATCTCATGACATTGTGTGAAGGAAACTTTGATATAATATGGACTATGGTACAATATTTGCATGTATTTTGATAATTTTCATTCAATAAGCTACATTAAAATAAAACTTTGAATGTTTATCAGTGTTTTGTTCCACCTCAGACTCAATGAGTGCTTTGGTCCATTGTCTTAAGTTTGTGCCCAAATTATACGAGTGATCTTCAAACTTGCCACGTTTTTAGCGTCTAAATGAAGTGGTCCTACAAACACAGTTGTTGAGTGTTACGACAATGGGTTGTCTTACAATGCCCGAAATGTTTCAGATTGTATGTAACAAAGACGGAAGGCAAATAAAGATGACTTTCTTTTCCTGTCTCAGACTGAGATCAAAGATTGATTGTTTACAAAATGTCAAGTACCATGCCAAGGCAAACAGTGTGCTGAATCAGTTGTGCTGAACAAATATTGAGTGACTTACAAATGAATAAGTTTTGGTCCATTTATCGTGAAAAATCATGGAACAATGTTGAAATGCCTATTTGTGAACAATACAATTACATACTTATGCATATGTTTTGTTTCTGAAACATTATGAAACTTTAAACAGGTAATTTCAGTGAATAGCTGCAATACATTTTGTGTCCTACAGAGGGCAGTACAACTTTTTTTTCAAGGGCAAATTCACAAACACAATCTGCTGAATGTTCCAACATCTGTCAGGGAGCCTTGTAGAAACATTACTGATGTGCAAACACTTAAAGCGTTATCTTCCAAATGAAAACGCACATAATTACGGTACGAGTGCTTTCAGGGATTCACATCTGTGTAATCATTACAACCTAATGATAGCTTTCAGATAACTTTGGTCAAAAGGCTAAACGTATGACACTGGACATAAAGCTATTCTGTCTTCTTCAACTGTGGTTCCTAAAAGTGACCATTGCAAATGAACAAGAGTGTTAAATCTTGGACCACATGATGAACATTGTACCACTCATGAAAGGCACATAGTGGCGGCTGTAGATCAGCTGGAATGATGGACAACGACAAACCCAATGCCAGTTGGGTTATTCACACTTTCACATACGATTAAAAGAGCTTTTGGACCAGAGGTGAATGCGTGTTGGTCCAGCGCTCTTCAACAGTGCACAGTGAACCATACAAGCCCGTCCTGTACAGTCAATACAAAACTAAAACAACATTCAGTTCTTCTCTCCTGCGCTGTGTTTACAGTATCCTGATGC
This sequence comes from Triplophysa dalaica, assembly GCF_015846415.1. NCBI lineage: Eukaryota > Metazoa > Chordata > Actinopteri > Cypriniformes > Nemacheilidae > Triplophysa > Triplophysa dalaica. The sequence continues at coordinate 13,529,382 of NC_079560.1, read as the reverse complement.
AGTATGTACCAACTGTTCCCATACTGCTAAATACTCAAGTGCCACGTTTGAAATATTTGTACATATACACAACAAAATAACATAACCCCCCAAAATAACTAAGAAACAAAACACGAAGTAGTGCAATAAAAAAATTCAGATACATTTGGTCCAACGGTCTGGAGAGGAAATGATAACCAGACAATACTGTACAAAAAAAACGTATTGTAAATAACGTGTACTTTTGCTCGCAGATCTGTACAAAGTCTTTTGAAAAATACCAAGATGATGCGTTTCCTGTTAGTTTTCGTTTTTCGTTTCCAAACGTGTAACGGAGAGAAACGTACAGAATCCTTCAGCTGTTTCAAGAATGTTTATGAATGAGATCAGATGAGAATTTCGACCATCTCATTGTCCACATCCTGTTGAGAGAGGTTTTGCTGCGGGAGGGGTGAGGGGAGGTTCTGTACCGGAGCTCTCCTCTCCAACGTACTGCTGTGGAACACTGGCACATCTGTAGAGACAGACATTTACATTTATGCATTTGGCAAACGCTCCTATCCGGCTAGCAGTGAAAATCGTTCTACATAATGTAAAGACAATTCTGTTGATATATGTCATAGATTAAAATGAATGTCAAGGAATTTGGCTTTTCTTTGCAAAATAATAAACTACAGCGTCAATAAAAACTTTAATTTAAGTATTTGCAATAGTGCTGTAAAATCGTGATTTATCGATTCTTAAAGAAATATTTGTGTTTATATAACATATGTGCATGTGTTGTGCACTACATTTGTATCAATAAATATACATCAATGCACACACATATAAAAAACAAACATTAGGTGTAAATGAATACAAATATACACATTTATTGAATTTACATTATGTAAAAATAAATATATGTCACTCGCAATTCTTAAATATAAACATGTGTTTTTTATCTACATATAAATATACACACCACACATACTATATAGAAACCAAAACATTTATTTTGAAATAGATTAATTACGATTAATCGATTTAACAGCAGTCATTTAAAATAATTGATTTCAGTATTATAAATAAAAATTTGAATAGTGTATCATATAATCTATAGTTTACAACAGTGAACACACATTACATATGTTTTTTCTCACATTTTTGTATCTATGACCTCTTTGATGCTCTTAACTAGCCTGGATTTTTCTCAGACAGAGCGACAAATAAAGATGTTGTTTATGTGTTTATGTTAGGGTTATGAAAACCCAGTGTGTGTGGATTAAAGTGTTACCTGCGATGCGGTCGGGTATATAGACGGGGCTCGGGCTGCTGAATCGGCTGGGTCCGGATACGCTCTGGAGGGCGGGCGTGCTCGGCTTGCTGGTCTCCTGACCCTTGTCTGTCTGAGTGCAGCTGTCCCTGCTGCCGGTCTTTGAGTGTGTGGTGGCCGGCAAGGGGGTGGACGGAAACACTGGAGATGGAGATGAGGAGATGGACTCTGTCCTCAGAGAGTCTCCTCTGAACTCTGGACCCAGCAGAACACCTGAATGTTCATAGAGGAGAAAAAATGAAGAATAAATGCCAACAAAAACAATTTGTCTACAAACCTAACATCATCATCATTTATTCACCCTCATGTCATTTCAAACCTGTCTGGCATTCCTTCTTCTGCGGAACATAAAAGAGGATATTTTGAAGAAAGTTGCTAACCAAACAACATTGACCCTCGTTCATACCATTCAATGGAAGTTTCTCAAAATATCTTTTTTTATATACAGGATTTAAACAACACAAGAGTAAATAAATGATTTTGGGTTAACTATCCTTTTATTTATTCATCATCACACATGACCCACTCACCCAGGCTGCCCTTCCAGCTGCGGTCCTCCCTGCGTTCCTCTGTGATCGGGCTGCTCCCGCTGAGACCCAGAGAGTGTGACAGCAGACTGGAGCTGCCCGAGCTGCCGGTTCCCATTGCGATGGACATCAAAGACTTGGAGGGTCTCATGGCTGGGCCATCTAACTTGCTGGCGGGTTCTTTGCGTGAACGCTGGTGCAGGACTTTTATCATGGCGTCCTTCTCTATAATCTGAGCGTGCAGGTTCTTAATCCTGCTCTCCATGTCCAGACAGCGGCGGTTGGCCATGAGGATCTCCTCCTCTTCTTTCTGTATACGGGCTTCCACCGATGTGTCGTAGCTGCTGCTGGGGGAGTGGCTGATGATGCTGGAGAAGGTGTCTCTAGATAGACATCAGACAATAAACACAAACATTATACTTGAAAATTTTGCATTTTGAATCTCAATTTCAGTTTTAGTTTGTGCATATTGTGCATAAACACTTTTTATTTATTTTATCATATGACGACTTTAATCACTACTTTTAGTTTCAGTTTTATTTATGGTTTCATTCTTGATTTGAAGTTTCAGTATTAGCATGCTTTTTGATTTTCTTTTGTATTCTATTCGTTTATTTTTCTGTAGCAATTTAGTTTCCTTCATTTAGTTGTATTTTATAATGTATTTGTGATATTCTTTGATGACACATTAGTGACCCCCTGCAATACTACAGTTTAAGCTTTAATGAACAGCAGTGAGGTGGAGTACCTCTGTGTGGCCACAGAAGCCGCAGCATCTAGTGCGAATTGTCTCATGACGCTCTCCTCCAAATATTTCTGCTCCCATTTGGTCATGTCGGCCTCCAGGGCCAAAATCCTCTCTTCCTTTTCTCTCAGATGTTCCATCAAAGATGCTGTGCTGAACTCAGGACCAACAGTGTTCTGAGAACCACCCTGCCTCTGTGAGAGAGAGAGAGAGAGAGAGAGAGAGAGATTATGAGTTCACACCCAAACCTGACCTTATGAATGGTTTCATTGGCAACAACATAAACAGAAGTTATGTGGTCCAAACTTAACTTCCGGTAGACATCAGAAAAGCAATGTTTAATAGCATTAAATATTTAATTATTAGTTATATCATGATCAAACACAGATCAGAAGTTAACTTCGGCCAGGTGTATGTGTCCAATGAAACCGTCTATACTAGAAATGAAGACACATGTTCATGAAAACCCAGAAAACATGTTTGTATAACATGTATAAATATTTGTATTAGTGCTGGGAAACGATTAATCGTGATTAATAGCATACAGAATAAAAGTTTGTGTTTATTACTTTATTAATTTTGTATTTATAAACTCATACATGCATACAGTATATGTAAGAAAATATTAAAAAGAATAAACGCTTATACAAAATTTCAAATATTGGTCAATATAAATAAATACGTCTAAATATTTTCTTAATATATATACATGTATCTGTATACTGTCTACATCAACATTTATTATTTAAACTCTTTCCTGTAGTTCAGAGGCAAGAGCATTGCGTTAACAATAAGTTGTGTGTTCGATCCCAGGGTATGCACATACCTATGTATAAATGTATAGGATAATGCAATGTTAGCCGCTTTGGATAAAAGCGTCTGCCAAATGCGTAAATGTAATGTAAATGTAAACAAAGACTTTTATTCTGCATGCGATTATTCATTTGACAGCCCTAATTTGTTTACATTTAACTCAATACCAAAAATTCATTATAAACATCTTATTAAATATTTGATTTGAATCCAATAATCGTGCACTGTATTTTTATATTTCTTAGAGTAATGTGTTGTTAGCATAGCAGCAAACTCTTCGGTAACCTTTTATCGACTTGCAGTGTTTTCAAGTTACACGTTTTGCCGCATGTCACAATACTCTACTAACTGAACTACAAGAATGCTTCATAAGCTACAAAAAGTTAACTTTATATAGACTAGAAAACTATGCAAAACTGTGAGTAGCTTCAATGTAATAACATTCGGACAACAATAGCTTGACCACAAGTCTAAATGATTTCCATCTCATGTGATGGTTTCTTTCAGGTGGCATAAACAAAACACAGAGGAAACACGTGCAGTATTTGTGGCCCCTAATGAAGAAAAGTAAAAGTCCAATACATCACTTCATGTGCATTGTTGTGACTGAATCCTGTTTACAAATGTCAGCTGGTGTGTCTGAATCTCTCAAACTTAAAAGTGTGGTCAAATGTACTTGCGTGTAAATCAGATATGTACGTGTATCTGCACATGTTGCTTTTACCTGTTGCATGCGAAGAGATTCCAGCTCTCTCTCCAGTCGGGTGCGCAGGCGATGCTCCAGCTGCTCTCGCTTCTCACAGGCCGCCTGAAGCTGCGCTAGGGCCTGCTGCATCCGCTCCACCTTCTCCACATATACCTGCTTCTTCTTCAGCTACACACACACAAAATACAGGTCAGACACCGGTGCTCCCCCCACACAATGCCCCGTTGTATCCTCCCCCACACTCTTCCCTCCTCTACATTTCAGAAAACCACCGACGGCCATAATTGAATGCGAAATGAATGCCCCAATTTAGCTCGGGGGGACACAGAGAGCGCTGAAATATTTGGCTCGTGTTTGGAAGGGTGGGTGGAGAGGCCAAGAATTCAACCATCTTCAAGTCCTTTCATGGCAGGCAACTCAAGGGGCTTTGTTAGGGGAACAAGCGGGTGTTTGTGACAGGACAGAACAAAAGCGAAACAGCCCGGTGCATTTTGGGACGGCAGGGTACGGGTCCCGTTCTGCATGGGCCAAAAGGCCATCTGGGAGCGGGCCAGAAGAGATCGACCAAAGACTCCAACTGTCGCAAAGCTCAAGAGTTCAGAACAGTCAACACTGTTTTGGTTTGAAGGTTTTTTTCTTGCTTTCTTCTCCTATTGAAGCTTTTTTTGGCCTGAATAAAGGCCGTGTGGTTTTTAAAGAAGGTTGTGCTCAACGGTTTACTGGTGCCTAAAGATCTTAACTACGCCGATGAGGAGTCGTTGGGAACGACTTCAAAAAACTTCTGAAGGTTGAGATTAAACATTGTGATGTAGTACAACAGAGACCCTTGTGACTCAATGAAATGTCCATGAATCATTGTTTTTACACTGATTCATGTACACACAACCTTTCATTTCAACGATAAGAACAGTATTTACAGACGTTCATTTTAAACCAGTTGTTTTTCATGAAGCAGTCTTTTCTATTGTATTGAATATTAAAGGGTCAGTTTACCCAAAAAATTTAATTCTGTCAAGTTGCTCTGAATCTGTATGAATTTCTTAGTTCTGATGAACACAGAGAAAGATATTTAAACAATGCTTGTAAACAAAAAGTTTTTGGCGTCAGTTGACTACCATAGTAGGAAAAATTGCTTTATTAATGTATTTGTTTGGTCGAACACAGTGAAAGATATTTGGACCAATGCTTGTAACCAAACAGTTCTTGGCCGCCATTGACAACCCTAGTTGGAGAAATGACAATGGTTGTGCCCCAAACTTTCTTACAATATCTTTCTCAGTGTTCATCAGAACAAACACACTTATACAGATTTGGAACAACTCGAGGGTGAGTAAATGAAGACAGAATTTAAATTTTTGAGTGAACTGTTCCTTTAAGTGTGTAGTGTGTCTGTGTGTATATGGAATAGATCAATCCCTCTCTGAAAACTCTCCAGCAAAATGGTGCCAAACAGGCAAAGAGCCCTGCATCAATATGATTCAGCATCTCCTCAGCCAGGAGACAAAAATAAAAAAACTAAAGATTGCCTTATCATTAACAGTATTTTAACGCTTTGATAGATATATTGTTCATATCTAAATGTGAAAATAAAAGATTATTAAATAGAGAGAATCCTTTACATCACTGATTGCTAAAACTTTAAATTAAGACATTTGTTGACAATAAAGTTATTTTTAATGTTAGTTAATGTGAATAATGTGAATAGTTGTTATACTATTATATATTATATATACTAATGTTAACAGTTGCAACATTTAATTGTAAAAAGTATTACAACATGAACATGAATTAGGATGAATAAATGCTGTAGAACTAATGCTGAAACTACTGGTAATAAATACAACCTTATTTTAAGTGTATCAACTTAGTGGTGTTGATGTAGTGTTCACAGAACAAAAAAATCACAATTACAAGATGATAGAAAAAGTGGAGTGAATTATTCACAATCAGGTAATGGTAACAAACGATGAAGATCTTTACCTCTTCCTCAAACTTGACCACTTTGGCCTGCGCGTTATTTAAAGCCTGATCACGGATCTCGATGTGCCTGCGCTGGTCCTCATTTGTGGAGCGAAGCGAATTAAACTCGATCTCCAACTTCTCCTTTTCTCTCTGGGTCTCCTTGTCTAATATGTGACATGAAAAGAAGTTATTTTTGTCCCTCGCCCAATGTTCGTTCATACATACAGTACAAATCAATAGTATTTCGAAACAACATTTCATTGGCTTCGGGGAGGTTGTAGATTTCCTCCAGATGTAGAGGTCCACTCACTCTGAGCCAGAAGCTGTGAGATGGTTTTACGATTGTCCTCGGTGCCCTCGCACTCTTTAGCGGCTAACTGCTTGTTGGCTGTCTCCATTCGATCTGTTAAAAGAAAGAAAATACAATAATACTTTCCCCTCTTTTATGGTAGAAAGTCTGACACTGCTTTGTAAAGTTTATCCATGTGTGGAAAGATTAGAAACTTGGATACCAAAACCACAGTGTGTCAAACAGCTTTTGTATGTAGATGAACGCTTTCATGCAACTATTAATACTGCATTTTATTAGCAAACATGGTTATTATTCTTTGACCATTATTTGATCCAAATAAAAAGTGTTACGCTACTCTGACTCAGAATAAATATTTACTTCATACATACAATAAACGCAGCAAACAGCTATAATTATTTTCACAGATGCTTCGTGCAGAAATCTCAGCCTCTCCAGGAACAATACGGCTCATATTCCAAGCCTCTTCTCACAAATAAAATGCCTTTTGGGACCGGTTGCTCGGCAAGTTGGAAAACAAAAATCGAACAAACATTTTGCAAAAGCCCAATTCCCAGCGAGTGTTCTTGACATAATTCACAACGTGCTGTCAAGTCAAAAACTGACCCAGATAAAGGGCCATTATATAGCAGCGGGTTGCTGTTTTTTTTAAATGGCAAACCATTCATCAAGGAAGTGGGCCAAACGTTAAAACAATATTTCCCTCTGCGTTAAGTCAACCAGACTGTGAGATGAGCATTCCAGAATCAAATGCCTTCCCTGTTTGCACCTTTGTAGCTCTTAAAGGAATTGTTACCAGAACATGAAAATTCTCAAATAATGTAATCACCATCATGGCATCCCAAATGTGCACGACTTCCTTTTTCATTTCACACAAACAAATCGATTTATATTAAAATGCCATCATGTAACCTTCTTATATGGAACTCAAATTCTAGCACATCTCACGACTACTTGTCATACACGCGTCTCATCACAAAACACGCAACAACCAATGAGATTTGAAGTGATGGATGCGCCGCCACATCTTTTTGTTTTTAATAAATAAACCAAAAATAATTTTTAACCAGCTGGAGTCATTCAACTTTCATGATGGATGTTTGGGCTCTTGGACATTTCACAATTTTGAGTGCCGAAAACATAAATATGACTGCGTCATGAATATATTTTCAGCTGATAAACGACGTCATTTACATCTGGGATGGAATGAAGATGATAACATTATGAGAGAGTTTAACTTTTCTTTTTAACAGCGTTTTGTGGGTGGTTGCTAAGGTCCTCCGAGTGCTGTTCTGGTCCCAGTCAAATGCAAGCTCGTAAGATTTCATTGCCTGTTTTGTCACCCACCAGCCAAAAATAGTAAATTTAACCCCTAAGAACAGTGACAGCACACATCCCCACTTTTGGGTCCATTTCACAAGTGACACGAGAGCGAAAGTCATGCTCATTTTGCAAATACCATTAAATACTGATTATAAATAAGCAGAAACTACTTTATCAATAGATTTTGTCTTTTGTGCTACATAGAGTATGAAAGAAATAAAAGGGCAGGAGAGAGAAAAAACTGCTGTAAAACTCTGGAAGCTCCCTGTGGATCTGAAGTCCGGGCACGCTGCCATAGATCAGGATTTCTCCGTTCTCTGCTGGACTTAAAAACACAGAGGCATGATCGTAGAGGTGGCCACCCTCAAGCAAAGCGAGTCTGCTGACAGCGGTGGAGAAATGAGACCGAGATCGTTGATTTGGTTTGAACTCAAAGAGATGCTGCACAGGCCCGTAACACATCACACAAAAGAAAGCAAACTGAATCAAAATTCAAAAGCTCTTGAAATGAATGCTGGAACTGGTGGGACCTCCTTGATGTCTTCGTTTATGTAGTATGACTTTTTCATTCAAAAGTTTAAAAAGATTTTGAGGCTATATTGTTCATAGACAATAGCACTCGGAACCCTTCGCATAATCAACCATAAACACATATAGGATAATATTATGTACTTCCGATTCTCTCTTAATATCGTTCTTACCTCTCAGGTCTCTGTTGAAGTCGTGCAACCTGCGCACCTCCAACTCCAATTTATTTCTCATTGTCTTCTCCAAAGCCTCTCTCTTAGAGGACGATTTAGCCAAGTTCTCATAAGCTTCGGACACCATCTGAATCTCAGTCTCCAGCTGTGGAACACAAAAATGCCATTAGGGTTGATGCATTGTTGAAATATGAGGATGTCTTGACATTTAAAAATCAAAAAGGTCTCCACAGAAGCAAAGAGACTTGTTCTGGTATTAAGCACGAATACTAGGCTATTTAAAATGAAAGTTCCATGCCTTCTGCAGTTTTGACACCTTCTCCCCACACACTTCCAGCTCCTGCTTGAGCAATCGGTTCTCTTCGGACAGCATCTCCACCATCTGCTGGGCCCGGGCTAACATGGCGTAGGGATCACCCTGCATGGAGTGTGGGTGCTGGTAGTGTTGTCCTTGATTCTGTTGCAGCTGTTGGGGATGACCTTGCTGGTGGTACTGATGCTGGTGCATGTGGAGCCCCCTAGGAGCCGACCCGTAATGATCATGAGGAAATCCGTGGCTCCGCTGATGGGGTGGGTGTCCCAGGCCGTATGGATCGCCTTGGTGCGAGCCGGGGCCATGTGGGCTTCGTGCACCCATGGGATAGGGTGGTTCACCTTGAGGGCCCATGGATGGAGGAGGGTGGGAAGAAGCCAAGATGCTGCTGAGAGCCAAAGACTGTGCGCGGGATAGAGATCCTCCTGATGTGACAGAAGATGAGGGGCTGTGGTGATGGACAGACCTTTGGGAGTGACTCGAACTCTCCTTACTTGACCTAATAAGGACAGATGAATAAAACATGATAATTCAACCTAAAAGTTATGAGGAATTGTAATTCAACTATCAATTTTCTATATAGATTAGAGTCAAGGGGAATGCTGGAGCCTTAGACTTTCAAGGGATGAAGGACACCCTGGATAGGGTTGGCCGGGACCTTGGAAGAGTGTCAGACTTGTGGATCAATAATCCCACAGTCCAACTCCACAGAGAATTCTCAGTGACCAACAGGTGCATCACCTGCATCACCACAAATTTGCATAATCAACGACTTTTTGCAGATTCAAAAATTTTTAGGAAACCGTGACTCGCCCAACTATGTGAGGCATTCCAACCGTTCATAAAAAATATTTTTAAGGTTCAACATTCCTGGTTCTCCACAACATAATAAAGAAACTGTCGTGTTGTGACATGTCGTAGATGATTACTAGAATCCAATATGCATTCTTTTACTATATGCCACACACCGGCAGGATAAACCAAACAGGCAAAACTGGATTGTCCCATAACGCCTGACAACATGTCTCAGCACCGTAGGGAAGGGCTGTTTGAGACTCATTACTTGAATGTTTTCAACATTTGAAGAGTCAGGGAATTATTTCACCTGCATCACGATGTATCATTCCAGTTCCCACACAAATCCAGAAACTTATGGTTAACTCACCGGAAAGAGCCGTACTCGGGCGGTGGCTGGTAACGAACATGAGGAATTTCGGTCCTGGCTGGTTGGTTGGTCCCACGGTGGTCCGTGTAGAAGTGTCCGGGCTCCTGGTGTGGAGGCTGATGGTGCTGTTGGTGATGTTGTTGTTTGGGTGGAGAGGGCATTGCTTTGAACGGGTAGTCTGGGGGTGGTCCCCTATGTTGGGGTCCAGAGGGTTTATAGTAGTCTCCTGGCAGACCAGGTGGGGGCAGTTGGGGGGAAAGAGGAGAACTGGTAACAGGCGCATGAGCCTTGACCCCACTGGTGGCCAATGAAAGCTGCATCAGTCTTTCGCTAAGAGAACGCACGTGGCCTTGCTTTAAATCTTTTAGTCCATCGTCCTGGTGCACTTTACTCCCGCTCACCCTCTGCACCGTGGCCCTGCCCTCCGGGGGTCGCACCTTAGGGTTGCTTACACCAGTCACGTAAAATGCAGCACCGACTGATTGGGGTAGCTGTGGCTGAGGCTGCTGAGGCTGGTGGCCACGGAAATACTGCGACTGCACCTTGGCCTCCTCGTAGGTAGGTAGGTCCTCAGGATTCGGTCCTTGTCCACAGCTCCCACCACCTGACCCTGCCCCCACACTGCCGCCACCTCCCGCGTTACGTGCATTTAGCTTTTCCATGCCACTGTCGGCCTGCAGCTCCTGGCCCTGAGGCTCTTGCCTGGCAATGTGGGAGACCATTGAGTGCTCGTCCCCTGGACTGCCAGGGCCTGGGTAACCACTTACTGGACCTTGTTGCTGTTGGTGCTGCTGCTGTTGTTGTTGCATGGCAAGGTAATTGCGTCCATCGCCATACCGCATTTGCTCTTGTATGAGGCGCTGTAAAACAGTGTGGCTGCTTCCGCTGCTAGCCGACGTGTCCTCGGACACCGAGGCTGCTGCCCTCATTTCCAGCTCTTTTGACCTGCCCACCTCATGGAAGGAGGAGCTTCGGGTGCGGTCCACACTCCCTGCACAAAACACCAAAGAGCGATGAATGGTAAGTTCAAACATTAGCTATTACTACAGGCTGCACCGCCACGAAACGCCAGGATGGGGTCAAGAATTAAGCGTAAAAAGCTGAACATTAAATGAAGATGAATGAAATGACAAGTCTTTTGAATGAGCTTAGAAAAATGCCTGGAATCTCACACAGCAACCGTCCCACACTCTTCGCACGTTGACACCTGGGCAGCCATCACTTTTAAACCGAAATAAGCAACTTTCACAATAAACCTTTATGGTCATATTTAATTGCATTTAGTAAATTGGCACTTTAATAAAGTCAAATTGCACTGTACTGCAAACAAATTGGAAGAGCCCGGAGGTCAAGGTGCCGAGATCCACCCGTGATGCAGATCGTACCCTACATATACCACTGTATCATTGTTCAACAGCTTCATTTCTTTAACATGCATTATGGTTGAGTCGTATGATTATCCAAAGCTTTAAACTTGCCCCATCTCCCTAACGTAGGCTTGAGCTGTAGACACTTACAAATCACACAGAATAATATCAAACAACATTAAGCTATTAAAGCATACAAAGCCATTAGGTGGAAACCATTCCAATACTGCCAATCTGAGGCATAATGTTTAGTACTTCTACATCACTACAAAAATTTAAGGGTTACGGTCACATACATGCTATATTTAGATATCCTCTACATGTTGTTTTATTGGGAATGGTTGCCACTAATTGCCTTGAACAGAGTTTTTAGTTTAGTGGTTATTGCACCGTCTAAAAAGTAATGAAGGGGAACTTATTACGTTTACTATTGTTTTCTGATATTCTCCGCATTCTCAACGAAGATGAGGCTTTTTTCCGAAACATCTGTAGTGAATAAATAAATGATAAAACAAATGAAAAGAAAGTCAGGAACAGGAGCAGTGATGTACAGCTTTCAACTCAGAGAGCCAAAGTCAAGGAGAAGAAATGAAGAAACATAAAAAATGCATTCATTAACAATTGCCCACACATCAACCCTCCTTCCCCCCCAACTCCTCAATACAGTAACTTCCACTTCCGGTCATTCTTCACTATTTAGCCAATGAAATAGGTGGCAACAAACAAAACAGGATAAGAATGTGAAACGCAGGTCAAAAAAGAACTTGTGGTAGATATGTGGTAAGGCATGTATGGGGAAACAAATGCATGGATCCTTGCCAAATACATAAAAAAAATCCCAAAGAGGATATTTGTCAGCAACTTTGTGATGTTAGCGTACAAATCATACTGTGACCGTCATATGATGTGGAATGGACCAAACCTTGTAACTAGACGCAAGTTCTTTAGATAGGCCATTACTCAACTAACCATAACTTCCATTTATCCCACTGATGTTCATCCCACCCAGCTAGCCTTCTAGTGTTACAGTGTAATCTTTAGTCTCCATAACTCTACTCTATAGTCGTTTAGGTCACCTACCTGTGTGGTGGCTTTAGCTGCTGTGGTGCGTAACTATTGGCTCATGGTTTTCACATTCACCAGGATCACTGCTCTGACGAAGCTCTTCAAGTCGATCCAAAACACACAGCCGGCCCGTGAGGTCCCAAACACCAGGCAATCTAGAACAGGAAGGCACTCTGGTGTGTTAGAACAATGGGGGTGGGGTCCAAATACAACCAGAGGGGTTTGTTTAGGTTAAAGAGAGTTTTATGTGATAGATAGGGGATGTAATGCACATTAGTTTCCTGATTGAGACGACCAAAAATGAAATGCCCCTGGTTTTTATAGGCCCCTATAGCCATTTGGGTTGCTGCAGCTGTGTGTGGGTAGGTGGGTAGAATTATGCCGTTAAAAAAAAGTGCTGATTTCAGATCAGCTGGTATGAATGGAAAGGGACAGAGGTATAACTCAAAAAGTGTTTGAGAGAAAGGGTAGCATAAGTAAGATAATGGCATTATATTTTGGGGAATCAAAAATTCTGTCATCATTTACTCATCCTCAAGTTGTTTCAAATCCGTATACATTTAGCTGTTCTGGTGAACACAAAGAAATATATTTGAAAGAATGCTTGTTACCAAACACTCCTTGGGCACTATTGACTACCATGGTAGAAACAAAATTACTCTAGTAGTCAATGGTGACCTCGGAACGGTTTGATTAGTTACATTCTTCAAAATATGTGTTTCATCTTTTCTTTATTTTTCCCTTTAACTCTGTATGACCACTATACATTTTACATTGTTTCAAATTACTTCAAAAAGTTTAGGCAAAGTGCCCACATGCATTTCCTCAAGTTATATTGCAGTCATTTGATTTTGGAGTTAAGACTTTGTTCCCAGGTTTTGTGAAACTCACTCAGGACTGTTTTGAAAAAAGTTTAACACACTTCTGTAACAGCTTGACAATTTCTAACACATGAAACAATCTGAATCGCACAATAAACCAGGCTCCTCTTCAACAGCCCTCCAACCTCTGCAAACACAAATAGGCAACAGATGCCTCCTCCACTCTCGCCCGCTGACGCCTGAACTTGAAGTTCCTTGACTGTTTCAGATAAACAGTTTATTCCACAGCCAGAGTGTCCAGAAGTGAATTCCGGGAATCTGACATGCCTAAAAGTCCACAGATAGGTCTCTCAAAACCATTTGCAAAGGCTCTGATCTCGGAGTCTTGCCATGGTTGTGTCAATGACACTATGTGTTTACAGTTAAAGTACCGACGACCGAGGTATGTAGTATGTCAAGCGTGCTGTTAATCATTATAAAACCGGGAGACATTACTATATCCTTCTGGCCTCAGAACAGCCCACATTGGTGACAGTTTCTATTGTGTCCAAATTGAGGACAATTTTAGCAATTACTTAAAATAAAAGTGTTGATCGCCTCTTTAAAAAGGAATCAAGAAAATTAAAGGAAAGGTACTGAAAAATTCAACTCACAGGTTTGGCTTGCAGTCCAACTACCAGCACAGGTCCTCAGTGTATTAAAACTTCAATGAACACTGCTATGCTTTGACCGGTTCTCTGAGCCGAACTTCTTTGTTCACACGCTCAACGACAATGCTTCAGCATGCACGCTACTCTGAACAACCTAATGCATTCCATCAGGTGTGGCCGTGAGGATAGGTGATCCTGGATCAGAGCCAGTTATCAACACACCTTCAAACCTGCCTCCTGCTGTTAGCTCTCAAACTTACATTAAAATGAGTACAGATAATTATCTGAGATTGGGTGTGCAATACATATTTGAAATCTGACTAACAATACAGTTGGAAAAATTGAGGCAAAACGGAAAAAAATAAACGATGGTTTATGCAATTTAACTAAATATCTAGCTTTCCCGAGACCTTAAATGTGAGGGACTTCACGGATCACCGGTGTTGGAAACATTTATTTCGAAAGGGTCAGAACTTTGATTTCTGTGCAATAGCATCTCAAGGACTAGGATTTTTTCCAGAAAGGTGCTTTTTTCCCAACAACTTAAAGGAATAGTTCAAACAATTATAAAAATTCTTTGATAATTGACTCCCCTTTACATCTTCATGCCATGATGTACCTGACTTCCTTTCTTCAGCCGGCAACTTTGATTCTCATTGACTCTGAATAGTCATGATATGTGTGGTTTGTCACGATCCAGTCAGGAGAATGCAAGACCCAATGAGGTCAGAAGTTATCGACGTGGAGCCGGCATGCTGCCAATATTTGATGTTGTTCTCATATCTATGCATGTTCATTTTAATGCAACCTATTTTGGCTAATTAGACCCCAATATGGATTTCATAGTATATTAGAAGACATTTTTTAACACCCTTAAATCTGGATTACTTACCGGAATAAACGTTTGTGTTTACACAATATATGTGACCCTAATGTGTCTGATTTGTCAATTTTTCGATATTGCTGAAAAATGTAGGTTTCTGTTGATGTACGAGTTGTTAGGATAGGACAATAGCGGAGAGATAACAGTGTACAACTCAGGGTGCTAAAAAATAAAAAAAAAGTAACGTTTTTATATATTTAGGGAAGCAAATGTAAAAAATATATTCGTGGAACATGCTCTTTCTTTAATATCCAATGATTTTTGGCATAAAAGAAAAATTGATAATTTTGACCATACAATGTATTTTTGACTTTTGCTACTTTAGACTGGTTTTGTGATCCAGTGTCACATATGTCTGTGCACTTCGCGTATTTATTAACACGTACACATACACACATGTATATATTAAAGAAAAATATAAAAATGAATAAATGTTTATATTTGATGTTTTAATATAACATTTAAATTGCATATAAATATATAGCCTAAATGCAAATATTTCCTAAATATATAAATTAATGTATACGTGTGTGTTTATAAATACAAAATATGCACGGTGGACACAGACATATACTATGTTAACACAAACTTTTATTCCGAATTCGATTATTCCCAATTAATCGTTGAACAGCCCTTATAAATTAATTGTGTTTTTGAAGCTTCAAAAATGGGACACGATTCAATAGCATTACAAAGTTATTTAGAGCTAGGATATCATCATTTACAAAGGAAGTCATATACACTAGGGCTGGGTATTGATTCTGATGTTCTGATTCGATTCTGATTGACAAGCCATCGATACGATTCTCGATTCGAGTCAATCTTTATAGATTTTATTCAAATCCTGTAGATACTTCTAAAAAAGAATCAGTACATATCAGATTACAAAAAAAAATGAAATGAAGAGCCAGAAATCTGTATATCAAACTTTAAACACACTCAAGTATTTTGAAACAGAACAGTCGCATACCTTGATCAAAAAGGATCAGGTTATTTAACGTTCAAAATACAGTAGAACAAAGAAATTTCACAAACTTAGCTGTAAAGAGAGGCTGCAATCATATGAACCACTGCCTTGTATGTGACGGTGATGTTAAATTCGACAACACAGGTATCAGCCATGTTAATTAAGCATTGAATGAACAATATGCCCCCTGAGCGCCTTTTGTAACATCCACCTGCTGTAAAAGGAAAAGTGACATCTACTGGATAGACATAGCAATAACATTGACATTAATGAATGTTCAGTGCTTGCGGAAATATGAACAGAAAAAAAACGATACACTGCTTTTGAGAATCGGTATCGAGTCGACTGCATTAAACGATTTTTCGGGACACAAATTGCCCAGCCCTAATATACACCCAGGAAAGCATGAGGGTGATTAAATTACTGGGTAAATTTGGGTGAACTATTCCTTTAACAGCAGGTACACAGCAGTACAAACCATTGCTTTGATGATAGACGATTTGACATATGATTCAAATCTATGAAAGATATGTGTACAGCAGCACACTGACATCTTGTCTACATAGGACCACCTGATCATCAGGCAAATAACTTGAGCAAAGGTCTCACCTGCTGAGAGCAGTTGAGTAATGTAGAAACAGGTGGCAGAACGCAAGTTCTCAGATAAGCAGTAAAACACCTGGCTTGCCGTAAACCACCCACCAGTTATTCCTTCCTCATATTCATCTTAACTGCTGCCAGCATCCTCTTCAGAAGTAGATAAAAGCAAAGCCAAGATAAACATGGGTACTGGGCACTGGCATATAAAAAATAATCCAAGAGTCATACAGACAAAAGTCAACAATGCCAGAAAAAAAGAACCATGCCATGTTTGTACACATGTAGAACATATCCACTCTGGTGCGCTGGACTGTCCCCCATTCACATTCATTATGATTTAGGATTCTTGACAGTTAGTTATTTGGTTATGCAACAAGAATAAACCGTGACCGGACATTATTAGGTTCCTGCATTACAAAGTTTGCAAACTTGAGATTTTACATTACAGGGTTAGTTGTACTACACCAGACCAGATGATTTAAAATGGATGGGTGGATCTCTTTAACTCTAACCTGCATTCAGAGATGATCCGGATCGTTCTGAATGGACCCTGACGTTGTCTAAATATTTACGTTTCATGCGCAAGTTTCCCAGGGCCCCCACGCAGCCAGTGTTTACTCTGGTAATACATCAGGAATGCGGCTCGGGGTACGAGTCTGGCGCTGGCACTCAGTCAAACAGATTCTGACAGGAAAGCCATGTTTTTTCTCTCATAACTGTGAGATGCTCCAGGTTGATGGTACAGTGTTGACAGATGTGCAGGTTCATTGCTGACCTATGGTTATGATCAAAGGATACGCATTTTTGGTACACTGATTGAACGTCTCCTCAAGTTTGGATAGCGATCAATAATAAAGTTCTAAATATTAAAATAAATTGTGGATGCCTCAAGATCATAAAATGTTCAATCCCTGTATTCGACCTGAACGTCCAACATAAACAACAAGCTTAACAAAACGCTACGAGCTCAAGCAATAACCATAAATAAGTTGTTTACATTAAGACATAAGACAATTGATATGAGGCGGTGTGGTTATGGAACATAACATTTGTTAATGTTGCTGCTGAAACCAATATATGAATAACATTCCTTGGCCTTTACATTAGGACGCTTGCTAAACGATTTCCCAAAATACTTAGGTTTACAGAATGACTAATAACCTCACATCTCATCTTTCGCAACTTCTGATGCACTCACAAGGTTTCCAGTCTTTTAGTCATACGACAAGAAACTGACAAAATTGTGTTAATCACAAGACCGATTTTATGTGGCCCTACAGTAAAGGAGAACAATATGCACTGGTTCTTGTGGTTATTCCTAACTTGCTCAATAACAAATGCCATACGCATATATTACCGTAAGCCTATTCAAATGCGTGTAACTCAATAACTTCAACCTCTGTTCCACTTTTCAGAAAATACTGCCACAAGTCGGGCAGGATTTTCCATTGCGTTTTCTTGCCTTTCTTCCCAACCTCCAGTGCGCGAAACGCTGAATAGCGCCGCTGGCAACAACGGTAAAACGTCCAATGTTGACGAGTGGTAGAGCTGCATTCCACAAGGGCTAGAGTTTCACCACCACAACCTCATGACTTCAAAACATAAAAGCGGGAAAGATCAGGAGGGTGACCTCAGAAAACTTCTACTAAGGTAGCCCGAGCAACTTTGTGATAGCTAAAAACGCTACCCCCACTTTTCACAGGCACTGTTTACATAACAAGAGAACATTAGTGGAGGGTTTCCAAGAGCTTAATGAACTCCAGAGAGCTTGTCCATGTTAAGGGCTCTTTTATGCTTTAAAGGAACATGATAACACTGACAATATTGTTATGGGCAGGCAGAAGCTAATAGAGAAGAAAGTATGTGTGTAGTGTGTGTGTGTGTGTGTGATGGTGTTTGTGAGAGTGTGTGTGTGTGTGCGTGTGTGTGCGTATGTGTGTGTGAGAGATGAGAGATGATAAAGCAATACAGAGAATTCAAATAATTGTTTTTATTTAGTTTTTATTTACAATAACAGCTGCTTGACTGAATTTGATATGAAATGATTTCGGATTCGCTAAATGTCAATTCACTTGAAGTAACTTGAATGGCCAATTCCATGCTTATGTCAACCATACCATGAACAAAAAAGTATTTTTACCGTACAGGTAGCATTGATGTAAACAATTGGTGCATTAAATGCCCGTCTTAAAGCATTTTTAAAGCATAATTTTCAAAAGTCAGGTAAGAGAATTGTGACATCATTAAGGGAACCGTCACATTCATAACGGTCCAAATTCCTCATAAATGGGCACATTAAAATAAAAATATAGTAACTATCAGAAATCCTCTATACCCTTAATATAAAACTTGACACTGTGAATGAGAAATGTATTTTAGTATAATAACGGGGTAGTTTTAGTGCCCGCTTTGTGTACAAAGGATAAAAAAAAATTATGCCAGTTTTGATTTGCAGTAGGCTTGATGTGACGTTGGTTTAATTGATGTATAAAACAGCAATAAAGTAATTTAGGAAAACACTTGCTTGTAACCTACTGTACTGAACAAAGGCATGCCCAACACCATTAGATTAACCATCTTAAATAATAATCACAATTAACCCTAAGACTTCATGTCAAAACCGTGCAGACCTACACCAAACTACTCTCACATGAAGTTTTTCTTACATGAAATTAATCTTAAACACAAGCGGATAAGACAGTGACAAAGGAACAGTCGGAGAACAAAGACACATGCAGACAGAGAGATTAGGGCAGAGGGGGGATTGAGAAACACATGGCAGGAACCGAGCAGGAAACGCAACATTCCATTCTGAAAAGGTCTGGCGCTTCGACCATGGAGAAAGCATAAAGCTCAGCCTCCCCCTGTGTCCATGACTCCCAGCTCGGAGATATTCCCATACTGCGGTACTGGAAAAGAACTAGGCCAAGAAACTCTGACACATCTGCTCCTTCTCTCTACCTCCGTTTCCATGTTCGTCGCAATATGTCTTCGGCGCATTAATCCACCTCCTCCCTCGATTGTGCTGCGTTCTTGGAACTCACCCGTGATTCATTTCAAGGGATTGCGTTCTTTTAAACATGTGAGGGGCCTGATGCGAAGTCAGCTCTGAGAAAAACCAGAAGACAGCACTTGAAGCTGTAACTTTTCGGCTCAGATGTGGATTTAAGTTTTGGTTATATTTTAGGGTGAACTACGCAAATTTGTTGAACATGTTTGTAGTACGCAACACAATGTCTTATTTGAAGTTAATTTTGTGGAAGATTTCATAAAAGACTAACATAAGATAACTTCTTACAACTTTCTACAAGACTTAACTAGAATTTGACTTTTTACGTTTTGAAAAAATGCACATTTTGTTCAATTACAAAAGAGAAAAGATGCAGAAGAGGTCTTGCAAACCTGTATGCCATTATGGCAAAAAAGTAATCCAACATGAGTCACCAAATAACTCACTCTATTTCTTCTTTTCCTTCATTCTCCAACTGCAACAAGCTCTTTATAATGTGGTTTCCCCCCACAAGTCCCTGATACAGGCCCAAGTATTTTGAAACACAGCGCTGCTCCCCTCGACTCCCTCTTAACCCCCCACCCACCCACCCACTTCTCCATCCAAACCCTTAATGAAAAGCATGTGGTGGAGGGAAGAGATCCCTGCTTCATCTTTCCCACTGAAGCTCTGCACCAGTTTCTTTGGTCTACAGAAGAAAGATAAATTCAAGCACCACCACCCCCCCCCTGTAGACATTCCCATTTTGTTAGAGATTACAGCTATAAAGTCAAATTTATGACCTAAGTGACAATGAACTAAGTTATGGTCATGTACGACAGATGTGAGGGTTAGGAGCGGCAAGATCTTGGTCAAATGCAGAGAGTGTTTAATATATTACATATTACAATCTTTGTACCATGATTTTGTTAATAAACATTAGGTGCAAGACTATTACTAGGAAGTAAATACGAGTTGTTGTCAGCTTGTTGTTATGCAGTTGATTGTGCATTTTGTGCTACTAGGCCGTTCTTTGCCGGTCCATGTTAAAAGACTCATTGACACATAAGATATAGGGTTTTATACTTGGGTTTTATCATCTGCTCGAAGAAAACAGAAGTAGATGTAAATAGACCAAATACCACAATATCCCACAACCTTTGCTTTGCTAACAGGAACACAATTTTGATCAAGGTAACCTGTTAAGCACAAAGCTTGACCTCAAAAACCTGACCTTCCATTCACCATTCACTTTGAGTTAGGTCAAAACAGAAAGCCAAGAGACAGTTGCATATCTTACTAGACCATCTAAACCCAATTCCCTTGGTGGTGGTTTCCCACTCATTTTGAGTGACACATCCTGCTTGAGCATTTAACGGCCTGAAGATGAGTGCATAGCGAGACGCTAAACCTCACCCATGGTGTGTGAAATATGGTGACACATTCCACCACAGTGTGTCTTTTCCACTACAGCGTGTATGAGTTCACTGCCCTGAGGTAAACAGGTACATCAAACAGCATGCTTCCATTGAAAGCTTTGGGTTACGACAAGACAGGAGATTTAGGTAATGACAGAGACTTTGATAATTGATGAATGATTTTACATCCAACATAGGGTTCAATTTGAAGCAGTTGCTGACTAGGATTACTGCTTTAATCTAATTTTAATCCATAATTTACTCACCCTCACGCCTTCGTGGGTATAGAAGACTTTCTTCAGCCGAGATAGTTAGACCCGGCTGGCTCCACTCATCTCAACGTCGTATCTCATTGGTTCTCTCGTGTCTCATAACCAATGAATGGTCGTATGCATTACCAATGCGTATCCATGCTGCCATTGCCGTTTTTTGGAGTTGGCACTATAAAATGCCATTACAAAGATAAGAATAGCCACAATATTTTTGTGTGAGTCTGATGAAACACCTAGGATGGCACGAGGGTGGGTGAATTATGAATTCAAATTTATTTGGGGTGAATCGTTCCTTGAAAGCTGCGATTTGTAACTTTTTGCTAAGAAAATAAACAGAAGTCAGTTGTTGAGCAATTCCATTTAAAAATCTGCGTCTCCTTATCACGATTTGTAAAGGTATGCGTATAATAATGATTTGTTGGATAAGATTTCGCAGGAAATGTCAGTTGGTCGTCATTTGACTTCAATCCAAGTAAAGATAAGCACATAAAGTAACCTGCAATTTAGGTTTCAAACAAACACGGTGATATGGAGGTTAAAAGGTATGGACTGTAGCTGATTGTTGGAAGGTTAAACACTGACCCAACTAATAAAAATATTACAATCGTTACCAACTTTTTTAGTTTTTAATTTCGTTTAATAGCTCCGTGTGATTTTGATAAACTGACATGACAGATTCCCTTTGCCTGTGGCACAATCTGAATGTTAAACTTCAGTAACCAGTGCAGACTTTTGAGTCCTAAAAGCTCACTGGAAAAAGGCAGTTGGGTGATTTGGAGGCTGAGTCAGCAAGCAGAACTTTGGCCCCTTTCGAGAAAGAGGAGGGAGGCTGGGGGCAGAGGAAGTGAGAGATGGAAAGAGATGGAGCGAGGAGGGAAAAGCGAAAGAGAGCTGACATTCCTGCAACGTGAGTCAATGTCGCTAGGCATTTTGCTGGCAGTCATTTGCTACCTTTACAACTAAAAACCCTGGCTCATCCATGATTCCTGTTGAGTTGACAGGAAGGGAGAGGAGTGCATCCGAATGCCTTAAGTCCATTAATAATGTCGTGTGTTCGTTCTGTACGTTTCTCAGAAAGGCGTCCACTGCTACCCCAGTAACCCTTTTTTTGGAAATCTGAACAAACGACATTGAGAAAGGGGCGCACACCAGAGCACTTCAATGAAACGCACTCAATGAAAGCATTATGAGGCGGGACCTGTGCTTCTGCTAGCAACCGTTAAGTGGTAAAGGGCAATTAGTTTCACCTAATAAAGACGGGTCTGAA
Organism: Triplophysa dalaica; assembly: GCF_015846415.1. NCBI lineage: Eukaryota > Metazoa > Chordata > Actinopteri > Cypriniformes > Nemacheilidae > Triplophysa > Triplophysa dalaica. The sequence goes on along the minus strand of NC_079560.1, from coordinate 13,507,224 downwards.
ACCCTGAGCGTTCCTCATAACTTAGACTCCAGCTTTGATTTCCAAAACACATGACTGCATTCCTGCCCTATGTAATGGGCATATCTGCTCCCCATCGCCCTGGGCAACATTCCTCAGAGGAGTGGGGTGACATCCGTCAGCAGGGCCTCTACTGATCCCCTGTGCACTTTAATTCATTACTTAGGTCAAAGTGAAAACTTACAGATGGAAAAAAGTGTATGATTGACAGTTATCATGATGCATCACAAACATTTAGGAACAAAACTATTTAAACAAGGAGGCATGCATGGAATTAAATAAGTCTTAAATTACGTGAACAAATGGGTATGCATCTTGAATATGCAAAGAAAATATGTATTTTATTAGGAATTCATGTAATATAAATAGCAAAAGATGTAAGTTGTGCCATAAGGAGCAGGTTGGTAGCAAATATGTCAAGTATTACAGTGCATCTAAACAAAAAATGACTAGCATGGATGCTAGCATGCAAACCTTGCATTTCTTAAAGCTAGCTGATAAATTAAATATCAACATATAATAAAAGTCCTGTTTCCAAATGATACAATTTCTCGCATACTTGCACATGTTTCCTCACAATTGAGATGAGACTTTTGCAACTCATATAAAACATAATGTAACACATTGTAAAACACGTGTAAAAGTTATTTACCTTCATAAAACTTAGAGAAGATCCGCTTTATTTCGCCCCGCCGCCGGTTTAACGGTTAAAGTTTTAACGTCCGTTAAAAGTAGACTGACGTTGTTCCCAAGGGGTCTCGCGCACTTCACAAATGTTTAAAAGCGTCAACGCGAGGGGACTTTCCGACATTGTTTGCACTTTTCTTCACACAAAACGAGTTTCCCTGCTCCATGACATATTGAAGAGTCGGCGAAATGTGTTTTCCACTAGAAATGTGCCGTGAGGGGAAGGACCGCCTTCTTCTCCATACCAACCGTAACGTCGACGCTGCCGCGAGAGACCCACTGAGAGAAAAAGCACAACCCCCCTTCGCTTAGAAAGTTTAAGGGAATCCAGAGGGGTTTTGTGAAGAGAGGAGAGCCCTCCTCCGGAGAGTTTGTCAATTGTCTCTGCCCTTCTTCTGGCTTTAAAAAAGAAACCTCGGCCAAGCAGGAAAATGACAAAAAGCTTTTGTGCGTGTTTGGATCAAGAGCCTGTCAGAGTCTTAAGAAGTGTATAACCCGCAGAATCATCCTAGCAAAATGATTTTAAATAAGTATTTATTTAATACAGAAAGTGCCAAGTCTGGTTTTGTAATATCAACATGTGATTATAAAACATTAATAAACTTTATATTTGGATATGCACTGAATAGTTGTCCCATGTGAGACCCATAAGTGCATTTTAAAATGACTTGTGCACCTGTGACACAAAAAGAGTCGCTCGCCTTGAAGACTACTATGAGAACAGCTGCACAACAAAAGCACGTTGCGTTTGTAAAAGCTTAATGATAGTGGAATGACATCAACTATGTGCATGAAAGATGCCTTTTCATTAAACAAACAATACCACGCCCGACATGCCTGTATCCTTTCTAATGTTCTAAGATGAATAGAAAGTGGAGCTCTGCTTTTGTTTGATGAGGTAACGGTAGACTGATCGTTCAATAGAAATATTTGTCCTGGGATGTAGAATAAACGCATTTTGCTACTGGGACCAAACCTATAGCTTTACAATCCAGAGTTGGGTGTAACTTGTTAGTAAGTAATAAGTTGCTTTAAATGAATTACTTTCCCCTTGAAAAAGTAAAGTAAGGGATTACACACATTTTCCTGTTATTTAATTACAGGTATTTCTGATGTAATTAAACTGAATGCCTTGTGTAGCCTAATATTTGTGTGTGTGCAATAGTGGAACTGACTTCTAAATTCAAAGTCTAACTTTTAAATCTGTGCTTTAATGTATAATTCCCACATTTGTGATACTTTATGTATAGTTTTATAGTATTTTAATGAATTAAAAGAAGCGTCTATTCTTCATCAAGGTTGATAGATATAGAAAGTACTTAGTAATTAAATACTTTTTGCAGAGACTCATTTGTAATTGAATTACACTATTGAAAATGTAATTAGTAACTAGTAATTCATTACTTTTTTAGAGTAACTTGCCCAACACTGCTTCAATCCCACTCTTTATGTACACATTCTGAGGTGTGGGTTTAAATAATAACTCTTAAATGCATAAGGAGAAAAACAGATTCAGTGACCTTAAAAATACTTTATACAGAGCGGTTTAAAATGTGCATTTAAAATGATTTATTAATGAACTTTTTGTTGCTTTGTTTTTCTACGTTTTAAAACGTGAATTGAATAAACCGTTTTAAATGTATCTATTTATTTATAGTATTAAATAATGTATCTATTTTTAAGTAAGTTTGATTTGTTGAATTAAACTCCGTTTTTAAAACAAATTAAATAAACCATTTTAAATAGGTTAAAAAATATGAATTAACAATGAAGAGTTTGGTTCCAGAATGAGATAAACTGTTCAAAAATCATGTTTTTGTTGAACATTCGAATTAATATCAAACTGCAGTTGGTTTGTTATGATTCAAGCCATAATAACTCAAAAAATACAACTAACACATGACTACATAGGCTGCTTTTTTCTATTAACTATAATTGAGCGCCCCCGTGTGATGATTTTCTTTTTAAATGGTCATAATCTACAAAAACGACACGAATAAACTTGATTTAATAATATACATTTACACACACCCCAAGTCAAATTAAAATAAAAATCTGTAGCATGTGTGATTTTAAATCATTTACTTTATTGTAGAACTCTAATGCAATATGTATGCTTCTTTTTAAATAATTTATAAAGCACTTGGAATGTTGGAAATGTGCTATATAAATAAACTTGCCTTGGCTTGCATATGACAGTGAGGTTATAGACAAATGTTAGATTTTTTTAAGTAAAATGGTTTTACTATAGTAACCATAGTTCATTTATAGTAAAATAATAGTAACCACAATTTAATATTTGTAGTAAAACTATGGTAATCAATCTATCCATCCACCCAAAACCTTGTTACTATAATAATACAATGGCAAATTTTCCTAAGGGATTAAGACTAACAGATACTTTAACAATAAATCAACACAAACAATGACTCAAATTATTTTTATTATTTTTGTTCTTATTCCGCAACAGACCACTTGGGGCTAACATAAGCCTGTCATAATAATTCCAGTGAGGAACATCTATCTCATAAGCCGCAGGTCTAGAATGACAAGTGCATTATGGGGAAGAAAGTGCCTACAGCTCTACATATACTCAACATCTGTGGGGGGACAACAAGTGTTAAATATAAACTCTACAATTACAACACTCAAAGGTTACACCGAATACACATTCAAACTGTGATGGGATGACACATTAACACTTAAGCAGGAAAATTATCCATCTCTCAAAAAAAACAACAACAGGACATCTCTTCTCTCTTAAAAACATAACAGATAGAAACATCTGACAAGGAAAGATGTAACCTCTGTTAGGCAATTTAATAGAAGAAAAGCAAGTATGAATGTGACTGTATGTGTACAAGTCAGGATCCCTAGCACAGCATACTGTCCTCAGAGAGAATAGGTGCCATCATTTGCATCCCAAACAGGTCACAGCACTGAACAAAGGCTGAATGAGCATAGATGACAGCTTTTTGGGAAGAAGAGGCTCGGTCTGCTTATACGTTGCTGAGGGCATCGACACCAGGCAACACTTTTCCCTCCAGCAGCTCCAGACTGGCTCCGCCTCCTGTGCTTACGTGACTAACCTTGTCCTCTGTGTCCCACTTAGCACAGCATGTCGCCGTGTCTCCCCCACCTAAAAGAAACAGAGACATGATTTATAAATTGAGCTGAGTGGAAATGTCCTTTTGGAGCCTGAGATCTTGTGATGCATGAAATTCTCACCAATGATGGTGATGCAGCCATTTTTGGTCGCTTTAACAACTTCGTCCATCAAGTTTTTGGTTCCACGAGAGAAGTTGTCCCACTCGAACACACCGACAGGTCCGTTCCACACAATCTGCTTGGCTCTGGCTACAGCCTCTGCGTAGAGCTTAGAGCTCTCAGGACCACAATCCAAACCCTTGACAGAAAGGTGACCAGAAAGAAAACATTGTCTTTTAAGAACATCCGTTTTGCAGTTTTCACATAACTACTAAAGGCAGAATTAGTCTAAATGAATTGCTCTTTTAGAGCTAACGTTAGCGTCTAAATGTGAATGTCTTACCATCCAGCCAGCTGGAATACCATCTGCAACTTTGGAAGTCCCTGTCGCCGCCTTCTCATCAAACTTGTCCGCAGTGACGAAGTCGACAGGGAGTGCGATCTTCACTCCGTTCTTCTCGGCCTTAGCCATTAGGTCTTTCACAATTTTGGCACCCTCTTCATCATACAGGGAAGTGCCAATCTGAGCACAAGAGAATATTTGGAATGACAAGATACAAGGTATTACAATACAGCCTTTTGATACACTTGAGTAGAATTGGATGGCCCAGCAATAAAAGGGGAACAACACGCCCCCTTGTGGATGATACTGAGTTTTTATACGGAGCATTTAATACTCTGGAATTGCGTTTTTGTATCCTAAATCCACTCACCTCCATGTTGTTAAGAACCTTGAGGAAGGTAAATGCCATTCCTCCACCAATGATCATCTCGTCCACCTTATCCAACATGTTATTAATCAGTTGAATCTTATCTTTGACCTTAGCCCTGTAAACATCAAAATATTGATAAAACAAAGTAAAGGCGCTAAAATGTCAATATTAAATCACGTTACGTTCTAATACAAAAATTCAAAAGTATTAATCTTCTTTCCACAACAAAGGAATACAACGTTAATGAAAAGGTTTCATTAAAAGATAAAACCTTAAGACTTTATTGACATTTAGGAATGGCTTATCAGTGAACTTTGTTTTTGGGACGAACCACAGATGTTAATGCTGGGGTGCTCATTGCAACCGACGAAAGTTATAACATGTGGAAGTTGAGCAACAGCGCAAAATGTGCAACAGCACAAATCCTTTACACTGGAGACGTTGTGCCAATATCCTTTCAAAGTACTTTAAATGTTAAATGTAGTACTGTTTCAAGCAGGTAGGTAAAGGGACACGGTCAGAGGCTAATCCATTTAAAGTGTGTAGCATCATATTAGATCCCACACAGGTGTGTGGAAAGTCTCTTTGGAAAGTTTTAACCTAAACATGGCAGGAAGTCATGAAAAACATGGAATCTATAAAATGCGTTCAAATATGAAAGGTTAGGCCACGGGATTATACTCTGAGCACTGGTGAAAAAGGGCACCGTCACACATCTACTCATTGCATAACAGGATAAACAACTATTCCTGGACTGTCATTAATGCTCTCTGCAGGGTTTTCAAACGAGAGGACAAAAGCCTCATGATCCAACAAAAATTTAGCAGTGCATTAGCTGCCCAGTGTCTTGTAAAATTTAGGTCTTTTTCATCACCAAACCAAAAAAGTCTTACCCTCCGAGAATGGCCAGGAAAGGCTTTTGTGGTTTCTCAAGGGCCATGGCAAAATAGTCCAGCTCCTTCTTCATCAGAAAACCTGCCGCCTTTTGAGGGAGGTTCACTCCAACCATAGAGCTGCAGCAAGCGAGATACAAAAACAATTAACTTGCAAACCAAAGCAAAGAAAAGGAAACAGACAATAATTTGTATATTTTTTTATTTATTCTAGTTTCACAGTTTTGTGGAAAAGCACTACCTGTGTCCTCTGTGTGCAGTACCAAAGGCATCATTGACATAAACGTCACCCAGCTTGGACAGGGAGGCACGGAAAGAATCAATTTCCCCTTGAGTTGCTTTGGTCTAAAAAGCATCAAAATTGTTAATCAGGTTATATGACGTCACATGCAGAATTAAACAGTTTTAACTGAAAAAAAAAACAAGATACGAATAGTTGATCTTATGGAATTTGCTTATGAAAATTATGTCCAAGCTATGGAACCCTTGTCAAGTTATATGGCAATGTGGCATATTATATTATATTGAGCCTCTAAATAAATAAAATTGAAGAATTGATTAAAAAAATCCTTGAGCTGGCTGCAAATAAGGGTCAGAAGCGCCATCACACACATATTGCTTTTTTATTTCAACATAAATCTACCAAATAAATGTATCAATTAAAGACTTTTTTGTGCATATGGCGCAAATAGGTGTTTTTGTGTGTCTTTGGTGTGTTGAACCGTGCATTAGATGCATGCAAAACTAAAGTGTCTGAAACAAAAGATTTATTCTATCTAAAAGCGAATGCTCACCCAGACCTGCCTGAAACGCTTTGTGTAACCACACCCCCACAAACGTACGTCAGTTCGTGGCATGATTTGACTAAGACTGTCCAAATATATACCCAAGCAAGGTGTGTGTAGCTGTCAGTACAATTGCTTTGGAACCTGATTTTCCAAATATGCTAAGTTATAGTTCAATCACATGCTTGCAGTGTTCGACCAATCCCTACCCACTGGTTAACCGGCCAATCATAGCACACCTCGCTTTTCAGAGCGATGAACTCTGGATAAAAAGTCCAACCGTTTCAAAGAGGCGGGGCAAAGAGAAGATAGAAACATGCACGGTATGTACCCAGCATTGTTTTTTATCTTAAATTGTGTATACACATTGCATTACAGAAATTATATTTGTTTTAGCAGTGTCATATGACCTCTTTTATATCTCACAGCAGAGGAAAGAGCCACTGTACCAACTTTAGAAAAGTCTCTCCGCATATAATCGTGATCATGTTACTGCTGTGAATACGCACTCAAAGTTCATGACTTTTGAACTAAAGTGAATTACATGTTGCGTAGGTGCCAATAAAATGCCAGGCACCACGGTATGAATATATGACAGTTTCCCCTATTCTGTCCCCACCCCTTCCTCTCTTCTCTCCTTCCTAGCATGCATTCCAGTCAGGGACCAAAGACCAGAAAAGCCACATGGCCAGATATGACCTTCCTACAAATGCCAATAGGTCAACTGTATACAGTATCTCTGCACGCATACACAGCCACCTCTAGTCTTTGAGAGCTGCAGACGTCTTTATGTATACAAGCGGTCACACAGTCATTGCACCATTTTGACATAAAGCTTAAAAACGGCTTTTAAATTATAAATTTAGTGGCCGGTTTCATGACAAGGTTTACGGCTTGTTCCAGACTAAAATGAATGTTTGTTTTAAAAGAACTTGCCCTGACATCTTAAAATACACCAGCGCCATTGGTTTGTCTCAAGATGCACACCAGTATGTTTTTCCATCACCTTTTTTATAAAAGTGACTTTAATATCCTAATTTAACGAAGGCATAGTCCTAGCTTAAGCAAAGCCTTGTTTGTGAAACTGTGCCAAAAAGTTATCCCAAGTATACTACTGGGCTGTCAATCCTGTATAAGATGCAGTGTAGCTGTTGCCACGACGACTGACCTTGTTACCCGATGCATCTTTGCCTTTTCCCTCCTCAGCCAGATGAAACCGCAAGTTCTCCAGCAGAATGACAGAACCAGCAGCTGGGTCTGCGCAAGCTTTCTCCACATCTGGACCCACACAGTCCTTCAGGAACTGAACATCTCTTTAAAAACAAAAGAAAACCAACATCATTTGACCTGTACGGCAAAGCACTGCGTTAATATGGGCTAACAAAAAGTATATCACTGCAGAGCGCATTACTAATAAATGTCACTTTGAGAATGCATTATATTTCTAGTGTTTATGTAGAAAATCGCTGCAACGTCATTACAGTTGTCAAACAGATGTGGAGCGATTACAGTATATGCTGAAGGTTAAGGTTATAAATAACCAAGATTTTATTCCTTGTGTGAATGCGTGTAGGTTAAGAATCTCATATTGCACACTGAAATTATACACAGCATTCTTCAGTTATAATGATAATCATTCATAGAGCTCTTACTTTCCCAGCAGGTTCTTGAGTTCTACAACCACGGGCTCCAGAGAGTACTTGTTAGGCATAGGGACTCCATCAGGCCGACCCAAGTGGCTCATCAGGATCACTGCTTTGGCCCCATTGTCTAAACAGTGCTGGATGGATGGGACTGCGGCCTTAATTCTAATCATATAAAAAATATATAATTAATTTAATATATTATTAATGTCCAAACTATTAAACTCATTTCTAAATCTAATTTTCTAAATATTCACATCTTAAGAGTCTTGATATGCAATAAATACGTTTTTAATCTCACCTCTGGTTATTTGTGATTGTCTTGTCCTTCATAGGGACATTGAAGTCAACCCTTCGGGAGAGAGAGACAGAATAAAATAAGTTTCATCTCATCATAAAATTCACCAAAACGGGTCAAAACTATAGGAATAATTAAAATAGAAGCAACCTGCCTCGAAAATGTAGATGAGATTGTTGGGTCAAAACGGATTACACCAAATGAAATACTTTTTACATGGTCGAATTTAAGCCAAGCAGCTATTTATCACTATTATTTTTTAAACCATGGATTTAGATGTTACGGAAAAGCAAACATCAGTGAATTAATGAAAAGCTTGCAACTATTACACAAATTTTGTAGCATTGCACACTTATGAGTCAACAACTAAATAACCAAGTATCATTCTGTAGGTGCACACACACTACTGCACGTCCACACTGTCTCCATGACTACTATGGATTACATTACACTAAAGCCCCCATCCAGCAGTTGAATGAATTCATGGGAGCGAATAATCAATGACGTAGACAGTATTGTGCTGTTTTTTTTTCTAATATTATTACTGATATCAACACAACTGATATAGCAGTGGGTGACGAAATCAGCCAACATAAGCAACTCACAGTGCATAAATTGCTTATATACCACGTGCCACCCATTACAATAGAGCAAACTTTTTGTCTTGTAAATATTCGTGACAAACTTAACATGCCTACCGAGCTGTCAACCAAAAAGTTACAAAAGTTAACTTTGATTAAAGTACAGTCAGACGGTGGGCGTGGCTGCTTTCAGTGAAAGGATTGCGCATTGGTTGTCAGCGTGTGGACCTTTTACCAAAGACCGTTTACAGGCAGCCCTTTTGCTTTTGGACAGTGTGTTGAATACCAATGGTTATTTATGCTAAGAACATCTGCGATGTCGAGTATGTTTATGAGACAAACAATCTATATTTATGTGTAAATAATGACATTTAATTGGATGTACGGGCGCCGTACCAACGAGTTAGAACAAGCCACCAAACGAATGTCACTGTGCCTACTGTAAGCCTAAACTTTACAAGTTAGTACGTATAAAACAACCATAGAAGGCTAAACCATTAGGGATCATCAGGGAATAGCAGAGGGTAAAAAGGCATTTAAGAATCTGAGATGTGAAAACGCACAAATAAATGACCATTTGACATCTGTAGGTATGGGGTCATTCACGAAGACATTTTACAGCATCTATCGATATAATTGTCATTTTATAATATATAGTAGAAAAAAAACATAGCTTAGCAAAACATGCGGGTGCTCTTGGTATGTCTGCCATCCTGCACGTATCATATATATTTAAAACGTGACGCGTGACAGATTCACTTCCGGTTATCATTGATCGAACTAAAAACACTGAAACGTTCATTCACATAGTTTTGAAATAGTTTTCGATGGCAATAAATTAAGATCGGTACCCCAATATCTACACCAAGCACTTGTTTTTGAAGGACATGTTATAATAACGGTGTCGCACGCTTCATACAAATTTTAACGGTGACAATTCACTCTCACCTCATGATCACGCGCTTTCCTTTCACATTCACCTTGTCCAGAGTGAGTTTGTTTGATAGAGACATTCTGACAGATTGTAGATTTGCAGTTAAGGTCTTCTGTGGTACAGTGCTTGGAAAGTTCCCGAATGAGAATGACCTTAGCTTGATGCTGATGTACACGGGTGGGCGGGTATTGTAGAGATACGCGATTTAACAAGTCCAGCGCTCATTGGATATACTGATTGTCAATCAATATCAGAGGGAATAAGATGCGTTCATACCTCACACCAGCTTGCTGTAATTTTCCTTCCCAGTACCCACATTCTGTTCTGCATAGATATTATCATTATTCAGCTCGAGCTCGGCAAAGCCTGTATACTTAAAGTTCAATACATTGAGTAAATGATTTAAATATAACACATGTATGAAGAGTTTGGTTTCAAAATGATATAACAGTTTATAAAATATCTAAAACCAGGTTTTTATTATGTCATCATAATAACCAACTACAGTTTGATTATTAATTTGAATGCACAGTAAAGAGACCAGATTTTTTTTCTCATTTTGGAACCAAACTATTCATACATATATATTAGGGCTATGTTAATCGCATCCAGAATAAAAGTTTGTGTTTACGTAATATATATCTGTGAACAGGGCATATTAATTTTGCATTTATAAACACAAAACATACACATACTTGTCAACATTTAAATGTATTCATTTATATTTACTAATAATTGAAATTCTAAGTGAACGTTTACTAATCATTATATTTTATATTTTTCTAAAATAAATGCATTAACTTGTATGTTTTCATAAATACAAAATTGATTAGCACAGCATACTGACATAAATTACGTAACCACAAACTTTTATTCTGGATGTGATTAATCACTATTAATCGTTTGACAGCCCTCACATGATATATATATATAAATGAATAAAAAGGTAAATACAGTTTAACAGTAAAATGTCCTAGATTGCAACCAGTTTATCTGGCCTGAAAATGTAATTCTCTAGTCTAGAAGATGCTTTTATTATCTCTCTACAGTCTGTAAAAAATCCATCTGCTGGTAGAATAAAGCAACTTTGATTTGTATAAAATGAGTCTTTAAAACAGTTACAAATCAAACGATCAAAGCGGCAACAACTTTCTGCTTTCGGGTATCTGATCTAATCTAAACACACTGTCAATGTGAAGTAACCAAAGACTACTTATTAAGATTTAAACTTCATTTATTACATTTTTACAGACATGCCAACACAGCAACAAGACTGGATCAGGTGAAAATGGTCTCCATTTGTAAAATGGAAAAGTTCAGAATGTTATTTCAGCCTTTCCCGACAAATTACTCCCTCCATTCCTTGGGCTGCACCTTTCCTATAGGTGACCGGTTCCATGTGATGCCTGTTGAAGTGATCACCTGCAAGAACATTGCACATAAATGTGTGATAAAAAAATAATGAGTTATAGAATGTTTGTTTGCAGTCACTTACGTATGCCCAAACACCTGTGCAAAATGTAACTCCAGCAATCATCAATGCGGATCCATACTTTGCGTGAAACGCAGTGGACAGATCAGACTTCTGTCGCACAGCGAGCTGACGCGCACTTTGACCTATTACAAAGAAGTGTATTTATGTTTACTACTCAATTAAAGCACTGTTCAACACATCACTTGTTAAACAAAAGAAAAATATCAGACACACTGAATCTAAAACCACTATGACCTTCCTGTATCCATAAATAAGAATACAACAATCTTCAAGCTTTCAGACAAATCGCTCTCCTAGACGTAATGAAACATGTTGTAATAGACAAATTGTTACTACGAGTGTAACAGCATGCATCACAATTACCACTGATGACGTTATTAGCTTTGGGGGTGACACTGGGCTGATAAATTTAATATCGTACATGACACTCAATTTGAGTTATAAACAGTTTTAAAGGTTGTAAACTTATTAAATTGGAGTTCATATTACATTAAATAAATTTGCAATCACGTACACACAAGCTACGAACAGATGTGTCTGCCTTATGCTAGCTGTCTGTAGCATTCAATTAACAGGCGGCCGGATTAAAAAACGGTATAGAAAACAAACGCATATCACAGAAACTCATTGTAAACAGTCATGCCTCTACTAAGAATGTTATCTTACCACTGAGGTTAAGGGCAGCCTTGGCGAAACGATACATGGCAATGTCTGGTCAAGTCGACTGCACTTGCTAATACGTTACCCTTGAACTGAATGCCAGAAACAAAATGGCGTATAGCACACCGGAAATGCACGAGCGAGACCAGTGCGCATGCACTGTAGCCTAAAAAGGCGATAATATTAGTAAAAACCAAATATTATAAAACTAGGATTAAGTTTAGATTGTTATCGTAATTCGTTTGAAAGGATATTGTTTATTATTTACGTTTTATTAAATTATAGTAATATTTGAAAATAGTTTTATGACATGGAGACACTGTGGCACCTTTTTCAAAACAACCCTTTCAGGAACTTAGATGTCACATCTTAACATCAATATAAACGTTTTATTTTCAACAAATTTTCCTGATAGATCCTGATAGATGCTATAAATACAGCTATTGCAGTTGTAGTACTCGACATGTCAGGATGGCCGAGTGGTCTAAGGCGCCAGACTCAAGGTTGTTCCCTTCCGTAACAAACGGGTATTCTGGTCTCCGAATGGAGGCGTGGGTTCAAATCCCACTTCTGACATAACCTTTTTCTCAAACAAAGCAATATTTTTGAAAATATTGATCTCAATATTATTTACTAATTGATTTACAAGCGAACCTTTAAAAAATCCAGAAACTTTACAAAGGCGGTTCCTGTGTGCATGACTTTCAGAAGGGCAGGACTTTAGTTTTATAGCACTGTACTGCATTAATCCATAGACGTCACCACCCTGACACCTCAGGATGCCTACCTATGCCTTCAAATCATACACTCATTAAAAAAACAAAAAACGGATACTGTCAACTGACGAAAACGTCATAAAAATGTTCTTCTCCTAAAAGCAATAAACGCCAGAAAAAACCCGCACCGAGGTTGTTCTTACTCATGCACGAAAGGGTTGACAACTTTTTATCCAAAAATAGGGGATGTGTTAATATTTCACTTGTATTATTTGTAATCGCATGTACAATTGTGCTCAAAAGTTTACATACCCCTTGCAGAATCTGGAAAAAGCTGAAACTGAAAGTTATTTCACTAAAGAAATGTTAACATAAAGTTCACATTAAAGAATAATATCAGAATTTCTCAAAATAGCCCAGGGCAAAAGTTTACATACCCCTGATTCTGAATACTGTATGATGTTACCTAAACAATCAATGACAGTTTTTATGTTTTGTCATAATTGTTTAAGGGTTTCTTGTTTGTTTTGAGTCATTAGACTGTCAAATGATCTTAAGAAGAATTATTCAGGTCCTCCACAATCTTTGCTTTTTCAATATTTCTGGATATTTGACTCATGTCCAGCAGTAACTGTTTGATGTTGAGATTTATCTTTTTGCATTCAGGACAATGAAGAGACTCATAGATAACTATTACAATAGATAGAAACATTCAGTGCTGCCCACAAAGTCAACACCATTCATTTTAAGTCAGGTGAGTGTAAACCTCTGAAAATGGTTTTGGAGTAAAAAATATATATAATTTCCTGAAAAACATTTATGTATTTTTAAATCGTCTGAAGGACATTAGTAAATAAATAAATAAGATGTATAAATGAAACAATATTAAAATTTACACCAAAAACATTTTCAGATGTTTTACACCCACCTGACTTGAAATGAATCATATTGACTTTGTGGGCAGCACTGAATGTTTCTATCTATTGTAATAGTTATGTAGGAGTCTCTTGATCGTCCTTAATGTAAAAAGATGAATCTCAACATCATACAGTTACTGCTGGACATGAGTCAAATATCCAGAAATATTGAAAAAGCAAAGATTGTGGAGGACCTGAATAATTCTTCTTAAGATCATTTGACAGTCTAATGACTCAAAACAAACAAGAAACCCTTAAACAATTATGACTAAACATAAAAACTGTCATTGATTGTTTAGGTAACATCATACAGTATTTAAATCAGGGGTATGTAAACTTTTGCCTTGGGCTATTTTGAGAAATTCTGTTATTATTCTTTAGTGTGAACTTTATGTTTTCTTTAGTGAAATAACTTGCGCAGGGCAAAACATTGTAAAAAAAGAAAATTGTATCAATCAATATTTTTAGCATTTAAAAACACCAATTTAAACTTTCAACCAAAGTAAATCTTTAAAACTCAAAGGGAATAATTGTAATAAATCATATTCTTTAATAGTGAAACATGAACAGAAAAGTATTCAAATTACAAATACTTCTATTGGTGAGTCAAAAAGAAACAATCTCATGGAAGGTCTATTTAATCTCAAACTTTCCTGAGGGGATGTTAAGACTAGAATGTGATGATTTAATGACCGATTCCCTTCTGGAAGCTTTTAGTATATTGTACGATACTGTAAATTGGTCCATCAAGCAAATTCTCCTTCCCATCATTTCACCTAATATGCATTTAAAACTCAAAACGATACATTTCGCAGCATATGTTGATGTAAATTTTTTGGTTGAAACTTTCTTGCGATACAAAGAAGTGTGAGCGAAATTATGTCCATATTAACAGCAAGCTCAGAAGTTTATCAAAGTATATTCTTGAAGCACATATCTACCCAAGAATATCTACAGATGACGTTTGTAACAACTGTTAAGTCACAGTTGCTTTAGGTATATAGGCTACAACAGCTTTAAGAAAACAGTGATACAAAATTCTGTTTACAAACACAAGACATACTAAAAAAGATGGTGATGCATATGCAATGTCATGGTGGCTCAGACAAAACATCAGCAAGTGTGACTGCAAAAAAATCTAGGACACATGGAAAGATCAAGGTTTGGATCCGTCCCCTGTTCTGCATGTTCTAATCCTTCTTTTTGTCCTTGACTTCTTCATCATCTGTGTACTCCGTTGGTTCTTCTCCAGGTTTAAGAAGCTTGCCAACATAATCATATTTCTCTGCAGAAAAAAAACGGATTTGATGGTTAGGTGTTTACAATATTGCCACCGAACATGATGTTGAACACAAAATGTGCTATTTACAAAGTGTATCCGCATGAATTTGTATACAAGTAACAACTGTACAACCAGCGAAAGCTGGGGGAAGGAAGTGTCCTTCAACTCACGCGTGAACTGGGTCTCCCACTCGCTCAGGCTTTCCTGCTGCATGGCACTGAGATCCGAAAGATCATCGTTAGTGTCTTTCAAGGCCTCCTCCAAACAGAATGTGGCTAAACCTCTGGAGGCATCTTTGCCTGCAAAGACCCCATAAGGGCCCTCTAAAAGTGAACAAAGTGGGTGTTAGCAGGTTCATTTTCTATTTCTGACCTCCTTTGACTCAAACATTGAAATTGAAATCTGTGGATGAATTAATGTGCATGGTTCAGTGATCTCCTGTCAATCTTCGACCTTTATCCGAGTTTAGTTAATGATTCACTGATGACAATCAGATTGGTATTGCCAAAGTGTGCACAAAAGGCACATGTGAAAATAGATGATGTGAATAACTTGTTTTAAGCAAAAATCTCAACAGACATATAAAGTTGAATGCTAGATTAGAGGTAACAACGAAGAGTAGTTCAAAAGGTGCAATTTAAATGGAAACTCATACAAGGGGCGTGGCTGAAATGAAAAAGAGAAAATAAAGCTTTAATAGCATCGAATGACTAATACATTTATACGTGGGAAATGCGTGCAAATCCCATCAAAAGCAATACAAATCCTAATTCACAAGTGTTTCCTGTCAATAAAAAAACAACTTGAGATAACTGTAAGACCAGCGAGTTCGCGTAACATGTCGTGTGTTACCTGGACCGTAGAACTTCTTTCCTCTCGTAACATCAAACACTTTTCCGTTGACAGCCATCAGGATTCTCGGGTTTTTTGTCCCGTCATACTCCATCAGTTCTGCTAAAGTGAAATCTCGCTTCTTTAGTTTAGGTAACTGCTCTTCGACGGGGCCATAGTCTGGGGGCCTGTCTCCGCGAACGATCTTGTACAACAGGAACAAGCAGAGACATAACAAGCTTATATTCAGAGGCGAGGTGAATATCTCTTGAAGGATTCCAGAACTTTGCTCGAGCTCTTCTTCAGCCATTTCGTTTCTGAATACGAATACTATGTGAGATCATCGAGACTCACCAAAAACAACTGTGCACCAATCACAGCAGCCAAAAACACTCACTAGTGTGACGCCAGCCAATGAGATTTGAGATGGATTTCTGGGGCGTGTAGTTTCTACCTATGGTTGTGGCTTCTGAGAGCATTGCGTGACTGCATTGTAATTATGAAGACGGGAAAAGGAAAAAAAAATATATAAAATATATTTCTTTTTACTTCTCATGAAAAATAATGGTTCAACTATATTTCTTTACCACCGCGGTCTAAACTTAAGTTGTCTATGAGTGAATTATGTTTACTGAACAACTAATAGTAATAAGCGAAAAACTCCTACATGCCTATTTAAATACATGCTAGGTTACGTTAAAAAAGTGAATGTAACTGAATAATTTGTTGACTGTATAGTGAATGTATCTGTATAATTTTTTGACTATGCATAAGCATGTTTATTTTTTGTTGTTGAGAATTGATTCATGTGGTTGTTTATTTCACTTAATCCACAAACAGTGCACACATGTCGTACACGGTTTTAGACCAACAAGAAATAACTGAGCAAAAACAATAAAACGCAAAAAATATATTTGATTAATATAAAAGAGTAATCAAATAAAAAAACGTATTACACATCTTTTGAAGAAGAATAAATGCGTTTCTACTAATCCGTATTTTTTAAGGATTTGAAGAACATCAAACAATTCAGTGAAATGTCAGAAAAAGTAACACGACTGAACTTCATTAGGTTGTAATTGTGACCTCCAAACAGCAGGTGGAGGCAAAAGATATTGAGCGGATGGTTATATTCCTATGGTTTAAGTCCAAGAGAGCGTGCGTCTGGAAAACAAAACACAGCAGTGACGTGGCCACAGGACAGAAAACAGAGACAGAGGACATTAGGTTGGATTCGTATTTCCTATATTTGTTTCTGATTGAATTTTTATCATATGATGACATAACTGTCTGCTCACTTAAAGCTGTGTTAATTGTCTGATGAAAAGTAAGCTTAGCATTATAACAGTATTTGTACAGTATGTGGCTATGACGAGGTGTGACAGATAGACAGATGTGAAGTGGTAATTTAGCGATGTTATACTAACACATATGTGTTCGTATATGAGTTTCTCTTGCGTACATTTTGAAAGCTGCTATTGGTAAACGATTGGGTATTGGTTTTGTTCATATATTTCAGGACAGTGTAATGAATTAAGATGTCCGACAACGAAAGCTCAGCAAGTGACCAAACGGAGAAATCAGTGGATCAAGAATCCTCATCACCTGATCGAGATGAGCCCCCCTCCGATAGTCAGATTGACAGGTCTACTGATGTAGCTCCAGTCCGTAAGACAAGGAGGAGACCTGAACATAAACCTCCACCAGAGGACCAAAAGACCCCAGAGACACCACCACAAGCAGAAACTGCTTCAAACGTAAGCTTTTATCACAGTCTTATTAATATTTGGATGACAATACCAATTCTTCTTAAAGGGATAGTTGACACAAACATACAAATTCTGTCATCATTCAGATTGACAAACATCCAAAAGCTGCATGAGTGTATATGGCCTGTACAGATGTCGATCATTTACAAAAAAAACAACAACAACAACAGGATTTCCTCTTTGTATAAGAGATGTTTTTATATCTGTGTCATTGTTTTTCTTTAAAACAGCCCTCTACAGAGTCGACTGATTCTAAGGGAGGCTGGGGTTACTGGGGGAACTGGGGTAAATCTCTCATCTCCACTGCTACTGCCACTGTAGCCACAGTAGGTAAGTTACTACCAAAGAACTTCTACACAAACGTTTGAGAATGTTTATTTAATTTGAGCAAATATCAAAACAGAGGCTAAATGTGATGTCAAGATTTGGAGAATTGACATCTTCGCTGTTTATTCACATATTTTATTAAAGATGCATTAAATCCTTTTGTATGAATGTCGAGTTGTGGCCGACGTGTAGGCACTAAAGCTC
This sequence comes from Triplophysa dalaica, assembly GCF_015846415.1. Classification (NCBI taxonomy): domain Eukaryota; kingdom Metazoa; phylum Chordata; class Actinopteri; order Cypriniformes; family Nemacheilidae; genus Triplophysa; species Triplophysa dalaica. The sequence goes on along the minus strand of NC_079560.1, from coordinate 13,489,264 downwards.
AGATTTGAGAAGAATTGAAGGAGGCTTGGGGAAAAAAATAAACACCACACGTGCGCAAAGCTTATTGAGTCGTGGCCCATGTGAATGTCAACAATATATTACGAGAGCGGATGAATAAATATTTCAACTGATAAAACTGTATTTGCGTTTCCTGAAAGCTTTTTGCTTTTCTATTCTTTTTCGTTTATATTTGAATAAACCCACATTCCCAGACATGCTGTAGTTTCCCTTTTTGGCAATTAATTTTGTCTAATAAATACCCTTGAATAGAGTGTTTTATCCATTTTGTACCAAACAATCATATTTTGATGGTTTAATCTCACCTGAAGGGACAGTAAAAGCACATGTTCTACAGATACAGTATAACCTCTGGACATCACTTTTGGCCACAGCTGTACAAATCCTACCCTTGTCACAATTCTCGAGCTAAAGCCCTGCATTAACAGCGTGGACATCTGTTTATTATTAAAGGAGTGTTTTTTAATTAAATCATTCCAATATTCTCTCTAGCAACAGTTCGGTTTATGTGTCATAGTGACTGATGCTGCTCTTTTATTGGCTAAGGCCAAGGGTTGTCACAGGTCATTGAGAAGGCAGAGACATCTCTTGGAATCCCTAGCCCTGAGGAGCTTTCTGCTCAGGTGGAGGAGGAAGAGGAAAAAAGTGACGGTAATTCATTTGACCCCTGGAGCCATGCTAACTGAAGTCTTTATTGACGACCCAAAATAATTTACATTTCTTCTTGTGGGTACAGCCTATATTGAGGCAGATAAAGAGGAAGGGTCGCAGTCTTCTGGAATGGGCGGGGCTATGGGAATAATCTCCTCCAGTAGCATGGGAATGCTGTCTTCCTTAACCAGTGTTGTTCAGAGTACGGTAAGGACAAACACATTTATGTTAGATGACGATAAAGCTAAATACACAAACAGCCGCAGAAAAAATGAATCAGCATTTTTAGATGTATTGTGCCCATTCCAGTTCAATGTCTGTTGAATTGCATCAAAATCAAACGTCAGGAGTGACATAAAGCAATGTGAAATACTGACAGCATTACAAGGTTATCACATTATTTATTATAACTTTTCCTAAATACATACAATACAAATATTACTGTTGTATTCCTTAAAAGTGAATATAATCTTGTTTTCTTTGCTGTATTGAGGTCAGAGAATATACAGAGCTTTCCATTTTTCGGACCCGTTTCTCCAGTTTATATTTTCTGCTAATACATGCAAATGTAAACAATATTTGTATTTGAAATTTGAGAGAAATATTTTTTATAGTTCATAGAATGAAATAGAAACGATAATTGTACCTAAACTCATACCTATAAATAGTAAATTCAGATAAACAGAAAATAGTTTAAACTGAAAATAATTTTGAAATGATCACTTAATTTGTTTTGCAACTGTATATTGTAACCTAAAGTATTTTATAAGTTATAGTTTATTGTCATATTTATATTTGTATAGCATAGGTTAACATATTTTTGTATTTAATGTGAATGTCTGAGTTTTAACATTTATCTTTCCTCCACGTTTTTGTTTTCCAGGGTAAAACAGTTATAAGTGGTGGTCTGGATGCATTGGAGTTTATTGGGAAGAAGACGATGGATGTGATAGCAGAGGGAGACCCCGGCTTTAAGAAAACAAAAGGGCTGATGAACAGAAACTCAACACTGTCACAGGTACAACACTTAATATAGAAATCTGTTTTAATGAGATGTATTACAAGAATATTCACCCATATCTACAATTTGCTGTCCGTCATTTTCATAAAAAGTAAACTCTTGTTCTATAAAAATACCATAAATCTAATTTTTCACATTTATACATTTACAATTGAAGTCTATGGGAATGCATTAATCTATTGCATTGTACAGAGGCTGTTAACAAAGCTAAACTTATTTTTCAAGGTCTTAAGAGAGGCAAAGGAACAAGAAGAGCAGCAGACAGCCGATAACTTCACATCGGAAACACAGAAGAAGGCTCATTATGGGATGTTGTTTGATGAGTTTCAGGGGCTGTCCCATCTAGAGGCTTTAGAGATTCTCTCTAGGGAGAGTGATACCAAGGTAAGAATTTACAAATCTAACACAATGAAGACAATGGGAGCATGAAACAATCACATGTAGTTCAGTGTAGTGTGAGACTTAAATCTAATCTTGTGCATGTCTGCAGGTGAAATCTGTCCTGACCACTTTGTCAGGTGAGGAGTTGGTTAAACTGAGGGAAGAGTTAGAGGAGATTAAGGAGCCGTTTTCCCTTACAGAGTTTGACGATGAGGTGGAGGACGATACAAGAGGTAAAGAAGTGCAATGAACACAAATCTGTAGTTAAAAACCAGCAAACCACATGATCGTTAAAAACATGTTAAATACAAAACAAAATATTAAATCAATGGGAAAAAAGGAAATCTCTATCTCTGAAACCTTACATCTCAGGTGATGATGGAGAAGAGTTCATAAAGGAACTGACAGATGTTCTTGAAAGCTTGCTCATATCCACGTCAGCAGAAAAGCTTTGCAAGGTATCACTTATATAGCATACCTGTTGAATGATAAAGTTCAGATCTTTTATTTTAGCATTATTAAATTACATATACTTCATTTTAATTACTCAGGCCAGAAAGAACGCCTTCAGCCGCATCACACACATGAAGTCACAGCAGGAAGATGAGGAGAAAGAACAGGAAACACCAGCGGTAAAATGCAACGTTGAGGTCCGTAAATTATCCTATAGAGACAGTATATGCATTATATGAATAATGTTTATTTGCTTGCGTTTTGATCATTAGAGATATTCTTTTTATAGGAGGCACATTTGTCTGCCATTACAAGCTTGGCCGAGTTCACCGCAAGATCCATAGAGCAATTTCACAAAACAGCTGAAATACTACTTCATTGTAACACGGATGAAGCCACAGATGCAGAACAAGCCAAAATCCTATCGCAGTGAGTTATCTTGATGCAATTTATTACAAGCAATGGTTACTACATGCCTCATTGGGATTCAGTTAAATTAATACAATGATGTGTTTTTACTTTTAGAGTCACTGTGATTATGTGTAAGGAGATATCAGTCCTTTGCAAAAAGTTCACATCAGGCTTGACTGCCATTGGGGTGAGATAGAGGAATTCAAAGCCTATATCAACATTGTTAAAATTGTATGTATAATACTGATGCCAGTGCAGTTATGACACCAACTGTGCATGTGAATGTTTTTCAGGCAAAGGAGAAGGGAGAAGTTCTCAATCCACTTATAACCAGCGTTTTTCTAGAGGTGTGTGTTTATTTTTATGTCTATGACAATCACCATTCAACCCTAAGATTAAGGACTTTACACCTGGCTCTTAAGCATCATGAGACATTATCTTTTGTTTTTTATTCCAAGGCTTCAAACAGCGCATCATATATCCAGGATGCGTTCCAGCTTCTAATGCCGGTGCTTGAAGTGTCTCATATTCAAAGGACAGTGGAGTCTGCACAGGCTTAAGCACTAAAAGAAGTCCTGTGCCAACACAGTGTTTTTAAAACCAACATGCAACATCATATGATGATGATATCAGTTATCCGCTCAGGTAGACTTGGTAACCACATGATATACTTTATGGACTTTCCAGCTGAACTGTAAATAAGGTATTGTTGGCTCTTCTTTTGTATTTTAGTATATTTTTGAATAGTGTGAGGATTCTCCCTATTGCTGACAATGTACAAAATAATACTGTCATTTAAATGCATTTCATCATGATTAGATGTATAATGAAATTATAATTTAAAAGTCTTAAATATATATATTGTTCCCAGATATTGGTTTATGCAAGTCATATCAGTGTTAATGTCAATTATCTTTTAAATAAACTATTGTTAATTGTCTTAAGAGTGTTTTGGACATTTATGAATACAGTTTACATACTACCCTATGCACAACTTTAAAAATATGTTTAGCTGTGACAGTGTGTACTAAAAGTATAGCCTTCATTGCCACTAGATGGCAATGTCACACTGTCTTCATGTATTCTGCAGTCCGTTTTTGTTTCCTCATTTAGTTTTTTTGTTTAGTGCATTATCGTAAGATAACCATTAAGATCCAGATTCTATTCAAATGCATTAAATAAAACGATCTGATTATTTTGCTCTTGTTATGTAGGCATGCATAACACCGGAAAAAAGGCTCAAAAAGTTTACAGTCTGTGGTTGTTATTGGAAGTACTTTTTTGGTTATTCTGATCAATTAAACAGAACCAGTAGACAGTACAACACCTTTATATGTGAAAATCAATACATTTACATACATAATTTAGACAATATTATGAGGATGGGGGAGATGCAGAGGCGGTAATATTCAGCTGTTCCAGTTTCTTTGTTAAGGAGACGTCCGTGTCTTCTGTGCTTTCTGTAAGAGGCTCTAAAAACTGACATCCAGCTACCCTCTTCCCAGTGAGGGGGTCGACCAACTGCCCAACTTTATACACTATCTCTGAGAGTTCATGCTTGACGTGTTTGGATCTTCTCTCTGGCAGAGCCTTCAACAAAACAACATCCCCAACAGAGCACTGTTCTAGAGCATCATGGGCGAAGTAGGTCTTCCTCTTGTTGTAAAACTGAAACACGAGCATGTGAAAACAGATTAGTTGAATCCGCAAACATTCATAACTGTTTTGCAAAGAAGTCAAGCATTACAAATAGGTTGACATGATAACATATCACATGCATGCATACATACGTTTACGTCACAAGGCTCATTTTAAGTGTCATCTCAGAACTATTTTATTGAATACAATATGCAATATTTTGAAGTCGACACATCACTTCTTACCTTGAGCAGGTATGGATCAAGCACAAGTCTGGTAACTCGCACCTTTGTTGTCTTCTTCATTTTGGTCCCGATCACCCGACCAATGACCCATTTCGCATGGACCGATGCTTGCTTAACGGACATGCTGTTTAGATTCGCAGTGTCATAAATATTAATGTTAAACGAAGTCAGAACTCGGTCACAAAATCCAAAGCTGTTACCTAAGCTAACTAACGTTAGTTTGTGGACAGCTCTGCGCAGTGAGACCACGTTGCGTAGTATGCAAAGGACATTAACACTTAAATTAATCTGGATGTAAGTGTAAAATGTAAATAATATGCTTACCCGGTATTCTTTTAAGGCAAACGTTGATGTAAAGGTCAAAAACTCATGAAAACATATCACACGCGTCTGAATGTCAAGGCTGGTGGCGCATATTGATGACGTAATACGGAAGGTCAATAGAGGTTAACGGTGCCAAAAACGAAATTGTAGTTACTAATATGTCTGCTTCGAGAATTGATAATTGTTAATAATGTTTCTTCAATGACTTTTTTGTATGTTAACTTGTTAATATCCTATTAATAAAAACGGTGAAACATATTGAAAATATGGGATTCTGTTATTTAAAACTCAAAACAATCCAAAAAAGATATATTGAAAATGATAGTATATGTTATAACAATTAAATACAAGTTAAAACAAATAAGAAGATAATTTGAAAAATGTTGCTGTCGTTCTATGTCCAATCCATACATTTGAATGTTGTTCGGTTATCAACGTGCTTTGAAACATATTATATTGTTTTCTTCAGAAGAGAGTAAGTCATACAGGTTTGGAATGACATGAGGGTGAAAAAATGAAAGAATTTTCATTCTTGGGTGAACTGTCTCTTTAACACGCCATGACATTCATAAAACAATATCAAATTCTTATTTTTCCAGCTATTCCCCACCCCCTTTATTTTTACAGAGATGTTTGTGTGCACTCCAATGCACAACATGAGTTGTGTCTGACCAATGTAAATGCATTTGAGCGTAGTATTCGCCTTTGAGTAAGTCACTTTTAGTAAAGTTAGAAACCGACATAAAAGTTACCACTTGAGAACTCCCTCTATAAAATTTGCCCTGCACAGAGCAAAGTTTATTGCAGAAAAGCTCTTGCAATTTAGAGGTCCAACTCCCATTTGAACTATTTGGCTAGCTGTTCCAAATGGCAAGGCGTCAAGACTTGGGGAACAGGCATTTGTAAAATAAGAAAGATATGTCTAAAATAGGGGAACAGATCATGGCATTCTCTAATACGTGTTCAACAGAAGAAATAGAAATCGGTTTGTCCCTGGGTGGGAACTGGATGAGGGCCAGAGCAGTCGAATCTGGTATTAATCAGAACCACACAGAAAACATGGCCTGTTTCTATGTGATTCCCATTTAAGGCAGTGCAATGGGATATTTAGTCGAGGGCTAACACACCATCACTTTGCAACGCTCTTGCACATTTAGGAACATGTAATATATCAGTCAATACGCTGAATGACCGGCTCGTTCCATTTCAGACCTTATAGATTTAAATGAATGTAGTATACAGACGTACAAACTTATTTATTTAACGTCTAGCAGCACACAGTACTCTACATCTGTAAGCGGTCACTGTGTCGGCCCGAAACACAGATTTCAAAAAACCTTGAAGCGTTTTGTGAATCAAGTTCACTCTGTCATCCGTGACTTTTAACATCTCTGCTTCTGCTCAAAGGAATAGTTAACCTAAAAACGAAACCTTTACCTCACCATCATGTTTTGTTCCAAACATTTTCTTTCAGTGGAACAGGAGAAACAGTTCTTTCCATATAATGGAAGTAATGAGAACTATATAATATATTCTACGTCCATATAATGAGGTCTGTTGCTATTTAGCTTCTAAAATGACAAAAACAGCACCATAAACTTGCAACATTTTCCAGGTTTTCTGAAGACAGATAGCAGCTTTGTGAGAGGAACGGTTGACGTATCTGTTCATAGAAAATCTTCCATTTCTATTGCTATTAAACTCATTTTAGATCTCAAATAGCAGTTCAAGATGTCTCACAGCATGTTATAAGACATTCTGTTTTGTTTATTTGTTATTGGCAACATACCTTGGCAAGCAGTATTTCAATTTACCAAAATAAAGGGAAATACATATTACAAAAACATCGCCACCCTTTCGCTTTTGTGGTAAAGAAAAGAAGAAGACAGTCATATTACTTTGATAATAAAGGTTGAAATTAATAATTCCTGGTAAACTATTCCATTAATGATTTTCTATGCTTTAATCTCACTTTAATCTTGACTGGAGAACAGCAGATAAGAAGTCAGTAACAGGGCAGAAGGAAGGGAGAGGTCAGCTTGCAGGAAACAGCCTGAACCTCTAACATACAACGCTAGTGTTAAAGAGGCAATGACTCATGTAGTTGAGTTTATTTTCACTGGAGATTGAAAGGTGCCTGATGAATATTTTCCCCAAAGAAAACTGAATTCACGCAGAGTTGAGTGATTAATGAGATCGCTGTCTCATTTCCACCATATTCCTGTTTTGAGCTCTGTTTGTAATGTTATTGTATGAGCTTGGCGTCAGAGGACTTACACGAAACATTACAAATCGAATAAATAAAAGCTCTTAGAATTTTTTTCTTATAAAGCTGTAAATAATATCCAGTATGATGCATTGCCGTTAGTTTTTATAATATTTAAACAAAGTTTATTTGCTCACTCTCATGGTGTGGATATGACCTCCTTTTTTTTAGCCGCAGACACAATCAGCTATAGACCACTTTAAAAGATGTTAACACTGGTCTAGCACTTCCGGTTTCGTTCGGGTAGACCAGCGTCTATTTTAAATAATATTATGGTTCGTCCTAGATTTGTCATGCCATTGCATAAGGCTTCCGAAAGCATCAGTGTTAGGGGAAGGTACTTTGAGATTGTAGTTAGATAAGCCACAAGCTACTCATACATAAAAGTAGTTTAATTTAGCTACCCATCTGAAAAAGTAGTTAGCTACACTACAATTTATTATAAAAAGTAGCTAGCTTCTTTGAAACTACTTTTGTTTTTACAATCTCACATAAAAAATAGAGGAACATAGTATTTATTATAGCAAACTGTATTGTTAATGTCCTACATACAGTACCATTTTTTTACTTTACCACAGTAAATATTAAATCATACTACAGGATTTATAAAGTGAATACATTTACTATAGCTATAGATAATACAGAATACTCTAGTATATGTTAATATTGTGTGATAATTATCATAATATTCTACTGCTGTAATATACTAGCCTACAATTTACTATAGTTAAGACTAAAGTATACAATAGTATTTTTATGTGATGTGAAACACCTGAATATGTGTCACTGACTAATATTTTAAATAAATACAGACGTTTAAAATGATGAAAAACAATATTATTATGATTTATTGTTTTCATTTCATAAGATTCATATTTAATACTTAATAGGATGGGTGTGTCGAACTTAAAATATTCACCCATTCATGTACGTCCTTTATGATCTCCTCTCAGAGAAGCATAAAAAGGCACAACACATAGTTACTGCAGATGACAATAATGAACCGTTTCAAGTTGTTATACAGTAATAAGACGACGTTACACAGCGCTGCTCTGAAGGCAGAATGGAATGTAGCTACTTTCTTAAAAAAGTAATTAACTACTGGAAAAGCTACACTGTTGTAAAAGTCGTTGAGCTACCGAAAAATGTAGTTAAGTAAGTAGCTTTGCTACTTGTAGTTAGCTACTCCCCAACACTGGAAAGTAATCCTTACTCCAAGAAAGAGGTTAATGAACGTCTTCTAAAGTGCATTCTAAAGGAAACAATACATTTGTGAGAGAAATCAAGTCATAATTTAAGTTTATTTAGAGATCTATACATCACATTTTTATGTAAAAAGAAGAGTAAAAGGCTGGCTGTCATTGGTTACAACGGGACTATTTACAAAATGCATTCTGTTGAGTGGTTTGTCTGTTTAGGGCTACTGTTTAAACAACATGGTGAATTCCATGGAAGGGGACCTTCAGTGTATGTAGATAGAAATAACTCATTCTAAGGTAACATAGCATAACGCTTCATTATGTCAGGTCTTTATACACCTCTGAAGACATAGTTATGTATATTTTACTGCATTTCTGTCAAAAGATCCTCCAAAAAATGACACATTGGACTTTTAAGTAATAAGTAAATGTATGTAAAGCCAGGTTCACACTTTACGATTTTTGGCTGTCCCAGACAAAAGATGACCATCGTGAAACAATCGTGCAGATTTTTGTGGTCCTGGCTCCTAAAAGTTGGTCCTACAGTGAAAGAGATTGAAAGACGTCCGTTGTCATGGTCTTGAGATCACAGTCAGCCTGCAATATTTTCTATCAATGACATTTATTTAGCATGATCCTACGACCTACAGTATGCCTAGAGGTTACGCAGTGACCCCACCTCTAAAAGAGTTTCTTATTAGTGAATTCCACATGATCAATAGGGTCCTTCAGGGATCGGTGCTTGGACCACTCCCTTTCTCCAACTACATGACATCCTTTGGACCCATCATACAGGCACAAAGCTTCTCCTATCCCTGTTATACTGACGACACCCAGCTTAAATCACCAAGAAGATACCACTTTAGCAGCTCGCGTCACAGCCTGCCTAGAAGACATGTCAGCTTGGGTGAAAGAGCATCTCCTCCAGCTGAACCCGGCCAAGACAGAACTACTTGTATTTACGGCACACAGTAGGGTGCCACACGATCTCACCATCCAACTTGGCAATAACACAATCACTCCTTCCAAAACAGCCAGGAACCTCTGAGTCATTTTTGATGACCAGCTGTCCTTCAATGATCACATTGCAAAGACAACGTGGTCATGCCAATTTGCCTTATTTAACATTAGAAAGGTTTGAGCCTATCTCGCTGAGCATGTGGCACAACTTCTTATCCAGGCCCCTGTAATCTCAAAGTCGGATTACTGCAATGCTCTCCTTGCTGGTCTTCCTGCAAAGGGTATCAAATCACTCAGAATGCAGCAGCACGCCTCGTCTTCCAAGAGCCCAAAATGCCACTTTTGTCAAATTGTTGCAGCCAAAGTTGATAATTTCTTAACTTTTGTTTCTCTGATGGAGCATTGTGAACTCATTTTTTATTATGTCAGATAGGATTTTTTCTGCAGTGTTTTAATTCAACCCTGATAAAAAACACCTCAACCAGCTTATCAAAAATTACAGGCATGTTTAGTAGAGAGTGGTATGAAGGTAATGCTGTGTCAGTAGGGAGGGGGTGGAGTGAGCCGTTGGCTGCAATTCCCAATCTCACCACTAGATACTGTTTAAATCTCCACATTGCTCCTTTAATGTAACATACACTCTAACATGCTTGTGCTACGTTGTCTGCACCTTGTTGACCATGTGCTGCCAGTCTTCTACTTTCTTGGATAAAAAGATCACGTGAGCAAAAAACAGTGTCTCAGTAATGACATGTTGTAATGTTATACTTTTCAACTCATAATACTGCAGCAGATAAACAAGTTATTGGACCGTTTGAATAATTTGTCTTGAATTGTTTAGAGTTTCTCTGTTTACCCAAAGTTGCCCCACATTTCTTCATCCCCTACGAATGAATTTTTAATTACTTTCCACATTGCTTCAATGATGTGACTTCACATTTTGATGATAAAAGGCTTTTTCGTTTTACGGCAGATGCTACAGTGTAATGCTGATGGTACGTGTTTGTTGCGAGCTGATGTCATTGTCCTATGAGAACAAACATGAGATCACTATGGAAATATCACAAGCAGAGGACCATTACTCATTTATTAATTACTTCAATAATATTTTGCCCACCTGAATCACCGCGCAGGTCACGGCCCATAAACGTCTCACTCCTGTCACGCCCACAACAACAACACCTGCTGTTTTTACGCAAGCCGCGCATACATCCGAGGAATGAGCGCTGCAGCTGGAAGCATAAATAATACATAGTTTGACTATATATATATAAAAAAGAAAACTCCGCCAAAAACAAAGCTCATAGTCTTGGTATCCTTAAAGGGGGGAAATGGGCCAGCAATGGAGCAGAACACTGAAAATACACACACACACATGCAACACAAACAACCAGTAAGCCGTATTGTGAGGACATTTCCCATGAGTGCCTCTCTTCTCTGACTCGTCATCTGTGTGGCAGCAGACGCTCGCTGCCGTCCAACTCTTGTAATGCTGTTTACATAAACACAAAGTTTCAATTCTGCCGTTCACAGTGCCTTTAGCAAACAAACCCTGTGAAGCTGTAAGCATGGCGGAGCGACAGAAAGACAAAGTTGTGTGTGCGGTCACGAGCAACAGTAAATCATCCACACGAGCGCACGAGTGCCAGCACCAACATGGTATTCTTCTAGTTTATCCCGTGTAAATGAAAAACATGTATGTTGGAGTTATATTTATTTGAAACTCCGTTGGCAATGATTTCATTCCTCCCCGGTGAATTGCCAGTTTTGACCTTGTCTTGAATTTTTGGATCGAAGCACTACCTCTAAACATTACATCATGGACTGCTTTAAGAAAAAAAATCATGTTCTTTCTGTAACTTGGCCATGTCATTATCATGCGATCTGATGTCATTGCCAGTGTAGATGACATCGCTTGATAAATTCCCTTTTTTAATGCCAAGGAGATCAAGCACGGTACCTTTGTTAGTACTGTAGTTTAGAAATCGTAAGAAACCTAATCTGTTTTTGTAGCAGTTAGTTGAGAACTACTATTATTATGGACATTTAAAGGTTTTCATTTCTTTGTCATCCAGTTTTTAATGATGTGATAACAAACGTCCAGGCTGCGACTGCTGACTTTAATTGAAATTATTGAATTTCCTGCATATACGTCCCGTGGGGAATTTAGACATGACCCCCGGTGCTTTTTGTGATATGCACAATTTGCAATGGTGTGAGTAGAGATGAATGAATGAGACAGACGTTTGGATAAGGTGTATTAAATGAAACCAGAGCTGGGTTGCTTGACAAGAATATACAGGGGACATCAGCCTGAACGTTAATTTTACTTGCACTGTCATCCATTACAGAGACACACAGCTGGTAACATTCACATTCAGTGTATGATTTGGTTCCTGCCGTATTTCTAATGGATGCTTAAGGTATGTGTCCGATACCGCTCCCTATCTCCTTTGTAGTGCACTATACTGCATGTCCACCATTTTGGATTTGAGTCAGCTGAAGGATAGTGACCTCGCAAATGTATGTTCAAGGGTGTCATAATTTAGCGTTGTGGGCAATAACTGTGATATTAAACATCGCAATTAATGGTATTAAGTTAATTCTACATATACGGTTATATCGTAAAGTACCGATTTAAAACTTTGTCTTAAGAGTCGCAACATTTAAAAACTCTCTCTTCAAATCCCTGCATTGGTATTTGAGAGTGTTTCATTGTCCAAGCAAAAGATAAAGCACAAGAGAAAAAAACAAGAAATGTCGCAATAAATTTATCGCCAACTGGTTCGGCCATGGTAACCGTGTAGCAAAAATAGAATACCGTGACGGGTCATACGCGATTCCTCCTGATGTGCTTATTTTCAACTTTTTAAATGAACAGATTATTAAAAAATAAAATAAAAGTTTAAACAAAATATGACAAACTCAATGTTTGGAACTAAACCAGAACGATTTCAATCACAATCTTAAATACGTAATTATGTGAATACACAATGTGTAAAATGCTTCATGTGTGAAATGATAAAAAAGTATTTCTGGACCAGTTCTGTTTTCATTCAGCCAAATGCTTTGTGAAGTCATGTTAAATATTATTATTAAATATAATTAACAAACATATAATAATACATTTTTGTAAATAATTCCTTTTTTACTTTTGATGCCAGTTAGTACAATAAACTTGACAAATGTGACCAACAGTGAAAAAAAACCCTTCACACCATTACAATCCATACAATGTAATCCATATAAGCCACACATTATGTGTGCGTCATGTTTATGACGAATGATCTGCGACTGTACTGTCTGACGCACTCATTTTTATTCACATCTTTCCAATCAAATGGACTCACATATCATTGCCTATGTAGGGAACAATGAAGGAGTAAATGAGTGAGCCGTTTTGGACACAGTTGACTCCGTGTGACCTCATGTCACCATGACAATCCTGCTGAAACACCGTGTGAAATGAATTAGAAAACTAGAACTAGAGAACTGTGTGACTCCTGTGATTTCCTTTTGGCACACATTTTTTTATTCTCAGTAGAAAACTACAATATATCCATGTGTTGATTTTATTGTGCTGGGGGCCATGAATTACCCTCTGTAAAACATGCTTGAGTTTGGTGTTTAAACAGTTTCAGTTCGTTTCTTTCAGCTGTAAACATGCCGTGGAACGTTTTTCAAAGTTTATAGATAGAGATTGCACAAAAATATGTCCTGTCATTTGTTTCCACAGATGGTATGGTATGTTTTTCCTTGAATAAGAGAGAGGGGGATCTCTCTTGGGGGCCCATGTTTCTTCTCGTTCCACTTCTGGTGACCTCCTTAACAGATGTAGGTCATTATGACTTTGGTGATAACTGAACAATCGAACAATGACTTCTTCCATGTGTGCTGAAGGGAGTCACCCCAGTTCTTGTGTTTTCACTCTGCTTGTTAAATTGGATTGAATTACATTGTGATTATTGTTACTTCATCTACTCAGCAAGAAAAGTTTGGAGGATAAGTTTCTTTTGTTCTGTTCTATTGTTGGGACGCTTAACTAGGTTAACAAAGAGATGACTTAATCAAATTCGCAGATTCTTGTCTTCGTTAAACATCTTATAATGTCTGCATTCTTCTCTCTTACTGCTTTTATTAAGTGTGTGACAGATACTAACTAGATCCACCCCCACAGCTTAACTGGTATAGAAATGTTTTTTACGGTGTATTGTCGCTGTCGATCTAAATTGACTGAAGTGTATTCTAAGTTTATTTGTGATAGTCTTTGTAATAAAAACACTTAAATCACAAACACACACACAGCCTGTTTCTTTCTCCTGCTCACTGATGTCATTGATTTTTTGCTGTCTATATTCCAGACCTGACCACAAATGCTCCACCAACCATAATGCATCACTAAATCCTGTCCAGCACTTCTATAGTTTTCCTAATCTGTCAAATTATGTTTGGGGATAATAATGTTTTGTCTTTTCAAAATCATGTCGTGTTGAAGGAAAACAAAGCATGAAGAAAGTCACTCTGGTATCACAGAGACATGAAGGGACCCCATAACATAACATTATATAACAAATTATCACACCAAATTTAATTTATTTTAAACATAAGCACAAGCATTTATCAAGCAAAATAATTTCAAACGATGTAGCAGTAGATATGCTGTTCATGTTTACGTGTAACAAAATGTGTGTGCATATTTCTGTGATAAATGTATGTGAAGTATGCTCATAGTTAATGTGAAAAACTACACATGTGGATCGTCTGATAGGACATCGGTGTGAACTTAATATATTAGAAAATATATCATCATGTGCGTGTGCTCACATATGTAAGTCTTCATTTTGACTTCTTCTCAACTTGTGTGTTTTTCATGTATGTTGTATTTATGCCATTTTGCTCTTGTTGCTCTGTTTCAGTATGGCTCTGCATTTTGTGGGCTTGACCCTGTAATCGCTGCTTGCAGCTTTATTTTATATTTCTAGTTATGCCATTTTGCTCTTGTGGCTCTGTGCTTGCAGCTATATTTTATAATTGAAAGTCCTCTCTGATTCAATTGGCACCTCTGATGCCTTAAAACTCTGCCTATGTAGACTGCAAACTAGGTTTTGGAGTAGAGCCATAGATTATACGTACACAATCAGGCCTGCAGTGATAGAGAGCCGGTATGTGCAGCACTATCGCACTTGTAGCGCTGACAGACTGACCGCCGTGTCACAAGTAAAACAACATTCCCGTTCAAATTCCACTCACGCTTTCAGTTTCAGGCATTGAAATCATCTTAATCCAACCAGGCTATAGATAAGGTATCCGAGGCTCACTTCTATCTTCCGTGAGCCTGGGAATGAAATGAACAGGCTGGAGTAAATTAATATCAGTGGGACAAGCTGCATATTTATGAGACATGTTGAGTAATTTGAACTGTGGTGACTATTAGACTGCACATATATAATAATTAAACACGGCACAGCTGCAGCCGATCTAACACAATCTATCTGTCTCAAAGTTATCGTTATTAAATGCTCAGTGTTAACGATTGCTTCATCCTCCGAATCTCTCTGCTGTTTATGGAGTTAACAGAATTAACGCTTGGGCCTGTTGCTCAAAGCAAAATTTCCTCCAACATTTTCTGGCCATCAGAATATGACTCAGTTGTCAACACGCAGTATTGCTTCGCATCGTCAAGCTTATGTAAAATGGATTGTATTAAGCAAGGATTTAACTCATTACTGCAGTTATGCTTCAGAGATTACTGACACCTCAAATCAGTTTTTTCTAAGGTGTGTGCTATTAGTTTTCAAACCAAACACGATTTTTGCTTGCTGGGTCATAACGTACTCAATATTTTTTAGTTTTATTCGTAATTCTGAGTGTATTTCAAGTTTATAGCAGTGGTCCTTAAGCTTCTTTGGTCCCCCCTTTAAATCAATAATATACCCGACACCCACCCCTCCACAAATAAATAATATATCATCAGTTATATATAAATTTTGGTATTAAAGGCGCAGTATGTACGATTTTGGCATTAAAATATTCAACAAACCTCTGGCACAATGTTATATATTTTGTTCACCTGTGTTCTTACACTACCCCAGATGTTTCCAAGAGTGTTTAAATCCATTGAAATTTGCTATTTGAAGCATCGGAATCACTTTATCACCTTATCCCTCTGTGCTCTGTTTGGGCTGCAAAAGTCCTAATCCGAGCACCCTTTTATTGTGCTTTCAAGATAGACACGAAAAAAAGTTAATACTTGTCCATCTGGTATCTGGAGCAGACTTTGAACTCGAGCTTATGCATGCAGAACATGTGCTGTACCTGTGAGTTGGATAGTGATGCGTTTTTATCTAGTGAGTGACGCACTTCAACTGACATTCAGAGTTTCTTGCAATTAACACAATATTAAACTTTGTAGTAAGCATATGTACGAGAATAATTTGGTTTTGTCTCAATGTATCTGAATGTATTTTTTGTGCTAACCTCACCTGGTGGTGGCACGCAACACCTCGAGAATGAATGTGTTCTGGTCTTTGTAGTTTTGATAAAGCGTTGAATAGGCTTGATTCCCAGTGAGCACATACTGATAAAAAAATATAGATAGAATGAATGAACTGCAAGTTGCTTTGTATTAAAACGTTATACATTTATCAATCTCTGCCCCTCATTCATTGCAACTGGCTTTGTGCCCCAATAAAGTGACCAGACACAACAGTCAGGGTTATTAAGAAACTTTTTTTTGTCTACATATTTCTGTTTTCTTGCAGTCAATTGCCAACTGTAAAGATCTAACAGTCTGGGGTTTCGAGACCAAACAGCATTCCTCAGTCTCTGTGTTGTTCTTTTAATAAAAAAGTGAGTTTACGATGAAAATAATGTTTTAACAAGCTGCAAACAACACCAGTGATCAAAAGACCTACTCTTACTTAAACAGTTTGGGTTGCAAACACAATCCCTTTATCCTCGATGTAAAGCAACACAACCGAGACGTATGTTTACGACAACAGCTCATAAAGGTTTTTCTATTCATAGGTACAGTATAAGTTTTTGGCTTGCTCGCCAGCCCAGACGATCTAAATTCAATATTTATATCTCTCTTCTGTGATTATGAGTGTTGATTCTATGTATGGTTACAGCACACAGGTTTGTTTCCCTAAAGCAAGCCTTTTTCTCTCGCCAGAGCGTTACACACCGCCCCATTCCTCGATTCTGTTTCAGTCTGATTAAATTCTCCGGCATTGTTTGTTTAGTGATTCACGCCGTAAGCTCTTTTGCTGTGCATGTGTGATGTGCTCACAACTATGGCATGAAACATATTCGCATTCTGTTATAACGTGGTGATACCGCATGATTTATGCGATGACATGCTAGGAGGCTTAACTCTTTATCTTTTTTATTGTCAGACATGGGGTTTGCCAAAAAGATGATGTAATTTAGGTGCCTGGATTATTGTATGACTGCGTAAAGCCAAGAATGAGTACTTTCTGACTATACATGTGCTGATCGCACACATCTGTGTAGTAACATGTGTGCATTTTGTGCCTGAAGATCACTTTACTTCTGCAAAAAAAATATGTTTGTGCTTTTCTTTGCAATTGATTGAGTTTACTAGTTTGGTAATGTCTATCGAGTGCTGCAGAGATGATGTATTTCTCTAGTCCAACTCTGAGGTTCGCGCCGCACTGGATCCCTTGAGCGCATTTTTCATTTTGGGAAAATTCAAAAAATAAGCTCTGTGAATAACAAGGTTTAAGATATTTACACGTTTTGTCAATCAAGATCATCTTTAGAAATCAACTGTTACTTTTGAAGCTGGAATACAATCGCCAGAAGTGAAAAGCCAACATGAGGTAGACTACACAACAGTCGCTTGATATCAACATCACCACCAACAAGCCCCTGGACTGAAAATTGATGCAGATATTTACTTTAAAAAATGATGGTAACAATATTACACAAAAAAAGTACTTTAAATTAGATTTTTAATGCAATATTTCATGAATAATCCAAGTAAAGTTACGTTAATTATTTTAGCACATCTCAAATGATGAAATGCTTTTTTTACTTAAATTTAACATTAATTATTGTTTACAACTTATATGATGTATAAAAAAGCTGAGAGTTGTCGCAGTACTGGCATTAGCCCTATTATTGTTCACTGAATGAGGAAACACACATCATGAGCTCTCCCATGACCTAAGCACAAGCAACGCTCTTCTGAACAATGATAACCACCAAACTCAAAAAATACAAAAAGAATCTCTTCTAAATATTAATGGGGTCGTATAGCGTGAACACGTGTTTTTCTGTGTCTTTGGTGTGTTATAAGTTGCCCATGCATGTATTAGACAAGCAAAATTGCAGAAATGAAAGAGTCGGAGGAAAAAATTGATTCTATCTAACGCCTCGTGTAACTACACCCCCACAAATCTATGTCAGTTATACGCAAAGTAAGGTGTGTGTACCTGTCAGTACAATTGCTTTGGAACCTGATTTTCAAATATGGTAAGAGGTGTTACATTTCCGTCACACGCTTGCAGAATTCGACCAATCACTACGCACTGGTTACCTGGCCAATCAGAGCACACCTCGCTTTTCAGAGCGATGAGCTTTGTTAAAAATTGGCACGTTTCAGAGAGGCGAAGCAAAGAGGAGATACAAACATGAGGTAAATACAGCATTTTGAACCTTAAATCGTGTATACACATTACATGATATCTAAAACGAACCATAATATTCATTTTAGCTGTGTCATTTGACCCCTTTAAAGACAACAGAACAATAATCACTATAAAGTCATTCATTTTATTGTAAAGCACATAAATAGCACTTTTTTCACTGGGAACCCTAAATTCACTTCTTAGTTAGGGAAGTTAACTGAAAGAATTAATGCAGTCCCGTCACAAAATAATAAAAAAACAGATCCTTTATACAAGTTTAAGCGGGTTGAACATGATAGTTAAATTCACTCAATAATTTGAGTTTTTGAGTAATTCTGAGATTTTTTTCTTTCCTTTTAAATACATTATTGGCACAATTGTATCAAGTAAGTTTACACAATTATTTTCATGAAATCTATTACAACACAGAATTTTTTTACAGCGTTGCAACTTTTTCAAACTTCAGTCGTTGGCAGCATGTAAGAAACTGCCTTTTTTAAGGCACAATAAAGTTTTAAAAAATCACTTATAACTGCATGGTGTGTTGTGAAAATATTAACATGAACATTTACACGTGAAAATATTCAGAGGTTTTGTTAACCATAGATCTTATTTCAGGCAATTAACCCAATACTCATTCAACAAATCCTTTTGGGCAATGGAACCGGAAGTGCTAAAATGTTTACTCATTTTCGGGATTTGCATAAAAAAATATGTCAATCCTGCCATACTTCATTGTCACAGGTATTTTGTCATTTTAAAGGGATTCACCCAAAAAGCATAACTATCGATTTCCCCCTTATGTAAAGCCTGTATTCCTGTAGGCCTAAATAGAATTTGTGTTTTTTTATTATTTTGTCTGCATGGCCAAAATAATTTAATAAATCATATCATTTTGATATTCCCCAAGTAACCAGTGCGCAAAGAGAGCACGGAGAAACCTAACAACTTAATCATACATAATTGTTTGAATTCAACTTATTAGTACATTGCCTGCTTGTTTTATTATGGAACAGCAGCATTTGCTTATCTGACTGGCCCTATTCATTGCCATGAATCATTCTTAAACATTTTGCTTAGGGGCAAGACAATGTTGTTGTAAAAGGATAATCCTTCAATTAGGAATGATTATGTTATTAGACTTCAAAACAGACTTTAACTTTATAGATGTGATTCATTGTATCTGTGGTCAAGGGTTATTTCCTATTAAATGACTTTTGCCAAGTGCTTAGTAGCAGGGCCACAGGAATACAGCTTGTACAAATACTTCATAAGAAAATACTGACATTCTGTGAAATGTTTATATGGGTAAAGTATAAATTATGCAATATAGAGAATATTGTTAGCTGTATGATTAAAATGACTAATGAATCGTTATCCTATAAAACTACTCGTACTATTTGAATTTACCATAGCTTTCTTTCTTTTCTGCTATTGTCCCAGACACACAAAAATGCTAATAATTTAAGCTTACTTTAATAAAAGAGGTTTGTGTTGCATTATCCGACATATGGAAGAGAATATGACATTACAATGATGTCAAGACAGAAAATTCCATCATTTCACTACGTAAACGCTTCCAGCTGGATCATTTTGATGTGACATTGACGACAGGACGCATGTCCGTGCTCTTCGGGTCAGCTGTGCTGTCAAATACAAGTGATTGGAAAATGACTGCAGAATGAGGATACGCTTGAAGTTTGAACCGCTGAAACTCACAGCTCACTAAAGTTAAACCACATTGTTGCATAAAATACATCTATACAAATCTGATGTGATCCGATGACCACACACACATTTACATTTGAAGTTCTGCATCTGGGCAATTTCATGCAAATGTCTCGTGCGTAGACTGAGATTTTCTGATGCCTGAACTCCATAATCAGGGGTTTAGTTAAATATAAACTGATTCAATATTGGAAATAAATACGTTTTCTCAGAATTTGTATTTCAAGTTTTAACTGAAAATGTCACATCCATAACGCTGGAATGTGGATTCATAAAAAAAGAACCAAACAAATTGGAATGAGGAACCACACGTCTTTATGTGCCCATGTTTATTTATGTCATTTTGTAACGTTTTGGTATATAATATTAGCATATTGTTCATATTAATACTTAAACTGGTTAACCTGTCTTTTAGGCAATCCATGAGAAACCACAATAATAGCCACCAGAAGAAAGTTTGGTTTCCCACAATCCTCTTGGTCTGACTACCAGACTTTGATTAATGCGCCTCTCACGCTGCACTCTTTCAAATCGTTTTTTCAATGTCAATGTTATTCTTACGCTATTGTTTTTAAACCCCTCAAACACAGCCGGTCTAGCACATTGACTCATGGGAAGAGGTCTTGACATGAGCACATCATGCGACATAACTCAAGTGATGTTATAAGCACTTTAACATTGTTTTTCAAGCTATGTCACAACAATTCCTGTGCCATTGTTGTAAAAAACGATGCTCTTTAACAATGACCCTTATTCAGCTAAGTGTTTTTGACTTCCACGTTAGAGATCTTTACAGATGTGTTCTTTTCTAGAGACTCTTTGATACAATACATGCCAGTAATATATTATCCACTATATAAACACTATATGTATAAACTATATATAACAGCTGCTTCTTTTATTTCTGAAGTATGATTCCTCTTTTCAAGTCCATTTGACATCTTTTGTTTGACTTGCAATTTGGTCGGTCCTGCGAGTTGTGTTTCTTTATACATGCATTGCTGTGAAGTCAAAAATGGAACAGACTCTACCTCATAAAAATCACAATGTGTGTTTGCTCAGTCTATATCAATCAAACAAACAGCGTACAGTCGGGTTCTCACACTATTCCTGTCACTGGGTAAAATCCTGGACGGTTTAATGTTAGTCTGCACTGACGTGATTGCTGTTGTAACCAGTGACGAAATGATCACAAACTTTGACATTGATGTGTTTTTCGCTGAAAAAACACATTGAGTAGCATCTTTATCATGTACAGGTGATATTTTTAATGATGTTAAAGGGACAGTTCACCCGAAAATCCTCATCCTCAGGTTGTTCCGAACCTGCATGACTTTCTTTCTTTAGCAAAACACAGAAGAAGATATTTTGATATGTTGGTACCCATTGAGTTGCATTGGTCTTGAGCCTTACAATAGAAGTGAAAGTGTACTGCCGATGTTTGGTTACCAACATTCTTCAAAATATCTTCTTTTGTATTCTGTCATGCAGGTCATGAAGGTTTGGAATGACCCGAGGCTCGATGAAAGTAAATGAAAGAAATGTCATTTTTGGGTAAGCCATCTCTTCAACGCTGTTGTGAGAGGTCTTTCTGTCTCTATTGTAGCACAAAAAAGATGCTCTTTGGAACATTCTCAAATCATGCTGGGATAACAATGATTATGAAATTGTGCAACTTGTGCAGTCCATGCCATCCTGAATGCATGATGTCATTAATAACAATGTTTTGGTTATCTTCCCACAACCACCCAGCTGTGCATGGGATGTTTAGCTTTTTTTAAATATTCAGGGCCACCATCGTTTTGCAGGCCACCCGGGGCCTGAAACACAACATCGGTACTCTGAGTCAGAATCAATCATGAAACAGACCCGAGAGAGATACGGACTGAGAAACATCAGCACCGGTGCCAACTTATCTAATGTGCCCCTGGAACACTATTCTGAGACCCTTCGTCTCCTCGAGCCGAGGCAGTTTTCCCCATGCGCGCTACAGAGCGAGACACTGGAAAGTTGAATCGTGTAGAGTGCCGGCCCTTATTTAGACAGCAGACGTTAGGTAAACCCAAGGTAGACATTAGGTAAACTGAAAACGGGCACTTTTCAGTCAGCAGCTGCGATACGCCTCTCTGCACTGGCACAGAGAGCGGATGGGCACGCCGCTGCGAGATTGTGTGCAGAACTGTTTTATGTGGACGAGGAGGTGGGTGAGATTACAACGTACATTCATAGGCAGAGTGTAAGGCTGAAAGCACAGGCAGTGGAAATAATTGTATGATTCTTTGCAGACAACGTTCTATTTTCAGTTCTAAGTGCCTCTTTTTAAAACAAATCAGACGGCGAGTCTGCACGTATTCTTGTAATGTCAAGGTTTATCGATAGACAAAGCTTTTCTGATTTCCCCAGGGTCTCTTGTGCCGTTCTTTGAACTTCTTAGAGACATTTATCTCTTCCTTTTTTCTCTGGTTCTTTTTATTCCACGCGTTTCATCACATAGCTATGTTCTTCCATCAAATGCAAAACCGTTTTAACCATGTTTCTACAAAGCAGTAAAACACGCTTTTTATCCAATTACGGGATTGTAATGCAAAGCAAATACTCTTTTTCACCGTATTTCCAACCTCCTCTTGCGAAACTTTTGGCTAAATCAGGCCACAACCATCTGAATTAAACATGTAACTGGGTCAACAGATAGCAGGCTTATCGTTTTTACCCAGACTTGTTTTTAAACGGTCTGGTTATTGGATATCAACGTGATTGTGCAAATATGGGGAAACCTTTCGAGAGTCATGCATCCCGTCCTAAATTATCCAAACCCTTACCCTGTTGAAAAAACACCATATGCTGGTAAGGTAGTTTCGGAACCATGGTAGCTGGTTTGTGTTGGTTAAAGCTGGTCACTTGTTGGTTAAAGCTGGTCACTTGTTGGTTAAAGCTGGTGATGGGCTGGTCTTCTGCTAGCTTAAAATGGTCCTGACCTGGATAAGGATTATTTTAAACCAGCACAAGACCAGCTAAGGACCATCTTAATCCAGTACATGACCATTTTAAACCAGCACAAACCAGCTACCATGCTTCAAAACCAGCACATGGTGTTTTTTTCAACTGGGCCATACAAGATTAAACAAAGGTTTAAACCTTAAATATGTTCGTGCTGTGGACATGAATGCTTGCAGGTGTACTTGGAATATTTAATTTGACATTCTTCTCGAAAAGTTAAAATATTACATTCCTTCTTACCAAGTATTTTAAACACCGCCCTTTCTAATCTTCAGCACACACATACATTTTCAACACACGCTGATGTACACAGTTTTGCATTCGATTCAAGAAAGCGTCTATCAGTAGAAGAATGACCTAATGTTCTTCCTTGCCAATAGCCTGAAACCCAACTAGTGTAACACAGACTTTCTGGCAAAACTCCTGCAGACCAAACAAGGAGTGCTAGACAATCTAAAACTCAGCAATGGGTGGGGGTCCATGAAACCGTTCCAGGAAACCCCCTTGGATTCTATGCAAAGTTTTAATGCAAACTGTCAGAATATATGTATATACAAGTATATAACAGGCAGTTGCAAGAGATTATTATAACCACCCATGTGTGTAAGTGACCCGTCATGTGGGTGAGTTGTGTTGGGGAGGATGCACTCGCGTGACAGCTTTTTCAGTGAGCGAGGAAACGCTTAAGCTGACAAATGACTTTAAATCGGTTAATTAGTGTACTTTGTGACAAATGACTCCATATCTTCTGGGCGTCATTCGGCCTAGAAGACAGGTTTTGAAGTTCGTTGCGATTTATTAGTCCCTCTTCAGTAGAGAAATACACATCATTACAAAGTCTATTTATGTATTGGACCTGGTTGAAAGCCTCCATTATCTCACAGGGCACATTGAGCTGTAAGGACGTGTTATTATTCCGAAAGTCCATTCTTCAGGTTTTCTTAGGTAACACCCAAGCTGAAACTCGCGATATGGTTTGGGCTTCAATTTTTTTGAAATCTGTGTTGTCAATCTCAATAATGTGTTACAATACACACCCATTCCATGTTTCTCCATCACTCACATGATTTCATGTGTTCCTCAAGGACTCGTAACTGGAGCCGGGCCAAAAGTATTTAAACCTCTGAGGTGAGATTCTCTTTCTCCATGAATGAGTGAATGATGGTTCTGCTCCCTAAATGTTACATACACCTCATAGGCAGAACAGAATATATAGCATAAAAATCGTATCTGGTGTGATTTGTTTCTGCTTTTGATTGTAGAAACAGTCCTGTTGGAATCCAAAAGAATATCTGGCAGACGACGCTTCTCTTGGCTAGGTAGAATGTTGAGTTTTCAACTTTTTTTTCCCATTCCCCTCTCTCTTTCTCCTTCCCTGAGTATCTTTCTCTGTTTTGTGGCCAATGCTTTGGCTCGTGTTGGCAGAAGTGACCCAAATAAACGCACCAGTTGTTTGGAGGGGGGTTAGGGGTGGGACTTGAAAAAACATAATGTACAAGCCTCGAGTGTGTCGGTTTCCCTAATTACGTAGTGTTTCTTCTTTTTTTTAATACCTCCTACTGACCCCCCCTCCACCAACCCACCCACACCATATCCTCCTTGTTCAAGACACGGGTGTGCAATGAATTGCTTTTGGGGGATAAAACCCTTGGTTTAGGAGTGGAGAGGGTTATTACAGAGCAGGATGGTTTGGAGAAAGGTACCTCTGCTCCTGCACGGATTTCTACTGCTGGTGGTGTGTAGACCCTCCCTTCAAGGAGGTAAGGTGTCTCCAGAATTCTCGTTTGGGGTTTTCTATCTTATTGCATTACAAGTGTACTGCAGCCATGGCAACAACAGCATCCCTCATTCACACTTTTGACAGTCCATGACTGTCAGTCAGATTGTGTTGTGTTGACTGTGTTCTTCATGCATTAGCCATGTTTCTAATATCGAAAGTGTAGTAATCATGTTTTTGGTGCATTGACTACCTTGTGGATAACTGTGGTTTATTATAAGAACCAAGGTGAAACAATAGTTACTGTAGCACATCCATGGTTCATTTGCAGTTACCATGGTTTGACTATATTAACCATGGTTACTTTCATAAAGAATAAGGAAGTTATGTTAAAAG
Source organism: Triplophysa dalaica (assembly GCF_015846415.1). NCBI lineage: Eukaryota > Metazoa > Chordata > Actinopteri > Cypriniformes > Nemacheilidae > Triplophysa > Triplophysa dalaica. The sequence goes on along the minus strand of NC_079560.1, from coordinate 13,464,205 downwards.
TGTCAAGAGATTGCTGATGTATTGTTGCAGGATAGGTTTATTGTATGTTCAAATGCAATGTCTGAGATCCAGTTCCTGCAGGGTTTTCAACACACAACTAGTGTTGTGGAGAAGAAGCAACATTTCTGGCTTAAAATGGGGGAAAGTTACAAACAGAACATTAGGTATCAAGATTGGAATTCAAATGTTTTGGCTTTAGTGATTTGACTCTGTGTCTTATCATAGTCACAGTACTTACATCTACATCAAATTATCTATAACATATAAAAACACAATACGTTTGCATTTGGTGATGAAAAGCATATAATGGAATTTTGTGTATGACTTTATAGCATATCGTTATTAATAGGAGTGCATTAAAACAAATGATTCATAGTCAATGCAAATATAATTGTTAAAGCGTGTGTTTATATATATTACACAGTTTCCAACTTGACATGTTTTAGGAAAATTTAGGATCTCAAACAAAGTTCTTGTCCAAATCATTACATCATACACTAACAACCTTATTGCTTCTCCCAATGGGTTTGTGGAAGAGAACAGTTATGTTTTCTATTTCAAAGCTCTTGGACAAGGTTAAAGGATGTTGCTCCCCATATGATTCACATCTATTCTCTGTTCGCCAATCCCTTCAAATCTTAACCAGTCCTGTGATTCAGGCAAGAGAACACGCAAACACAGTGTTTTTTTGGGACTGCATTCAGTGCTGTTCAGGGCTTCAGATGAAAGACTAGATGTGAAGATTTGTTATAAGCCCCTGGGTATGTGGCATCAGTACTGAGTGAGAAAAGAAAATGGTCTTCATAAGCTGGTAATGTGTTACAGGAGTGAGGTCCTAGTATGCATTGTCAGACAACTATTTAATAAAAACAATGGGATTGCAGCACAAAACAAAATTAAAGTCATGTTCACAGTATTTCTTCAGATTTGATCCTTTGCATGTGTGCATGTTTTTCAAAAAATGACACGTAAAACGTTATCTTGCTTCACAAAACACCTATTGTATTCTCTTTATAATCTTCATAGTTTAGCATACTCTGCTGCTTATTTATTAATGCTTTTCTTATTAGTTTGGACAAGGTCAAACACACATATCATCACAACTAAATGCTTCCATATGTTCCCCTCTGGCATCATGTCTTGCACTGAACTCATTAATATAAGGATCTATTGATGTGCTCTTTTTCTCCTAGGAATCTACATACCAGCTGGTGGAGGGGCCGGAACTGGAGTTGGAACGGGATTAGGTGTAGGAACTGGTCCTGGTGGAGCTCTCGGAACAGGGCTGGGAACTGGAATCAGACCCGGAGCTGGTGGGTATTTAGAGTTTTCTTAGATGTACTAGTACTTTTAGAGGCATTAAATACCCTGAAATTGTATGCCAGTGCTTTACTAATCTTGTCTATGATGCTTTAAAAAGTCTAAAAGTTTAAAAAGCAGGAGTTGATGGAATTACAGGTTTCAAACCATATGTAATATCCTGCAAAGCTAGTTGTTAACTATTATCTTTCCTTAAAATGAAAGTAAGCATTATGCTTTCTTTGCGGGTATTGAACCTTGTTCAATGTTAACTCTTATTTTGTGATAGGTTATGGAGGTGGTGTAGGTCCTGGTGGACTGGGTGTTGGAGGTCTTGTCCCAGGGGGTGTTGGTCCTGGTGGTTATGGTACTGGTCCTGGTGTAGGTGGAGGGTTTGGTACAGGAGGACTTGGTGCTGGTGAGTGAACTTTCTTTCTTTTTGATTGCAAATTAAAACTGATTCCAGTATTTAAACATTGATTGAATAAATTACATTAAGATAAGATAAAAGGACAAAAAATAAGTACTTCTATTCTAACATATGTGACCTTCTTCCACAGGGCAATTTGTCAAGCCACCCAAAACAGGTGTGTGGTAACAGCATGCTACATTTCTAGATTAAAGTTATTACTAAAGACTGTCTAAAATAACATATTGGCAAATACAGATTATGGTACTGTTATGGTATTTATTGGCAATTGCCAACAGAAAAAGCCATCGCCTTGACATCAGTTAGTTTTACCATGTTACAGGAGGATATGGAGGTCAAGCTGGACCTGGACTAGGTGCTGGTCTTGGAACTGGAGGAGTTGGTCCTGGTGGGATTGGTCAAGGAGGAATAGGACCAGGAGGCATTGGACCTGGTGCTGGATTTGGAACTACAGGCCTTGGAGCAGGTAATTTGTCTTATTTACATGGTTAAATAAGATCAGTGGAAACCATGGTCATAAACATGTTTCTTAATCCACAAGACAATTCAAAGCATTTTCGAAAAACAAATGTTTCATTTATTTTTGTGTAGGTGTTGGTGGCAAGCCTCCTAAACTAGGTGAGCTGAAAACAAAAAGAGTTATAAAAGTATTACCATATATTTGCAATTTGTAAAGTGACCAACAAACCTGATCTAAAAGGAATTTGTAACCTTTACAAACTGGCTACTTTGTATGACATTTACATTACATTTATGCATTTGGCAGACGCTTTTATCCAAAGCGACTTACATTGCATTATCCTAAATATTTAACATGGGTATGTGCAATACCCTCTGATTGAACCCACAACCTTGGTTTTTTAACACAATGCTCTTACCACTGAGCTACAGGAAAGCTGTATGAATTTGTTTAATGTGACTCATACAAAAACATACGATTAACAGAAAAAAGCAATACTGAAGACTCTCCCCTAAGCCAAAAGAAAATCATACTTATAACTAGTTACAAATTCCTGTGAGATTGTGTTGGAGTAACTGCATGCATTAAGCAGATGACATGTTCGCTGTAATCAAAGTTAACAACAGTCTCTGTTTCATGAATAGGATATGGAGGTCAAGGTATTCCCATCACTTCTGGTACTGGAGGTCTTGGTGGCCAGGGACTCAGACCTGGGGGTACTGGCATTGGAGGCTTACCCTGTGGGTTTAATTTGGAAGACTTCTAAAATAATTACTATGAGTATTTAGCAGTATATTTATTATACTTCTGTATATGATGTAAAACTACAAAAAGTCATTCATAAGTTTTTTCCTTGCTAGGGTATGGTGGTGCAGGTCTAGGCACTGGTTTGGGTGCTGGTGTGGGAACGCAGCTTGGAGGGCTTAGCCCTGGCGGAACAAGTCTTGGAGGAGCAGGAACAGGTCAGAATTAACTTAAATAATAAAAATCTGTCTTGCGGTTGCAATAAAGTTGTCTTCAATACATAAGTCTTCAATACATAAGTTTTTGTTTAATTCATTTTTTTTTCCTGCTTATAGGTGCGGGTGGAAAGCCCTACAAAATAGGTAAGTAATCAGCTGAAATGTTTTAACCTTGGAGATTAAAAATTAAGTTAACATTTTGGAAGTTTTAGTATGTTTTAATTAAACTATTTTGTTGTCTATTGAGGTTATGGCCCAGGAGGGGTTGGACCTGGTGGCATTGGACCAGGTGGCATTGGACCTGGCGGCATTGGACCTGGCGGCATTGGACCTGGTGGTGTTGGACCAGGTGGTTTTGGACCAGGTGGTTATGGACCTGGTGGCATTGTACCAGGTGGCGTTGGACCTGGTGGCATTGTACCAGGTGGTGTTGGACCTGGTGGCATTGGACCTGGTGGCGTCGGAACTGGTAAAGCCTGCTATTTTTGCATATAGTAAATTTCCCTACCTGTCTTTTCCTTTTAGTATTTCTTTGCTTACCTGTGTTAATATTGATGTAAATTATTTTACTTTGTCACAGGAGCAGGAAGAAAACCTGGAAAACCTGGTAGGACTTACAAGTCGACACACTAATCAACATCTCCATTAGTCAGAAATGTAGTCAGTTTCATAATAATGTTACCATTCAAAATGTCATAACAAAGTTAGAATAACAATGCACAATATCTTCTGCAGAAGACAAGATCTTTGAGAAGCACCATTTTAGAGAAACTTGATAACCTGGAAAAAGCATAATATTGGCATGCATAGGTTGTCAAACTGTATTTATCCTCAATGGTCAAAATGTAGGTTATGGTGGGATTGGGGGATTTGGAGGCCCAGCATTTGGTGGGACTGGATTTGGCACAGGTGGTGTAGGAGTTGGTCCAGGGGGGGCTGGAATTGGACCTGGTGGCACTGGAACTGGGCTAGGAGCAGGTGTTGGACCTGGTGGAGGTGGGTTTGGAATGGCATAATTCAATATTCTGAAATATTACTATCAATAGTATATAAGTTTCATCCTTTATTGACCCTAGCACCATTTCTCCCTCAAACTGGATTACCAGGAGCTGGAACTGGGGCAGGTACTGGGATCAAAGTTGGAAAACCTGGGAAAGTACCAGTGCCAGGTAACTAGTGTGGAAACATTGTTTGAACAGCTTTAACAAATATTTGATGCGAGTTTTAATTCTGTATTCTCTCTTGCCATTACTTAACAAGGCATTGGAATTCCTGGTCTCTACCAAGGGGGTATTGTTCCTGGACAAGGTGGGTGAATATTTCACTGTGCCTGCATGTTTCTATGTGTTCAACGATCATGTATAAAGATTAACATCATTTTTGTTTTTTTATAAGGTTTTGGTGGTAGAGGCGTACTGCCAGGTGTAGCAACTGGATCTCAAACTGGTGAGCTTACTTTAACAACTGGTCAAGTTACATATTTATTCAGCATTAAAAATGATCTCTTTATCATTTTTTATTTTACAGGTCAGCTTGGTCAAGATGCACTTGGAGCCACCGGTAATTGAAAAAAAAAACAGTTATTTAAAGGGATAATTTTTTTCTAGTTTTACACAAACGAAATATAAATCATAGGGGTCCACATAATGTGTCTGTGAAGTTTTAGCTCAAAAAACATAACACATCTTTTAATATACCATGCGCTGCATGCCCACTTTTGCATGTGAGGAGAAAGGCGCTGTTTTGGTGTGTGTCTCATTAAGTGCAAGGGAGCTGCTAGTCTCTGCCCCCTTTTCAGCAGAAAACACAGCCAGAGCTGTGAGCCTGTGTTTCCAGCGACAAAACAATAAAGTATGGTCACATAAAGCTAACAAGAAAGAAGGTTTCGTCTTTGAACACCAAACACACTGTTTTCGACATGCACACCGGTTTCCCCCGGGGGCATTCGCGAAGCCCCTCTGATCCCTGTTGGTCCGGTCACAACCACATCGGGAGAGAGAACCGCATACACACAGTTTTCTGAAGTGAAGAAAAGTCAAATTAACGTTACACAGCACAATCCGGTCGCATGTTAACAAGCCACACACATTACTTTCTAATAGTGAACGGACAAACGTGTCACAGCGACATATTATCTACTTTTAAGTTGCCACAAGTCCCTTGTGTCTTACTTTAAAAATACTGGTACTTACAATGTCTTTATTTGCAACTTTGCCTCATTCCGTGTGGATGATTTCCGTTGAAAACTAAATAAATCCATTGCTCTCTTGTCTCCCGTGAGGCTGGGAACATTCTTCTGTGTTGGTGTGTGCAGCCAACAACAGAACAGTTCATAAGTTTTGCTACTTTTGCATGGTGTTGGAACTTCACACATGCGAAAACAATAATGGCGGCGATGCAATGGGTGGACACGTTCAGAACAATCGGCGGAAATTTTATAATAAGAATGCCTGCTTACGTCATTAGGAGAGCGATTTCTGGAGCGCTCGTTTTCTCACAGGCTTGCAGATATAGGCTCTCATAAAAAAAGTTAATGATTTGTCTTTTTTTACGTTTTCTGAGTTGGCAGATGCAGATGTTGTAAGAGACTCGATTTTAGCATTTAAATATGGAAAAGTCAGTTTTTAATGAAATCACCCCTTTAAAAAGAAGTATGAAAACTCAGAATATTAAAATATCAAAATAAGCTGATTCATCTTTTGTCATGAAGGAGGCCGTGGTGGGTTTGGTCAGCAATTACCAGGCATATTCCAGGGATATCCACTCATCTCTCCAAAGTCTGGAGGTATCAATGGACATAAATACATTTACCCCCTATAGTTTAAAATTATATTTAAATTGTTCAATCAAATTACAGACTATACTCATTTTACATTATATCTGGTACAGTTATTAAGCTAGCTTAACCACATTTTTTTCATAATGTATGTTATTTTCCTATTTCTACCTCATTCAAGGTAAAAGTGCTGCAAATTATCAGGCTAAAGCTGCCAAGTATGGTAAGTCATGTCAAATTTTAAGACTGTTTGAGTACAATAATAACAGTATATTTTAAAGAACAATTTTTAGACAATGATATATTGTTACTTTGCTTTTAAGGTGCTGGTGTTGTGCCTGGACTAGGAGTTGGTCTTGGAATAGGTGGCGTACCTGGTGCAGGTGGGGTGCCTGGATTAGGCGGTGTACCGGGAGTTGGAACTGTACCAGGAGTAGGAGGTGTACCTGGAGCAGGCGGTGTACCCGGAGTAGGAGGTGTACCTGGAGTAGGAGGTGTACCTGGAGTGGGCGGTGTTCCTGGTGTAGGCACTGGAGTTTACCCTGGAGCTGGTGGTACCTATCCTGGTGATTAATTATTGATTAGCACAAACTACAAACTTTGAAACCAAATATTTCTATATTATTGAAAATCAAATAAGCGCTTTGTGGAAAAACCTTGCTAAATGTGTCTAAAATCAGATGAATCTCTTTCACCAGGAGCTGCCGCAAAAGCTAGGAAATATGGTAGGAAAACCTCAAGATTCAGGTTATATACAATAACACCGTTGCATCTGAACAATCCCAGCTAATATAAGAACAGAAGAACATCTTATTTTCAAATTTTGGAATGCTTGTTTTTCAGCTTCAGGGATAGGGACTGGTGGACTTCCTATTTCTGGTTTGGGAGTAGGTGGTGTTGGAGCTGGAGGACTTCCTGGCTCTGGTTTGGGAGTGGGTGGTCATGGTGCTGGAGGACTTCCTGGTTCTGGTTTGGGAGTGGGTGGTCATGGTGGACCCCTCGGTTCTGGTTTAGGAACTGGTGGTCTTGGAGCCGGACCTGGAGTCAGTCCTGATGGTACTTAGCTTGACACTTGAAATACAAATATCAGATTTGTTTTTAGTGAAAGTTAATGAATATTGACAACATAGTAATAGCTACAATTGTTTTGTGTTTCAGCATATGCTGCAGCCAAAGCAAGGAAATACGGTAAAAAACACCATACGTACCGCATTTTCAATTAGCTAGACTGAAGTACTAAAAGAAACATGAACAACCTGTTTAAAACCTTGTTTTGGCATGTGTTGAAACCTTAGTAAAGAGTTTTCTTCACATTAGTAATTTTAACCATACCAAACGCAACGCAATCCCGCTACACCACGAAAGGTATCTTTTTATGTTAATCAGATATTTTGTCCTCACCAGACATGGCAGGGAAATGCAACATGACTATTTCTATTTTTAGAAATGGTTTTGGAGTGAGAAGGGGAACAGAGCTCTGTTTTGTGATGATTGTTGTGTCAAACCTCTTTTCACATTCAGTGTGGACAGACATATTGCTTATCACAGGGACCTTATCAGGTTGCATTTGGCTTTATTATTTTTTGTCAACCCCTGTACATACATTGAGATTTTATTATTATTTGTAGCTCAGCTTGGAAGACCTTGGGGGGCTTTAGGTACTGGAGTCCTACCTGGTGGTGGACTTGGAACTGGTGCACTACCTGGTGGAGGACTTGGGACTGGTGCACTACCTGGTGGAGGACTTGGGACTGGTGCACTACCTGGTGGAGGACTTGGAACTGGTTCACTACCTGGTGGAGGACTTGGGACTGGTCTACTACCTGGTGGTGGACTTAGAACTGGTGCATTACCTGGTGGAGGACTTCCTGGCGCTGGAACAGGTATCAAATGATGCAATCATTTTGTAGTGTATCATTTCAATTCTTTTGGGGTTTTAAATACTCTGATGCTCTACAGGCTACGGAGCAGATGCAAAAGCCCGTAAATATGGTAGGGGCAACAGTTTGCCTTTTATTTAACCCTTCAATAAACAGTACAGCCCTGTCAAGGAATTACACAATTCAATGACTCTTATTTTTAGCTCTACTCAGAGGTGCTGGTGGTGGTGTAGGCCCGGGAACTGGATTTGCTCCAAGTGTTGGTGGATTACCAGGTGCTGGTTTGGGACCAGGTGGGACAGGTGCTGGACTTGGACAAGGAGCAATTCCAGGTGTTGGCTATGGACCAGGAGTTGTTCCTGGAGGTGGATTTGGACCTGGAGGTAAAGCATAATGATCTCTAAATTAAAATGCAACTCAATAGGGTGCTGGCCTGGACAGTGATTATCTTAAATTAGGACTAGGTCCATTTAAGTAGTTTTTACAAAAATGCCTTACCACAAAACATTGAATGTGTGCATTTTGAGTCAACACAATGGCACTGGTGTATTTTAAGATGTCTGCAATTTGTTTTCAGTTTAAACAGCTATAACACTTATTTTTTTCTAGGACTTGTCTTGATCCCTTTTGGGAAAACCACCTCAATATGCTCAAAATGCAATAGTTGTATCAGGACAATCTCATGTGTCTCAGAAGTCTCATGTGTTCCTCCAGTATTAGCCTACATTAAGTGCCGGTACAACTGTGCTGTCAATGTGCTGTCTGTAGCTGTCAAATTACCTTCAGGACCATTAATGCTTTTTTAAGCAGGTGAAAGACATTGGTCAAAATTTCGAGACCCATGTTCGAATCCAACTCGTTGTGATGGGAAGAATAGCTAGTGTAGTTGATGAGGGTAGAACGTGGTACATGAGTTATTGTTAGTTCCCACAGAGACACAGGTAGAGTGGTAAGGCTAATAAGAAAGCAGCCTAAGAGGCTTCTAAAACTGTGCGGAAAACGCGAGCCACACTGCTTACTCATGCGTGTGGCATTCTGAAAAATTGAAATAATTTCATCTCGCTGTGGCGCCTACGCGCCTTGAAAAACGGGAGCGTCGCATGGCATGCGCATTTAAAATTGAATGCATCCGTTATTTAAAATAACGAATTTGCACGCACAAAAGACGTAAAATGTCAATCACCCCTTAAGAAGTCTTAGCAGCAAGATTTAAAGTGTCACAATTAATAAAAAATAAACTACTTTAAGCAATGCAGTATCATTGCATTAATGTCAACTTTTTTAATTCCAGGATATGCTGGGGTCAAAGCTCGCAAATATGGTAGGGAAAAGTTAATTATTCTACGATTCGTTTTTGTAACCATGTTGAAAAATACAATAAATTCTGTTCAACCCAAACATTTTGATCCAAAAAGGAGTTCCTGGGGGTGCTGGTGGAACAGGAGGAGCACTTGGTGGTGGAGCAGTGGCAGGCGTTGGTGGTTATGGACCAGGAGGGGTACCTGTTGGTGGTTATGGACCAGGAGGGGTACCTGTTGGTGGTTATGGACCAGGAGGGGTACCTGTTGGTGGTTATGGACCAGGAGGGGTACCTGTTGGTGGTTATGGACCAGCTGGAGGATACAGACCTGGCTCTGGAGGCATGCTGACAACCACGCCTTTATATATTCAATTTAAGCATTGTGTGTTGTTTTGTCGTGCTGAAGTACATTTATTTTTCTGTATCACTCTATGAATGCAGCATATCCAGGTGGACCCAAGGCCTTAAAATATGGTAGGATATTATAAATCATTATACATTACTTCAGCACAATTCAATTTTAAACAGTTTATCAACAGTTAAATCAATGTGTAGGTCCAGGTGGGGGTGGAACAGCTCCAGGAGTTGGAACAGGTGGAGGGTTAGCTGGTGGTTATGGAACCGGTACTGCAGGAGTTCCTGGAGGTGGATTTGGTGTTGGAGCAGGATTGCCTGGAGGTGGTGCTGCTGGAACAGGAGGGCTTGTGCCTGGCTATGGAACGGGCATTGGAGGTAATTTAAAGATGTTGTAGTTTACACATGCATAGGAGGAAATGTTCTTTTCATGTTTTACTAATCTTTAATTTCAATACGTTTCTTACATATATTGTTCTAAAGGATATGGACCTGGATCAAAAGCAGCTAAATATGGCATGTGAAAACACACTACAGTACATACAGTACATTTACAAACAGCCTAAATTTAGTTTAGGATTTGTTAGATGCATTTGTTACATTTATATTTTAAACTGCATCATTGTAAAGGTATATTAAACATATATTTTACAGGTTTAATGATAGTCATTGCCAAATGATATTTACAAATAATACATTTTGACTCTGTCTACTATAAAACATTTAGTTTTTACCTCATATATATTTTGACAGGTTTACCTGGTTCTGGTGGAGTGTTAGGAGCAGGAGGCGTGCCAGGAGCTGGAACAGGAGTGGCAGCAGGCCCAGGAGGTTTGTTAACAGAAAAAATGAATGTGATGTCATTTTTTACTCAACCTCATGATATTCCAAGTGTATTTGACTTCCTTTTTTTAAACTGACCACACTCAGAGTTACAATATTAGCTCTTTGTAACTTTCTCACGCATGGGAAGACTGATTTGGAAGTTCCACACATGAAGTAGACCAGGGTTCCTCAAATCCTACCGTGGAGGGCCGGAGCACTGCAGAGTTTATCTCCAACCCTGATCAAACTTGCATACCTGTGATTTTCTAGTGATACTGAACAACTTGAACAGCTTACTCAGGTGTGTTTGATCAGGGCTGGAGCTAAACTCTGCAGTACTCCGGCCCTCCAGGGTAAGATTTGAGGAACCCTGATGTAGACACATTAAGTTCATGCAAGAATGGAGGAAGAGAAGGAAGAGCCAGGATATTATGTATTATAACTCCAGTTGAGTTTTACTGAATAAAGAAAGTCATGAACACCCGGGATGGCATGAGTGTGAGTAAATTACAAGATCATTTTCATTTACAGTGAAGACTTCAAAGCAAGTTAACATTCATGTGTTTTAAGATAATATTCCCCAAATTTTAAATTTAAACATTTTAGAGACCAAACTCGAGTTGTAACTTCAATACTAACTTATGAAAAGCTTATTAAACAACGTCTTTAATTCAGTTCTGCCTGGAGGGATCGGGACCGGTATTGGATATGGGGGTTATGGAGTTAAAGATTTAACATTCTTATAAGATACCATACGCACACAGTCATGCACTTATAACTAAACTACTTGAACCTGCTGTATTCTTATTGTTTAATCTTAAGGTTATGGAGGTGTAAAACCACCTAAATATGGTAAACAATTTACTGTTGATAATTCAAAGAGTATTAAGTACTTGTAGACATGTAGATTTAATCTCATGTATCTGCATCAAACAGGACAACCTGTTGGTGGGACTGGAGGTGTCTTAGGTGGTTTAGTACCTGGTACTGGTGTAGCTGGTTCCACAGGAGTAATAGTTGGACCTGGTGGGTGGTTACTTGAGAAACATGACTAAAGAGATTTGAATTGCATGAACAACTAATGGCTATTTCTATATCAGGTATAGGAGGTATAGCTGGTACCAAGGCATACAAATATGGTGAGTGTTCGTTTTATTTCCAATGAGGCATCTCTCGAATGGTTTTACAAATCTGTTTCTCTGTTTAAATCCAGAGGTGCCAGGTAGTGCGCTTGGAGGAACAGCTATTCCAGGTAGTACAGCCTCTTCTGATGGCTCTAAACCTGGACTTGATGGAGGTATTGCAGTTCATTTTTGAAATCGTCCTTGATAACCTGACCGTAATAGCTTTATAACTTTGAGTTTTACCTGGCCCTAGTGATTGGCAGCCCTGATGGAACCCGTGTCGTTGGAGAAGGTCAAGGTGAGTTACTTCTTCTTTTGAGCAAGGTTTATTTCTTATAGAGTACACTGTAAAACTTTGCTGTAATTTCGCAGGTTTGCCAGTAACTTAATGTAGATTTAATGTATAGTTTTATTTTAAGCATAAACGTACCTAGTTTATATAGTTTCTTTCATAAAACAAGACTAAATATCTTGGGTCATTTTTCTTGTTATGTAAATGTATCGTCATTTAAGAAGTTTTAAATATTTTTGCAGAAAAAAGGACCAAAATGCTTAGGGAGAATGTAATTTTTTGCAGTGTTGCTGTGTAAATGCAAGTCTCTTCTTGCTCATTTTGAATCTCAAAGGTCAAAGTGTTTTCATTTTCAAGTAATTGAAAACAGCTGGGAATATATTAAGTAGTAATTCAATCTTCAGTAAGTTAGTGGTAAAGCTGCTGCAAAAACTACAGCAAAGTTTTACAGTTTATCAATTCAATATTTAACAGATATAAGCATTTACATTAGAAGAAACTTTTTGAGTAAAGTAATATATTACATAGGTTACTTCCTATTTTATATTTTATATTTTCATTTAGCCAACTGCTACTGCATTAAAATGGCAATATTTTGTTTAATCTGCAGGTGGCACTAAAGCTCCAAAGACTGGTAAGAAAATGTGATTTTTCTTTGGTGCATTCTTCACATGTGGTTAAAAATTGAGAAACTTTTATGGGTAAATTATGGGTGGAAAATACTAAAATGTATGGCTTTACAATTCTTATCTAGAATTACCCTTTGAAAAATATACTGGTAACACTTTACAATAAGGTGCTATTAGTTGACTTTACTCAATGCATTAGCTAACATTAGATAACGATGAAATATTTAGTTTTTCAGCATTTATTACTCCTTGTTAATGTTGCTTCATGTCAATACAGTTATTCATGTTAGTTCACGGTGCATTAACTAGTGTTAACAGTGACAACGTTTGATTTTAATAATGGAGTAGTAAATGCTGAAATAACCATGAACCAACAATAATAAATGCTGTATTAGTATTGTTCATTGTTAGTTCATTTTAGATCATGCTACTAACTGTTAATAAATAGCACCTTATTGTAAAGTGTTAACAATATACTAAGCTTTATAGAAAAATTGTAGTACAAATGTCCAGGCAATGCAAATTACTATGTAAATTATTTTGTGGACATTATTTGAAGGTGAGGGTTTACCCACCCAAAAAAAACCTGTCATTATTTACTCGCCCTCATGTCATTTCAAACCTGTATGACTCTTTCTTCCGCAGAACACAAAAGAAGATATTTCGAAGAATGTTCTTAACTGGCACCCATTCATTACATTGGTTTTGTGAATGGGTGTCAGTGCTTTCCAGTTACCAACTTTTTTCAAAATATCTTCTGTTGTTTTCTGCAGAAGAAAGAAGGTCATACAGGTTTGAAATGACAAGAGTAAATGATGACAGAATTTTCTTTTTTGGGTGTACGTCTGAAGGATAAAATAAAAGTCACTTTGACATTTTAAGAAAAAAGGTGCTTTCACCTTTCAGCTGCTAGTTTTATTTTTAATCATTTTAACTTCACAGAATCTGGAGGATCAATAGAAGGATCAGGTGGGTCTATTGGAGGTGGTCCGGGTGAGATACGCATTTAAATAAAAACCTTCACCCCTCCTGTTCCTCTCTGGTGGAATGAGCTGTCGACCTCCACCCGATCTGCTGAGACCACACCTGAAGACGAACCTCTTCTGCAAACACTTGACTGATCCATAAACAAACCCCCTATTATATCTCTTAAAAATATCTTCTGCTCAAGCTTGTGTACTAATCTTGCTTGTACTTGGCATTGTACACTGTGATGTTCCTTAGTGTCCCCCAAATAAATAAACTTAAATTAGCGTCAGATTATTTCACTCCCTAAAGTAAACTGGATGGATCTGTGCAGGATGCTATCTAATAGTTTTGTACATTTTCTCTTTTATTTGTCTTTGAAGGTATTGCGGATGGACTAGATGGGGTTACTGGGACAGGAATACCCATTATAGCTGGAGGAAAACCAGGTACACGTTTTGTTTTGTGTTTAGTCAATCTATTTACTCCACATCTGTGACTTTGTGATTTTACTTTTGATGAAATGAAACAATGCTTCACACAAGCGTAAACATAGGCATATATAGTAGTGGAAATGCAGAGATTACTAGAAGAAAATGTAAATTCTCTAGTTTGATGAGGGAAAAGACTGGATTACTTTGTACCTTAATATCACAGATTTATTTTCTATACCACTAAACAGATAAAACAAGAGATTAACAGGTTCTGCATTAGCGCACATCAAATTACACTTTCATTGTTTACTGACAATTTACATCTTAGACCTAACAGTTTAAGTCTATGGTGTTTCTCCAAATGTGCACATATAAAATGTATTAATATAAAACTTTTCACTACAGTTAGTATGCACCTAAACATATTTGTCTATAACAACATCAGCAATGTCTGAGTAACCAATTTGTAAAAAGAAAAGAAGATAAGATTGCTTTTAAGTGTTGAAAAGAGTCATATTTTGTGAACCTAATCACGAAATGATTAACCAAATGTTTTATTTACGTTTTAGATGTGACTGGATCTGCAACAGGTTTGTATTAATCTTTATTTATTCACTACTATTGCTGGTGAGTCAATGAGTCAAAATTAAAAACAATCTTGCAGGTGGAACAGAAGTAGGCTACCTAAACAGAGAGTAAGATTTGGTCTTATAACCCCCAAAAAATCAATAAAACCCACATTTTATAATTATTTATCTTAAAGATTTGGAGCAGGAGATGTTCAGCCCGGTGTTAAGTTATTTTAATAATTTGACAGACCAGTCTTCACTGTGTCACAGACAGATGAAAATGTTTCACCAGTGACCTCTAGCGGCGCATGAGTCTCAATGCATTCGGATATACAGTAGCCTCAAGGAGAGTTTAGCTTGCGCATTTGGGTATTTTGGGTATTTTTAAATATTTTGCATTCCTAATATTTCTCTTTAGTAACACAATTTTGACATAATATTCAACTCTGATATTAAACGTATTGCCTTTCCTGTTATGTGGTAAAGGGAATTGGGATAGTATATGCTGACACATCAATTAATAGAAAGATTTTGGTTTATGTCCAGGCTCATAATCAGTTTGACCGCTCCAATGTTAATGCCAAGCACTTCAAGTAAATCATTTTGTTTCTGCTTAGGAGTTGGTGACGGTGGGACGCTACCAGGAGCCAAACCACTAAAACCCCCAGGTATGTATACAATAGTATACATACATACACAAGAGAACATATAGATTCCCTGTGTCCTGCATGGTCATGCTTTTTTATTTATTCTTACTGTAGTTATTGGAGGTGGCGCAATTGCTGGACGTGGAGACACTCCAGGCACTATTGACGGAGGACTTGGAGGTGTAGGCACAGGTCCAGGAGGAGTCGGTGTAGTCCCAGGAGGAGTCGGTGTAGTTCAAGGGGGAGTTAAACCTCCTAAAGGTTATATATCATAAACATTTGGACTTCCTCACTTTACATCACTTAATATTGAGCCTTTTAAAGAAAATATTATGTTACCAGGAGGTGCCGGACTTGTACCAGGAGGTGCCGGCTTTTTACCAGGAGGTGCCGGCCTTGTACCAGGAGGTGCCGGTCTTGTACCAGGAGGTGCCGGCTTTGTACCAGGAGGTGCCGGTCTTGTACCAGGAGGTGCCGGCCTTGTACCAGGAGGAGTTGGATTGCAGAAACCAGGCAAAAGTAATTACTACATTAATCAACACATTATTGCATTTAGCTTAATAATTTTAAACAAAACGAAGTTTAAGTGTTTTTGGAGTTTTAAAAATATTTGATGCACTTCTTAAATCCAATCAAATGTTAGGAAATGTCCTGTGTATAAGGAAGTGTAAATTTGCTCTAGGTTATGGCGGAGTTGGAGGTTTAGGACCTGGGGGAATCCTGCCAGGAACTGGTAAATTAGTTTTCTTGTTATTTTATGCATTAGGAAAGATAACATGGTCTCGTTGTGCTGACACAGTGTCCTCTAATGTTTTTCAGGCATCAGGTTTCCAAGTGGGGCTGCAGTGGGCATCAAACCAGGAAAAAGTACCAGAAATGTTCATTTACATTTACCATTAGTCACATGGTTTAAAAAAAAAAAAAAAAAGACGAACATCTCAAGCATTTAATCACAGAAGAGATATGTATTATTTGATCTTGCTTTGGCGGCAGCTTACGGTGCAGGAGGTACCCTTGGGGGTTATGGAGGGCCAGGTGGATATGGAACAGGACCTGGTGGTTATGGTACTGGCCTAGGGGGTCAGGGTGGACTTGGAGGACCTGGGATTGGTGAGATCTTTTAAGTGTTGCTTTGGTGTATTTCTTTTGTTTTCTTTTGCTATTTTAAGTAGTTTCCGCCATATGAATGGAACATGACAAAAACAGAAAATCTGAAATTGTTACTGTGGACAGTTTATAAAAGCACAGCACCTATAGCATTTACATTTTGTCATATCCAGGTGCAGACGCTGGAAAACCTGGAAAATCAGATTCCTGTTTTATAGCATAGAAAACATCATTATTAGGAATTATAATGTCACATGACATTATATTTTCCATGAATAAACCTACTAATTTAACTTGAATGCTGGTAGGCAGATACAAAAATGTGTTAAAAACAGTAACATTTCAGCTTTTACAGTGTATTGTGTTACTGTCTTTATTGTAGGGTATGGAGGTTTGGGTGGAGCTGGAACATCTGGTGGTCTTGGCGGAGTAGGCGGGATCCCAGGTGGAGGTGCTGGAAGTCCATTAGGAACTGGAGGTACATTATTTAAGCATATAAACATTGTTTTTTATCAATTATATTTAGCATAATCATATTGTATATTATATACAACACAAATTACATGGGTTGTTTTCAGGTCTGAGGTACCCTGGTGTGGCAGGAGCAGGGAAACCCAGTAAAACAGGTACATTAATTCATGCATTTACATGTTTACAGTATAATACATTACAGTGTTATATCATCTCTGTTTTACCCCCTGAATTGAGTATTTAATGAAACCAGATGAATGGATTATATTAGTTTACCCATGATTTTCTTCCTCCCTCCTCAATAAAGGCTTTGGCACAGGTGCCTATGGTGGTCAAGGCTATCAGCCAGGTCAGTCATTACATCGCGTTTAGTTTTCTTTCAAGTTTCTCTTGAATGTTTGCATGAAGTGGTTTGAAGGATCCAGCCTCTGCATATACAGTCACACTAGATCTTTTCATCTTACAGGCGGTGCAGTGCCAGGATATGGTACTGGTTTAGGTCCTGGTGGTGCTTATCAACAACCATATCCAGGTAATATAGACCTGAAATGGTCAATAATTTAAAGTCAGTTTACTAAAGTGATGTTTGGTTGTATGTGTATAAATGTCAGTAAAGTTGTTTGCAGGTGTGACGTGTGTTTTAAGTATTTTAATTGTGTGATGTAGGCTATGGTGGTGCTGGTACTGGTGCAGGTGCAAGTGCCCCACTTACACCTCAGCAATGTAAGACACTAACACAGTACACCAGTGAAGTGAATATACAGCATACGCCTATCCGTTATTCACAATCCACAATGTTTCTTGTGGTTTTGTGTGCCTGTGTGTTTACTGCTTTAAATGTGTGTGTTTTTATTTTTTTAGCGAAAGCAGCCAAATATGCAGCACTTCAAGGCTTTCTGGGTGGGGGAGGCTACAGAGGTAAGTGAGCAAATTTACACTGTTTTCAACTCATACTGGGGTCAAAAAGGGAAAACCCTAACGGTTGGTTAACTTTTTTTTTATTGTGACCCAACAGTGGTTTGAAGGTTCAGGTAAAGCCTCCCAACATAGGTTAACTTATAAACCAAAAGTTGGGTTGGTCCTCTTTGAAAACATCCTGGCTTTTTCAAGTCCATGCTGCAAAACGTACACTCTAAAAATAATTCTGTGGTCTTAGTAAATATCACAGAAATAAACAGCTATATTAACTTAATAAAATCATTTAAAATCTATATTTTTAGTGGGACATATTTAAAAAATGATTAAAAGTCTAACAGTTAATCCCTCTAAAATGTACATTCAGTATATTATTTAAGTTTATTTAATGAAAAAAGTATTTATTTAACAAATTATATTTTTATATATACTTCATATGAATATGAATTCTAATAGATATTTGAGTGACTCAGATTTACCTAAATTTTTTGTTTAAATACATTTACTATTCAAACAGTATATTTGATTCACAGCTATAAATATACTCCAGTGTAAATCGTTTCAGGTAAAATCGAGTGAATGTCGAAACGTTGATTTTAGCTTCTTGCATCTTTAAGTTGCATAGACCGAATCTATGACATAACATTTTAATATATAACCTCTTGTTTACTGACTCTCAAAGTGTGCTGTACTTTGAGATCCACAGTATGTGTTGTTAAAGAAATAGTAACTACTAAAACAAAAAAAATCATAAAATATTTTTCATGTTTTGCTCAAGAAAACCATTGCATTACTTTAATGAAGGTTTTAATGAAGGATGCATGTCCTCTTTAGGACTTCAAGTCATGTATAAAAATACGTTTTATTAACAAAAATAGTGTTCTGCTGAAGAAAGGAAGTCATATACATCTTGGTTCGGACAGATGTGAATATTTTGGGGGAAATTATTTACGTTTAAGCTGCAGAGTGCATGCTGACTGAGAACTTGTTATCTTGTTCTTGGTGGTCCTGATGACCTGTCTGTGTCTTTTCCTGCAGGAGGCGCAGGATGTCAAGGCAAATACTGCGGAAGGAGGAGGAAGTGAGATACGAAATGACCTCATACTAAACAAGTGGTGCTACTGCCTACTCTCAAATGCACTTTTTACAGTTAAAACAGCGCCTCATGTAATGACGGTGTATGACAGAGAATTTCAACATCAATGATATTAACCGTATGATTATGTGTGAACTGAACAAGTGTCATGTAAACCTCTTTGCACTGCAGAAGATCTCACTGTGCATTTCTTTTCAGATGTAATGTTTAATCAGCTTTCGTTTTAAAAGAGCTTTAGATTTTTTTATATTATTTTCAACCCCACAGTTTAAAGTTACATTCAAGCAGACCTTAGAGGCCTAAAAGTTTCTCGCTCACACTTACTGTAAGTAGCTGAATATCCAGACATGTGATTTCTGGGGAAGTGTCGCTGCTATTTCAGGATGATCTGTGACCGTGGATGAAGCGGTGTCATAGGCTACGTGTTCGGTCCACATATAAAAACACATGTAATTCTGTCTCATGCTGTTGTAAAGCAGTCTGTTTGCAGAAGTCAAGCATTAATACACCAATCTTTCTTTTCCCAAGAGTTACAGTCATTGAAAGATTCACTTAAAGAATAGTTATTTAGAAAGTTTAGAGCGAAATGTTAAATGTGCAATTGTTTAAGTTCGCAGTACCTGAGGCTTATAAGCTGTCTTCAAAGATACCTCAGGAACTTGAAGCGGTTTCTTTTCTAGTTTATCTGACCCCATAACACCTTTTTTTTGTGTGTTTGTTTGTTAATGGTAACGCTTCTTAAATTAAGGATATCTATGCATTTAACCTAACTAGTTCTGGGGTTTGTAAGCGATGCGTGTCGTGGATGGTGTATCTGTTTGTATAAGTGCAACTATTCAAATGTGACCTGAACGTTTGAGAATAGAAATTCATACATCTTGCAGTTTTTTGTGTTATTGTCGATTTTCAATAAGGTGCACTTTTTAAATCAAATTTTGTGAAATTCCATCAACTTCACCTTTTTTATGACTTGGTTTTGTTTGTGCCTTTTATCCATTAAACATTTCTCAAATAAATTGTGGAAAAACAGATTGTGTTTCTGATTTCGCCTATTAACAGTGACTGCATAATGCAAAAAAAATGGATTAATGCAAGGAATGATTCTGAGATGCATTAAAATCAAACACGCCTTTACCAAAACTTTGTTTATAAGTAGAAGTTTAAGCTGTTGCTTTTAAACTTAAGCATCATCTCAGATGTTTCCTCCGAGATTCCTAAATAAAAATAGACACAAATTGGACAATTGTTGGCACACAATAAGGCCCTGAAGATGTTAAATTCATGTGAATTTGGTCTGGGAAGAATTTGACCTGATATTTTTAGTTCATATTGAATCATAACATTGGTGGTCTCTCGACAGATCTGAGTTCACTTCAGTATCTCGGATCCTATTTTCAAAAAAGTCTGAGATGGAGCTCCCGTTGCTGTCATAATATATTAAAGATCTCATTTGTGTTCCTCAATTGTAATTTTCTTTGGGTGCATATGTGTATAAAGCATCTACACACCAGATGGCATGGCAATAATAACCAAAATTCACTTCAGATTTGGTTCCACTCCACTCGCTCGAATCTGGTAAACAGATCCAAAGCGAAATACTTTCTCTCAAAATTCTTCTGCGTGAATACACTTGCACTAAACCTCCCCCCGATGAATGGACTGGGATGCACGTCTGGTCATGTGGTCCGTGAGGGTTCTCAGCAGGTGACACTGGTTGGGTAACACTATCCTCTGACAGTATGCATTCATTCTGCGAGCAAAGCAGTCTTCACAAGGTGGACTTAAGTTAAGAGGGGTGGGAGGGATCTAAACTCTTCAGACTCTTGGCAGGAAGCAGTGCAGCTCTGTGCTGCATATGCAAAAATGAAAGAAAAACTAGGACTAATGAACATTACTCTGGTTGAACATTTATTCCTGAACTTTCTCCACCCATTGTAGTGTCTGTTCTCCACCAGTGGAGCAGGACCAGTAGAGGAGTACAACTGCTGCTATGCATAAGTCTTGTCAGGACGTGTATTGCAAAAGAGAGGGGAAAGCAAGGTAATAAAGTGTGCTTGTTTTGTTCAAAATTGACTTTTTTTGGGCTGTCATTTTTGTTTGAAATTGAGCACGTTGGTTTTAATGGAGACGTGCATCTTATTTGCGCGTATTTTTGGTAAAAACAAAAAGAGGAACTTGTTTGTCAATTTTCAGATGATCTTAAGATAACTTTCTTAGGGGTTGTGGAAGACATAGTTTGTAACTTTGTCGTATATGTAGATCAATTACAGATACACGGTTTTCTGATCTTGTTTAAGACCTCTCGAGGCATCATAAGGTTTGTTAGTGTTAGTTCAGACCTGTTTGTTTGTTTCGCACAGTTGTTTTCGCTCCCACTTCTCTATTCAGAATCCATTTTGCGTTGATGTTGCTGGCAGATATTTGACTTAAATAGACGTTTGGACGGGTTTATTACAATCACACAAACTGTTTACAAAACATTACAAACTATGATGATAATGCCTACACTGTAAAAAAACGTAGAATTTCAACGTTTCATTTCAACAGCTGGGGCACCGGAAGGGCACCGGAAAGAAAACGCATAAAATGTTTTTAAAATGAATGAATGGATGGATTTAACCCAGATTGTAAATATGCAGTCTATTTCTGTCATTTGACCTTTTTATTGTTTGTTAAAAAATACATGAAAATTCCTTAAAATAACAGAAAAATGACACTTGATTTTCATTGTACTCGTTTTTTCATGTTAGTAGAGGAAATACACACAAATACAGTCACAAAGAAAGTCTATTAAACATCTAACCACAGAACTGTCAAAAGCATCGAAAGCCTACGAAATACGTCAAAATGTCTATACATGTAAAGTCAACTAACGTAAATTGGTTTTGTCTTTGTAGTAACATTTATTCTGCATAAGTATCTAAGTAAGCTTTTAAATTTGAATGTACAAACATTTAATAGTAACATTTCACTACACACTTGACCCGTGTTTGATCGCAATACATATGTGTTATAGTGTAAGAGGGCTGTTTATTTGTCCAGGGAAGGATGGAAGAGCAGATCAGTACCAGCTGTGAAACACATGGCAGTCATCCTGTTCAGATGTGCCAGGAGAGGAAACGCCTCTTCACTCGCTTGTTTTCATTCGGTCTTGCTCAATCTTACTCTAAGTTCAGAGCTGATTTGATAAACAACATACTTGATCTTTTTTGTCATCCAAAGTGCAAATGCCATGAGGCCTATTAAAAAGGTTTATTACAAAAAAATGTTCAGGCTGTTCCTCGATGTTGAAACAACAGGAGAAAAATGTTCTTTGTGATGAAAAAGGTTATTTAGACTATTTACAGTATTGCCTTCAAGAACCTTTCACTTGAGGAAGGTTCTTTTGATGGTTCATCCTGCTTTGAACCCCTTATTTGCACCTATCTGCTTTGTAAAGGGATACTTCACACTAAATTAAAATTCTGCCATCATTTACTCTCCTTCAACCAGACAGATTTTACCCCCTGTTGACTACCATAGTAGGAAAAATACAATGTCAAAAGTTCCCCAGAACTGATTGCTGTCCTGATGATGAATAATGATACATGATAAAGTATTTTTTCCTACTATGGCAGTCATCTGTTTGGTTATAAGCATTCTTCCAAATATCTTTCTCATTGTTCATCAGAACAAAGACATTTATACAGATTTGTATCAACTCGAAGGTGAGTAAATGATAACAGAATTTTCATTTTGAGCACCACTGTTTCTGGGTCTAGCTATCAGATCTGGGTCTATCAGATGCCATGTATATACAAACAACAAAAAACACTCATGGTTTGCTGTCAAACTCTCAAAATAGAAATTAAACGAGATCTATAGTGGTTTGTGTTCATCATGACAACATAAAGGTTTCGCATAGCCCAAATGTGAAAAGTGCTCGTAAACGTCTGACCGTGTGTAAATATAGTACCCTCACTTGAAATGAGTGGAAATGGGTATATATTTTATGATCTAGGATTTACTGATTAGATACGATACCTGTCTTTGGTGTGTAATAAGTTGCCCATGCATGTATAAGACATGTTCAAAAATTCAAGTGTCGGAACAAAAGATGTATTCTATCTTAAAGCGAATGCTCACCCAGTCCTGCCTGAACACCTCGTGTAACCACACCCCCACAAATCTACGTCAGTTTGTGGTATGAGTTGACTAAGACCTCCCAAATGTAAACACAAGTAAGGTGGGTGTACCTGTCAGTACAATTGCTTTGGAACCTGATGTTCCAAATATTGTAAGACGCGTTACATTTCCGTCACACGCTTGCCGTATTCGACCAATCACTACGCACTGGTTAACTGGCCAATCATTGCACACCTATATTTTATAGCGATGAGCTTTGTGAAAATCTGCACGTTTCAGAGGGGCGGTGTATAGAGGAGATACAAACATGCCTGATATGTGGAAAATACAGCGTTTTAAAAATTAAATCAGGTATACACATTGCTTTACATCAAAAACAAACCATAATAATGGTTTTACTCGCGTCATATCACCCCTTTAAATTATATTTTTTTACAGATATAATCAAATAGACTGTACCCGTTGTTTTATTAACTTATTCTTATTTGCTGATGAGTTGCAAAACAGTTGAAATTGCTTAACTAGTATTTAATTGTTTTATGAATGATAAAACATGTTGATTTATTGATCACATCGTTTTTCGCGAAATTTGAGTCATGAGGTTTAATCTATGCTTAAAATGAATTACATCAAAAAAGTAAATAATAAAAATGTTATGTATTTAAATCATTGTCTGTTTCTTTCTCTGTTAGGTGTTGTGAGTGTAACTCTGTTGTTTCACAATGGTACTATGAAAGAGATGGAAAGTTCTTCTGTAAGAAACATTACTGTTTACGATTTGGAGAACAGTGTCATGGCTGCTCAGAGTTAATCACTAATGGTCTTATTATGGTAAGTACACAACCCTTGCTAATCGTCTTTATGTAAATACACACAACTGTCAAATGGTTTTAAAAACACAGAAAGCTTTGGATTAGGTGTGAGGAGGAGCGCTCAGCTCGGTGATTCTGAATCCCATTTATACATCGACATTACAGTAGCATTTCCTATATAGCACAAAAGAAACATATTTACATTTATCTTTGTTCTCCCACATACCCAAGCATGATGTGTTTTATTCAGGGCAAAGTTTTACTTCAGGGCAAGTTGTATATTTTGCATCTGTTATACATATGTTACAAGGATATGCGCATTGACTTGATCTTTGAGACTGGCTCTGTCAAAAATTATTTTGAATATTTTGTATGTATAGTTCACATTACATAAAACCATGGCTTATGGTTGCATTTTTCGCAGTTTTCCAATATTTACCAAAATAGAAAAAAAGGCAATGAAAATAAATTATGATATAATTTTTATGTGACCGCTTTGTTCAGGTTTAAACAGCACATTGGATTTTTAATTTTTTACCCAAATTAAGTGAATATAAATACAATTTTGCTACTTGTTTTAAAAACATTTTGCAAAAAGAAAGAATAAACTGTAGTTGCTGAGTCTTGTTTATTTATTATCTAAAACAATATAAACATTTGTCATTCCAGCTTTTAGTGAGTCATTGACTGGAAGACTCAGTAAATTCATTCGTCTTTCTCTTCTAGACTACGCAAACAAACAAAATTCCATGCACTGATGTCTGTTAACAGACAGTAATCGTGTCTGTCTTATCATGGCTATATTAGAATTTAGAGTTTCAAATCCTTTGTGTTTTTGTCATGGTTTCCCTCTTTGACCTGAGGGCCGATCGCCCCTCCCACTCCTAATCTCACTTCCTCTCATTGTGCTGCTTCAGTTCTGATCTAATCCGTCCTGTCCCCACCTCAATACCTCACCTTAATTCTCTGCTTCTCCGTTGAATTCATGATAACCTATAATGAAAAATAGTAGACTGACGTCGCCTCTTCCTTCCCTCCTTGCAGGTGGCCGGGAAGCAGATATACCATCCTGAGTGTTTCCGCTGTGAAATCTGCAAAACGTTTATTGGAGATGGCGATTCTTTCACTTTAGTGGATTCCAACACTTTGTACTGGTTGGTTTCAAAAGCTAAAACTATAATTTTATTATTAGTATGAATGTATACATCATATTATTGTGGCGCATTTAATAACAAAAAAAATATTAATAATAGCAAAAATAGTAGTAGTAATACATATATGATAACTATTATTATGCTCAAACAATACATTTGAACGATCTAATTTTTATTATTATTAATTTATATATTCTATTATTTGGGTACATTTAATAACAATAAAAAAATCATAATTATAATAATACAAATATTATTAATATTATTATGCTTAAACGATACATTTGAACATTCTTATTAATATATATGATGTTGATGTGGTGCATTTAATAACAATAAAATAGTATTTATTATATAACACCCACACATTAGTATTATTATAATGCTTAAACAGTCAATTTGAACAAACCATTTTATTTTGAGCAATTTTAAACAGAAATTAAATTAATACATATTTTCTGAATTGTGTTTTTTATCTTACTTTTACATGACTTCCTCCTTATAGTGGAAAATGTTATTACCAAAAGGCAACAACGCAGGATTCAGGATCAAAAGGTTCATGCCTTCCTCATACCGTGTCGTCTATGTCCTTTCCTCCCTCTGCTGAAACCAGACGAGGTTTCATTTTCACAGTGGAACAGAATCCTGTCAATGCCACAGGCCCTGTGATCCGTGTTTCTCAGTAAGTAACCACATAAAACTTAATCACACATTAACAAATACATTTACATTTAATTCATCCCAATTCCTTCATAAAACAGGTTGGACGTGCACAGCACGACCCCTGAGGTGAAGCCTTTGATCCATGCAGGAGACAGGATTCTTGAAATCAATGGAATCTCTGTTCAAAACATTCCACCAGATGAGGTATCCTTCCTTAGATAATAATACACATGTTCTTGATCACTCTTACACATGTGACATGTTGTGCTTTAAATGTCTCAGTTAGATCTGGTGATTCATGACACAGAGCACTGGCTGCAAATCACGACTGAACATGACCCTAAAGACCTCACGAAACACCAGAACTTATCAGGCCTGCTGGGGGAAGACCTGGACCAGCCAGGAACATTAGGAGTCTTTGCTCTTCCCAGCAGTAGACTAGCAGGCATTCGATCCAGACATATTCTGTAAGCATTGAGCTGATTATATTACATTTTAACACTTTAATACAATTTACTGGATAAAATCCTTAAAGTTCATCCTTTCATTCAAAATCTGACTCTTACTTCAGTGGAACACAAAGAAAGATATTCAGGGGTGCGCTTCCCGAACAATGACATAACTCTGGTTAACCATAATATGATGCATCGTTTGAGAAACTTACCGCGACTGTTTCCCGAAAACATAGTAACTTTGTCGCACATCTATTGTTTGAACCATGTTCGTTCAACAACATAGTTGATGATGTCACTTGGGTGGGGGAGTAATACCATCTTCAAATTTTCTAATATATTGTCATATTATTGCTGTAAATAACATACACTGCATCTGAAAACTATTTTTATTTTCATATTTTTGCTCTCTGTTGTTTTATTTCACAATATTTAACTCATTCATAAGTTTCCTCCTATGTAACTCTGCCCAGGGATTTCCCAGGGTCCTAGAGCCCACAATCATGCGCATGCGCACTTTAAAACACGCTTCTATTTTCTTGACAAACTAAAAGATGTCAAATTGAATTTGTATATATTTAAAAGTATGGATATGGAATGCACTGCATGTTGCTTGCTGACATTGATCAAAAGCCATACATTTACATCACATTTACATTTTATCCAAAGCGACTTACAAGTAGGAGAGCATATAAACATTTTGTCAACTCTAGACCTGTAGTTCAAACCACCCAACTTTGCGATGCTGCTTGCGAGTGATCTCAAATAAACAACTGTGTTTTTGGGAAACACTTCAATCGTTGAATTATACTGGAACGACAGAACTTGCGACCATAGTTGGCTAACGATGCTTTTGGGAAACGTACCCCTGAGAAATGTACCACTGAGAAATGTCTCTGTGATTTCGTGTTCATACAATGGAAGTCAATGTTTTGTTCAGAGGTGTATAAAGACCTTACATGAAGCGTTATGTTTTTATTATCTTGGAATGAGTTATTTCTATCTACATAGTACACCGCGGATGGAATTCGCCATGTTGTTTCTACAGTAGCCCTAAACAGAGAAACTGCTCTAAAGAGCATGTTTCGTAAATATACTGTATTATCTCCTTCAGCAAAGAAGCCAAAACGCGACGACATCTTAGTGCTGTGTCAGCCGGCGTAGTGCTTCGAAAGGGAGGGTTGGAGTGAGCCGTTGGTTGCGATTCGCAACCTCACCACTAGATACCGCTAAAAACTCCCAATTGCTTCTATAAAGAAATAGAATTGCAATGCATGACACATGTATCATGTATCTACATAAACATTATGCCTATGGTGATAAATCGGTTTGGCTATTATTAAACTAAGCTACTCGATGTCAGAAATAGCTGTCTTGTTGTCTCTAAGCAAACACAATTTCTCTTTATCTCCCTCTGCAGGCGCAGCTGCAGTATTGACAAAGCTCCATGCTCACAACGACACACCACACTTCTGTCCCATAGAAGAGACATTAATCGATCCGAGTCTCTGCGTTTTGACGGTAGTGATAAAACACAGCGCATTTTCCGGCCTTCTGACCTTGTATACGGTGAAGTCCTGGGGAAAGGCAGTTTTGGACAAGCCATCAAGGTGAAGCAGAGACAGAGATAATAAAATATATTGTTGTTGCTAGTGGACATTGATATTCAGAACAGAGATTGAGTTGTGCATGTGCTGTAACTCCAGCTAGCGTAATATCGCATCACACTCTTACACCAGATATAATAATAACCACATGTTTGGATTTGTCAGGTGACACATGTGGTAACAGGTGAGGTGATGGTGATAAAGGAACTTCTTCAGTTTGATGAAGAGACTCAGAAGACATTTTTAAAAGAGGTTTGTGTCTTGTGCATGCTTGGAGATTATCAGACTGCTCAGGATGATCTCTAATTTAAAGATGTTTGGCTGTAGGTCAAAGTGATGAGATGCCTCGAACATCCAAACGTCTTGAAGTTTATCGGCATTCTTTACAAAGACAAGCGGCTCAACCTGATCTCTGAGTATGTGCAAGGAGGAACTTTGAGAGACACCATCCAGAAAATGGTTTGAATGTGTTTTTTTCCCATAAATCCCCATATTTGAACATCAAATGTATATGGAGGACCCAATCTACAGTCATTAAAAATATATAAATGCAATAATTCAAGAATAGATTAAGGTGTAAATGACTTGATTAAACAAATATACATAATTTTAAGAATAAATTTTGTCCTGCATGTATTTTTGCATTACCCTAAATATTTTCTGTATTCATGTTTATTAGTTCACTGTATTAGTTTTTATTTGTACATACATGTATAACTATATAAACAAAAAAAATCTCTTAAATTAGGACAAGGATCATCCCTGGAAACTGAGAGTGAGCTATGCCAAAGACATTTCTACTGGAATGGTGAGTAAACAAAAGTGATATTTACTTTGCAGAATTATAATACGATTCAACATCGAAAGGTACAAGCAGTGATAACCTGTACTGTTTTACAGTCTCTAAACTATGCAAGAAAAGCTTATTGCACAGACCTTTACATCTTCTTCTTTGTAGCTGTTGCCTCATTCCTTCAGACTTGTTTTGACAGAGATAAGAATCTGAAGCAGTCATACAGTAGCAGTGAATTTTAGAGATAATTCTTGTCATACAAGTAAGGGTGTAACTTTGGTTTGAGAAGTTGGCCGACACAAAATGGGGGGAAATATATTGGTTTGAATCCTATTACAAATTCAACATACTATCCCTATGTTTTGCTCTGTTTTTGAGTGATTAAACCATGAAACCTAAAGGTGTTTTTATTTCATGGCTTGTAAACCGGAATCTGCGTTCAGAATGATACGATCCAGATGACTTTCTAAAATGCTAAATGAGGTCTAACGTACCTAAACAACGACCAGGGAAGTCCACGTTTATGTTAACCCATGACATAAACACTAACTGCTTTTAAAATAACGAGTCGTTATTAAACAGAAAAAGTAATAAATCACACGTTACGTGTTTCTTCCCCATAAAAGTCCATTATAAGGGAACAGCTTAACACCTACCGAAACAACGACAACGTAAAAACAAATTTCTATTAAATTCAAATCAAAACCACGGGATTGAAAACAATCGTTCAGTGATCTCGGTCCTAGTACATTTCCGTGGTGATAAAAAAATAATTACAAACAAATTTGAAAGTGAGGGGGGCATAACCAGGATTTTGAAAAGTGGGGGGGACATGTCCTGCATACAAGCATGATTTAAAAAAAGAATATGATCAGCTCCTACCTGTTTTGTGTCTGGCATAATAAATAAAGTTTTGCACTTCATGAACTTTTCAGTGAAAGTCATAAATGTTTAGAAAAAGTAGAAATGTACTGTATAATTGTCTTTATTTAGCACTTTTTAAAGTTCTTATTTGCTTACTAAACTACAAATTAAAATAAAATCAACAAGTGTCAGATGAGGAACATTTAAAAGGACAGTCTGAAAATACATCTTGTAAACTGACAATACTCTAGAAACACAATTTATAACATATGTGAAATAAACTATATTTCTTTGTTACACAACATCAGTTTGAGTTTTTCTATTATGTAATGTTGTCAAACTCATTTCTCTTTCATTTCAAAATGTTCATCACAGGCCTACCTGCATTCAATGAATGTCATACACCGGGATCTAAACTCACACAACTGCTTTGTCAGAGAGGTTAGAAAACATACATTTTTATAAATGCAGATGGCCTATACTGCTGGATTTGTGTGACATTGTTAGTTTTCCTGACAGAACCAGTCAGTAGTAGTTGCAGACTTCGGTTTGGCTCAGCTTGTGAAGGAGGAAAAGAACGCTTCGCCCGGACAAGTGTCCAAAATGAACAAGCTTGGACGTAAAAAGCGGTATACTGTAGTGGGGAACCCGTACTGGATGGCACCAGAAATGATCAACGGTGAGATTTCTGGATGAACTTTTTAGTGGACTGTTGAGATTGCTGTGTTCTCCTGTATTTACACATTATTTTCTCACCTGCAGGAAAAGACTATGATGAACATGTTGATATTTTCTCATTTGGGATTCTGCTTTGTGAGGTAAATATAAATAAATGAGTTACAAGAGGTTGTGCTATATTGTGAATATAGCCTATTCTCGACTAAAAGGTCTGCCTACAATCCATTAAAGTGACACTTCACCCAAAAATGAAAATGATGTCATGATTTACTGTCCCTCTTTTCATTTTAAACCTGTATTTCTTTCTTCCGCAGAACATAAAAGAAGATATTTTGAGGAAAGTTGGTAACTAAACAGCACTGGCCCCCATTCACTTCTATTGTATGGACACAAAACCAATGCAAGTGAATGAAGGCCAGTTAACAACATTCTTCCAAATATCTGCTTTCGTGTTCTGCAGAAGATTCAAAGGTTTAAAATGACAAGAGGGTGAGTAAATCATGACTATCATTTTAAGTACGTAAACAATATAGCACAATCTCGACTCAAGTGTTACCATATGTTTCAATAATTTAGGACACAATTGTCATTTTTTGTATTACAAAATTATAAAGACCATCCTCACAATAGAATATATAGACCCTTTGTAATCAGTATGTTGCAATGCAACAAAAATGATCTGTACAGTAGTACAGTTGATGCATATTAAGATTGGCAAAGGTTATCCGATTAATAATGATATCCATATATCCTTTTGAAAACTAACAGAACATGCAAATTTGTTTCTCATGGCAGATTATCGGCAGGGTTTATGCCGATCCAGATTACCTTCCGCGCACGCAGGATTTTGGATTAAATGTAAAGGAATTTCTGGAGCGCTACGTGTCTAAAGATTGCCCACCGGCGTTCTTTCCCATTGCAGTTCTGTGTTGTGCCTTGGAAGCGGAAAAAAGGTGCTTGTCATTTTAACCATATACACAAATCTCATTATATCACGCGGTTTCCCATACGAAGCAAAGTATAATGCAATAACCTAAATAATACATTTCCATCTGAACCAAGTGCTTATATTTTTTCAGTATAGCATTTCCATGTGTAGTATTTGATTCATTGTGATGTTTTATTCTATATATTTAAAAATACACACTAAATGACTAAATAAATTGACTGGTAAAATAAAGAAAACAATATTTTCGTCTTTCCCTTGATTTTTTCATAGGCCTACGTTTGATAAATTGGAGAAGTGGTTGGACAACATGTTCATGCACTTGGAGATGAGATTCCCTCTTGTGTCAGAACTGGAAGAGATTTGTCAGTCATTTTGGGAAGAGCACAGCCAGTCAAAACAAACGTATGGGACTCCATCCAAACAACTGGTGAACTCTGTGTTTGGCAGGAGCTGAAGTCCGGCGTGCTGACTATAAAGCAAACAAAAGAACACGGGAATCATGATGTTATGATGTGATGAAGTTAGAAATCTCAGAATCTTCCTGATAATGAGCCCCAGAAGGATTCTTACAGTAGTCCACACCTTAAATTCATTCAATTGTATTAAATCAGCTACTTTTTAATTTTATACAGTATAGTATTTTGAACAGTATTTGAGTCAACATATTTTATTTATTCTGAAAGTTAGCCAGTGCTATCTTTTATTAAAACAAGTTTATATTTATGGTTTTACATACAACATTTGATGTATTGCTTATTATTTTAAGACCACTGTATATTGTTCAAGTTGTTACGAATCTGCTGCAGTAATGTTGCGCTGTTTGGATACAGAGGTGCTATTATTGTTCAATGTTATATTGTATTAACAGCAGTGTTGGGTAAGTTACTGTGAAAAAGTAATTAATTACTAGTTACTCATTACATATTCAATGTGTATATGTGTATATGTGTATACACAGTGTAATTAGATTAATGTCCAAATCACTCTGTCCAAAAAGTATTTAGTTACTCATTACTAATTACTTTCTATATCATACATCAACCTTAGTTAAGTGATTCAAGGATTGACATGAAACGGCTTATTTAATTCATTCAAATAAATAATATTATTAACTGACCAAAGTATTACAAATGTGAGCACAGATTTTAAAGTAAGACTTTGAATTTTAGTTTAAGTACATCAAAAGTTACTGTAATTAAATTACAGAAAACATATGAGTAATCCCTTACTTTACTTTTTCAAGGGAAAAGTAATTAAATTACAGTAACTAATTACTTAGTAACTAGTTACACCCAACACTGATTAACAGAACCCTAGTTTTAATATAAACATGCATTAAATTTCATATAGGATATCTTAATACATTTCTCGGTGATCTATTACATCTAGTTGTTTCATTTGTAAAATGTAGTTTTAATATACTGTGAATTGTGCTCAAAGCAATTAATCTGAAGGAATAAATGCATTGATGCTGCACGTGCGAGTGGGTTGCCATGGTTTCATCTGAACTATATTTGAAAAAATGGAAAGTAACGGAACATCGCAACGGTTTTAGTTCATTAACCGAAGCCAAGTTTCTTCGTTTAATTGTTTATTTGTATACATTTAATAACACTTTTATACATTTTCAACTGTATTTTGGACATCTTGCACAGCTTTTTAACCGTCGGTTTATACAAAACGAGCAAATATTGTTCAATTTTCTCAACGATTGCAAGTCAATGGACCGCCGCAGTGAGTAACGCTCGACTATATTATATATATATATATATATATATATAAGTTTTCACAACAGCGTGATGGATTTGATAGATGAATTAAGATTTTAGTAAATGATGTATGAACGTTAATAAATGAACATTCCCTCCTAAATAAAGTTTGAACTGTATAAACCACTTCCTCTAGATTCACAGACCGTGGAGTTTGATCAAGGTAACAAGTGTCCATCTTAATGTTTGTCAAAATAATAACATTCTTTAATCTTACAGTGATTTGATTTAGAAACAACTATTATTGTGTTCTCTACTGTAGTGTTAAATGTTTCACCTTTCAAAATGACTTTTAATTTATTAAATCTCTTTCCAATGCTTCGTCATCTTTGCTGTCTTAATATCATTAAACATCCGCCTCAGAGGGAGAGGTGGGTGAAATTCTTCATCTTCTCAAATAAAATCTCACAAATTTAATCTTTATGTCAACTCCAAGTCCAGTTTTACATTTTGACAGTTTCATGATGGATTTGTTTTGTTGTCAGTGTTCTGGAATGGCAGTTTTTCAGTCAGAAAACTATGCTATGGCCGGTGCTATGGCCGGTTCTCCTGCCGGTTCCTCCAGCAGCACCGCTGAAGCACACGAAGGAGAAGAAACTGTTGATTTCTCACAGGACCCCTTCTTCTTCTGCCCATTGGCTGTAATGAAGACTGATGACATTGTTGATAAATCGTCTTTTAAACCCAAGAGCCCAAAGACTCAACTGGACCCATTTGCCGTTTTGGAGGTAACGAAACATATTATGGAAAAATTCAATGACAAGATGAAACAAAAATGTCTTTTATACCCATTGTTTGTTGTACTTTCCAGGACCAAGAGAGGGAATATTCCAGCATCAACAACACACGGTCAAACCAAGAGAAGGAATATGTCGGCGTTGACACACTTCTAAACCAAGTCCATCGTAATTCATTGAAAAGTGGATTTGAGTTCAATCTTATGGTTGTTGGTAAGAAGAGAAAAATGGTTAATAACAAGTGATCTTTTATGAAGAAAAAAAAGAAATCTGGTGTTACAGCAGCTATATTTTGTTATAATGTTTGGTTTTGTCTTTCTGAATTCTACTCAAGTTTGATGGTTTTGTTTAGGTGAATCTGGTCTCGGCAAATCCACACTTGTTAACAGCCTTTTCCTCACAAACCTCTACATGGACAGGCACGTGTATGACGTCTCAGGTGCTCAACATCAATTATTCTGTGCCAAAATGAAATGAATCAGCACTACATTCCAATATTCATGTTTTCTAAAGAGATCTGTTGTGAAATGTATGTTTTTATCTAACAGAGAAGATAACACAGACGGTATCAATAACAAAGACTGCTGTTGAAATTGTGGAAAACGAAGTAAAGCTGAAGCTCAATATTGTCGACACCCCTGGTTTCGGAGACGCCCTAAATAACAGTAAAAGGTATTTTGCAATTCAAAGGATGTTTCTCCAAATCGACAGATTACACTTTTTTAACATTGATCATTTCATAGTCAGAAGTGTGTTTAGAAAGGTCTTGTCAAACATACAGAGATGTTTTTACACATGGTGTTGTGTGCAGCTGGCAGGCTGCGGTGGATTATGTAGATCAGCAGCTGGAGAAGTACCGTAGAGATGAATTCGGGCTAAACCGCAAGAACATGAGGGACAACAGAGTGCACTGCTGTCTGTACTTCATCTCACCTCATGGACATGGGTAAAACTGGAAGCTCTTCTATAGTTATCATTTGAAGAATTTGTCATATTATTTCATGGGACATCTCTTAAAAACGTTCACATTTCTGATCCGCCCTCTAGTGGACAGAGTGGAAATACACTGAAAGCAAGGTGTCCTCCATTCTATTGATTTGGATTGATTTAAGGAGACAGTACATTGACCCTTAAGATCTTGGATTTTTGTCAGAAATAGCATAGTGACTATGGGAGAATATCACCTTTTCCTTGTGCTGTCTCAGACTTAGGCCAATTGATGTGAGCTTTATGATGGCCCTGCATGAGAAGGTCAACATCGTGCCTGTGCTGGCCAAAGCAGACAGTTTGACCCCAACAGAGATCCAAGACATTAAAACTCAAGTAAGTATGCACTTAAAAGATAAAAATCACACCAATCAACATTTCTTCGGAGTTATTACTGTCTCCACTTATAACATTTGTGTCCATAGGTAAGAACTGAAATTAACAAATACAACATCCACGTCTTCCAGTCCCCAGAATCTAATCTGGATAGTAATGATGTTCTCGGGATGCAGGACCTAAAGGTTTAATAATCCGCCTTTTGTTTTGTTAGCCTTGCATACTTTTTTTATTGTTGTGATCATTTTATCATGTTTCTCTTATAGGAAATGATCCCCTTTGCTGTCATTGGCAGTAATACAGTAGTAGAGAGCAACGGCAGGAGAGTGCGAGCCCGTGTCTACCCATGGGGTGTTGTTGAAGGTACATACTCATGTAATAACGTTGTTATAGATGTTTTATGGACGTATGTTTATTTTTTAATGCTTTTGCACATTTTGGAGCTTGATGGCTCCTGAGGAGTATTTTTTCTGTTCGTTCAACATTCAGCCGTTTGCATGTTGTACATTATATTTAAATGATTATTAACCCCTCTTTAAACATTCATTTTCTTCTCTAACAGTCGAGAATCCATCTCACAGCGATTTTGTGCATCTGAGGAACATGCTGATCCGCACACACATGCAGCACCTGAAAGATGTGACGCACCAGAAGCTGTATGAGAACTATCGTATAAATTACCTGTGCAACAACCCTCATCTGGTAAAAACACACTGTGACACATGCAGTGTATTTCATGCTTTAGTACTGAGAGAATTCTGTGAGACTGTTAAAAATAACTTTATTATGTTTTACCAAAAGGTGAACGAGTGATGGTGTAACAGAGAAGGACAACAGGGGACTTGCTTATTAAAAAAGAAAAAAATGAATGATAACACAATAAATAGGCTTACTATAAATGAACTAAACATAAAATTACAATTTAGGGCAGAAGGTCTGAAAACAATTCTTACATTGGGTGATTGTTTTCAGGGGGGGCAGGTTTTTTATGACCCCACTTTGTTAATGGTTTGAGGTACATACTTTGCTTTAGGGTGTGTCAACAACATGTTGAATAATACAATTGTTGTATGTTTGTACATTTTGAATGAATTGTACATGCAGTGAGCAGGACATGATTAATAAATAATACAACATAACAATATATAAAACAAGTTACATGTTAAAATATACGAAATAGCCCACTTAAAAACAAAATAAAACACCTTAGTAAAATAATACAAAGTTCACACCTTACAAGACATTTCTGAAACAAGTTGAACTCCAAGCAGGTGACAAATCCAATCCGAGCAACTTTTTCTTTTGTAGAATTTTCTTTGTTATTTCTAAATTCTTTCTATTTAATGTCATTAATGGAGAAATAAATAAGATATTAAGGAAATCTCATCTATTGGTTTTCTTTCTTTTGGGTTGACATTGCGTTAAGAAAAATCCAGATATCTAGGCCTACACTGTGTTTATAAAAAAACTCTCCAGTTCTGATGCATGTCACAGCTCTCAGTTATTCCATTGAGCCGTTGCCAGATTCCTTTATAATCCAGTGCACCATTGGCCCCGGTCACTGTATGTAGTAGCCCGGTGTGTATGGTGTGCTGGACCACTGTTTTCAACCATACACTGAAGATTTCAAGTTATCAAGCTGGCTGTACCAGTCTGGGATGTTTCTGTTCTAACTGGATTGACAATCTGGAGGAAAGAGGAAAAGCAATTTGGATAGCGATTGGATGGTAACTCGATCGTCTGGGAATGGAGCATTTGTCATCGACCACCAATCGATTTGTGAATGCGATGTACAGACAGCGTGGTAAGGGAATGATTGAAAACAAATGCAGGAACATAAATAAGCAACGTGTTTTTTAAAGAAAACAAATGTTAATTCTCTCTCTTTTTCTTCAACATGTACACACATGCACATGGACCAGGTCATGAGGTATGGACCTATAACTACTTATTTATTCAATTTTGACTGACAACTGACAGTAATTTACAATGTTAAGTAAGAATGTGTGTCTGTAGTCACAACCCCCACTTCTCCAACATCTTACTGGAGATGAGAGTATTAGTGTGAGGTATTAATCCGTCTGGACTAACTAAATGTGACAGGCTGGACACAGAGTCACGTTGTTTGCATTAGAGTGTGTGCTACTTTACTTTCTAAGCTTTGCCGTAGAAATGTTAGAGAATGTTTAAACAATATTCAGAGACAAATCATGTTGGAGGAGAGAGAAAGTAAAAGTCATTCTTTGTGCAGATATCCAGTTTAGCCATTAATGACTGTGAGGATACCGAACTGGCCTACACCATGAAAGACCTTCCCCCCAGAGCCGGTCACACCTTCCCTGGATGCGAGATGACCGCGATGAACAGAGAGCCAGATAACAGCACCCGCCCTCAGACCCCAGGAACGCCCACTTTCACACGCCCCGTGAGCAGAAGTGTCCCGGCCTCAGAGATAGAGATACCCCGCCGCGGCCAGCTCAGCTCCATGAGTTCCCTGGAGTCTCCTCTCAGCCCCTTTCGTCCAAAAAGTCCCTGGAGTAGATTTGACCCGTATGATTCTGCCGAGGTAAAGCGGAAAGAAGCCCACAAATTACACATTGAAAGTAAGTTTTCAAGTAGAGAATGTTTTAGCATCTGATACTTTTTTCCATGTTAGGATCAAGATAAGGAGTATGTTGGGTTTGCGACGCTGCCTAACCAAGTGCATAGAAAATCGGTGAAAAAGGGATTCGCCTTTACTCTTATGGTGGCAGGTAATGTTATCACATCCAGCAAACCATGGAACATTCCACATGACACATTTTTAATATGAAGTTGCATCATCTGGGTCTTCTGAAAGGCCTTGGAAAGACCCAAAATACATTTTCTAATTGACTTTTATGTATATTTTACAATATTGGAGCTATGCAGGGAGAGTGTGTGTCACCTTTATTATTTCTGGGAGTTTAAATAAAAAATTCTCAGTGTCCTAATCCTTTAATATTTTATGTATTCGCTGATTCTATGTTAACAAATTCAGTCCCACTTTTCATCTTTAACTAAAAAACTTGTAAAAGTTTATATGATAATAATATAAATAGATATCGGTTAAAAAAATAGTTCCCTGAGATTGACTAAAATACATTTTGAATAGTAAAATGTGTGTGTTATTAGATTTAGTTTTGTAAACAGAAAAAAAACAAGCACCCATTGGATTAAATGGCCTGTTTTTTTTTATAAAAACTAAATAGCAAAAGAAACTTATATTTAAGGTTTTATTAACTTTCTCTATTTGTATTTCTTCAGGCGAGTCGGGTTTGGGGAAATCGACACTTGTCAACAGTCTCTTCCTCACAGACCTTTACAAAGACAGAAAGATGCTGAATGCTGAGGGTATTTATCCCATTCATTCATTCATTCATCCCATTCATTTAATGTGTACATGCAAACCCTGGGAATCAAACCCGTGATCTCAATCAATGATGAAATGGTACTTTATACACAGAGCGGATCATGCAGACAATAGAGATCACCAAACACTCATTGTCTATTGAGGAGAAAGGAGTCAAGCTGAGACTCACCATCGTAGACACGCCGGGCTTCGGTGACGCTGTCGACAACACGGAGAGGTGCGACTGTGTACAGTTACCATTGTCAAAAACAAGCAAATTCTCTCATAGTTAAGTTTACGTTTTATTTTTATAGCTGGAAGCCGGTTGCGGACTACATCGATGAACAGTATGAACAGTACTTTCGTGATGAAAGTGGACTCAACCGGAAGAACATTCAGGATAACCGCGTGCACTGCTGCCTCTACTTCATCTCACCTTTTGGTCATGGGTGAGATTGTGTTGGCTGTGCTCTAAATATCTGATAATGATCAATGGTCAACCACTGCGGAATTTAATTAAAGTGATTTGTGACAAGATTTGTTGTCTACTCATTTCTCAGTCTAAGGCCGATGGATGTGGAGTTCATGAAGGCTCTACATGAGAAGGTCAACATAGTGCCTGTGTTGGCCAAAGCGGACAGCCTGACTCCTGTGGAAGTCCAAAAAATGAAACTGAAGGTGTGTGTGTGCGCGCATACAGTATATACACACTGTAAACCCGTATAAGTTGGGAAAACAAAAAAGGTAGTCAATCAGTTACATAAAACGGTTTAAGTTATGATTTTCCCAAGTTTAAGTAAGCAGAACTATCAAGTTTTGAGTTTGTTGTACTCATGTATAATATCTCTTCATTTTGAACATTTATTAAGGTAACTCCTTTTTTTTTTTAAATGACAACCTAAACAATTCAGCTACATCAACAATTAAGAAACGGCCTTCACAGAGAGTGTTGCAACACACACGACTGCTATTGCACCTCCCACAACCTAAGCATAAGCAACACTCTTCTGAACGATGGTCACCCCAAGTCAAATATACAACTAACTCTTAAATATCAAGAGAAATTAACATTTTACATTACATAACAAGGCTTTATCCTTAAAATCGCATATAATAACACCTCATTTCAAAACGTTCTCTCCTTATGCAGTTGCACGCAAAGCATGCTGGGAACTGAAAATCATTCTCAAATTTTTTGTTGAATTAACTTGTTGAAGTTTGAATGAAGTTAAGTCAAAAGGATGAATTAGTTACAGGAAATCAACTATTTAAATTAGTAAATTTTTCCACATAAAATTTAAGGCTATAATACACTACAAGACTTTTGCTCAGATTTTGCCCAGATTTTCAATCTGGATTTGTTGCAGAAAGTCTGTGCCGGTCTGCAGATTTGATCAGTTAGTGTGCTTCTATCTGAAACTTTATAAAGTGTTAATGTCTAGTTAATAAAAATATTCCAGCCATAAATTGACACTGCTTTATCCATTTCATTACTTTGAACATTTGTGTTTATAGTGCAGCATGGGTCAGTGTTTGTATTTAACCCAGAGTTAACCGCTCTCCTCTATTAGATTTGCGAGGATATCGAGAGGTTTGGCATCAGCGTATATCAGTTCCCCGAGTGTGATTCAGATGAAGATGAGGAGTTAAAGCTTCCGCACCAAGAACTAAAGGTGTTTAAAAATGTTTCAGTGATCCCGTATTTGTCATATCATATAATCTAAGTTTTAATGTGGTTCTGTTTTGTTTCAGGACAGTATTCCATTCACAGTGATCGGGAGTAACATTCTGGTTGAGAGCCAAGGGAGGCGTTTCAGGGGTCGCCAGTATCCCTGGGGTGTGGTGGAAGGTGCACGAGAGTCCTCAGTCAAATCTTAAATCTCAATATCAGACTATTGTAATTCTTCATGTGTTCCCAGTCTAAGAACAAACACAAACATCATCACACTACATATTTAACCACTTGCATCCCGATGGTGATATAAAGGCTCTTGTAAATCATGGATGCATTGTTTCTGTATGCTCTTTTAGTGGAGAACCCAACCCATTCTGACTTCTTGAAGCTGAGGAACATGTTGGTGCGCACACACATGCAGGACCTGAAGGACGTGACACGGGAAACGCATTACGAGAATTACCGCGCTCAGTCTATCCAGAACATGACCCGCATGGTGATGAGGGAAAGGAAACGCAGGTCAGAAGAATGCACAGATAGCCCTTTTCCACCAAGGCAGTTTCGGTGCTGGTTTGGAGCAAGAGCCTAGTTTCAATCCAAAGGACCAGCTCCGAACAAGAAAAAGTGGTTCTTATCTAGCACCGAAACGTTGCTGGGCAAGGAGTAGGAACTGCTTGCGTCAGTTGCTGGGGGCAGGGTTACCGTTTTTGAAATTCAATTCACGATGGACGCGAAACAAAAGCAACACTAGCAACACCATTGTTGATGGTTTTTTAGGTTTGGCGCTAACGTTGCTGGAAAAGATGACAGGTAGTAAGTGATGTATGACCTCACTCCCTTGTGGCTCTCTAACCCGTGGAAAAGCAAACCGGTTCTTAGCATGTTCACAAGTGGAAACAGCTCTGAACCAGCACCCGGTTCATTCTGGTGGAAAAGGGGTGATAGAAACAGGTTTCGGAAAAGATTTTCTTGCTCTGTGTTTATCGTAAAACAATAATGTAATAATGTAAAACAAGATTCTGATAGAATCAATGACGCTTAAGTGACATTAGATATCTGATGTACAGTATAGTTTCAACATGTCACGGTGTGAAAACAGTCTTAGACTCGCTCAAGATTTACATTTACATTTTAGGCATTTGGCAGACGCTTTTATCCAAAGCGACTTACGTTGCATTAACCTATACATTTTACATAGGCATTTGCAATCCCCTGGGATCAAACCCACAACCTTGCATTGTTAACGCAATGCTCTTACCACTGAGCTACAGGACAGCATAGATAAACTGGACTAAATGAGTCTGATTTCTCTAGATGTTCAGTGTGAAAAGACTTTGTGTATCCAGATGTGAACTCGTATAGTCAGATTGATAGTGTTATATAAATACTACAGTGCCTTGCTTATGTCTCGATCTTAATTGATCTCTGATTGCTTCTCTCTGTATTTTGATGATGTCACCCATTCAGTCTTTGTGATCAGCTGAGAGACAGCACTTCGGATCTGCCTATACCTGTGGTACCATTGGACAGTGAAACTGAACGTCTTATTTGGGAAAAAGATGCAGAGGTGATGACCCAGCATTTCTTTCTTTTTATATAAGACATATTTCTCACAAGTTTTGTTTTACTGCACAAGCATTTCACCCATCTTTTGAAAATAGATATTAAAACAGATGTTGTGTGGTATTACCAGTTGTTTATGCAGTATGCCATGTGGTAGTGTATACGGCACATTTTTATGACTTTATTTTGTTTGGTAGGTCAATAAGATATTCTGTGCAAACAGAAAATTGCACAAACCAATTACTGGAGTAGTACCATGTTAGTATTTTACTGTTACTATGTAACAATTTTTTACATGTCATGCTCAAACAAAGCATTTTTTAATCTTTTGAGTTGAACGTTTCTGTCTGGGCTTTTTTATTGCTAAAAGAATTAGCCTATGCTTTTAATATAATAAGTTATATTTGTCTTTGCAGTTGCGGCAAATGCAGGAGGTTCTGCAGAAGATTCAGGAACAGATGCACCATGGACATTAAAACAGCATTGCAGCTCTATGACAACATACTTTTATAATACTTTTTTAAATTGAAACATAGTTTTGATTGAGTTTAGTTTGAGAGGCGTCAGGTTTAATGTGTGTAACAAAAGTGAGTGTGTGTGCGTGTGTTTTTGAACTACAGTCCTTCATAATCGGAAAAGAATGTGTGATTGTGCGGCACATTGTTTAGGTCAAATGTGAAATAATTGTATTTTTAAAAGGTGTTGTAAATACAATGTGTTATTGTGTTACAAATGATAAAAGACCAGAACAACTGACTTGTAAATGTCATTAGATTTATTATGAATCGTCATTATGTTTTTGTAGTAATCTAGCAATATTTTATAAGTTTTATTACTATTATTTCAGTTAAACATGGTGGACAATTCGATCCTAATGCAGCCCAAAATGTACAGGCGATATATAACTTAAACTTTCTCCATAGGGAAAATGCACAGTTTTCATATATTTATATGTAATATCAATGTAGAATGAGGTCTAACGGTCCCGCCCACATCATACAGTATGATACATGGTCCCAGAAATAAAATGAAAGGAGGGATTAACATTTAAACCAACCAAACAAAAAAATGCGATCTACATGCAAAACCAGGCATCAGTATAATCCTAAAATACATACACGCATATGTGAATGCGTGCATATACCTCACATATACACATACATTCATTCACATATATATATAAAAAAATAGAGGAAAATCACTCATTTCACAAAAGTGTGGCTATTTTTGTTGGTATTTTAAGTGAGTCTGTGAAGCACAGTATCTTTTCACCTTCACATCCCCAAAAGAAGAAGAGGGAGAACAAATAAAAAGAAAATGGGTGAAAATGCCAAGTTTGGGGGTTTTGTAGCATGGTGATGATGAGCAGAAATCACAGTGTTCAGTTTGAAAGTGACCGTATATAAAGCAACAATTCAGAAACTTAGCCAAAGCCTCAGCAGTAAACCATCGGATTTTGACAGGAAAGAGTTAGAGAGAAAAGTTTGTGCAGGTTAAACCAAGCCAACGATTTTATCAAGCAAAGGTGTTAACAGGGCATCTCTGACTGCTAGAGACAAATGGCCTTTAATCCTGGAAACGGAGTCAATGCAATAGTTTATAACCTCTTAAAGCCAAATGCCATACACGAGCCACCTACAACACAACAGCGCATCAAAATAAAAAAACGACAAATGGAGATGACTGTGCAATGCAATGAACACAGTGCGGACACGTGTGCGCGCATTAGATGCTGTGCGCGTAGCTGCTTTCTTCCAAGACTTCATTTGACGGTTTTTGCAGCGTGCTACGATTCTGATAATGCCCGACATCATTTATCATTATCTGAAGTAATAGCGCATTAGGTAGTTTCATGTTAGACATTTTGAGCACTTAGAGCTTATGTGCCTGAACGTAGTCATACATGTCTATTGAAACAGAGAACTTGTGTTTTGATTAGTTCGTTGCAGTTCTTCATCGACATTTTAAGACTTTGTGACTCACTTTAGACTTCACGCGGCGATGCGCAGACCGAATGGCGTTTAACATTACAGTATCGCGATAGGTAGTCCAGAGGTATATTTTCGAATTTCTCTCGCGATACTTTGATATCAATTCGACCACTCGACCGTATTAGCTTATATAAACACAGCAATGTCGTTTCATCGCGTAGGCAGCAGGTGGCGCCATTGGACTTGATTTGGGGCTTTAGGCACTTGCATATCCTCACAGGACACTTCCCAGTGACCTGATCTGTTTTTCAAGACAGTTGTAAAAGTCCTTGTTAAAAATGTACCCGGTTACGTTTTCTTTGCATGCTTTCAATACTTTTGGGCCTGTTTGAGCACTCTAGGTTTTGATTAACATTGAGTTTTGTGGATTTTTGGTGAATGGATGTAAAACACAAGGTCATGGCAGACTTGTATATCAGAGCAAACAGAAAAAGGATAGCATGAAATATAGAGGGAAGGAGAAGAGGATTGATTTGTTTTTAGCACTCCCATCTCACGTGAATAAAAACTGACACTCACTGTCTTATAATTTAGTTAAGCAAGTGCATTACACGTATACCATTCCATGGCACGCAAGGCCCTCATCCGGTCCTGATGAAACCCCGCCGATAGTGAATCAACAGTA
This sequence comes from Triplophysa dalaica, assembly GCF_015846415.1. Classification (NCBI taxonomy): domain Eukaryota; kingdom Metazoa; phylum Chordata; class Actinopteri; order Cypriniformes; family Nemacheilidae; genus Triplophysa; species Triplophysa dalaica. Next base: position 13,420,519 of record NC_079560.1, on the reverse strand, counting down.
GTGAAACTGGGATCTAGTCACTCATCATCCAGCTTGCGTGTTTCATCTTCCGTCTCTGGTGACAGAGAGCTCCTTTCATTCGGCCCCAAAGTCATTCTGCTTCTTTCAGGCCAGCTTTAGCGTGCTGACGGGAAAGGGGGGTACAGTTACCATAGTCACTGGGTTGAGAACCGCTTGGCCGACCAGCCCGGCGTGATGATGGGCGACCACCGCTGTGGGCTTCCCCACCATGGCCCCCTGTTGGGCCCCGACCGGTGTGCCGTTGACCTGGGCATGAGTTTGAGGGTGGTGTGCCAGTGTGTGCGTGATGTGCCCCACCATTGTTGGCTGCGTGACGGCCACTGACTGTGGGTAAATGGCAGTGGGGAGGTGGGTTACTGGGTGCACGGTGATGTGTCCGATAGGCTGGCCGCCATTAGAGGGCACAATGTGCGCCAAGTGTTTAGGCCCAGCTGGAATGACGTGGTTCACGGCTTGGATGACAGAAGCGTGGGATACAGACGCATGAGTGATGACTGTCGGCTGAGTAGGGGTGAGCATGTGGGGTGGGGGTGCAGGAGCGATGGCCTGAGGCATGACCACGGCGGGCTGAGGCTGCGTGGATGGAGCAGCGGGTTGGGGGGTGGGTTTGTGTTGGATGGAGATGTGCGTAGAGAGGATGGCGGACAGAGGCATAGTGGCACGGGGCTCGGGTGGCAATGGCGCAGGGGGTTTGGGTGGCGGAGACAAGAGGACGTCTTCCTCTATGTCTTGGTCAAAGTTGTCTTCACCTTCTGTAAAGAGTGAAAGTGGTACAGGTTAGAAGATTTTTAAATGCATGGGTCTCTTATTGTCACATACTCACTAAAGATATAAAATGTAGGATTGAATAAAAAAATGAGCGGTTAAACGAATAAATTGGCATAGCAAATTTTCATTGATGTTGAAATAAAAGTGTAGTATGACAATTATTTATATGTCAAAAGTTCTTCCCCAGTCCAAAGCATTCATATAGTCCAACTGCAACAATGCCTTTTTGATGTTCAGACGAGTGGCGAGTCAGGATGAGGCCATAAGGAGGAAGAATACCATCTTATGATATCATACCAGAACATATGAGTCTGTGAAGCTGCCAAACTACAACACGGTTTGTGTGTTACTGAAGAATGAGGCTTGTCCAACACTATTGGACCTGAAAGGTGTTGTTACCCAAACTGCATGCAAAGAATGCATTTACATACATAAAGTCTGAGTTAATGAGATACAGGAGCAAAACATGAGCCTGTTTAAATACTTTAGAAATGTAACTGATGCTTCCAATGGCAAAATTTTTGATGCTAGCATGTTTTAACATGATGCTAGCCCTTTTAAAATAAGGCAAACATGATTTAGCATGGTGCCAACATGAATCAGCATGTTTTACCATGATTAAACATGATATTAACATGTTTTAGCATGATGCTAGCATGATTTAACACGTTTAAACATGATGCTAGCATATTGGTAGCCGTTGTTAGGGTGAATAAGGTGGTTCCTAGTTGCTAGGTGATTTTTATATTGCTAGGGTGCTTCATCTGGTTGCTAGGCCCTGTTTACTCTGTGTTCTTGTACACCCTGAAAAACTAAAATGGGCTGATTTCTGCATGAATGTGTGTGTGTTTGTACCTGTACCTGATGCCGTTGATGTAGAGGCCTGGTCATCTTCTGGCTGGACTGTCTGTCTGAGGATCCTGTCGATCTCCATGATGTCCATACACTGACTCAACTCGTTCTTCAGCTCAGCAAGTCTCTGCTGGGTGGCGATCTTCTCTCGCGCCAAACGCTCCATATCGTGCTCATACTCCTTTTCTTTTCGTTTTAACGTCTGCAAGAAATGCTAAATTACACTCCGCTCAAACACACCCGCAGGAGTATTGTCTCTGTAATTATTACATTATCATTTCTCATCACATGAATGCTCATCTGCCCACAATCACACAATTTTGGTTTCCTCAAACAATAAACTTTTTAAAGTGATACTACACCCAAAACTTCTGTCATCATTTACTCACACTCAGATTGTTGCGAGCCTGTATGAATTCTTAGTTCTGCTGAACACACAGATAGATCTCAGGAAGATCTCACTGAGATCTGAAATTTTTCTAAATTTCTTCCTGTGTTCAGGGTAAACAAGAAATGTATACTGGTTTTGAATAATCTAAAGGTGAGTCAATGAAAGAATTTTCATTTTTGGGTGAAGTATCCCTTTCAATGTGACCCCTTTCTTAAATATATAATCCAATTTTATCAGTAGTTTAATGTATTGTTTTGATGAAATAATGATTGCATTTTGAGATTATAAACTGATTGTAAAACTTACACTTTAGTTTCAAACCTGTTTGTGTGACTTTTGAAGAAATACAGTCTAAGATAAATAGAAACATCACCTCACTATTCTGCTCTTCAGGAATCAACATCACTTTTAAAAATGTGTTTTCACTCCTAGATAGCTCTTCGGCTTTGACTACATTTTGATATTATATTTACATTACATGTGTGCATTTGGCAGACGCTTTTACCCAAAGCAACTTACATTGCATTAACCTATACGTTCACACTTAGGTATATGCAATCCCCTGGGATCGAACCTACAACGTTGCATTGTTAACGTAATGCTCTTACCACTGAGCTTCAGGAAAGCCTATATTCAACAGCAAAATATTCATTGTGGATTTTAAGTCTAAGGGCAGAAAATTCCTGTCGTCTAAATGCCAGTCCCGTTTATGGAGAACACATGCTTAGTACTGTAGGAAACTTCCAAATGTGTGCAAATAAGCATCTAAAACGAAACTATAAAGAATTGAAAAACACCTAAATAAATAAATGAGACGACAGAGAAAAAGAAAGCAACAGTGTGTGGAGTCACGATGGAAAGACAGGGGTGTGCCAGTGACACAGGCAAATGGCTTGCTGACCCACTTTTTGCATTAGTCAGCTGACTGTGAAACATCGAACCAGGCTAACGGGAACAAACCGTTGAGGCGATTAAACCACTAAAACAGGACCAGGTATGTCTGTCCGAGGTTAAAGGAGGAGTGGAAGAAATGCAGACGTGCAAAACCTGATAGCAGAAGGGCTTTGTGACAGCATGTTCGACATATGTGATCTTGCGTAAAAGTTGTAGCTTTTTTATAGCACAAAGCAGTTTACACTCCCGCCCCAGCCCTGCACACGTGGTGACTCTGACACAAATCAGATGGCTTCGTCCTCCACCTCTCCCTTACCCAATACATGCCAAAGCAAATGTGTAACAGCACGGGTACTTTGGCTACCAAGAAACAGGAGGCCGGTAGTCCACCCTCACGGGACAGCGGTGTACAGTAAGAGAAATCAAAAGCAGTCAGACAATGAGCGTGTATGCAGATGATAAAAGTTGGTTATCATGATTGTCTGGGGTTATATAACTCTGTGATACTGTATCAAGAGAAAAATGAGAAAGAGAGAGAAAGAGAGAGGGAGTCTGCCCTTCTGAAGCCTGATCTAGGATTAGTCAGATTGGGCAGCCTGGCATTAAACCCCCTGCACACAGCAGGTCAACATTGCACAAACACTCGGGCAAGCCAACACATGGCATTTCCTTCATGGACAATGCATATTATGCTGTTTTATGCACATATATACAAACTTTCAAAACATACAAATATGTACATATACAAAATATAAAAATTTAAAAACTAGTTTAATTGATTAAACTAGGTTTTATGAAGAATGTGTGTCTGAATTGTGTTTGTGCAAGGCTCGCTGCCTTATTGCTAAAGTATTCTGAGTGGTTGTTAGCGTGTTGCCAAGGTGTTCTAAATGCTTCTCAGGATGATTCCAGGGTGTTCTGGTTGGTTCTCAGGGCATTGCTAGGGTTTTCTGAGTGGTGGCAGGCTGATGCTAGGCTCTACTGGGTGTTATCATGGCATTGCTAGAGTGTTCTAGGTGGTCGCAGGGTGTTTTCAGTGGGTGTCGTGATGTTGCTAGGGGGTTCTGGGTGTTCACAGCATGTTGCTAGGGGGTTCTGGGTGGTCACAGAATGTTGGTAGGGTGTTCTGGGGGTTGTCAGCATGTTGCTAGGGGTTGTCAAGATGTTGCTATGGTCTTCTGGGGGTTGCCAGATGTTATTAGGGTGCTGTCAAGATATTGTTAGGGTGTTGAGGGGGTTGTCAAGATGTTGTTAGGATGTTCTGGGGGTTGTCAAGATGTTGTTAGGGTGTTCAGGGGGTTGTCAAGATGTTGTTAGGGTGTTGTCAAGATATTTTTAGGGTGTTCAGGGGGTTGTCAAGATGTTGTTAGGGTGTTGTCAAGATATTGTTAGGGTGTTCAGGGGGTTGTCAAGATGTTGTTAGGGTGTTGTCAAGATATTTTTAGGGTGTTCAGGGGGTTGTCAAGATGTTGTTAGGGTGTTGTCAAGATATTGTTAGGGTGTTCAGGGGGTTGTCAAGATGTTGTTAGGGTGTTGTCAAGATATTGTTCGGGTGTTCAGGGGGTTGTCAAGATGTTGTTAGGGTGTTCTGGGGGTTGTCAAGATGATGTTAGGGTGTTCAGGGGGTTGTCAAGATGTTGTTAGGGTGTTGTCAAGATATTGTTCGGGTGTTCAGGGGGTTGTCAAGATGTTGTTAGGGTGTTCTGGGGGTTGTCAAGATGTTGTTAGGGTGTTCAGGGGGTTGTCAAGATGTTGTTAGGGTGTTGTCAAGATATTTTTAGGGTGTTCAGGGGGTTGTCAAGATGTTGTTAGGGTGTTGTCAAGATATTGTTAGGGTGTTCAGGGGGTTGTCAAGATGTTGTTAGGGTGTTGTCAAGATATTGTTCGGGTGTTCAGGGGGTTGTCAAGATGTTGTTAGGGTGTTCTGGGGTTGTCAAGATGATGTTAGGGTGTTCAGGGGGTTGTCAAGATGTTGTTAGGGTGTTGTCAAGATATTGTTAGGGTGTTCTGGGGGTTGTCAAGATGTTGTTAGGGTGTTCAGGGGGTTGTCAAGATGTTGTTAGGGTGTTGTCAAGATATTTTTAGGGTGTTCAGGGGGTTGTCAAGATGTTGTTAGGGTGTTGTCAAGATATTGTTAGGGTGTTCAGGGTGTTGTCAAGATGTTGTTAGAATGTTGTCAAGATGTTGTTAGGGTGTTCAGGGGTTTATCAAGATGTTGTTAGGGTGTTCTGGGGGTTGTCAGCATGTTGGTAGGGTGTTTTGTGTGTATGTACACCAAGGCTGCATGCCTGAAATGTCTTGGCCAGTCATCTGTGTCTGTGATTAAGTATCTTGCTTTAAGTATTTTTTCGCGCACACTCTGGAGACACCACATTAAAGGGACTGTGATACTTTAGTTGCTACACTATTGTTTAATGAACCAAAATGTGATTATGGTGCCATGACAACCTTAACATGGATAAAACCCAGACTCAAATCCCAATCTAAACTAACCTCACTGCAATAAAAAAGTAATTTATCTCTTTTAAAAGAGTGCACATAAAACCGGTACTGAATGACCCCAGGTCAGTTTTGATGAATTCCATCTTTTGTGTGTTAAGCAACTGAATAGACATCCCTGCAGACTAGATATACACATCCCACAGGATATCACCACGGCAACAGCTGGAACCCGCCATGGTCTCCTTGGCAACAGTGCAGGGAAGTAGCAGCGTGGTGATGAGAAGGTGTAATAGCAAAGCAAGGGCTACTGTTACTGGCTCGCACCGACCTCTAGCGTTTCACAGTCCAATGGTTTTCACACTTCCTCCCACCCATCTTTTCACACACCGTCTTCCTGTGTGATTTAAACACTGCTCACCTGCTCCCTCACATGGCACTTAATGCATTAAAATGTGTAGTTTTGAAGTTTATATTTGTAGTTATGCATTGTATAGCAAACCTTAAGTAAGACGAAGGTAAAAAACAATGCTTTTTAAATCGATATATAAGCCAGACCAATATAGAGAACCGCTATATGAGCCATCACTTGCCCCATTCAAAGCATTATTACGCCAAAATCTATAGACGCTCTTGTCAATTTATGCATATTTTCTTTTATTTAGCGATAGACTGATGAATTCACCAATTTGAAACGGAGTATACAAGTAACAGTGTTCAGTATTCCATCAATTCCAGAATTGTCCTCCTAAGTTTTCAACATACAGTCCTGTTGTCAAGAGTGATGTCAATTGATGTCTTCGCTTTTCATTCAAATATACTATTAGAGATGTATTAAAACTGTGAGTTGATGTAGCATAGTTATACTTGGAGAATAAATTGAAGCTAATCTTTGAGAAGAATATAATGAGGCTTGGCAACAAATGCGCAAACTTTATAAAGACGTAACCCTGGAAAATGACTACAAAAAACTACCAAACAAGGAAATAAACAAATATTAATAACAGATACATTGCAGCTAATGTTTGCTTTATCATGCAAGCTTTGTTTTTCTAAGCATGTTTGAATAAACCCATATTCCTCGATAGGCCGTATTTTGCTTTTATGGCAAAACATTTTGGCTAATAAATATCTCAAAGATTTTGGTCCGGTTTTAGACAAGGCTTAGATTAAACCAGGACTATGCCTTGTTAATTTGTATATTTAAGTCGCTTTTAATAAAATGTCTTCGATAAAATACTACTAGTGTGCAACTTGAGACAAAACACTGGCGATGGCATATTTAAAGATATTACAGGGCAATTTACTTTCAGTTAAGACATCTCAAACTTTCATATTAGTCTAGGACTTGTCTTAAGCCTTGTCTGTGAAAACCAGGCCTTAGTGTTTCCTGCATCTTGTACCAATGTTGTGAATATTTTTTGTATAATGTAAGTGTTAATTTGATTTCAGTCATTTTGTGCAATAAATTGTGGTAAGTATATACTGGCATTATATATATATAATGTATACATGGCTTTACATCGCCATCTGATATTAAAACCCATATCTATCAGCCCCTAAATCAAGATACAGCAAAACATCTGCGTTATAAATGTTTTCACATCAACGCTGATGGGGGCAGTCCAACATTGCAGCAGTGAATTGATGACAGCATACAGTCCTATGTTACATTACTCTGTTACTAGCGGACTTAAAAATAAGACAAAGACAGAAGGTTTTTGGCTAAATCTAATCAAAATCCACAAAGCAAGATTCAGTCTGCAGACAAACGCAGCACATGGGGAGGGACTCCCTGCTGTTTACTGACCACTGGCTCTATTCAATGCGGTATCCATGGTTACCACACCTTACAAGGCCATGGCCCAGGAAAAAACCCACATTTATGTGAACGATGATGTGTCACCTACTTTACGCAAGCATGCATGCATGACTTCAATCAAATGGTATTTTAAGGTGTTTCCTGCGCTATTGTTTTATTAAAACAGGCTTCAGAAGGAATGACTTACAACCTAGCATACACACACTGAGAGAGAGAGAGAGGGAGAGAGAGAATAGGATGATCAGTGCTGAGAAGCTGACGTCACTAAGCTCGCGCTCGCCATGTGCTCACGGCTCACGTGGATGCGAGAGCATGCGGAGAGCGGAAGAGGGCGGGGCTGGAGAGGAATCTTAAAGTGGCAGTAGCGTGCAAGGAGGCGGCCCACATTCCCCCACTTGTGTTTGTCAGGTCATTCTAATCATCACCGACATGGGTTTTACAGCTTTTGAGAGGTATTTAGAACTCAAAGACTTGCAAAAGGTGACATAAACAGGTCATTTAATCATTTCCGAATATAAATTTGTATAAAATACAGCTGAGACATTCATATGCATGTTTATTAAAAAGGGAAGATGCAGCGATGACCAGAAAATAGTAAATTCAGATAAATAAATAAAAGAAATATGTTCACCAGTAATTTAACAGTTTGTGTCCTTAGGCGTTTATTCTACTGAAAGACTTAACATAAGACATTGAAGGTAGGAAAAACTGATGGAACAAAGAAATGGAAAAAGACAGGCAGAACTCTGAGGGGAAAAAAACAAGAAAACAGGTTAAGAAAAAAGATTTAATGACTCGGTGAGCCGGTACAGAGAAAGATCGAGCTGAGGATGTTTTGGCAGATGTATATGACACACTTCTGCCAGAAAAAAAAGAGCAGAAAATAAGAAAGCGTGTTTGAGTGGAAAAGAAAAATGTCAGTATGCGTGAGAAATATAACAACAGATCCTCATCTCTGATCTATTTCTAAACAGTTTTCAAGAGCTTTACACGCAAATGATTTCTTGTTGCCCACAATTTGCATTTACATTAAGCTATACTCTTCTGCTAGAGCTAGAATTCAATTTGTGACTTCCAACTTCCAATAATATCAAACAGCATGTTTGACCTGCAATCGTGATGTGTTGATCACTCTCAAACATTAACTTCTACAACCGTAGACATAACACATTTCACACCAGGTTTTCACACTTTCGTGTGACTTTCATGCCAAATAAATGCCGGTATCTGCACTGAAACTGACCTCTGTATTTGAGCCGGGTAAGATGTGACTGATGTCAATCTGATACTTTGTTTTACTCATGGTCTCAAGCCCCAAAATATCAATACACAGAAGCAAATCTATAACAGACTCGTGCTTGAAATCGTATTGTCGTGCCTTCCGGAACCTCAAATGTCCAATGTTGCTGTTTTTCAGGAAATGGAAATAACGCTGTACTTTTTAATGATTAAATACTATGTTCTCAAGCACTTCTGAATCCTTTTAATAGGTTATATATTTTCAAAACCCAGAGACGACCATAAATGATTTATGGCAAAAAAATTAAATGACAAAACATGGAGATACAAGGTTTCAGATGGACACCAGCAACATAATAACTTTGTATATGGAGCAGAAAGTAATCTACAGAAACACTTTTTGTCTCCTGCATGTTATTATGGACATTTCAAACAATAAGACTGTTGGACTTCACATTGCATGCATTCAACAAGGTTACCATTATTACACAAAATCTATAGATTAAAGACCATTTTTCTATATTTTGAGTCTTTTGCTGATTCTGTGTAAAACACTGGACTTTAACCTGTAGAAATTCACCTGCTGGATGAAATGCACTTGGTTCATCTCTAATACTTATCACTTTAATGTACATAAAAATCTATGTAACACAATAGATCTTTCAGATCAGCCCTAACCCTAACCCATCAGGCAGTACCATAAACACAACTGAAAACTGTTTATGTTTCTTTGATTTAGGGGTAAAAATAGATTTAGAAATGGTCTTGCCAGGTTTTGAAAGATAAACCCTCTTGACAGCCAATGTTGGATTCACACAGCATTCCTGTAGCTCAGCGGTTAGAGCATTGCGCTAGCAACGCTAAGGTCATAGGATCGATCCCAGGTATTGCACATACTCAGAAACAAATGTATAGCATAACGCAATGTACGTCACTTTGGTTAAAAGCGTCTGCCAAATGCATCAATGTAAACCTCATTTATAGCAGACACGTTTGATTTACCTGTATGTAGCGGAGAGCGCTCCTCAGCACACTCAGATTTGAGGTTTTCTTTTCGTCTACATTAGGAACGTTCCTCTTGAGGGTATCGAAACATTCTTTAAGATGAGCTCGTCTGCGGTCAACAGAGAGAAAAACGTATCATTACAGGCAACTTTGCCCAGGAGCTCAACAGATCATGCAGGTTTTAACAGATGTTTGGGTAAACCATTACAGTGATGGGAATAACAGCAGACTTTTTTGTAACATGATATTTGTTGCTGCTGTTACACATTGAGCTTAAGGTTTTAAGCCAAGAAAAAGCACCATAATTGCAAAAAGAAACTGAATCTGTGACACTCCTGCAACCTTTTTGCTACTAACCCAGAGACAATCATCCCTTACACTGAACCAGGTTTACAATCTGAGATTTAAATAACCGGTCACTGTTCCTTTAAAAGAATAATTGTGAAAATGTAAACGAAAGTCGACGCACCTGTTCTTTTCCAGCTTGTTGTGAACTTCTCGTGTCCCAGCCCTACAAGAAACATTGATGTTTTAAGACCGCATGGAAACTTTTACGATCGATCTATTAATTGCACATTATCTTCACCTGTGTGTCTAAAAATGAAAGGAACAGTTCATCTAAAAACGATGACAAAAGGTCAAGAATAAATGCTGACACGGTTTCGTACTCTGTGCACTTTTCCTTTAAATGATGTTTGCTTATTATCTCCAAGATTGAAAAATTCAATTCTGCACTTCGCAACAATACACCTCATGTTATACTTCGTCCGTGGTCACCTCACGGGTCACCCAGCAACCCAATTTTGCAATTGTATAATAAAACAGCTAACCCAGTTTCTACACGTTATTCAATTCAGACTCACCCTCCTGGTCTCCTCTTCCCATCATCCATAGCGGCTCCGTTAGGCCTGGCCACCTGGTTTGTCTGCAGCTGACCCAGTGTTGGCTGAGGTTGGGGTAGAGCCGGCTGTGGCAGGAGGGCGAGTTGCTGCGGTGGATGTTGAGCAGTGATGATGGGGGCTGGATACGGTTGAAGCAGCGCCGGCGTCTGTTTTGGACTGTTGTTGGACTGAGGCAAACTGCTGACTTCCGCTTTTATGTGCGCAATTAAGTGACGATGTTGCTGCTGGTGCAAAGGTGAGCTAGTGTCTTTACAACTGGGGCTGAGGAGAGGGGCTGCTGGTGGAGACAGGGCCGCGGCTAAAGGCGTGACCACCGGAAGGGGGGTGGCGGTCTGAAGGGGAGGTGCCGCGGGGTTGGCAGGGACCAACGGGATGGGGATGACAGTAATGGGAACGGGTGGTGGGAGGGGAGGGGGCGGGATCACCGGAGGGTGGTGCTGGTGATGGCGGTGGGCCTCGAGCCGCGAGTCTTCCACCCATGTCACGTGGTTGACTTGGACAGGTTGGATGACGGGGGCTGAGAGCTTCTGCTCGGCCTCTCGGGACAGCAGGGCCTTCTCTCGGCGCTCCTCTTGCTCTGCAGGTCACAAATAACGAAAACAGGTTAGGATGAACGTCCTGCATATAAAAGGCGAAACTTGGATGGAGGATAAACTTGCACATGAGATTTCCAATTATGTTTATTATATTATACTCACATTATATCCTACTATACATTTGCACTACAGTTCTTGTTTTTCCTCTGCATAGCTAGGGATCCAATTCACTGGTTAGTAATGAAACAAATTAACGCTTCTCTCTGATGTCTAGGCTCGGACTAGGCGTTCTCATGGTCTAAATTAATAATGAGATGCAGACGCTCTCCACGGCACGCTGTGTAGACACAGAGAATTCTGAAATCCAATACTTTAAAACTCGTAATACACACATGACAGGGCTTAAAAGCCTCAGACGGTAACAAAGAGTCCACTTTTAACAGTCCAATAGAACTAATTCACAACTCCATGTTTGAGCTAACTGTCTCTTTAAGAGAGAAGCCCCGGTAAGAGATTTGCCTGGTCTCCAGCTTTAGAGAAGTGACGTAACGCAGCAGTCTGCACGAGCTCACCGCCATCCTTGGGTGTGAGGCTGGGCCGCAGCGTCTGCAGCCTGAACGGTTCGAACCTCGCCATTGGATGATTCCAGTGATTGACAGATAGATCTTTTGTTAAGCCCATTGGATACATAATCAGCTACGATGCAGAACGACGTTTTGATTTTAATGCGAGGGGGAGGAATTTGGGCCACGGTCCAACACTGTTATTTGCACCGCAGTGATACTCGTGAACCTGTGAACGCGGCACAGACAAAAGGGTGACCTGATGCAAATGCATTTCTAGTACATACAGGAATTCACCTTGAAATATCGAAACGAAAAGATCCAGAATAGATGAATGAACGCTTCATGCGTGTTTTAATTGTTATATAACACTGCCCGTGAAATACAGTCACTGAAACGCAGTCCGTTTCTCTCTTGACATCTAAACACATACTAAATACAAGCGAATGCAATGTGAGCAGGAAATGGAATCAAAAACACTCCTCGAATACACTCTTGAACCCTTTAAATGAACCGTGTCATTGTGCAAACATCATAGAGCCGGGCTTATAAGCTCTGAACAGCTCTGTGACAGAATAACTCTATGGGTGCACTTCATTGCTCTCCAGAAATAAGCACGCAAAGCTCTCGAGACATCAGACAACAGATGGGATACGATGATGGTGGTCCACAGGACATTTTTAGCTAGACTGTGAAGATTAAAACGTGTGTTTCTGCCACGGTTATCAACACGTGGAAATGTTAAACTAGAACAAGGAAACTAACATGCAGCAGGTTTAATGACATAAAACCCACACATTCCATTATACAGGCTATAATGCATTCCAGAAAACAGAAAAGTGACAGTCCAAAATAACCAAACTAGACTAGAGAGGCTTATATTACTTTTAAAAGGCTTTAAACAATAATAATGGTCTGCTCTTCACAAAAACAACAACTTCTTAACAAGACAGATACTCAATTATACAAGCAATATAGATGATTTAATCATTCATGTCATTCCAAATCGATATGACATACTTTCTTCTGTAGAACACAAAAGAAGATTTTTTGTGGAAGGTTGAAACAACTTTGGCCCCCATAGACTTCCATTGTTTAGACACAGACATTTACCGAAATATCTTTCGTGTCCACAATGAAATACACAGGTTCCTATTCATGAAGGTGAATAAACGATGACAAAATTTTAACTTGAAGACAATTAAATATACATCGACAACGTAAAGCCTTTGTATAAATTTGGACATTTGAACAATAGCATCTGTACACAATGCCAAGAACGAGAATGCCTTTTCCAGTCTAGCTGAAATAGACTGAACTCAAGCATAAATCCACAAAGCTAACACAGCAAAGTAAAGAAATGTGATCCTCCTGAATAAGGAACTGCTGAAAAATATTTGTTTTAATGTGTTAACAGATAATGTGATCTGATAAAACGGAGTAATAAATATGAAAGGTCGTGTTCATTTAATTCGACAAAAAGACCAAAAACAATTCCGTAAATAGACTCCGAGTAGATGTAAGTGGGCATTTTTGGGGGCTTTGCAAAAGGTCAAAGATTCTGCAAATGGGTGCAAGTTTGCAAATTTATAAAGAAAGACCTTGTGGAGTTATTCAAACCTTGCCAACAAATGCAAATGCGTTTATCTTTCTACAAGCAAATTCAGTTTGCAGACAGTGAACCACCGGCTCGATATACCCCGCATGCATGAAAAATGTACATTATATAACTTCTGCAATGTGGGAGGGTGGCGATGCCCTATTTTCTCCCAAGTTGTGACCTGCGCTATTCGGGTGGGCTGTCTTCTTCAATGAGAAAAGAGGGTGGGGGTCTGGCGCGCACGTGGTCGAAGGAGGCGGTCTTTCAGCACGCGGTATTTGCTGTGGGTGTGGCTTAACTGACACGTCGCCTCGAGAATGAAACAAAAAGCCCTCGCGCAGTTTAAAGCGTGAAATACACACCCCGTCACAGTAAAACCTTAACATATGACTTTTGCGCGAGTATAAACCGACACGCGGTTCGAGAACACGCGAAAGACTTTGAGGAAGTGTAAAGGGAAAAGAAGGCTGGCCCTAAAAGTCATGAGACAACCACTCGGCAATGTCATTATGTAAAAAAAAAACCTTTGGTCTGTTGCCACCGCCCAAGGGATATAACGAAATACGACGCTCGCTTCCTTCCACGCACGCTGTATAATAATGAAAGCCGTTGAGCAATATAAGGCTGTTGTCGTTTGATACGTTCAAAAGAGCCTACACAAATAAGTTACACAAACGTGACTGGAAAAAACGACGCGCCATGTACAAGTTTCTGTCGGGGATAATGTACCCACCCACCGCAGCGCTATTGAGTGAGTATAGTAGCGCACTAAATATAGCAAGGATTTAACCCGGAAACCGAGTGAGCGAAATGTACCCTAGTCACGAAGACTGCACCCTACCAAGAGTCGAAATCCATATAAATGACCCACGAGACAAAAAGCACTTATAATAAATCGTTTATTTGCAAAGCAAATACTGAGAGAATACGTATGCGGTTATTTCGTGTGCATGAAATAGCCGGCATAAAAGCGCAACACTCAAAGGGAATTTTCACAGATCTAATCTCTTCTGGAGACCTATGCAACCATCCTCAGTTCCCCCCGCAGGTTCATTCCCCCCCGCCTTACCACGTGTAATCTGTTGTTGCTGGGCTTGCCACTCCAAATACCTGGCCGCTTCCAACAGAGTATCGATACTCATCTTAAACACCGCCACAGCGCGCTCCTGGTCAAAATATATGCAAACCCCGGAACGGATATGTGTGGTTGACTATTCACAGTAAGATCCACTGGCTTCCAAAGACAGTCATGAGACATCCAGAGCGCTCCCGAAATACATCAGAAACACATTACTTCACTGGCAACAAGATGGCGATTGGAGTAACAGAAAACACAACAAGTCTAAAGACATACCGTGCAAGGTCCGCCCTCGTGAGCGCTACTCCTCCCTAATACTACCAGCGATTAAAAAGTAGGGCAGAGCACGCTGTACCGCAGCCCGGCGGGATCGGGAGTCTGTGTGTTGAGATTCTCTCACAAACGGGATCGAAGTGTACTGTGTTTATACATTTTGTCAATCTTTCACTATGTTTTTTAACGCAATGTAGACGCTGCGTTTCGTGTTTCCGTTCGCTTGCTATAAGAAAACGGAATCGGAATCCACGTTCCGGGTTTTCGCGGCGACCCTAGCCCGCAGTGCATCGGCACATGATTAAAACATGTCAACGCGAGGGAACCAATGGGCGTTGAGAACAACAAGGCATGGTGTCCGTCCACATGGGCAGCCGCTAAAGGCTGAGCGCGGCTCATTTGCATGTAAAGCGCGTGAGCCTGCCTCGCTGTCTCGGAACCTGCCAATCATTCTGAACAAGTATTACAGTAGCCACGCCCATATCGCGTTTCTCAAGAGGGAACGTTCAGCGTAACCTAATTGTAGAAAATAGGCGCAAGGTACGCTGGAAAGAAGGCACGTTTTTTCATATTTTCATTCCGTGCGGGTTAGTGGTGCACCACGAGTTTTGTCTGGGTTGGTTTTATGTCGTTTCATAGTTATCAAAAGCTCGTGTGAAATCGAGGGCGCGGTGAAGCGACGTGGTCATGTGTGACGTGAACGTCACTCAGCGTCGCTCGTTTTACAGGCCTGCTCGGTTATTCAGGATGGACGAAAAATTTGATTTTAAACCCAGAGATTTATACTAAATTACGTTTACATATATTATATTACATATACACCAACATTATTATTAAACCATATTATGAATCCAATAGTAATCCATAGTAGTATCATTATGTACAATATTAATACGTCAGAGTTTATGAGTTTATGCAGAGTTTCAGCATTTTAATGAACCTTTCATCATTTTCGAGAATGAAAGAGAAGCTTGTCCTTGTGGCGCTACAGCAGCGTTGTGGCCATGCTGACTTTCTCTATGAATGAGCACTTGCATGGCAACAGACTGTGATTGGCTGATTTGAAGGGATACCCTGGATGACTATCAAACAGTCGGAGCGTTTCCGCCAATCAGCGCTGTGCTTTTGGGTGCGTAAGACATGCATTGTACACACACGTACAAATACACACGTGTGCACAGGGAACACGAAGCGTCTGGTTATAAGCACATGTTACAAACAGCAAGTTCCCTCACACAGTTTAGAAAATAAACACGATAACAAGGCTACATATGTAGCATAGTCTGCTAACAGACTGCACACAGTGCGGAGCCCCTCCCCATCAGTTATCAGGGTTCATTGCAGCAGGGACATTAAGACATAAAAAATGTCTTATCAATTTCTATCCTTTAAACGTTTTCAGCATCATATGTATTTACCTCGGTATTTATAGGCAAGTTTTGTGAGAACATTAAGACCTACACCAACATATATTATATATACTTCTATATACAGTTATTGTGAATATCTATATTATGGGTCAATGACGTATAACGACCACTCATCACACCACTAGCATTTTTAAACATATTTATTAGTTTAAGCATATGTGATATTAAGAAAAAAAATCTGTTAACATTCAAATAAAAAATTATAAAACAAAAGTTTGAAAAGCATTGCTTACCAAAACTCAAGGAAATACTTTGTTTCTAAACACTTTAAATACAGAGAACTTGTAAAAAACATGATAAGGAAATGAATACATTTTAGGATAAATCACAGCAGCACCACATGACATTTTTAAGGCTATATGGCCAATTCATCTAGACGAAAAACACTTGCATTTATGTGTACACCAAATTATTAATGATTGAATGATTATTTTAAAAGTGGCCTGTCCAAAATACTTTATGTGTTATATGGATGGAATTATGCAAAATAAATGAATACAATTTAATACCTTTATTATTTTTAATGTAAGAACTCCCTCTTGTGGTGAGATAGCTGAACATGTCTAAGAGAGCTCAAACCATTACACATGAAACCCTCCAGCAAGCTAAGCACAAATTAATCACAAAATTAAAATGATTTATGCATTAAACCTTTATGCATTCATCAGAAATAGCTAAAATCTTTGGAAATCTTTTTTTATTTTTTGGAACAGAAACACTGCATATTTGCTATAGCATTTTCTTATGTAAGAAAGTAGAGAACATCAAAAAATGAAATGTGAGCCGGGCCCACATTTACTTCACTTTATTTTTTACTTTACATTATGTCCAAGTGTTCTTGATATATTAAAATATGTGTTCACTTTTCTAATGTTTGGCTAGGAAAAACACCAGCAATCATTGTCTACCAAATCTTCCATTCTCTTATTTCTATTTCATCCTATATAATGTGAAAAGTGTCTGACACTCCCATACCGGTGAAATATTAGATTAGCTTTGTTTGCCCTTTCTGACACAAACAATGAAAGAACATTAGCTGCGAAATAGGTTTAGTTTACAAATTGAACCTCAGGCTGTATGTTGTCCCACAAAGCACCCTGTGTACTATATGCCTTTCTCTGCCAATAGCCATCTAATTTCCCATCTTCTCTCTTGAGAGAATCACTGTTTCACCTTATCTTACTTCTTCACAGGGACTGTTGCCAGGATACAGCAATATGAGGCAGAAGCTGGTGTCTAAATATCTGATGTAGTGGGCTGAAATACATTGAAAAGTAGTCTGTTCCAAATATTCAAAGACAAAAGGTTAAGGAAGTGTACGAAAGCTTCTCTTACCTCTCTAAAAGAGCACAGCATGTTTTTTGTTACTAGTTTAAATCTAAATTATATGACCACCAAATAGACAAAATCATAGTTTAATCTTAAATTTGTATTCAACATCATATTTTGTTTTTGGCTGTTGTTTTATTACAGTGAGACAGAATGGATATACAGATATCCAAAAAGAGAAATGACCTCTAAAGAAAAACAAAAAAGAAGGCTGTACTGAAGATGAGACATTAGTGTGACCATGTTGCATCATGCAGGGTTTCCATGGAAACCATAGTTTTGGTACAGTGTATGAAGTTCTTCAGGCATGGACTCCTCAGATGTCCAAGGTCAAAACACTGTGAATGTCACGTTATACTAGAAAAGTCTACCAAAACATCAATCATGATGACAAAATCTGCCTATTTTTTAGCCTTTGATTTTAGGTTTTAGATCATTTGAATGATGCCTGGAACATATTTCTATGTGAGCCCAGAAAATGCTCACTCAATATTAAATATGGGCGCAAAAATATTATCTGGGTAATTTTATGGTTTGTAATAACTCATGATTTATTTATAGATACAGTACATATGTGCACACTTATTTGGTAGAAATGTTGCACTTATTCAGTAAACATTTTGTCCGTGACCACAGAAAGAAACACCACTGCGCTGCTTTATATTTACAGATATTTTATTATTTTTTAATTATGTTGCAAACAATGACATCAAGATATACTGATGGACAAATATTTATTTACGTGAGCGCACGAGCGCGTGTCAACAGTGAGACCACAAAAAGCAGAATGAAGTCCTCGATATTGGGGATTCTCAGTACATTAACAAGGCAGAGAAAGCGGACAGCTGGAGTCAGAGCCCACTGTATGCACACAGACCTCCGCGCGCACATCCACATGTTCTACATACATAGCTTTGGGATGGCAGTGGTTGGGCGCACACGACTCTACTGTTAAAAACAGTACGCTGCGGACCAGCAAGCACAGCAAACTACTCATCACAGATGTAGTCTTATAAGTTGCTAATAGTTGCCATAGTATGGCAGCCAGAAGAGAACATCATCATCACACCGCTCCATGAATCGCAACAGGAGGCAACCTTCCTATAAAAGTGTTCAGGGCAAACGCATACATACCCTCTTCTTTAATGGTTAACACAGAGCAGCCAACAGTTATTGCACGTTGACCAACCGCGGAAGTGGCGTCTTTAAACACAAATTCCCCAAGGTCCAGAATAGCGAGCCTCACCGACTGCGTGTTTGTTCCTCCGATGCAGAAAACCTCCCTGATTCAAGAGAGACTGACTAGATTCAGCACAAAGTCACGGAGCAGTGCCACAGAGTACGTCAAGAAGCCTTTACATACCAAGTCTCCAAAACGCTTCACAAACGTGAGAGGGAGCAGACGGTGCAGACAAGCAACAGAATGACGACGTTGAATAATAAGAGGTTACGAAACCTTTTAAGAAGCGAACTCCCCTCTAAGATTGCCGTTGTCAGAAAGTAGGTGGTTCTAGTGAAAACAAGTGGTTTGCGGCTGTCTGTGGTTTAAGAGTTGATGTTTGGTGATGTGCTTTGACCCTAGTCATATTTAATATACAGTCCTGAAACCGTCAACTATACCGAAGTGATTTTTCAGAACCAAGAGTGAAATGGCACTCAACTTGCCCTGTCTGTCAGTAAATACGTTTTGTCAAGGCCCTCCATGAGCACGGTGTGACAATGGAGGGCTTCAGACTATATTTTCTGTACAAAAATAAAAACAAAACAAAGAAGCAATATATAAACCCTGTGTGAAACTATCTCCAGGGACAAGTGCACTTTACTGATCGGTGTTACTGTGTTTTCTCTTTTCTTACTCGGGTGTTTTCGGTCCTCGTCGAGTGGGATGCTATGTTAGAAATGTATTTAAAATAAATTGACCAAATGTGGCGGTCTGAGCAGCAGAAGGTTTAAATAAAACTACTTTTATAGTGTAAAATGACAAGAGCAAAAGTGGAAGACCAATGAAGGAGAAATGAACAAACTCATTAAATTAACTTGTATTCTGAACTCTAATATGAACGGTGATCCGAAATGTTCTAGCAAGGGGAAAACCTAAGCCCCCCAGTATCTTTTATCTATCTTGTGTAAAGCAGACTGCGACAAATAAAACAAACCCGACAGATCATTTCGAGTGCCCTGTATTCTGAACTTCCCCAAACTGCATCATTCTGCCTTCCGTCCAGAAACACTTAACGTTCGAGCACCACCTGTGCTCCACACCCCTATGATACTTTGAGATGATGAGAAGCAAAAGATTTACAGTATACAAGTTTTGGATTCACCATGCAAGAATACTTGTTTTACTTTTTACTTATTTCATTTTTTCTCCTTGTGAGTGTCTCGTGTAACATTTAATAAGCTCAAACTACATCCAGAGTAATTTACATAAAAGGACAATAGTTATTAGAAGAGAGCTGGATGAGGTGGTAACCATAGTAATGACTGCATCCTGAAGAGCAGGTGTGGGAGTGGCCAAAGTGGTGGTGTAGGGGAAAGGGAAGGAGGGGCGGTTCCTAGGCGATCAGCGACATTCCCACACTTTGACCGTTTGATCTACACTTCCTGTCACCACGTAAGGAGAAGTCTTGTGGAAATCTGTGGACGGAAGTTGAAGATTCTTAAAGCAAAGTAATAAATCAACAAATAACACACATCTACTTGCTGGTCAGTGAGTCACTATTGGATTTCAACCTGAGATCATTATCAGAGAGGTTGAGTCATACAGACAATTTCCCATCAAAGCACCAAGAATTTCCAGGCACAAATAATGCCTCGGCTTACCCAGAGAGGTAACAAAGTGTTCATGGGCACTCAAGGTCTTCATGCAACGCTTGTTCTTATAGTCCCAGATACGTAGTGTCTTATCATCAGCGCAGCTCACTACGAACTTTCCACCCGGATGGAAGAGCACTCCACGCACCCAGTTATCATGACCAACCTGAGAAGGACAAAGAACAGTGTATGAATGAGAAGTGGTAAATAATGTTGGTTTTAAACGGCCCAATTTCTCTAGTCAAGCAGATTGCGGTGTCTATGGGATTAACTGCAATGATAAAAGCTTCCACTAGGTGGACTGTAACAAATGTAAGAAGTCAAAGAGGATCCTATTCTCCACCCAATGTCCTTTTCTATTAGAGTGGTCTGCAGACCATCATTTTACCTTTTCCTTTAATAAAAACATGCTGTATTTTTGCTTGGGTGTAGTCTGGCAGGTTGTACTCTAAATTTTGTATCTGTCTTTCTTTGGTTTTGTGGCAATGCTAAGGGTTCTGATACATACACAATGGCCCGGTTTCACGGCTTTCAAGGTTTAAGGGTAGTCCCAGAATAAAATGAATGCGTGACCTGTCTTAACTCAATATAACTTCCCTAAAAATATATCAGTGCCATTTGTTTGTCTCAAGATGCACACCAGTAATGTATTCTTCTATAGCATTTTTATAAAAGTGACATAAACATCTCCATTCAACTAAGGTATAGTCCTGGCTTAAGCTAAGCCTTGTTTGTAAAACTGGGCCAATGGATATAATACTCACCAGTGTCATAAGGCACATGCCAGTACTTATATCCCACATCTTGATGGTCTTGTCTCTAGATCCGGACAACAGGAATGGGCCAGGCTTTCCACTCTTCTTGTTCTACAGAGAGAGAAATAATGTGTTAAGCATGCACGTTCATGAGATTATTTCTGTGTCAAATGATCACAGAAGTACTGGGATTCAAACAGAGTGTTGTCTGAAAATGCTTCACATCTTAACTGGACAAGTGTGAAACAAAACTAACAATTGCAGTTTGTACAATCAATCCGAGTGTGCGCTTATATCTGTCACTACGGTAAAAGCACGTCATGAGAAAGTGAAAAAATTAACCGCACAAGGTAAGTGAGTCATATGTATGTGTTATGTTGGCAATCGGCACGAATAAGCATTATGTAAACACACAAATTTATAGGGGTGGTTTCCTAGACAGGGATCATCTTAAATTTGGACTGGATCTTAGTTTAATCAGGAAATTTAAGATGTTTTACCAAACATGCCATACTAAAAACATTACTTGTGTGCATTTTGAGACAACACAAAAGCAATGTTGTATTTTAAGATATGGCATTGCGAGTTGTTTTCGGTTTGCACAACTCTAGCATTTATTTTAGTCAAGGACTAGTCTAATCCCTGTCCGGGAAACCGTCCCATAGTGAATCAACATTTATGCAGGAATAAAGCGATGATATATTGTGTGCTCGTGCTTTAGTGCACCACTAGTGCACTGCTCCAGGAGGTCATGTTTTCAGAAATAATCGTAAAGCTGTTTCTGTCTTTTAACTAAATACACTTCGAAGATATGAAGTATGCAATCCTACTCTATAGGTTACTCAAGATTAATATGGGATTGGTAGAAACTATGTGTGTTACCTCCGCTTTAAGCATAGTCTGAAAACCAGAAAAATGACTCCTAATAAATATGTTTCATATCTCTCTGTCTCTTACCTCAGAGCCGGTGGCCTCAGATATGGTGGGGTGAGCGCTCTCAGGTGCCCAGGAGATGCACTCAACCACGTGCTCGTGCTCCCGCAGCTCTGCCTTGCACTCCTTGGTGGCCACCACCCACACACGTACCGTCTGGTCATTGGAGCAGCTAGCCAACAGCGTGCCATCTTGATTGGGTCGAACCATACGCACCCACTCCCTGTGACCCGTGAACGTCTTCACACAGTAGCTAAACAAAGACAATGAGTATACATTTATATTCTTAGAGAATACTGCTCAGGAAAAGTTACATTAATGTAATTTTATTACAATATTTTTTTTTCTCTAATTATTTGTGTCTGGTTTTATTAAAAAAAATCACGTAACCTATAGGTAACCACACCTTGAGGTTTGAAATCAAAATACTAGACATTGTGGGCTAGACACGTGACTCATTAAAATCCAGTTGTGTTCACAAAATTTACCCCACAATCAATCCACTATATTGACTCCAACAATGAGCTTCAGTATTACTCACCCCGTGGCCACCTCCCACATTTTCATAGTCTTATCCCTAGAGGCAGACACTATGTGATCACCGTTGGGCATGATGGCAACTGACGACACATTGTGATCGTGTCCTGAGAACATAAAGGACATTTCTGAGGAAAATAGTAGCACTAGAAGTCAAATGCTAAAAGAATATTTTTCACTGATAAAACTAAGCATATAACAGATTATGTTAAAGACATTAAATTCATAAATTCAGGCAAGCATGACACAAAGATTACGTTTAAAATGTTATTATCAAAAAATAAATAAATAAAACTACTTCAACTACCAAGTATCCACCCAGAACCCCTTAATACAACCACGACAAATCCTAACTTCAAACAAATTTAAATTTGCATTTAAGTGACCACAGACAGGTTCGGTTTTGGCATATGATTAAAGTGGGTCTTTATTATTTGATTGTGAGATTAAAGCGGTCATCTCTTTTAATCCTGACCCAAACAAACCTTTAGCCTGTGCTTCGTCCAGACCGACAGGTATTGACGTTCAGAAAGAGAGGCAGGATTCTAACTCACTAATAGGGATCTCAATAAGCTTAAAGCATGTGTTGGAGGTGGCTGTGGTACACGATGGGTCAAAGGTCAGTCAAGACACCTGTGCAGCAAAACAGTTGGTATTATGTTGTAACAAACTTTGGTCAAGTTTACCATGCATGGTTCTGACACATTCAAAGCTCTGGAAGTCCCAGAGTTTGATGGTCATATCCGCAGAGCAGGAAGCCAGCACCTTTCCAGCCTGATCAAAAGAGATGTCCTGCACCGAGTCTGTGTGACCCTTCAGTGTACGCTCAAAGTCTCCAGCCTCGTAATCCCAAACCTGCATGATGACACCACAGGACAGACTTGATTAATCGTACAGGAAGTGTTAGAATGTATTTAGCGTCAGAAACACAGTAACCCAAAAAATGCAGCAAAACAGACACAGGTAAAAATTCTTCCATAAAATTCATGGCACCCAGATCATAAAGTGACATATGACGCTTATATCTGTAGCATGGAATTATTTTGTGAGACACACAAATTGATTCATTTTGATATTATTATTTGTCCTTTCAGTTTTTTGAGAGCCATACTGCTAATAAAGAAAAGCATATGACAGATGCAGCCAGAGGGATGTAGCTGTACTGCCTGGAGTCCAGAGAACAGAAGAACTGCTCGCTGTGCTGTTGCCCTGGGAAACCAGAGCATCACGATCTCTCCATGGAGACGTGTCAGTGACTCAGCAAAATAAGCAGATGCATTTGAAACTGAAATTGGGCCAAACAAGGTCCTACATGCTTGATCCATAAGGCTACAGATTACCGTTTTAACAAACAGACACACAACACACCTTTATGGTGGCATCTTCTGAAGCAGAGACCATGAGACTAAATACAGGGTGAAAGATGACTCGTGTGACAGGGCTTCTGTGACCGCTGAGGGCGTACTTCTCAGGAGGGCGTGGTATCCACTCTTTGGGGTCTCTTTTCTGCACCAGGGGGCCTCCTAAAGTGATTTCTTCCTTTGCTTCGTTTAGCTTTGACTCCAACTCCATTACCTAACAGCATACAGGAAACACTTTGGTTAGTAATTGAAAACACCAATTTAAAGTCCAATATATTCAAGAAAAGGCCATTTTTTAAAGAACAAACTAAAAATACTAACCTTCTTTTGTAGTCTAATGACTGAGGTCCATTTCTTTTCCAAAAGGCCAGCGTACTTCTTATCCAGCTCCTCATTCTGAAAACACAAAATTACAAGCAAGAATATGAAAGCTGCTTACAAATACATCTTATGTCATTAAACTTCAGAAAATAATGTATTCAAGCCAAAATTAAGGCCAAAATGAGCCAAACGCAAATGATAGATAGTTTATATATATATATATACAGCAATTATAATAATACATTGACCCTAGCTTTTCTTTTCCAAAAGCTTAGTGTAAAATTATCCGATTACCATATCAAGCTCTGCTTCCTTCTTAAAAACAGAATATGCCTCTTCATAGCCATTAGAGCGTAGATAATCAGCTATAGCTCGATTTCTGAAAGATAAAGAGATGACGTAATAAAACAGACATACATAATCATGCTCTTAAACTCTAATAAATACTTCCAGACTTCCTCTGTTGAAACTACTAACATGGTGGGACCACCAAAATCACTTTAGATGTAATGCATGTACAGTAAGTGATCAAAAGACTGGACTTATCACATTAGCAGTGAGGCAGAGGAAAAAAAAATCCATATTTAGTAGGTCTGAACTGCGGATCCAAGCAAATCCTGAGAGACATCAAGACTCATCGGCCATTAACATACTGAAAAATGTGGGAGTGACAAAAAGAATCCCTAAATTATTGTACAGAATACAGTTACTCCTCCTGTCAGAGCTCTGGCATATTGGTGCTGTAAATCCAACTCTATTCACAATTGCCTAAAGAACCACAACTTCATTTTTTTAAGGAAACTGACGGTTTCAGTGGCAACAACTTTAACAAACTTTATGTGGCCCCCCCTCAACTTCCGGTAGACCTCCACAAAGAATTAATAACTGTTGTGTAGTTTTAATTTAATTTAATACAATAACATTTATCTAAAAAAATATTTTAGATTTAATTTAGATTTTTTATTTTATTGTATATTATGACCAAACAAAGACAGGAAGTTAACTTCAGCGTGTGCGTCATTTAAGAACGTCTATAGAGGGTATGCATTGACGACACTTTCCCACGTGAACACGCCGGGACACACCCCCTTGAGTGCAGAACATGTTCTCATGGTAAACACGCAGCAAAATGTCTGCTTCTAACAGGTGAGACAAAGTAACCTGGACTAAAACTTGCAATTGTTTGCAGAAATTAATAGCGGTTGGAATCGACGTTGATTCTAAGGACTTACAAAGGAACCAGATGCCCTTAGACACTGATTTGTTGCACAGAATTGTGTTTCCTGATATTGTTAGCAGCCATTTTGCAACTCAAGGGAGCATGTTTTGGCGTGACCATGTGGGAAAGTGACGTCACTTGTAAACCCTCTTTAGACAGAGACCCAGTGTTCTCTGTCCTTTCAGCAGACCGTTACATATGAGAGACCCTTGAAAGAAGAGCTAATAGAGGAAACTGTGATGTGGGTACAAATATCCCATGTGGACAGAAAGGGATTACAACCATTAAAATCTAGTGCCAGCAGAATGTACATAATGTGACTTTACATACCGAAAACATACATAATGTACGTAAGCAACTTACAGAAAGTTATTATTGTGCATTTTATATATAAGCTTTGGTGATCCAAAAGGCTTTATGCCAAATGTCACCTGCAGAAACCGAAAGATTTGTCTCATCGCATCCGGGTCAAGTCTTTTGTGTGATTCGTTAGTTATAATTCTGATGTCTATCTCATAGCCAGATTGCTATACATTAAAGTTCTTGACTGGTCTTCTAACTGATATTTGAAGAATACAATATAAAATATTTAAAGCAGATGTAATTAAACCCGTTTTCCTGTTTAGCCCTTTGATATGAAGTTACAAAGAATTAAAGAAACTATTTAGTATTAAAGTATTTAAGAAAATAATTTCTTATAATAACCATATAAGAACATTCAAGCTCTTAATGAAGGTGGAGACTGGAAAAAAACATGAGGGAAATAAACAAAACACAGTCCACCGTGGTTGCTATGGACACCTGCCACCGAGGATGGAAAACGTCTCAAATGACAGAGCAGGAAATGTCAAATTTCAAGGAATTTTTCAACATTTGTGTCTCTATCCAATAAAACTAAATCCTCACAGCAAACTATAGACATAAAACAAAATTTAGTTCATTAATGATTTATTTAAAATAAAGATCAAGTTTTTGAGAGATCTCATTATATTTGTAAGGACACTTTCAATTTTTTCCACACCCAGCCACACAAAGACTTGGCTCTCTGTGCTTCATTATGCAAGAGTCCTGCACCTCTTTAAATGATGGTGAATATTTCATAAGCCTGTCAATGGACTAATTTTAGGTAATGATGTCAGAACTCTTGCGACTAGTTTTAGTAACAGTGACTTTTCTGAAGGAAACAGACAGAAAGGAACATGGCCAAAGAACTACTACGTTATTTTCTTCAAGAGATCAAACAAACAAAACATTAGACCAGTGTTTACTCTAAGCTGGGATAGGTTTAAATATTTTAACAATGTACACAGTCATTTGGGTCTTCTGTTTAGATTGACACATCGCCGTATTAAGTATTGCTACATTAGTTTAACTAATAGCTTACATTTTGGGCGAGACCACCTGTTCATCCAAAAAGGGAAGAGAGACAGTAGAAAAAATATATTGTATAACGTTTTTGTTTTGTTGAACACAAAATGAAATATTTTGAAGAATTTAAGACAACATTTCTTGGGCACCTTTGACTACCATTCTTTTCCTACTATGGTAGTCGATGAAGACCCAGAAAACTAAGTTTCTAACATTTATCTTTATACATTTCTTTGTATTTAACAGATCAAATAAATTTATACAGGTTTGGAACAATTTTAGGTTGAGTAATTCTTCACAGAATTTTCATTTTTGGGTGATCTGTCCCTTTAAAATGTTTAAAATGCTGTTTTGGTTAGGGTTAGACACTTACAGTGCAAAACATTCATAGCTAAAACTTTCCATTCAAAGCATTTTACTATTCTAGACTATCCTGTTTTAATCTTAACACAGTCAAATTCACAGGTTCTGGTATACCCCAGATTACCCAGTGACCTCTTGTGCTAGGTGAAGCATGCACAAATGCACAAGGATGGCCACGCAATCACCAAGCCATCCTCCACTCAGTCATGACGCTATGAAATATTAAAGCTAAATAACTGTCATCGGCAGCTGCCTGAGGCGCTGCCATCCACGCTTTTTACTGAACTGATATAAAGCATTGCTTTTATGTGACTGTGGTCTAGACCTGCGTGTTCTGAGCGCTTGTTTGTGTGTATGAGTTGGTGGACTTACAGTTCATCTCGTTGCCTCTGTGACAGCACCATTTTGGCAGGAGGGTGGGGGTGCTGTCTCTGCCCCAAGTAGGGAGCTGGTGAACAGTCCCGAGCAGCTCCTCAGCAGGACGGACTGTGAGATGAGACAAACAATCTCACAATCGCATGCAAACTGCCGTTGCTTAAAGCACCTTCAGCTTGTGACACACCAAGACAGAGCAAAACAGGCGACCCACTGGAACGCTCAACAGTGTGATTCAATTGCCATCTAGAGGGATAGAGAAAAAGAAGAGGTTATTCAGGAAAGAAACATAAGAAGAGGTCATACAGGTGAAGTGGTAAAAACTGTGACCATTGACCTGAATAACTTAAAAATGGACTCCGTCACTTAGCCATACAATAAACCCTTACTAACACAATGAAAAAGTGAGCAATTGTTCATCCACTAGCATTCTCACTCACTCTTCAATTTACATTCAGTTGCTAATCAGATGATTTGTGAGGTCTCCATCTGACTCATGCACGATCACAAGAAAGTCCTGCTTCCCTTGAGAAAACATCCACAATAACATACAACACTCGATAAGAGCCACACTGGAAGTGATGGAGGTGACAGTGGTGTAAATCTCCACAAATAATCCTGACGGTGGTGCAATACTATCGTGAGGGGACTGAGACTTTGTAATCCATTGATGGCCTGAAAATATCCACTCTAATCTGTGTAGTAAAAACTAAAATAGCTTGACGCAGTTAAAAATATATCATCTGGAGGGACAGACAAAAAAATTACATTTAAAGGCGGGGTCTCCGATTTCTCATAACCGTTGTTGATGTTCAAATCACAAAAACAGACAGACACCTACCCCCATCTTTCGCCAGCGCTCCGCTCAACTAATGTCCATCCTGTGCATTGTGCACCGTACTGCTGATTGGCTACAAGGTTGATTTTGTACTTGGCCCGACTTTGTTTAAACAGGCATAATTCGGAAATCTGACATCCCGCATTTAAGATTTATTTTTTAAACGATGCATAAACACATAAGTTTCCATAACACTTTCATTTCAGTGTTGAAAACCTTTTGCTGTCATTATTCAAATGTGAAGTCGGCCTGTGACACCAGAAATTTCCCATGACTCTTCTAACTGTGACAGGTGTGTATGAGGTCATGCTAAAATGTAATAACCGAGTAATGCGAATGTGGAATGTCCCTTCAAAAAATCTACTTTTTTTACAATTGCATCCTGAATATTTGTCCATTCTTGTATTCAGACAAAAAAGGTTAATGTGACCCTGGACAACAAAACCAGTCTTATGGTTAAATTTTTGGCAATTGTGATTTTTGCATAATCTGAAAGCTGAATAAATAAGATTTCTATTGATGTATGAGTTGTAAGAATATGACAATATCTGGAAACTCAGCAATCTGACAGTGGTTAATCAGGGGCACTGTGGCAGGCCATCCATAAATATATTTAAAAGCTGAAGCAAAAAAGCAAAAAGCTGAATAATCATTAAAACATACCGATTAGTCATTGAAATAATTGGTGATTAGTTGATTAATCGGTCTAATAATCGTTAGATTAATCGACTATCAAAATAATCGTTTGTTGCAGCCCTAACATGGAAGATGATCTTTACTTAATATCTTAATGATATATATCCGGGTTAAAATAACACTGCATGCATTTATGCTGTGGCGTCAAACGCACACCCACTCTGATGTGAACAGCCTCACGTGGATACGAATGGCAGAAGGCCAAGTGCTAGAGTCCGACCTAAGGTGAAATATGAGTTCTGTCAGGCCATTTCTCATATGTACGTGTTTCTGAATACTACATAAAAAGAAAAAGCCAAGCTAAAATGCCAAAAAGGCATGGATCGTTTCCTTTTGCATTTCTGAATCCTGACAGTTGAAGAGTTAGCTTGGTACGCAAGCTATGCTAAAGTTTGCGTTTTGTAATTTAACAAATAAAACACAGTAATCTGTTATTAGTAAATTATGTACTTAATAATGGCAGTGTGGCAGATCAAATTAAATTGATTTCAAGTTGAAGATTGACACTATCGTGTCGTGCCACAGAGTGCTGACTTTAAATGTCTTTTAAGCTAAATTAGCTATCCTACTTCTTGCTATCCGTAGTATTAGCACTAATGTTGAACTGAAACTGACAGGTAATTATTTATAAAGAAGTGACGTTTCAGTAAAAAATCACCATTTAAATATCAAGCCATGAATATTATATATTTGACTATACACTTTTGTACAGCAAAAGTGAGCTCAAGTAAAGTGGGCATCTTCACCTTAATCGTTACAATAACATGTGTTACTCCTTTATTAAAATCAAGTATGGAATCAAATATATATTTATTTATCACATTTAATTAAACACCTGACATATTATCAGTGAGCTTTACTTTAAAAAAATTCTTATTATTGGTTGACATTTGAAAAAGTTATTAAACTTGTTGACACTACAGCACTGAAGTTTGCTTATGTTTTCAACCTAGTTTTGTAATGCATTTCACCACCGTGATATTACTGTCTACCGTAATCAAATCGTTATCAATAATTGCGACATAAAAATGTAACACAGCATAAGCCTAGTGGCATGACATAACCTTTCCGCAACCATAAACTTTTATGGCTAATCCCATTAGCCGAACTGGACTGTTAACTTTGCTAGACAAGAAAAGACACATTCACTGAAATGGTTGTCTAGAGATCCGAAGTGCAGAAAAACCTTGTATATTTTAGCTGTATGCTAATGACCAGCTCCAGACAATCATAAGCATACTTCTTTACAACGCGAGCTGCACACATCTTTATACAACGTGGGCTGCGCAGACAAGTGTCATTATACAGTTATTAAGTCAGGCAGGTCCGCACAAAGAGAGCATCCTCTTTATACTTTATATTTATTTCTGCGCAGCTCGTGTGGTATAAAGAAAACACATGTCTGTGCAAGCTCATGTTGTATAAAGAAGACACGTGTCTGCGCAGCTCTCGTGGTATAAAGAAGATCATGACGATGATGTGTTAACTGACAGAAGTTTTGATTTATATATTTGAGTGTGCCGAGGATATTTTCATAGACTTGACACGTTACGTCATGGCAAGTGACGTCATTAAGTAAGGCCGTAAAAGAATCAGTGATCCGGTTCGAGGAAACAAACTGGACAAATGATCCGGTTCGTAGAAAAGAACTTGCTGATAAAAAGTGGTCAGTTTTCTTTCATCTCTCACATACAAACACACAACTCAGAAATATGCATGTTTAAATACTACGCAGACCTCATCTATCATCACAAGAACCCAACCCCATGTACCACATCAAAGAAAAATGTGCATAATACACATTCTGATATTTTTGAACTGCAAAGTAATTGAAGCTCATCTGTTTATACCGAACACTGTCAATATGTCAGATGGCCAGTGCCAAAAGTAAAAGTGGAATACAGATTGTGTTTCTTGAGAATTGAATTTCGAGGATGACGTCACATCAAATTACGTCAAACTGACGACAAGTTAGGCCAAGTGACCTAAAATGATTTAGGGCGCAATAAGATCATTAGCTGCATCAAGCCAACACCTACAAGCTGAAGCAGTGATGACTGCTGAATTATAGCAAAATCAAGGCGTGTGTATTTATAAAACTAACGTTAACAAACACACATAAATGTCATAATTGTCATCTAAACATGTATTAATACCTGCTCAATGCCTGATAAACTCTACAAGAACGTTAGTATATATGATTAGTGTTTATCATATATGATCATCCCAATACCATTACATTTTAATCACTGTCAAAACATGAGAGGCAGACAGTATGTCAGCGACGAGAACTTGTTTGTAAAATGTAATTATAACATCCTTCAATATTGATAAATCACAACAACTTGCCATATAAGTACTTGCTGACTGAATAAATAACATAATAATGTTATAACTTATCTATCCACCGGCATCGAGATGATGAATCTCCGGCCTGACTTCATCACAGGCACACCCAATTCTAAAGATTACTGGCCACATTCATTCAGATGTTACTTTAAAGGCTTTTTAGTGCAAATGCGTTTTAAACACACAGAAATACAACTGACACCATCTGTTATTACTTATTTAGAGAGTTTATAGCGGATGCTAACATGAACTAGCTAACGTTAGAACGGGTCAAACCATTCAAGGCCGGCTGTCAAATTTCCATACACGGTGAAATGTTAACACCTTTATTGAGAATTAAATGTGAATATCGTTTCTTATCTCGCATTTTACGTGTATTATGACACTGAAAGGCGTTACTTTATATCACTCTGAGACATTCCCACCCTTATTTTGCTCTAACGGCCTGTCCGCCATTTTGAGTCGGTGACTCCAATTTCGCAGCCACATACACACTTTAACCGACTCACTTTCACTGTACTGCACACAGCAACGAACACAAATCGTTCTTACCTTCTTACACGAGGCGTTTCGCTTCTGTCAAGTCACACAAGCAGGTACAAAACTTTAAACGAACGATGTAAGTCTCTGCTGAAAGTCACTTCCGATTTTCCGGCTCAGTCAGCGCTGTTTCTCCTCCTTGATTTCTGTACCGCATAACCGTCTACCAGATGCGGACACGCGCACGGTACTGACGGGGACGCGCCCGCCTTGAGCGGTGGCATACATCATAACCTTCAGATGACACTGCGGACCGAGTCGCGTTTTACATCGAATTTAATTGGTAATTTATAGGCTATTTCAGGCTATTTGTGATTATAAAAATGAAGTAAATCTTTCAAATATCAATAATTAATTATTTGAAAAATGCAAAAATGAACCATATGCAATTTATTGTAAAATCACAATAACGAAAATGCGGTGTTTTCACTAAAGTAACCATAGTTTAAACTTGGTATTTGTAAAACCATTGTTTTTATTGTAATAAATCAAAGAAAAACTAAGGGACAAAGAAAAACAGAACTAGATTATTAGTAGGCTAATATAAAACCATAAACGACACATTTTAATATGTTCATATGTGGGTTTATTATATTACCATATGGCATTAAAACAACTAGAACTGTTTTGTAAAATAACAAAGTACCAAGAAACACAATACTACCTATTTCTTATCATTTATTATTATTATTGTTGATGTTATTTAGACAATGATTATAATGAACAATTTTTACATATAATAAATGGAATCCATACAACAATATTAATATACAATATGCGAGTATATAAAAACATGTTAGTAAATAGGCTATGATTAATAATAATTAGACTATGAAACATATAAAAGGAGTTTTTTGTTTTAAATGTAAATAGCATGTTGAATAGTCAACATCATAAATAAACAATCTACATGCAGAAAATGAGAAAAAATGAAGATCTTATGTGGATGACTGAATGTCTGAAGTAATGAATCTGCCTCTCTTATGTGTGCAAATGCTCATAGACCGCCAGGCATGCAGAATGAATTTACATAACCACACATAATTGCATTTCTTCTTAAGCTGTAAATGAGATAAATGACTAAGAAGAATTAATGAAAGTAAACTTTCTCTGATTTTGATGCAAATAAATTAGAAAGAGACCACTGTGAGATTCAACTGTGTTTAGCTTTATTTCTGTTGGCAGAAAGCATTTAGTCACAATGCAATAATAACAAGTCAACAAGTCAGTGAAGTATGAAATGCATGCATTAGCCCTCTTAACAAGTATATCTGTGGCCCTTGTACATATAGGAGCAGTTTCCAAGACAGAGTTTGTTCTTAGTCATAGACTAACTTAAATGTTATGGGTGTCTTGATAGAAAACAACTTGCACTGACATTTCTTAAAATATATCAGTGCAATTGTTTTGTCTCAAGATGCACACGTTTTTTGAAAAGTTAGTATTTTAAAACGATTTAAATATCCTAATTTAACTAAGGCCTAGTCCTGGTTTAAGATAATCCCTGCCTGGGAAACCGGCCCACAGAATGCATTCAAAACAGACAAATATGAATTAAGACATAAACCTCAGAGAGTCAGGTATATAAATGTGCAAATCCTTTTCTAGGTAGCTCATGCTTTTTAAAGGCTGTGCTGTACTATCTTCAACATCTAGAGTTTCAAAGTCATCAAAAACTTTATGGACATCCGGCATGTAAAGTACAGTTTGCTTATGCCTTTTCTATTTTTATTGTATAACAATATATCTTAACCTTAGAAAAGTACTAATTATTCGGAGATACATTCGGATATTGTTCACATTCGTGAATACAGTCTTAAATTACTAAGCTTTAGTCCTCTTGAGTCATATCCTGCAATGTGTCAAGGTGCTCAGACGAGTCGTGCAGATCCTCCATTGACTGAGCATCATTTTGTAGGAGTTTATGCAGCTGTGTTGTTTTCTGAGTGTCGGTCCTGAGTTTCTCAAGGTCGCTGTTACTAGAGGGACATAAAATGGATGAAAGTTAAAAAACTGATGTAAGGAGAGTCTGAGAAAGGCAGAGAGAGACCATAGACAACAACATGATGGATAACAACAATGTTTATGGTACCCCAGTGTTACTTCAACTTTGGCCCTGTGTACTCTGTGGGAAATGAACTCCCTTAAACATGCTTTTCACACTTTTACTAGTTACATTTTTCTACAAAAAAAAATTACATTATAGGATATCTCGACAAATACATTTAGAGATAAGCATTTTGGTTTGCTAATGTACATTCTACCACACCTCAAACTACACAGCTGTGGTCAAAAGTGATGTCCGTCTTTAAAAAATGAATGTCTTTGCTTTTGTTATTCAAATATAAGATGTTATTCTCAAATGTTAATTCAAAATTATGTATACCGATATATCAATAACTGATCATTTTTTTGTCAATATACCCTATGCTTTATATCCGGCAAGCTTTTTGTTTTTCTATGCATTGTTTGTACATTCAAATAAAACCCCAAATATGTTGTAGTTTGCTGTTTTGCCAAATATTTTGTCCAATAAATATGTTAAATGTTTTGTCCATTACTAAGTACTATACTGCTTATATTATGATGGTTTAAATTAATCCGACAAGAAATTATGTATTGTAAAAATATGCCGATATCCCAAACCTTTAATACATAATTTTTACTATTCTGTTTATTTGCAGTGAAGACTGGAGATAAGACTGGAGATGCAGAATCAAGTTTAGAGACTTTATTTTGTCTCTTAAAAAAACTTTATTAGGTGAGTGAGAGACATTCAAATCCATCCCTGGGACATAGAGACGGTAACACTTCCATTGCATTCAAAACCCTATTTTCTCTACGAGATATTTAAGTTCACTTGAGATCTTAAATAGATATATATATATATAAAGCTTATTTCTTACCTGAGAGGAATAAGGACAATGCCAGTGATAAGATTTAGTTGCTCCACTATCCAGGCCCGACTTGGAGCGTTTAGCTATATGAGGAGACAACAGAGTCGCAGATAGCATCATTCATCACTGTAATATAATAAGTGTACATCCACTGAGACACAGACTGGATGCAGTACTAACATTAAGTGGAGCAATATTAGGGTCTGAGCCAGTTCTGTAGAGCCAGTTCATAGTTTTCTGCAGAATCACAGCCTGATGTGTGAGATGTTTCAGGTATTCTGAACTTTCCCGTGTCTTCTCGTGAGTCTCTCCTACCTATTGAAGCGAATATACGTTAATGGGTATCGAAATGCATCAGAATTTGAACAATATAATCATGCTAATCCAATATAAATCATGTCCCATAAACAAACCTGTATTTGGACAATTCCAGCATTATGGATATGACATAAAAACGCTCAGAGAATGCATTTGTTACTAATACAATGAACCACCTGTTTATATTTGACTAAAGCTTTGTTATGCATGTGACAAAAAAGAACACTGTTTTTGGAAATTGACAAACTTTGTAGGATTTATGGGAATTGAAATGCAAAAACCTGAAGCAATTATATCCAAAAAAGAGGAGAAGGGATGACTCTTAATAGAACATAAAATAGTTACTGTATTACAATTTTCATGTGTCTATTAATGAGGAATATGTATCAACATGGATGTGACAATCCTGAAAATGCCACTTACCTGACTAGAGAAAATCATGCACTCAAATGAAAAGAAAGGATTAAAAAAAGACCTCACATGGTTATTTGAACCACCAAATGCTGATATCTGTGCTATAAGTGTAGTAAAAACCTTTGGTAAAACCCAGTGGCGTAACTGTGTTTTGAAAAGTGGTGGGCACAGAGATAACAAAAACATTAAATTACAAATTAATAAATATCAACTGGTAATAACTCGTTGGGAATATTTATAATATATAGTGGGCCGTTGGCCACTCTGCTTTTCGACTCCAGGCCTCACAGTATGTGGTTCCCAAACTTTCATTTCGATAAGGTCACATGGGGCCTTGCATTACACTTAAAAACAGTTTATTCCTATGACTTATAACATCATCTCTTCGCTGGATTTCGTGTTTTTGTGCTTGGACACTGGATGCACAAGCAAACATAGAGAGTACAGACGATGCATGCATTTTTATACTGGCCGCGTTTCTGGAGTCGCGGCTCTCTGTCTTCCGCATGTATAACTCACGAGACATGTCCCACCCGCTAATTACGCCTATATTAAAACCTTATTTTTGTTTAATGGTAAGGTTGACATTCTTACAGAATTGTCCGTTTACAGTACCTGTTTCTTGTATATGTCGTAGCGTTCCTTTTCATGCCTCAACGCGGCACGGAAATCTCCTTTGCTCTCATTCACCTTTGCTAATAAGTGGCGACTGTGGAGGGGAGAATAGAAACACGTTCATTCATATAATGTTCAGGTTTTGTGTATGTGTTCACATGCATTTGTGTGTGTTCAACCTTTGTGCCAGTTTAAGAGGCGATGATCCTTGGTATTTGGAGGTCAGGAGAAAAGCGTTCTCCAGGAACTTGAGAGCAAGATCACAGGCCATCATACTGTGCAGTATAAGGCCTATCTTGCTCTGTATTGTGGATGAAACAAAACAACTTATCTATTATTACAATACATTTTTAACGTCACTGTGTATTACCTTTAATTTAAAACTCACGTCTAATAAAGCCATCTCAGGATGGTCCTCTCCACACACCAGGAGCATCAAGTAGCGAGCTCGGTACAGCAGTCGCAAAGCAGTCGCTGTCTGCCCAACAGCAAAACAATACAGCCCAAGGCTACTCTACAACAACAGAAAACACATCCAAAATAATTAAAAACAAATGTTTTTCTATACTTTGCATGTATACATCATGGGATTCAAACTCATTACATTGCTATTGTCTTATTCTACAAGCTATGCAACGAACTAGAAACTAAGTTAATATTACTCACATATTCCTGTATAGTGTTTGGATGCTCGATCCCCTGAACTCTCTCACTGATCAGTACCGCCCTCTGCTGGTGACTGAGGGACTAACAGCACATATGCAAAATATTACAAATCATAGGGATCCAGATATAAGTCTGTGTGTATGTAATGTAATGTAATGCAGTAGTAGATAATACCTCAGCGTAGTCTCCGAGGATGTAGTGAATCCGGCCCAGCAGCCGCAGACACACACAGACATCCTGATGCAGAGCTCCATACACATTAGTGAAGAGATCCAGAGCCTGACTTATTAACTCACAGCCATCCTTCAGACAACCTTGTGATACAAGTGTGTATATTGAAAGCCTCGAATGCATTCTAATTATTTACTGAGAATATAGCGTTTCTCATTTGCATTTTAGTGTATTCAAATATACCATCATAATCTTTTACTACAACAAAACTATTACACTGTGGATACTGTATTTGAACAAATGTGAATGCAAATTAGATTTGCCAGCTCCAGAGATGTTTAACTTGTGTTAACTCAATGACAAAATAACCTTCTACACATGCTTTAGTAATATTTTGAAAGGGATGTAATGAATATTTTTGAGTCAGAAATAGCTTTTGTTTGTTGAATAACATTTCAACACATGTAAATGCATTTTTTCGTGTTTTTGCCTTCCTTACTCAAAAAAATGTCAGGTGGTACAACCATATTTTTGTACATTTTTATCAATGCACTAAATGACTTTTGCTTCTAACATTTAAGAACATCCAAATTGTCTGACAAAAGTTTTTCATTTATCTCAGCATCTTTATTTGGAGTAATAATTTGAAAATTTGTTTACACTAAGGTTTTGAAAAATAACATAATGCCAAACAATGATTGAATTGTAATATTAA
Organism: Triplophysa dalaica; assembly: GCF_015846415.1. Classification (NCBI taxonomy): domain Eukaryota; kingdom Metazoa; phylum Chordata; class Actinopteri; order Cypriniformes; family Nemacheilidae; genus Triplophysa; species Triplophysa dalaica. The sequence continues at coordinate 13,383,112 of NC_079560.1, read as the reverse complement.
TAACACCATTTTGAATAATTCTCTTAATCTGCTGTGTTTTACAGACAGTTGCCATTTCATAAATCTAAGATACCAAAACATAAATTCATGTTTATTATCAATATTATTCATTTATTATTGTAAATACTAAGTAGGTTTTATAGAATATAGTGACATCGTAGTCTGTTTTCGGAAGTCGTGCATCTCAGCGGCCATGTTTGCAACATCTCTGGGCAGCTATTTAGGTCATAGTAAGTCCACAGTCCTATCTACTTGAACGGGGGAAGGCAGATATTTCTAAAATCGCAGGCAAAAATCACAATTAAACAGCATATTTCAGAACAATAATGAAACATGACATGAACTAAACTGTATCGTTACTTCGGTTTGCTAAGCTTAAACTGTGCAAAGAAATCCCCCTTTTCGATCTCGCACGCGCTAGCAATCGCCTCACGAGAGCCTCGTCCCAGATAATCGTCAGTCTTTATTGATTGATGATTGGCTCGCTTTACTGGAAGGCGGGACTTCTTTTGCTAGAGCGGCATTATAAGCGTTGCATTTCTCGCCATTCATTGTAACGGCAGCGCCGCATTTAGTTAATTTGAATATTTTTAATGACATGTCATAATACTGACCCAACTGCACAGTTGCTAGTACTGATATTTTTAATATACAAGTAACACGGTTAGAGAAATTATCTTGGATAGAAAACAGTTGAAAGTTGTTTACTATTATACATTTATGACTAAGGATCCTCACCTTGCTGTACCTTTGACTGACCACAACTCAGAAGATGAAGGGCATCACTGGCCCTTGGTGTGATGTGCTTCACTACAGGGAAAATATTCAGGATGTCCTCCTCAGTGAACGCTGCTCTGTTCACAGTATTCTCGAAGTTATACTCTCTTAAAAGAATCTGAAATAAGAGAAACCAGAAACACACATTCTGTAAAACATTCTTAACCGTGATCCTTAAAAAGTGAGAAAAAACACAGCCATACTCCCAAAATCAGACTGGTTGATGGTCAATGATGAATGCAACCAGACTTACCTCAATGCCCGTTTTGATGGCAATCTCTCTGAGCAACGTGGTTCTCTGTAAACTGCATTTCTCCACGGCTTCCTTCACACTTCCACTACCGGACGGAGACGTCACAACGTAAGATCACAGCACAACAGTTTGTCTTCACAGATCACCACACTCACCATGGCATGACATAATGGTAGTACTCCTGAGATTCAGCTCCGATGGCTTTCCAGAGGTCACACGGAGTGAGGTTGGACCAGGCCGTGATGGTTTCGCCCATTTTAGAGCGCATCCGCCTCTTCCTGCATCTGGAGGCCCACCTGTCATTCAGATGGATGACCCCGGCGTCGGCGAATGAGCTCAGGAAGCAGTTGAGGAAATGGCTGACGGATGAAGAGAGCGTAGAGGGTTCCACTGCCTGAGGTAAAGTAAGCTGATAAATTTTGGATAGAAGAGTTTCCAAAATAAAAAAGATAATCATATCTTGCAGATCATATCAATGTACACAGGCAAACATTCTTACCAGAAGATACGTCTTAAAGAGATGTTTCGCACATCTGGTGATCAGCTCACACAATGCGATTTTCTGCAAAAGGTTGAAAAATAAGACTTTTTGTCTGGTTTCATTAGAAGGCCGGATTTGAATCTTATTTTTGGCCACGCCCTTGTGATTAAGCAGTAAATACACACTCACATAGACATGATCAAGTCTTTCTTTCTGAGGTATCTTCTCAATATACTCAAGCAAAGTACCCAGGTAGCGAATATTGATGCCGTGCTGATGCAGCGCCTCTGTCAACGTCATGCCATCCATAGGCATTGCTCTGTGGTCAAGGCAACTCTTAGCCTGAACAAAAGACACAAAATCAGCTATGTCTGTGTTCAGACAAAGAAAAGTGGCAGTATCCATCTATTTTATCTTTGTAATTGATACAAACTTACGAAAGCTGGGACTTGATTGGATAACAGGAATTCTGCAGCATCCTTTAGTTGCCGTTTCTGTTTCTGAATATCTTCTGCACTTTCCTTTGGAAAGCGTACACCTGTTCAAAATATAACAAATATTAAGGTTGTCACACAATGTTTAAGTCTACGTTAGTCTTATTAAAGCGATAGTTCACCCAAAAATCAAAACGTTTGTCATCATTTCTTCAACCTCTTGTCATTAACCTGTAGTACTTTCTTTCTTCTGCAGAACACAAAAGAAGATATTTTGAAGAATGTTGGTAACCGAACAGCAATGGCACCCATCGACTTTCATTGGTTTTGTGTCTATACAATAGAAGTGCATGGGTGCCTCCGCTGTTCGGTTACCAATATTCTTCAAAATATCTTCTTCTGTGTTCTGCAGAAGAAAGAAAGTCACACCGGTTTGGGGGTAAAGAAAATGATGACAGTATTTTTGGGTGGACTATCCCTTGAGGCAAGCGTTATGTATGAACAACACATGGATGAGAGAATTCCAAATTATATTAAAGGGGTAATTTGGCACAAACACGCGTTTTTCTGTGTCTATGGTGTGTTATAAGTTGCCCATGCATGTATAAGACACGTAAAATGGCAAAAATAAAATTTTCGGAACATAAGATGCATTATATCTTAAAGCGAATGCTCACCCTGACTTGCCTGAAACACATCTTGTAACCCCACCCCCACAAATCTACGTCAGTTCGTGGCCTGAATTGACTAAGTAAGGTAAGTAAGGTGGGTGTACCTGTCAGTACAATTGCTTTGGAACCTGATATTCCAAATATGGTAAGAGGCGTTACATTTCCGTCACACGCTTGCAATATTCGACCAATCACTACGCACTGGTTAACTGGCCAATCATAGCACACCTCTCTTTTCAGAGCGATGAGCTTTGTTAAAAATCTGCACGTTTCAGAGACGGGGCAAAGAGAGGAGATACAAACATGCATGATATGTGGAAAATACATTATTTTAGAACATTATATCATGTATACACACTGCATTACATCTAAAACAAACACTAAGATTGTTTTAGCCGTGTCATATGACCCCTTCAAGTCTTCGACTAAAGCGCTTGTGTACCCCTCTTTCCCATTCAATCATGTTCTGTCTCTCTTCACTGTACAGACTGGCAAAAACTATACGAAGGCCTCAACTGAATAGTATGAAAACCAAAATAGATAGTAATATTCATATTTAATTCACAGAAGCAGTAAGGTGAAACCGAATAAAATGGATAATTATGGTAACAAACCCACCTGAACAGAACACATTTGGGTTGAAATGAATATCAAAAGTGTTCATGAGAGAGGAGAAGATATGCTTGATTGAACGCTCCTGTTGGATGTTGTGGACAGACACAGGCTGGTGTGTATGGTGTTCTGCATCAGGGTCTGAGCGAGTGACAGCTGTTATGGGATGCTGAGGGGTTGCAGTTGAATTGCTCTTTATTGGAGATGTGCCAAGAGATTTGTTGATCTCTTTTGTATGCTCTGGACTTAGGGAGACAGTCTCTATGAATATCTGGTATCTGAAATGACAAAAAGAAATTTTGGACCTTCTGCACTACAAGCTTTACTCATATATATCTAAACGGTCTGATCACTACATCAGGAAATCCTGTCTGGGACATATTTCAACACAAAAATTAAAATATGCAGTATTTTTTTTAACTTGGAGAATTTATGTAATCTATGAATCACCACTTAGAATAATTAGATGTAATTGTTCACATTACAATGACAAGAAAGTAAGAATACACCAACACTAAGATAGCAAAACCAGTCATAACTTTCATTGCATCTTTGGGATGAAATACGATGTTCTCAGCAGGTTTAACGAGATTCTCTGTTAAAAAAAAAACTAAATATTTAACTAATTTGACTAAAGTTACAATCAAATTGGCTTAACAATTCATTTAAAATGACTATTTTACATTTTTAAACATTTTACATTACAACAAAATATACTTTACATTACATAAAAATTAGTTAAAGGGACAGTTTACAAAACAAATGAAAATTCTGTCATCATTTACTCACACTCAGGTCTGTTTAAATATCTTTGTTCTAATGAACACAGAGAAAGATATTTGGAAGAATGCTTGTTACCAAACAGTTCTTGGCCACCATTGACTACCATAGTAGGAAAAATGACAATGGTAGTCAAAGTGCACCAGAAGTTTGCTTTCCTACATTCTTCAACAGAAAGAATAAGTGTATAAAGACTACTATGGTAATCAATGGTGGCCAAGAACTGCTTGGTTACAAGCGTTCTTCCAAATATCTTTATAAATCTTTATACAGATTTGGATCAACTTGAGGGTGAATAATTGAAGACAGATTGTTTTTGGGGGGGTGAACTGTTCCTTTAGGGGTGGTTTCACAGACAGGGTTTAAGACTAGTCCCTGAATAACTTAAATGTTAGAGGTGTCTTGATCGAAAACAACTTAAACGGACATATCTTAGAATATATCAGTGCGATTGTTTTGTCTTGAGATGCACACCTGTAATGCTTTTTGTAAGGTATGTTTTTTAATACAACATAAATATCCTGATTTAACTAGGCCCAAGTCCTGGTTTGAGTTAATCCCTGTCCGGGAAACCGCCCCTTAGTTTAAAATTTTTACAAAGTAATATAATATTGTGTATAATGCAGCACTTCATTATTCATAAGACAGTTAAATGAATAAATGTCCACCTGTGCTCTGCAAAGGCCTCAATAAGCTCCTGTCTCAGGCAAACCAGGTGATGAGGATGTCGCTTTGGGAAGCCTAACTGTTGACACACAGGATTTAAATCCTCTTCTTCCACAGGAAGAAAATTCAGGTCAGGCGGGAAAGTAAAAAGAAGATCGAGGAGGTAGCGACGACCATCATTACCCACAATGCCCTTGTGCTCCACCGAGGAACACAACTCTACCGCCGTATCATCTTTGTTTAGCACGAGTTGACGTTGTACTCTCAGTTTCTTACTGGGCTTGTCAAGCAGCTCCAGATACCTACAAAAATCTCATTATACATTCTATCTTTACATATTTTTAATTTCCACAAGGTCAGGTAGCCTAAAAATCTGTTTTACCTGTTATCAGAAACCACAGTCTTGCCAAAGTCGACTGAGCCATAGACCACACTTTGTTCTCTGTCACGCTCCAGAATCCCTGGCACGATAGTTGTGGCGGTGACACGGTAGCCACGGTAATCCACGACCACTGTGCCGAGAAGGTACAGGCCTTCTTGATCCACTGCCCAGTAAGCCCTCACGCCGTTCAGGTCGTGCACAGGGGCGGCATGAGCGGCAGCCTCTCCTCCAAGATCTCTGTATCGGTCGTGTTCGTCAGAGGCGAAGCTGAAGAAAATGTTGCTCCAGATGAATATCTGCTGCCGCTGTTCTTCACTGGGGTCGATGGGCATCACGTTCCCGTCGATCACTCCCATGGCCCCCCGAGTTGCTGTGCTCACAAAATCACTGTTAGCCTGAAAAAGTCCGATGAAATATAGCCTTTTAATTTTATAAATAAAGCCTCAGAATCAATAAGAGTTTTTAGGTAGCTTTTGGTGCTTTAAAGGGATAGTTCACCCAAAAATACAAATTCTGTCCTCTTTTATTCACCCTCATGTCGTTCAAAACCTGTATAGGACTCTTTCTACTGTGGAACACAAAAGAAGTTATTTTGAGAAATGTCTCAGTGGTTTTGTGTCCATACAATGGAAGTCAATAGGGGGCAATGCTGTCTAGTTACCACTATTCTTGAAAATATCTTCTTTTGTAAGTCAAACAGGGTTGAAATGATGTGAAACCATACAGCCTACTTACAAAGAAGTGTTGACAACTAACAACATTATAAGTAAAGACACCTTAAACACAGCTCGATCCCTCATCAGACGATCGGTCAGGTTCTTTCTAGGAAGTTCTCTTGTGCTCTGGAGTTCTTCATTCCAGTCCCGAGCCTGCGTTAAACACACACAAATCCATCAAGGTCTACTTATTTAAATCACATGAGTCGGGACTTATTCCAAACAAAGTGAACCTGTCCGGGCAGATGTTCTTCATAACCCATGCGGAAGAAGCTGGCGTCTTCTGCTCGAACACAGTCCAAAGTGTGATCAAGGGCTGGAGCGGTCCAGCTGAACACTTGGAATGGTGTGGCAATCCTTTTAAAGGGGTGTGTGCTCTCTCTAAAACAAAAAACCTTGAGTAATTTTTTGTGTAAAAGATAATTGGCTAGCGTAGTGTTTGACCTTGAGCAAAGTGTTTTATTACAAATACATTTTTGAAAATGAGCAAACTTGACATTAATTTGATTGAGATTGATACCCTAAGTACAATTTCTCTACACTCTTATATCCCTTTAGGGATTTCACTCACCTCTTTTTTAGCAAGGCACTGAAATTCCTCTTAAAAACGGGACTGATCTGAACCAGGAGATCCAGTAGAGCATGACTAAGAATGCTGGGATTGGCCGGTTTTGGATTAAAGCTGTAAGCTGTAGACCTGTGATAAAGAGATTTACGAATACATTTCAAAGTATCTGAAACAGTTATTTTATTTATTTAAAAGGACAGTTGTAACTCACTGATTTACAAAGAACCCTCGAGTCGATGCAGTTACACTAAAGTGTCTGTCTTCCATGGTCACCACACTGAGATACATTAGGTCTCCGTGCATCTTTCGGTTTCCAGGAGGGGGATTCCAGCTACTCATGGTCAGGACCTTCAGGCACTCTGTGAACTGATGAAAAGAAAAATACAATGCTTTGTTCGCCAATATTCATCATATTAGTGAATGCATGAAATTTTTGTTCACACTTTTTGCAATTACCGTCATACCTTTCCAGAGTTAGCCTGAGGTTGCAGGGGCATCAGCAAACGTTTCTTACAGCCTGGAAGAATGTGCTCCGGAGGGTAGCAACCTGCATACTTCAGTCCATCGCTTTTTCGCTTAGGCATGGTGCCCTCTAAGAGATAAAGTCTATTAACAATAATATCTACCAATCTGGTTAAAAAGAGATTCTTTTACATTTGTCATGTGATGGAGTTTTTAGTACTCGTGAATTATAAGGTGCATCTTCTGTTTGCCAATTTACCTTCCATCCGATCCTCAATGAAATAGCTGAGAAAAGATGGTGAGCTCCCTTCCACTCCATTGTAGCCGTCGGTGATGTCCAGACTCTTGAGAAGCTCTCTGACGTGACGGAGATGGACACGCACTTCTCGAACGGTGTATGGCTCTTTTTATGTAAAGAAAAGTGGGTGGATTTATCATCAGAAATAAGAATTTTGAAAGCGATATACAGCCGTAGACCATTTCAAATTTTTATTTATTCAGCATTTCTAGGTGTATTGTGTCCATTGAGCAAAATCAAACCTCTGGAGTGACATAAAGTCATCCAACAGCAATGTGAAAGACTGACAGCATGACAAGACAAATGAAAACTGTGATAAAAATCCAGGTTGTAAAATAAAAAATAGTAGAACTTTACCTGAATACATATTGCTAAAAATGAATATAAACTTGTTATCTTTGCAATATTTGAGGTCTGAAAAATACACAGCATCTTTTCTGTTATTTTGACCTGTTACTCCAGTTTTCATTGACTGCAAATGAATGCAAATTGAAAGAATATCTTTATTTGAAATTTGGGAGGAACTTTTTTAGTAGTTCACAGAATGAAAAAAAAACATTAATTTGACCTTAACACAATAATAAATTCAGAAAAAACGAAAATAATTTGGAAATGCTCTCTTCATTTTTTTCCGTGGCTGTATACTGATATTAACTGAGATGTTTGATACTGTTATATTGTAAAGCCTAAGCCTAAATACCTTTATAGAAATGAATATGTGATTTAGTCTGGCTCATCTTACCCTCTACGACCTTCAGAAGCGAGCCCTCTTGAAGGCGTGGTATGGAACTAAGGTGGGTAAAGTTGTCAAGTGTGACTCCATTGAGCTGAAGGGAGAAGCAGGTGCGTCGACAGGTTTCTTCTCGATCCATCAACACCTGCCTGATTTCCTGCACCATCGCTAAAGGCGACACCTTGATCCATACAGATGACCAGATTTAATAGATTGGAAATGTGCTGTATTGACATATATTTTACTTGTTACTATAATTAATGCCAATACAGTTATTCATGTTCAAGTTCAAAGTGCATGAACTCATGTTTAAAGGTACATTTGTTTAAAAAAATGTATTTATAAATTAATAGTGATAGTTCGCCCAAAAATGAAAATTCTTTCATCATTTATTCACCTTCTTGTCATTTCAAACCTTAATGACTTAATGACTTTCTTCGTAAGTAAGAACACAAAAGAAGATAGTTTAAAACAAATTTGGATGTTTTGTCAAAACATCATCTGTGTTCTGTAAACGGAAGAACGTCAACATCTTCGATACAGTCCGTCAACATTCTCCAAAAATATGCAAAAGATTTACTCGTGCAATTTTACTGTATCAACCTGTCATGGTTCTCCCATTTCTGTTCAGGGTTTTCCAGCCTTGGGTTAGAACCATGATAGTATCATGTGTTTTGTGTGAGAAGGACATGTCAAGGCTTTGATATTGGCTGTCATGCGCCTTCTCGTGTCTCGTCTATGGCCCCGCCCCTCCCGTTCCTCGTCAGCTTTCCCTGAGTGCTTAATCCCCAGCACCTGTTACTTGTTAATTATCCTTTGTCTGTCTCCCTTTAAAACATCCTCGTGTTCATTGTCCTGTGCTCGTTCATTATGGATATACCTGTATGTTCTCACTTGGCTGTGTGATATATTAGATTTGCTGTTCCTGAATGTGTATCCTTAGACCTTGTTCCTGTTTCATTGTCAAGTAAGTGTTTGTTTAGTGTTTGTATCCAGTGTTTATTTTCTAGTCTAGTGAGTCAGTGTCCTTGTTTCTGTATTTAATATTATCCAGTCTTGGCTTCCCCATTGTGGGTTTTGTTTTGTCTGTTTTGTAGTGTTCTGTGTTACATTAAATACCCGTGTTAACCCCTCAACCATCTGTCTGCCTGCGTTTGGGTTCTCTCCTTGTCTAACCGTGACACAACCAGCTTTATGAGGAACCACCCTAAGATGCTTTTTAAACCATATTTCATCATTATTTGGTTCAAGTCATAGATTAAAGAAATATATAATAGACATAATATTTTATTTTCTCCAAAGCTGTTTAAAACATTTAAGTATGTGACATCTCAGGCATTTTGTTTGTTTTTTAAAATCACGAGAAACATTTCAATTCAAACTAAACTTTAACTTTGTGCGTGCATATATAAAGAACACATTAACAAATGAATGTTTAATTTCAGGTTATGTAAAAATAAGCAGCAGTTCACCTGGAAGTCAGTGGTTTCTGTTCCAGGCGCCTGGATCTTGACTGTGAACCCTTCATCTTCAGATGGGTCCATGTCAGGAATAGCAGGACGCTCTTGTATCTTGCGATCACCCTCGACCTGATCTGTCATATCACCTGCATTCGTGTCTAGTACATAACCGTCGAGCATGTTGTCAAAGCTGGGTCCTTGTATTTTGAAAAAGAGAAGATTCCCAATTAGAAGCTTCTTGGATGAACCCAAAAATGTTAAACTCACAAATTTGTTTGACCACAAACACTGATGTACACTTATGCCACTAAAGGAAAGCACAAATAGCCAACAGATACCTGTAAAGTTCGGAGTGTCTAGAAACAGCTTATCAACCACGAACAGGGTAAAGCGCTCGGTCTGATCCGTCCTCTGTTCCACCTGGGAGACAGCAAGCGATGTTGAGTCCCAATGCATCCGCTCTACTGCTTTCTTTTTCCGTATCAGATCCATTCGACTTTCTTCTGTCTCCCTTATCTGATGGTCTGTCAAGATTAGATCAGGTGGTGCAGGGTCTTCCGTTAGAGATATTTTCTCCTCCATACAGTCAAAATGAGGGGATTTATTCTTTAGAAGATCTTCACTGGTGGCACTAGCATGCACTCTTTTTATAACTCCCATCTCAAACGTCTCCACGTTTCGCTCTGGATCTGGTGTTTCTGTAAGATCTGGCTCTATAGATTGTTCTCTTGTGCTGCGAGATGGCCATTTTGTGCTCGCCTTGGACCTACAGGACCTTCCCATGGACCACGTGCAGTTTCCGTTATCGCGTTTAGATTTGTTTGTGCTGCACTGTTTGGATATTTCTGTCGTTCTTTGCTGAATTCATTTGGTTTATTTTCCACCAGTAGATCCGCGGTCTTATCCAACGTCTCATCCTGTTCTTCATATCTGTGAGTATAGTCATGTTCGGTCTGTGAGGGGTACGGTCTAGATATGGCATGGTTTACGTCTTCACGTGTTCCTCGGCTGAAGAAAGTTGCCTCCGTTCCCTCTCCATAAGTACATATTCGGTTTGGATGCAAAGAGGCATGCGGTTGATCTAAAGGTATCAAGTAGAGCGAAGACAGCAGTGGCCATTCATCCTCCCGGGACCGTAATTGATTTGTGCCTGACTCTGTGAACTCCTGATGAACGACATTTGTGCTTGGCTGGCTGACCACCCCTCTCTCTATTCCATTCTGGTTGCTTCTGACACCTGGTGCTTCTCTCCTCGTTCCCAACAGAAGCTCGAGGGCTGAACTGAGTCTTCTGCACCCAGAGCTAGGCCAATGTTACTGCTTAGCACAATGTCAGGGAAGAGAAGGTGATCCTGGTTCAAAACCGGAGATGCCAGCCGATCAACTGAGGTCTTTGCAGGAGACAGGCTTTCTAGGTCACTATTCTCTCTGGAAAGGAGTGGAGATTGCTCCTCGTTCTGGTCGCCACGTGCACTACCGTGAATAAAATCGGACACCTTGCGGCAGCAATAAAGTACGTTTCCCATCTTGCCACCATTTGATTCCAGTTAAAGAGGAGATGCCACTAACTTTTTTAGGCTGGCAATAAATTGACCTTGACAGCTATACTTGAGCGGTGGACAAGTCTGACAAACAGCTGGTATACACAAGTAAGTCTAGTACCAAGCCTGTGCGTCTGTGCAATAACAGAAACATGCCGTAATCTATAGATATAAAAAAAAACAATTGATTTTTAAATCCCAAAATTATGAATCATCTACACTTTTACAGAACTAAATAAGTAGCGTATAAGACCCTCTTTTCATTGCAATGCATAGAGTCAATAATGAAATAGAAAAATATAGTTACAAATAATGCATAATAGTATTCAAAACATGCAAGCGTAGCCTCACGGTTATATTCATAAATCAGCATCTGGTCCATAACAACGTATCAGAATTGCTTTGTAGGATCACAGGAAAGCAAAGCAGCTTTTTCCGAGCACAGACCTCATACTCTCCAACAAAAACGCAATACGATTCTATTGCATCCTCTCCTCTGCCCATCACACTGCCTCAGTCTCCCACCACATGCGTTCGTACCCGGGGGAGGAGTCTCAAAACAGCCGTGTTATACTCGCTATGCTGGGGATCCCGATTCGTTGCATTGAAGAGAAGAGCAGCAGTACATGACTTAACTTCAAAATCCATTCATTCGTGCAAATCACATGAACCCATTGATGAATGCAAATACATTCAGCAGTTTTCAGTATGCACAGCGTCGAAGATCTCAGCATGTCAACTTCATTTCGCATACGGGAGAAAAGCTTTGCATCAGATGCTTCTGGCTCTTCTCTACGGCAGGACGCTGCTGCAGTTCCGGCGGAATGCAAACACACTGAGAGCTCGCGCAGGCTGGAAAGTGGGACGACGAGATCATTACAAAAATACTTTTAAAGTCAACAAAGCTTTATCGTTGTTTCAAGCGTAGGTTTATCTGTTACTATTTGTATTTGTTTTCCCCCTGCAGGGTTTTTGCTGTTAGACGCTAGCTCACCTTTAGACGATGCGCATGCGCACACGCGAGAACCTGTCAGCTTTGAAAAATGACCTTCCTGCCTACAACACAGTGTGATATTGCTTTATTGTTTGTTTTTATTTATTTGGTAATGCATTAGTGTTTTGTTCATATTTATATGTTTTTATTTAGAGTTATGAATGTAGGCTATTGTTTTTTAATACGTAGTGTTTTTTGTTTGTTTAAAAGAGCCACTTAATATAGGCTAATATCAAGGGATTTTTTATATTTAATTTTTTTTGTCTTTAGCCAACATACGGGCTATGCAATTAGCATGTGCTTTTATCATGGTTACACATCAATATCAGTAACTAATATGAATTTAATAAAAAATAATTTGTGATATAATCTTGTAATGCATTTTAAGAAAATGTTAGTAATATAATTAAAACTTTCACAACAAGAAATATTAGAACCTTCTATAGAATGCAAAAATATAAGAGAAAACGAGAACAAAACACTTCACAAAATAATACGAGGAAAATGTATTTAATGAGAGTAATATTTCATATGCCTCTGCTAAATACAATATTCTAAGTACATGTTTCTTTTCTTAAAATAGAGACAGAGAGAACAAAAACACAACCCTATGATGTTTGAATGGTTCTGCATTTAACAACGCAGCAGTTTGAAAAGGTACACCAGAACTTTTCAAGTTTCACGCCTTTTCTTTAAAGTCGCTTTAACAATTTAGAAAGTGTCAGCATTTGCAAAATAAGACAATAAGCATATTGATTTGTTTATATTTCAGGACGAGCGATCTATGTAATATTGTCACAAAGCTTCTAACGAGATTTCAGAATTGACTCATGAAACCCGCATATATGCACTAAAATGTCCAAAATCTATCTCGTTACTCTATAATTCTGTAGTCTCGGGTCCAATATCCTTCCTCATTGGTCGGTCCTTGAATCGACTTATTCGAGTCTCCGAAAGGCCACTTTCCCTCCAGTGTCCTCCGAGTGACCTGTGCAAGGGGAGGAAGCTATGTCTGAAAGGATAAAGGAAGAGGGCGGGGTCAGGCATAGGGCGAGGGTCCTCTGGCCCAAGCACCCTTTCACGGGGCACACATTCTCTCACTCTCTCTGACCTCCGCATCCTTCCTGAAGCGCGGCTTTGATGGGTGCTTTCCGCTGTTACTGGAGATCCACACGGAGAGGTTGAGGTCCAATCTGATTCCTGCAAATAGGTAACAGAAAGGTTTGATATAAGAAAAGTGTATGAGAAGACCCTCTTCTAGTGCACTTGTACCTGCATGGTTCCTCCTTCTTCCTCTTCTTCTTCTTCCTCATCATCTTCTGCCTGGTGATAGAGACGAAAGTGTGCAGAATGCAGCTGGAAGGAGAGTTGTGCGGCAACGTCTGTCTGCTTCCGGAGGTCACGACTCAGAGCCGTAATCTTATGACTGCGCCGTTTTAGCTCCTCGAGAAATCGTCGCTCTTCATCTCTGAGACGAACCTGCAGCGCGCTCGCTGCCGCCCCCTTTCTACGCAGCTTTGCCCGCAGCTCCACCAGTGATGTCTCCTGCTCGGCCAGATGTTGCTCTGTCTCCAATAATCGTGCCTGGAGCAACGCTTCCTCTATTTCAACATCTGTAATTAAAGTGAGTGAGTAGGTGTGTGTGTGTGTTTTGTCATCCAGTATATGGGGGAGTGAAAAAACTAACCTTCTCTGCTTCTTACTGGTGGTCTTTGACTTAGATCACAACTGAGGTCTGCATAGAAGTGACAGTTAGCATTAGATTACATTACAAAGGATTACATTACTTACATTGCTTTATCCTATACATTTTACATAGGTATTTGCCATCCCCTGGGATCGAACCCTCAACCTTGCGTCGTTAACGCAATGCTCTTACCACTGTGCTACAGGAAAGCTCTCAGGAAACCAAACATAGAAAATAATTTGCTTTTCATTAAAGGTCCAGTATATAAAATTTAGCAGCATCTAGTGGTGAGGCACTACAGAGACTGACACAGGACTGATATGGCTTCTTTGCCGAAGGTGATTACGTATTTACAAAATGCGCTTTGTAGAACAGTTTGTCCATTTATGGCTACAATAGAAACCACATTTCAAATAAGGGGACCCGCGGTGTGTGTCGATACTTATAGCTCATTCTAAGGTAATAAAAACAACTTCATGAAGTAAGGTCTTTCTACACTTCTGAAGACATAGTTATGTATATTATTTTGCATTTGTGTCAATAGATCTTCCAAAATGATACACCGGACCTTTAACATGACTCTTGTAATATGAAAGAAGTGAAAGACCATTGCAACGTTTCTTCAGATTTCGTATCTCCAGGCGAAGGCCATTCAGGAGGATCCGATGTTCCTGCTGCAAGATTTCTGTATTGCGCTCAACGCTCTCCACCTGTTGGGCAAGTGTAGATCTATCCATGGAAAGCTTCAAGAGGGTTGAGGTTTACAGCACCTGTTTCAAGAAAATTTTTGGACATCAATCCTAAATTAATTGAATCTGAAATTAAGAGGAAAAACCTAAAATGTAAGAATTCAATTGCATTAAATAAGAAAACAAAGAAAGATCAACCTTGTCCTTATTTTCAACAGAAGCCTAGCCCATCAAACTAAATTTTGTGAAAGTGTGCTTGTTCTGTCTTTCCTGAAATATGATTTCACTTTGCTATATAAAGAAATGATCTTCATACACTTGAGTGTTACCAACTACTTTTTGCAGCCACTGTTTGTTAAACATATATAAAATGTATATCTGCAAAGAAATAATTATATAAAATCTATTTTAAAACCGCCACAAAACAGTCTGGATCTTAAAACGGAAGGTTTTCGTCATTATTTGACTCCTTCGTTTCAACTTCATTATCAAAAGCTGAAAAAGTGAGCATTATGTCATTGATACAGCCGGGACATTCTGACCCAGGAACTGCGTACTGCCGTCTGTAAACATCGCAATCTATCGTCTTTAACGCGACTAAATTATTGAAATTGCGTTTTTTCCCCACAAAAACCTCACGACAATGTCAACTATAAGTATGACTATACCATTTAAACTCATTTAGCACACTGACACCCACCCGAATTCAACCTTCATCTATCTTTGGAGTGTATCAACAAACGACCATCAACTTAATACACGAGGCACATTGACCCAATAACAACAGAAACTTACTAGAAAAACGTCATATTTTAAAGGTTACTTTGTACGTTGTTTAACGTCTGTTGGCAACGTTATTTGCAAAGACTTTTACTTTAACACCTCCGTCATTCCTTTTCGTTCGTCTTGAAATCACTGCACTGTTTTAAGATTTTACCGGGCACTGGTTTTCAAGGTCAATAACGGTAATATGACACACAACATGCCCATGTCACAACATGCCTCATAACGCACAGTCTACTACTTACGATTTGACTGAACAGATGAGCGATGCAGGACTGCGATGTGAAGCATCTAAACTAGTGCGTCAGGGACAGGAAAGGGTTAATCATCTGCCATGTCGTCCAAAATCTCATTCATTTAACCAATGAAGTGGACTCAAGTGACTCTAGTCCTTATGTTTTAATCTGTTTTTAGATCCGGCTTGATGTGCTCAAGGTCATCTAAAAACTGGTACAAAATCAGATCTGGATAGTTGTATTTGGATCGAGGGGACTACGCCTATTGTGTGACGCACATAACCTCGCAAAGAAACTGTATTAGATTTTCCGTACTTTCTGATTTCACATTCAGTCGTTTTGCTTTCAGCACCCTGGATAGCGACACACTGCTCTCTTGTGGTAGTCAGTGTTGTTGTAGCCCACCAACCAAATCATCTTAAGTCTAAACTAGCTTAATATTAGACAGCTCTGCTGACTTCTTTGTTGATGGTGTACGTGATCAATCCTTGTTTATGTTATTTACAAAAACACGAATGCAGATGTTAGTGTTCTCAGTGTGAACCTGCGTCTGTACATGAAACTGCTAACTAACTGCCTTTAGAAGATGGATTTATATTGGCCATTTTTAAGCATGGGAGACTTTGTTAAGTGTAGTTTTATATTTATAATATTTTGTTTACAAAAATGTAAGATTGTTGATAGGGACACAGTATTTTATTTTACTTTTATTAAGACCACATACAGAACAACATCATTAATGAAAAACAACATACACAATATAGAAGAATGACATTATGAAAGACAGAAATCATTTAATATTTTTAAAGACTTTTTTGTTTGTTGTGCCCTTCATAGACAAAATATATGAATGAAACACATATAGAATAATTAAATAAAGAAATACAAATAAATAAATTGACAGTAGATCTATCTCACACAAGTATTTACATTCTTGAATAGAAAATGGCAAGAATGATAAATCATTTAGCAATGTACTGAAGAACCAGACAGGGCTTATGTAAAGAGGGCATTAAATAACAAAATTTATTAGCATGTCCCTAAAAGTATGTTTTTTTTTTTTTGCAAAATTACTATGTTTTGTGCAACTACATTTTTATTCAGTTTATAGACTTTGCAGACGATCTTGCTCTCCTTTCAACAAATCACTCCAATATGCAATTGAAAACCCAAGAGTTGCCTTAAGATGGACACCACCTGACTTGAGAAAACTTGAGAGACCCAACAACACCTGGCGTAGAACTGTGGTACAGGAGCTTCAAAAGATTAACCTATCGTGGGGAGAAGCACTACATGCTACCAAGGACCGCGATGGAGAGAGCTCATTGAAGCCTTATGTCCCATAGGGGAAGAAGTGGAGTAACTTCTTTTTGATTCAGTTTATAACTGATTAACAATTTTAACAGCAGCTAGATATTTTTTAGTCAGTGGTGGTGACTGACGTGCCCTAAAGTTCTGGCCCCATTGAGAACCAATGCATGACACACTTTTTATGCATCTTCCACATTTTTATACTACTGCAGGGACATAAGTTCTCGAAAGTGTCTTTAACATCTTAAACATATGAATCGTCATTTTTGTAATTGAATGCATGACTATGACAAACTTATTTCTTTATTATATATGTTCCCATCATATTTAAAAAATAAATTACATAAAGCAAGCTTCATGAGATGAATATACATACGGTGCAACTTTTTATGCTTCTGAGCACATAGACATGTTTCACTTCATCCTGTTGTCTCAGTCTCTTAATGTCCTGGCAGAATGCCTTTATTCTTTAATGCAGTAAACACTGGCTGATGTCCAATGTTACAACAACTTCCCTTGGTACTGATCAATCAAGTCATGACATTTGGATACTTCTTTGGACTCTGCAGTTGTTTTGGCATATTTTCCTATTTAGGTAATAGTTTGTCAATTGTTTCTTTTAAGAGTCAGCATGTTATATTCAGGTCTTTGACATTTTCTGTCGGTTGTTTTTTCTTCCTTCACCATTCTTTTTCTCAGTACTCTGTCCATGTCAATGGTTTCTGCTCCCTCGTCAGAACCATTTGTGGCAAGGTTTGGTGTTTTAATGAAAGAAAGTCAAAAGGACTTTTCTTCCCAACGGTGACCAATGATGTCTTGCGAAAAATAAACATATAAGTTTTAACATTTTGCTAAAAAGTCAAAGTGCCAAATTATTTCACATTTCATTTTATTTAATTGCACTAACTATTACAAAAGTGCTTTCTATTTCTCAGAAATAGACTAAAGATTTTAAAGATCAAAACTTAAGACTTAGTACCAGATCAGTTGATATTTCAGTAATTGCTATAAGTATACAGAATTTTCAGTTTAATCGTACAGATTACCAAGTTAAGTACAAAACGTAATATAAATACATTTTATATAAAATATAAAATGTATTTAGTAATTTATTGAACCATCTGTTTATATTTTACTAAACCCCTGATGATAGAATCGAGACGTCAGAAAAATATCAGTCTAAGCGCAAGTTTTCTATTTTAAAAGAGATGTGTCATGGAGGAGACAAAAAGGATGCACAACATACGTTGTAGGATTTCTGTTATTTAATATGTACAAATCAGAAGCAATAGTACCCAGGTATGACTTTTCAAAGACCACAAAAGAGTTATTATATTTTATTTTTTTCATGTGCCCATTTATGAGAAATATGGACCATTAGGTATGACAATCTGATATGGATGTGATATCTCAGGGATATTCATCACATGGATATTCAAATTTCAAACCACCAAATATTGACATATGACTTATGAGTATACATTATGGATTTATCTTAAGGTAGACATTTGCAGGGAAAATATCTTTTCACTTTGAATTGACATTATACCTTCAAAAAGAGAACTTCAAAAATCAGTGATTCGCCACATTATAATATAAATTATTCACAATTTGTTTTAGTTTGATAATTGACTGTTAAATAATTAATAAAACAAGATTTTTGGGGACCCGAAAAATATACTTCTATGGCATTTCTGTGAATAACCTTTTGCAGCACATTTATTTTTTGAAATGGCAATATGACAAAAGTACAATACAGTACAATACAGTTTAAAGATGCCACTGTATATGTTAATGTTGTGCTTCTCTATATTAAGCCTACTGCTATAAGTTGCACTCTGTGAAAATGACAAAGAATTCCTGACTTGGTTTAGTACAATAAATAGTATTATAGTTTAGCACATAATACATAGTCTTTAGTTGTTCGTAGTAAATCTAAACTTTGAAGGGTTATTGTAGTCAATTATATCCTGAGAAGAGCATTTGAACTTGGCTGTTTGTGGTTCACTGAGAGAGAGAGAGAGAGAGAGAGAGAGCACGTCAATTCATTGTCGTGTGTTGCTTGCTCAGCCGTTCTCTCTTCTGTTGTCATGCCACAACAAATGATATGGCTCTCCTACAACTGAAAGCCATCATCGCAAGTTATCCAGCCCCACTTGTTAACAGCTGTTGGATACACCGTTTTCTTTTTCACTAAATGAGTAATCAACTTCATGAGCATCCTGACAATAAGATGTCTACTATAAATCTCTGAAGTGATGGACTTTACGGAACCCTTTTCCTTCATGAGCACCGTCCCAGAGTTTACTCTTATGACAGCAGTCCCTTGAAAAGAATTTTGTTTCAGAGTTTTTAAAAGATTCCTCAGGAAATTAACTCTCTTGCGGATCAATTTGTGATGTCTCAGAAGGAAGCGGGTAAGCACATTTTTGGTGTTAAAAGGCTTTTAAAAGTATTGATCTGTTTTCCAACTCTTTCGTAAAAATGTGTATCGATTTAAAGTCGTTCTGACACGTGACTTATTGAGGAACGTCTATTTTTGTAATGATGCAATTGTCAACCAATTGGTCACGCGCAATTTGCGTCGCTATAGCAGGTTGCTGCAGCATTGCACACTGCCATCCTGTGTTAATATAGACTTTTGCATATTTGTAAATGCGTAATTTTTTACTTACTGTTAACTAGATATGAGATTTGCTAACAGAAGCCACATGTACAGCAAAACATACAAGGCTTTAGGTTTCTAAAAATGGGGTTTATAGGCCTAAACTAGATGACATTTCCCAGTGTCATGGAAAATATTAAATTAAGAAATAATAATAAAGTCATGCAAAGGTCAGTGAATTGTGTTTGCTCTGCTATTAAATATTAAATTGGCTAGAAATTGCTTTTTGTAAGTGCAATCTCAATAAAATGAGTTTTGAAAATCCTTATCTGATCATTACTGACATGAACCACTAGATCTGACATCATCAAATGAATGATTTTGTTGACTTTTAAGACATTTTGTCAATATTCTTTTCTCCATAAAATCGGTAAACAAGGCATAATTGTATGGATGCTGTTGATTTTTAATATGCATATTTCATGAATGTTGGCTTTTATTGTCACAGATTTAAAGGCTGATATAGAGGAAGAGGAGGAGGTGACAGATGTAGTATGTACGGAGTCACACCTCAAAGATGGAGAGTAAGTTACTCCTTTGTCTCAGACCTCTAAAAATATATATAAGGCATTTTTTAAATGAATAAAGTTGCTGACGAACAAAGTCTAATTTTCTGATCTAGAATGATGGAGGTGGAGGTTGGTCGCCACAACGTTTTGCTGGTACGCTGTGATGGGGTTTACAGTGCCATCAGCAACCAGTGCACACACTATGGTGCTCCACTGAGCAAAGGTAACACGTGATGAATTGACAACAATGAGTTAATCTCATAATTATATCATGAAGTGCCCAAATAATAAATTGTATACTATATATATAAAACAGGATACATAAAAATCACTACAAATCACATTAATTTACATTAAATGAGGTGTCATGCATTTTGACTTCTTTACATTGTTAAACGTGCTGTCTCATTCTTAACATCAACTTGTCAAAAAACGAGTTTGGTGTATTACGTAGTAATTCTGTGCTCGATACACTCCCCCAGCGATCGTACAGGTTTAGGAAAGTTCTTTTCGAACATATAAAACTTTTCTTATTCCCTTATTGGACAATTTTCCCGGAAAATTACTCGGCACGGCCACAGGAGAGCAGCAGAAGGAGCATGCGCAGACGCCACTTTCACTTGTGTGCAGGAGTGAGAGAGAGCATACGTACGCGAAGTTAAGGTGTTTGTTTGTTCACTGCATTTGAGTGATGAACGTTATATAAAATGTGGCTATAACTCTGGATTTGGAGATAGTTTAAAACTGATATTTGGAGCTGTCACAGCGCTAAAAGATGCCGGACATGAACCGAGTGCGATGAGTGAAACTGATGTCTGTGTTTTGTTGACAATGGGTGCGCACGTGTTTTGGTTCAGCCTACCCCTCCCCCCCGCACGCGGCGTATGTTTTCGGAAACAATCGTAAAGCTGATTCTATCTTTTATAAATATGATCAAACTAAATACTCTTCGAAGATACAAAGTATGCAATACTACTCTATAGGTTCTTAAGATTAATATGAGATTGAAAGAAACCCTGTGTGTTACGTCGGCTTTAAAGATACATAACATGAAAGATCTTGTGGTTTGAAACATTACAGTGGAAACATGTGATTCTTCTTCAGGTGTCCTGTCAGGTCACAGGGTTCGCTGTCCATGGCATGGTTCCTGCTTCAATGTGAAGACTGGAGATCTGGAGGAATATCCCGGAATTGACTGTTTGCCCTGCCACAAGGCACTTTGCCCTGAATTCACGCACGCACACACACACACACACACACACACACAAAACCACAAATATTTGATAGTTAAATAGTTGATATTTCTACACAAGTTAACATACTTTATCTGACTCTTTCTTGACAGGTTAAAGTTGAAAACAGCAAGGTCTATGTGTCTGTTAAGAAAAAGGTAATCATTTGGATGCTTTAGTTAGTTACAACATAATAATAGTTTCGATGAAAAAAATATGAATTAATACAAATAAACTTTTGAAGGGTGGTGTACTGTTTATATATGTCAGATTCAGGGTCAACCTAAGAGATTAAAGTGGATGCAAGCAAGAGATCAAGAGGTGTTTCACACCGTGTTGCTGTTAGGAGGAGGTGAGAGAGAACCTTTGGTCCAAATTTGTTATATACTGTAGCTTTGTGGTTTACATTCCCTTTATTTTGGCTTCTTATATGCATAAACCAGAGATGTACCGATATATCGGCCAAAAATCGGTTAAAACAGCTTATGATCAGGGCCGATATAAAAGAGGACCGGAAAATGCTATGAATTTGTGCTCTGTATAGAAAATGTTAAGAAACATCACCGGTTTGATGTTCAATAAGAAATGCTCATTATACAACATTCAGAAAGTGAAGAAATATTCATTTAATCTTCAGAATCAGTATCGGCATCAGCAGATATCACTCTGAAAAATCAGCAGTTTTGGTGGAGAAATTTATATCAGTGCATCTCCAGGGCTGGGAAGGTTGCTTTTAAAATGTATTTCACTGCAGATAACAAAATGCATGCTTTAAAAAGTAATGTGTAACTTATTTAGTTATAAAACACAAGTTCTGTACTTTTATCGAAATACTTTAGAATACTTTGGAATACTGATAAGGTACGTAACACAAAGGGATCACCAAACAGGACTTGGTTTTTCACTGCATTTTAAACACATTAGTTTTTTATCCCTTAAAGCAAAAAAGCACACAATCAAAAGAAATGGAAAATGTTGATGCTCAAAAAGGCAACACAATGCATTAAGAGCTGGGCTGTGTAAATATTTTTGAATTGGAGGGATTATTTTGTTTGCTGGGAAACATGGGGTTATACATGCTTAATGAACAAAATAAAAAATAAAAAATCTTTATACACTTTTAAACCTGCAGTTGCAAGTTATGAAATCAGAATTGCATGAAAAAGTCACAATTGCGAGATCTCACAATTCTGACATTTGTATAGTAAGTTTATTTCTTGCAATTCTGACTTTATAACAATTCACATTTTTTCTCTCAAGCTCGCAATTCTGAGTTATAAACTCGCAACTGTGAGAAAAAGTCAGAACTGTGAGATAAAAGAACTCTGAGATAAAAAGTCGCAATTACCTAAACAAATTACTTAAACAAGGGACTCGCAAAACATGAAAACAGTAGTTGATCATTCAGGTAATCACAGACATTAAAGATTCATGGATATGTTAATAATTTTACATTATTTGCAGTTTTAGTTAATATAAAGTTTAAATGAAATAAATGCCATTGAAATTCCAGGTAATCCCTTTGGTAATCTAAAATACTTTTTGGATGTAACTGTAATTTGATTACCACTACTTAAAAAGTAACTGTATTGAAATACAGTTACTCAAAATCAGAATTTTTAATACACAACTAAGTTACATGTATTTGGTTACTCCCCAGCCCTGTGCATCTATAGTAGAAAGTGTTAAAGTTTGTGGATGCTGTTTTGTTGAGCGCAGGGGCAGCTTCTTTGAGCTGTGCTGAGACGCTTCGGCAAGAAAACTACAGGGGCCGAATTATTATGGTGTCTCGAGATGACCTCCTTCCATATGACAAAACCAGACTTAGCAAGGTGAGACTAAAGATTTGTGTTCAGCATACAAGAATAGAGTAAGACATAGTACCAGCACTGGTTTTACACCCACACAGACATTCAAAATTGAATTTAATCCTGATGTAGGTGATGAATGCTGAGAGCGACAGTCTCTTAATGAGAAGAATGGAGTTTTTTCATGAGTATGATATTGAGGTCTGGCTGAGAAAAGAGGTAAGAACTGAATCTTATGTTATATTATCTTTCATATCACCTGAGTCATATTCGAAGCATGTGTTACCCTTTCTCTTTAGGCTTTGTCAATAGACACAAACAAGAAAACAGTGACATTTGATGACGGCTTAATCCAAAGCTATGACCAAATCCTTATTGCCACAGGTTGCAGGTAAGCATGTAATGATATATAATTAATATATTCCTTATTAACATATTTTTAATAGTGATATGTTATTCATTTAATATTGTTGGATGATAATGTGTTATTTTAAGGCAGTCTTTGGTAATCTGTAAAAAAGGGAAACTTTTTGGCAGCTGGGGTGCCAGAAATATACCGTAAAATGATATATTAATGATTATTGTTTTTTCATGTTTTCTTGTATATTTGCAATCTTTTCTGTATTTTTTTTTAACATTTTTAAAAATCTGTAAAAAAATCTGTAAAATTGTACTATGAAACCGTAAACCTCTGTAAAATTATGTTATGTTATTTAATCATTTTATAGAATACTTTAAAGTATTTGTTGAAATACATAATTATAAAAACAAATAATAGTTTATTTACTTTTAATCATGCCTTACAGACATCTTTATTTTTCATCTTCAGAGCGAAATGCTTAGACTGCCCTGGTGCAGACCAGGGGAATGTGCTGATGTTGGAGACACCAGATGATGCCAGACGCATCCACTATGCCTGTATGGGCTCCAGGACGGTCATCGTGGGCACTTCCTTCATTGGTACTTTCATACACCCATTCTTATTTCACATTATGCCTCATTTTATCCTCCGTCTTCAAATATTCATTCATTCATACTTCCAATCCATTGTGTGTGACATTTGAAGGCATGGAAGTGGCTTCTTACGTGATAGATATGGCCAGTAGTATCACGATCATTGCAAGCAGTGAGCTGCCCTATCAGAAGACCCTGGGCCCGGAGATAGGAAAAGTCACCATGATGGTAAATATTAAAGGATGAGGGCAACATAAATACAAAAGACCACCATCTATATCTACTTTGTTATATAAACACAATCATTTTTCTGGTTTGCTTGAGATGCTGGCGGAGAGAGGGGTGGTGTTCCACATGAATGACGCCATTGTGGAGGTTCAAGGCGAGGACAGGAGGGTGTGGAGTTATTTTTCCTAAGCAATGCTGCATTTTATTTCGAAGTTAAATAACTGACTTGAATTGAATTTCAAATGAACCAAAATGGTGATTTTAATTCATTCAGATAATTAGTAGAACTCCACATTTTTTACAGGTTAAGGGTGTGAAACTGAAGAGTGGCATCATTATTGAAGCTGATGTGTTGATAGTTGGAATTGGTATGTAGAGCTGGTAAAAAATATGCATTTAAAATACACTTTCTGTCATAATTTTTTCACATTAAATGTTTTTCAAAACCTGTAAATGAATTTTTGTCCTGTGGAACACAAAAGAAAATATTTTGAGAAATGTCTCAGTTGTTGTGTCCATACAATGGAAGTCAATGGGGGTCAATGTCCTTTGGTTTCCAACGTTCTTCAAAACATCTTCTTTTGTTTTCCGCAAAGGAAAGAAAGTCATACAGGTTTTAAATGACATGTGGATGTGTAGACAGTATGATGAAAGGTTTCAGTTTTGGGTAAACAATCCCGTTTTAAGTCTAACGCTTTCAAACCATGTCCAATACATTTCACCTTTTCCTTCAAATATAGGTTTTCTTGTGTTCTCATCTCCCCATTTATCTTTATTCAAGGTGTAAATCCCAATTCGGGGTTTCTAAAAGGGAGTCCCATAAACATGGACTCCAAGAACTATGTCATTGTGGATAAGGTAAGATCTGATGACTTCCCTCTCGAAAATACTCGATTTAGTCTTCAAAACTCCTGAATCAGGCACCTGTCTTACAGTACATGAGGACCAATATAAAAGACGTCTACTGTGCAGGAGATCTGACCTCATTTCCTCTCAAAATGGCTGAAGGACAGAGGGTGACCATTGGCCATTGGCAGATAGCACAGGCACATGGTACTCGAGACTTTTGTTGTAGACATAATACACAAGTTTTCTTTGCGACTAACATATTTCCAAGTAGGGGACGTAAAATGGACTACGATTCCTCACTCTAAATGTAAAATTATTTTAAAGAAAGATTAAATGTTGTATAACTTGGCAGGTACTAGTAAAATATAATATTCGCTTTATTAGGAAGGAACGCAGCCTTCAACATGTTGCACAGGGAGGTGGAGCTACACACTGTGCCATTCTATTGGACCGTCCTGCTGGGGAGGACTATTCGATACGCTGGTGCGCTCTCACAGTTTCACAAGATTGTATAAAGTCTGTATTTATATGTGTACATGTTGACTGCAGATGTATACACGCTGTTTATGTGCAGGTTATGGAGAGGGATACACTGAGATGGTGCTGAAAGGCCAATTTGAGAACATGAAGTTTTTGGCATTTTACCTCAAGTGAGAAGCTCTTATGTGTAAAACTTTCCATTGTCTGACTTGATGAATGACATATTGATGATGAACTGTTAACATCAGGCATGATGAAGTCGTGGCTGCAGCAGGATTGAATGTTGAACCTGCTGTCTCAGTGGTGGCGGAGAGGTTGGCCGAGGGACGAGTGATTACAAAAGCTGAGGCAATGTGAGTGAACCAAAAGACGACTCTGTTATTTTTCATTCTACCTCGTTCAAAACCTGTATATGACAAGATAGATATTTGGAAAAATGTCTCTGTGGTTTTGTGCCCACGCTATGGATGTCAATTTTGTATGAGGCGCCATGTTAAATATGAATTCAATTCTTAAACAAATCGAAATGAAAGGTCATATACAAACATATGTTTACATAGCAATATAGCAATAGTGTAGTATGTTGTACCGAACAATTGAGATTTTTTTCTTTTCTAGGTCAGATGACCTTAGTTGGTTGAAGCTCCAGCCTCTGTGACAACAGTGTGAACTCTATTCTGTCCATAGACCATCCCATCCAATTGTGCTTTTACACAAAAGACTCAAATACTCAAATGTGTGTTTTTAAACCATTGATACATCGGTGTGTCACAGTACTGTATGTATCATCAAAAGCTTTGTGCACAGAAGTCACAGAGTTTGCCATTTTTATATTCATATATTTATATTCAGAGAACAGACTGCAACTCTCATACAACTGAAGAAGGGGAAGAAGGAGCAGAAAGTTTATCGTATTCTTCTATGACTGTAGTTCTTGTGTAAACCCTATTACATGAGCACCAAATGAATATGAACTTTACACACACACTTATAAGGAATAAGCATTTAAAAGATGAGGTTTTTGGTAACAAGTATCAAGTTTATATTCACACGATGTTTAAAAATGAGCTATTACCTAGTTAAAGGAGCAGTTCACTTCAAAAATGTGTCCCCCCTGACTTTCCATAGTAGGAATAAAAATTACTATGGAAAGTCAATAGGGGCAAATTTTGAAGTGAACTACTCCTTTAAGGGATAGTTCACCCTCAAAAAAGTTATTTGATCATTTACGCATGTCAAACCTGTTCGAGTTTCTATGACTTTAAGACTGAATAAATGAGGACAGAATTTTTATTTTTGGGTGAACTGTCCCTTTAATAAATTATTCAGTACATCTCTCTGTATGCTTGATATTTGTAGGTGGGGTTGTTGTTCATGAAGTTGTGAAACGGAGCATTTGTGTAAAACCAGACAATCACTGACCATACATTAAATCAAAGCGCTTAGAAGGATTAGATGAACACT
The DNA here is from genome assembly GCF_015846415.1 of Triplophysa dalaica. Lineage (NCBI taxonomy): Eukaryota > Metazoa > Chordata > Actinopteri > Cypriniformes > Nemacheilidae > Triplophysa > Triplophysa dalaica. The sequence continues at coordinate 13,356,390 of NC_079560.1, read as the reverse complement.
GAGCAATGGGTGCTGAATGTGACGGGGGTCACAAAAGTGAGCCTATATAATAGAGTGGGACAATGTCACAAAAGGCCATATTACAAAAGAAACGCTGAATTTGTCTCCTGTTTCATCTCTTGTTCTCGTTTTTTTTGCCGCAACACAGTTTTCAATCCCGAATCCTCATAACTCACTTCTGCTGCACTTATCAGCAAGAATTTGTACAAGAAATATGGGTCATATACGACAGTCCAAATTGGGAGGTGAAATGTGGGCCACGAAACAGAGTTTGAACCTAAAAGAAGCACAATTCATTCTACGCATTCTATGCCAAAGATATGGAAAACATTAGATGTCATGCAAAATTCATATACATTTTCATTGTGTACAAGATATTGCAATTGCTGAAACTAGTTCTTTATGAGGGCAATCTAAACACAACAGGTCAAGGAAATACTTTGATTTCAAAAGCAGTGGGAATTCTGTATTAAGTTTATATAATAAAGTATCTTCAGCTTGACATCTTCTACAGCCATTCACTTAAAAATAATGTAGTGGACTGCCTGTATTATTTATTATAATATTTTAGTATTTTGTCAAATATACAGTAATCAAATGAACAGTAATCCACAAAATGTTAAAATGACCATTGGTGCCGGTTGCATAAACTGCTTAGTTTTACATGGTAGTCTTCTATTTTTTTCTTCAAGACTGGTCATAACTTGTTTAAGTCAGTTACATAAAAAGGTAGATTGGTTTAATTGAAATCAGAAAAGTAAAATGGATTTGCTAGTCAGTGTGAAAAGCTGTTAAAACGCGGTCATAATTTAGCGGCTATGTTTATGCAACTGGCCCTGGTCAGGAGGGGTCTTATATACGGAATATTTGACATTTTGAAAGAAAAACATTAAAGAAGGATATGGACTAATGCACAATATCACATTTAATGTGATGAGTCTGATGTTTGTTTTTGCTTGTCAGAAAGAATGTTGTTATGCAGATTTAATGTCATGCAAAATGCTAATAGATGAACTCCAGTTTACTCACACATAAAATACAGGAAGTTAAAACAGGATGAAACCATTGAACTCTTATGTGCTTACATTTAATTCATCACTTTTTTATATACAGCACAGGCCTGAACTGTTTACATGTACACAAGAGTTGTGTTTATATAGTCATGGGATTATTATAAATTGCTCAACATGTGTATCATCTGCACTGGAAGGTTAAGTAAATGTAACTTGCTTGCTCATATTATTCGGGTGTCTTTCTCACAAACATCTGTAGCCTTGTGTATGTTTAAATAGTCTGGATAGTTCTTGATATTAATAACAACAATGACAATGAACAACATATCTATTAAATTGAAATACCTTCTAAAACAAACAGTAGTCCTGCGTGAAATCTATAATCAATTCAAATTAGACAAAGAGAATTGATTTTGAAAAGTTCAAGACATGACCAGCATCTGGCTTTATTATTATATAACCTCTGTGAAGTTATTAATATCATGTTTGATGTGTAATCACTCTTTACATTAGGTTTGGAATGTGACAAAACCCTCCAAGCTTCCTCCTGGCTTATTTGAGGTGATTCGTTTTGAGGAATTTGAGCCCATACATAAACCAGTCTGATTTTTTTGTAGAAAAGCCTGTTTTGATGCTGAATATCGCTTACGGCGGTTGGCTTTATACATCTCCAGCCGTTGGGCCTCTGCAACAGGATCCTCGAGAACACCTTCCCACCTCAAACTATCCTGTTCCTGATAGGTCAGGTCTGATTTGTCCTCCTCTGTTAAAACTAGGGTGACCTCTGATAAAACTTTGGGATTTTTAGATTTGCAGCTCTTCCGTTCTTTGGCTTTGGTGTGACCTTTGCTTTGAGCATCACTCATCTCTCCATAGGTCCACTGTTCCGTCTGAAGTTTCTCTAGAGTTTCAGATAGGTAGATGGGTTCAATCTCAAAGCACAAAGAAACTATTGAAAGTATTATATATCGAAATGACACATTGTTTCAAAAATCTGTTTTGAAAAATATTTGTCAGCAGGTGCTAAGTAAAAACTGTTTACATGTGAAATAGGCCTATGTCAGCTCCAAAAAAATGTAAAATTACAATGTAGACAAACCACTGACTAAAACTTTCTATTGAAAGTGAACTTCAATTAGCAAAAGTTCAATTGCCTATTGCAATGATTTGTGTTTCAGTAATTAAAAGTATTGTTTTAAATACATGTATTTGCCTTCTTCAGTAAAATCCCTAAACATTCTTGAAACAACATCAAATAAAAATTGGATTAAAAAACTTCTGTTCATAGCATGCTCTTAAATATATGTGCAGTTTAATTCCTTTATGCATACATTTTGATTCATTTCAGCATTTCATGTCTTATTTTTTAATCATCAAAGGCAGCAATGTTAAAAAAATCTGTTGACTGTTAATGCACATGAACCAATTCACCTGAATGCTCGACTCCACTCGATTTCTTTTTCTCTTTACTTGAGTCTTTCCTCTTCTTTTTGCTCTCTTTCACTATGGCACCAGTCAAAGGTGGCACATGAAAACCCCTTTTAGCTGAAATATCTTCCATGTTTGTGGTTTGAGAAGAGCCTTTAAATCGTCGGTCTCTAAACGTGGCCATATAAGTGTTTATTCCTGTCTGACGCGCTCCACGTGCTGCTGTAGACTAACTTAAATACACAGGCATTACATTTACATTACACACGAGCGCATTCAAACCACACATCGGTTGTTTGCACAAAATAATCTACACAAAACGCTGTTTACCTAACTTACATCCGCATCTGTTTACTTAGCGAAGACAATTGCTGTTGTTCTCCTTTCATTAAATAACAAAAAGTTCGGTATTATAATGTTTAGACAGGAAACGAATCTAGAAGTACTCTCTCTTTACGTAGTGGGTAAACTCACAGCGTTCAATCAGACTGAAAGGTCTTTCATTGCTTGTTAGAGCGTGATGACGCGTCTCCATGGAAACTCCAAACTCCTCCCAGATTTTTACTTCCTATCTTTCTCTGTGACACGAGCCGCTGTGTTCAAATCCGCACACTCTCCGTCCTTTTGTCCCAAACTATTGTATGTTTAAAATAGTATTCCAAAAACTCCCGGAGGATCTACTACTTCCGGTAGAAATTCGAAGTAGACGCACACAACGGCTGATATTACCCACAACTCACCGCGAGTAGGCGGAGTTTAGTGAGGCCATTGCATTAATAATTAATATAACTGATGTGTCACTAAATTAACAAATGTAAGTATATAGTTAACATTACATACGAAATGAATGAATAATTAAATACATTAATGAGCTGTAATTTGATGTGTGTGACAGTTATTGGCCACAATGTTGTCAAGGCAACAACGGCCACTTCCGCATCCTGTTAGTTTGTGCAATCTCTTTGGCCATGTACTCAAAAGTACCTACTATTCCAACACATAAACGTACTATAGAGGGTATTCATCGATGTCACTTTCACACGCCTCCTGTGTGGCAAAACACCCAGCAAATTGCCTGAGGAGATTAGGCGGAACAAAGAAACCGGGACTAAATCAAAATTATTTTCTGATATTACAAGCAGCTGGACTCGAAGGCGATCCTTACGACTTCTCTACAACTTACATATGAATCGGGTGTTCCTGGACACTGAAATGTTGCACGGAATTGCGTTTCCTGATATTGTAAACAGTCATTTTGCCACTCAGGAGGGCACACTCCGGCGTGATCACGTGGTAAAGTGAAGACATGAAGACAACTAGGCATAGTATACAAAGTAAATGACTTTACTTTGACCCATTCTGCGAGCTGTCTCTTTAATACCGCATGGGTTATAAACATGTTGTTGCTGATTGGGCTGACATTCTTGACACACCCACCAAACAAGAAAAAATGTATCTCAAACCCTGTTGCACACCGGTTCCAGGAAACGTGTCATTCAACCCGAAACCGTAGCAAAACGTTATGCACCGGTTTGAGCTAGAACATGCCCCAGGTCCTGGCATGGTCACATGGTGTTCACGTGGTAAAGTGATGACATGTCCATACCCAAGCTATGTACGGACGGTTTAATTTGCAATCAACATAAACATGTCGCCTTAACTTAACTTCCGGTATTTTATTTTATTATAATTAATATAAACTAAAATATTAATATTAATGAAATATTAATACAAAAGTAATTGTTACTTAAAGGTGCAACATGTAAAAATCGATCAAACGATCAAAACAACAACAACAACAATGACAATGCTTTAGCTTGATCACGCTGTGAAGGAGCGTGGGATGATGGGATCTGTTGGCTTCAACTCCACCGCAGATGGCCATCAATTAGACTGGAACGAGAAATAATGTTAGCACATGAGGTTTATAATTGTTGCAAATAATTGTGGTCCATATTAAGTGACTGCTCGAAACAAGTAAGTGGCTTTCTAGACACTACACTACTTCTGCATTTGTCCCCAACACTGTTGTCATGCGGTTTCTACAGCAGTAAAGGCGGTAACAAAGGGGAACGTGGAAATGACGCCATCGAAAGGCGATTGCCCACCCTTGTGTCACTAGCTGTGTCCCAATTCGGGGGCTGCAACCTTCTAAGGTCGTGGAGTTAAAAACGAGGACTTGTACTTCTAAGCACGCAGCCTCAAAAGTCCAAAAATCTAATTGAAATGAGACGGCCTAGCCTCACAGACGATTTCCTAATTGTGTCACCTTCTGCTCATTCTGCGTGGTGACAGCAGCAGGACACAGCAGAGACATTTCTGACCTTTTTTAAACTGGCTACAGAGCCAGAAAATTATATTTTATTTTAGAGAATATGACACTTTATGTAGATGTAAACAGCCCAACAGTATATTAAATTAACCAACCGTAGAAATTTAAACACAATAATGCATCATGGCTGTCAAACTTACTTCCTGGAGGGCCGCAGCTCTGCACAGTTTAGCTCCCCCAGCTCTTAACCACACCTGCTTGGAAGTTTCCAGTAATCCTGAAGATGTTGATTAGGTGAATCAGGTGTGTTTGTTAGGGTTGGAGCAAAACTGTGCACACGGAAATAAGGTCGCAATTTGGGGCTGCAGTTGAAGCAGGAAAGCCTTACCAGCCTTCAGTCGCGCTGTTGTTGTGATGCAATCGGTCTTAAAATGCAGCCTTCAAAGGATGAAGCCTCCGAATTGGGACACAGCAACTGTTTGGAATGGCGATTTTCTCACGATTTACAAGTAGATGGAAACATTTGAGATATTGTAAGTTCTCAGCTGAACAAAATAAATAACACTACACTAGTGGTTTTGGGATATTTTACTGCAAATTTGCTACAAACTGCACCTTTAATGTCAGATTGTCGCAGCAATATGGCTATAACAACTTGTAAGCCTGAAATATATATTTAGTAATAAACATTTTCGTGCAGATTCTATCCTAACGTGATACGACCTCAGATATCTTCTTTTGGCTCAGACACTGACCCTATACTTAGAACAAGGCCATCAGTTAGAGTGCAGAACATGGTGCCGAGCAGCCAAACTTAGCAACAGTAAGAAAGGTTACAGAGGTGAACCATGAGGAGAAATGCCAGCCAGAAATTCTATTGACAATTCAACACATGCCGCGAAGACATTTTCACAACAAATATTTTGATGCTTTGTGTAACAAGCACACTGCATGGTAACATCTGTATATCACCGTTTTATAACCTGTAAATATGTGCAGTGACGTTGCAGAAAATCGAGAGAAAATGATGCGATGAAATGAATTTAAAGAAACGAACCTTAAATAATTCATTTTTATATGTGTTAAATAAAAGGAATCCAACTGACGTTTATCCAATAGTCATCGTTAGACTCACTTCAGATAAGAGTGCGATTAGATTTTGGGGTTGTTTAAGTATTCATTTTCACACCGATCCTTTATGAACTTCATTTGCATACAACCAAACATATTTGGAAACGTAATAAGAACTTTAAGCAGTGTTCGGAAAACTTTCACACGTACAGATGATTGGCTGACAGCGGATCGTTCCTGCGCACTAGACCTTCTAATTGGCTGTCGGGATATTGGCCCGCCCCCTTGCATGTAAATCTTGTTCTACGATTGGTCACATTCGAAGTCATTCTTAACCTACGGAAGACAGTCGTCATAGCGAACCGTTGACGTCGCAGGTCCAGTGGCCAGCTGTTACAAATCGCGTCACTCCCTTTGCCAGCTGATCGCAGACGCCGGTAAACGTGAGAAGGAGTCGCTTCAACAGTCGGGTGAGCGTTTTATTGATCAACTTTTTCGTTTTTTGGTGTCGTCGTTTGTCTTATCGGTAGCCTGACTCCGTCGGTATTGCGTTAAAACATATTTATTAGCTCCAGGGAAAGGCGAGGCAGATCACCTACTCTACTCTCCACGAAGCCAGCGCATGACTTAGGCGGGGCGGAAAAAAACACGAGCTTTACGAAAACGAAGACTTTATACTCTCGCTAAAATTAAACATGCATGTTATTTTTAATGACGACATTTTATCGAATGTGTTTGATACCCGTTGTTGGTCATTACATAAGTTTCATACCATTACACCGGCCAAACTTACAGGCTATAAAAGCCTTTACTCGAGACGTTGAGATCAATCTCTAGATTTAAAGTGCTTGTCTGCTTTTTACTTTTCAAAAAAAGTCTAAAGCAACCAAAAGGAACGACACGTCCAGCAAATCTGAGACGGATCACGTCAGTCCATTTTATTGCGGCATAGATGCCAACGTGTCTGCTAAACTGTGTTTCCTGCTTTGGTTGGGTAAGAACATCCTTATGTAATTCATTCAGCCCTTGTGAGGAAATCTCAGTCGCATTTAATCGCCATGTGACGTTACAATCCGTTCGCCGACCATTGGACGAGCCAATCAAATGTTCCAGAATCAGGGATCGACGTGCAAACATAAATGACAAAAGATGACTTTGTAATGTCAACACCCTAACCTTTAAACGACAGTAAGTGTGCATGATTCATCTAACCTTGAAACTAGCTTAAAATATAAATATTCATTGTTGCAGATAAATAACTTGTAATTGGGAATGGTAATAAAAAGTTGTAACACTATGTAGACTATATATTAATTATACAGGTATGAAATGCTTTCTATAGGATTTATAGGCAGTGCATTAGATGTCAACAAAAATCATTGGTCTGTGGGCTTAAATATGCCTTTCTTTACATGCATATCGTGAAAAAAAACAGTAACACTATAGATGGCAAGAAATACCTTTTCCTATTTCTACATTCCAACAATACAATTGATAAATTAGGGGAGCATGTTAATCTGAATACTTAACAATTGTTACCATCAGCCTCATGTATTTATACAAAGTGGGAAGAAGATTCTTGCTAAAAAAAGTTACCCAGCATCTCTTTTTAGAGATGATTAAAATGGTGGGGAATGTGTGCATCATACTTCCTCAGTAATAGTCATGATGCTAGCGAACATGAGACACTTGCTATATTATATCTGTGTGAACTTCAAATTCAAACACCATGAAGCCATCATAGATGAAGATACGCAGTATATTTCTGTATTGATGTCGTGCAACATTAAAAATGTTCACCCTTTGCCCTCCCTACAGAATATACGACAAGTCTGTACTCGGCAACGTTTGATTCAGCCCCAGGCTTTACAGTGCTGTGCAATGCTTTATTTCCCCCCTCAGACGTCAGAGACCAATGGAGACATCTTCCCACCCTGCTCCTCCGTACCAGCACACTGATTCAGTTCTTGTTTGCTCATAGACATCACTTTGTCAGTTCATATAAGAAGTGGATGACTAGTTATCGTGTTGGCAGGAGACGAGCAATTTAATAGTTTTTTCTACTGTGGACGCTTTGGATACCAAACGTGCCTTGGTACCATAAGACCATCTTTAGTGCTGACAATGTTGGTTAGTGTGTTAGCCATTAGCAATAGCGCGCTGACCTTATGTTTGGCTTTTTCATTCACGCACTGCAGCTTGCGTACACCAAGACTAGATCAATAGATCGACTGGTGACGGACGGGAACGGCCCGAACGGGACAATTCGGTTCGATTCTGTGACCGTGCGACTACATGATAAAGCAATCTTTTATAATTCATTATAATTACACTTTTTTTTTTAAGAATTACTTTTAGACGATTCATGTGTTAGTTTCGAAAAATAATTTGGATAAATATAAAAATAAATGCAATAATTTTGATGTAACTTGTAATGACGATGAGTACATACAACAAATGATGGTGTTTTTGACCCAATTTGTGAGTTTATTTTTATATTTGATTAAATAAGCGCAGTGTGAATTTTGTGACCATGAATTTGAAGAATCCAATGCATAACTGTTTGTGAAGTTACGTGCCTTCATTTGTTAAGGTGCCCATGTGGCAACAGAACATTCGAGTCTATAATATACCAGTTTATCGGGTTCTCGATTGTTCGGCGATTCACAGATGACATTATTTCTAAATCCCGCTCTTGACACGATGCACTCAAGGCCTTACCTTGTTCTCCGGCCTCCTCCCATGCCTGCTGATTCATGTGTGCGTGTCTGCGCCGGCTTACCGGATGGGGGAGGGTGGAATGAATGAGGGACGCAGAGTACTGAGAAAGAATGGTAGATGATTGCCAAACGCAGAATGGGGAGGGAGGCATGGCACGAGGTCTGAGCGGCCTGTCATAAACTTAGCATGATTCAGCACAAATGATTTATTCCTATAGACCCAATACGGTTGTAACTGGAGCGCCCTGCAATGTGTAATGAATTCTTTTCTTGAGGATAAAAATGTATTATGTTGATTTAAGAGGGGTGGAACTGGTTTTGCTGCTGAACACTTTAAAACCTTGGGGTTTTCACTTTCCCATTAGGAAACTTCAGGATAAAGTTGTTTAAAGCTACAGTGAGTTGCTTATATCTGCATGACTTTTTAGGAATCTGAGGAATGACAGGCATTCTGATTGAGCCCCATGCACGAAACACGAGTCCACGATTGACGCAAATTGTCACACTCAATTCAGTGTGACCATTTATGTACGTTTATGATCAAGCGGTTGTTTATGTGCTAAACATTTGTAATAGCAATATACCAAACCTTACAAATGGCTCATACTTTCCTCTAGTTGCAGTAGGAATGGGATGAAAAACAACTTCTGTCAGTTTAGTTGTTAAGCGGTTGTATTATTGGAACGTACCATGCATGCAATTCTATTGTTTTTCTCTTCAGGTGGGGAGTGAATGCAGATGATGTGTGGCTTTAAGTGGATATTGGCTGACCCACAGCAGTTCTTCTCTGGCAAACTTTATGACACTGTCCCGACGCTAAAGCTGCCAGCTGAAGAACTGTTGTGGTCAGCTTTGACCGTCTGAGACTGATTTTGACCGTCATCTCGGTCGAAGATGTTTTTCTGACCCGGGACATCGCCTGGATTTTGGTTTTCGTGTTGGAGATTTAAAAGTTTCACCCACAAATGAAAATTCTGTCCTAATTTACACGCCCTCAAGTTGTTCCAAAATCTGTATGAATTTCTTGGTTCTGCTTAACGCAAAAATGTTTTGGAGGAACACTTGTAACCAAACAGTTCTTGGCCACCATTGACTACCATAGGAAAAGGTCAAAGAAATCACAAAAGAAGATATTTTAAAGAATGAAGGAAATCAAACAGTTGTGGGTCACGTTTGACTACCATTGTATTATATATATCATAACATTTTTCTACTTTGGTAGTCAATATGTTAGTTACAAGCATTCTTCCAAATATCTTTCTCTGTGTTCATCAGAACAAAGAAATTAAACAGATTTGAAACAACTCGGGTGAGTAAATGATGACACTATTTTCTTTTTTTTTTGGGTGAACTCTCCCTTTATTATCCCTTTAGTGTAACTTTGATCTTAATTGTCATCGGAAAATTTAAGTAATTCAATACCTTTACAATTGGTTGAGTAATGAACATTTCTAGAGTGGAACAAATTATAAAGTGTTTCATCAGATACGAGTAAAATCGAACCATGAGCACGATGATGTGATTGCGTCCATATTTTTATGTTCAGTGTCAAACTAAAAGGTAAACGAAAATGTTGAAAAGCAGAACACTACATGTGGTATTACCTTTCACAATTACAGAGTATATATAAACATTTGTAACATCTGAAACGGTTATAAGTGTGAAAGCATATTTTTTATGTCAACTTCATGGAAATAAAAATAAAAACCTATAACACCTTGTTTTGGTTTGGCGTACAGCTTACATCAAATGTATTTAGTATGTTATTTTCGGATGAGACATAACAGAGATTCTGCCAGCAAGAGATCATTTCAAGTTATTGTCCGAGTATGTAACATGTTACTTTTAGAGCTGCTCAAACTAAATGGAAAACTGACATGTAAGAGCAAGTATTGTAAATGTCTTTCCTTTGTGAGTCTTGTCTGAAAGGTGTCTTGTCACAATAGCACACACAATGAATCAGTTACATCACATAAAGGTACATCATTTATGCTCTCATAACATTTGAATTGTTTGTGGTTTAGAAAGTAGCATAAGTGATTTATAACATGAAAAGCTGTCATAAACATAATTTGTGATAAACAGCTGTCTGGCTTAAAGTTTATACAGGAAAAAAGCATGCTCTTATTTTTTATAAGAATATGAAACCATTGAATTTAGGTGAAGGTGGTCTTTTGATAGTGGGTAGACGGTTTGTGGTAATTCATGAGAAACATCCGTTGAGATACAATCTCATACACTGAGATCACAAACCATTGTATTTTAAATAATGTTTGATGGTAATTCGTCCTTAGTTTTGTGTTTTCTGGGACTAGAAATTAAGTTTAGGATTTTGAAAAACGTTAAGCCAAATATTTATCAAATGTAAGCTGATTTGTAGCATAGAAGTTTTGTAGCCTATCAAAATGTCAAGCTAACGATGCTTTGTTTAAACCCATAGTTATGAGACAAATAATGGGTACAATTAACCAAGAACATGAGCTTTCTAGAGTGTTTTCAAAACCCGAAATGCTCTTGAATTGTTTTATCATGCTAAAATAAAAAAACGTGTTGGAATGGCCAGATTCACCGAGGGGCTCCAGTTAGAGGACATTTTGTTATAACCCACAGATAAACTATAGACAGAAAATGCTGCTTCATGTACTGAATATATCTATAAAATAGCGTTTAATTTGAAGGCAATTTCATTGGCAAAAGAATGAAAACCTGTGTATTTTGAGTTGGAATGTCACTTTATTTAGATTAGCAGAGCGCAAAACTGCTTAATATCAATTACAAAAAAACTGTCATGTAAAAATATGACCCCTAGGGGGTGCCAAAACATTTAAAAATGGTGCTACATAACTTGCGGCTTAGATCTTGCCACGATACGGTTTAAAGTGCTTCACCTATGATCACGAGCCAAGAACATGTTTTAGTGCTATAGCCTTTTTTAAGAGTGTAGACAATAGGTTGGACAAAACCGTTTAAAACATTTACTATAATGGCAAGAACCTGAATACGTAATTGACACGACAAATAATAAACCATAACCTTTTTTTTAGAAGTTATAAATGTGATGACAAGTTGTTAGTACAAAGTTATAGGCATAACACATAAGGTAGTAAAAACATTCTTCTAAGGTTTGTTTTTCTCTCTTAAGTACATGTATGGGTGTATTAAGAGAGCCACTCTATTTTCTGCGATTATCACCAAAGTAAAACAACACGCGCACAGTCAATTAACGCACGTCCACCAATCAAACGCAGCGTCGGCGCGCACAAACTGATTGATCTACGCAACTTTTGTTGATCGAGCTTATATAAACTCGAGTGTCTTCTCAAATTTCAGATCCATATCAGATGAAATATTGATGAGTGGATGGATGTCCAATAGCTGTTTTATGTACTGTACGAAATCCGCCACTGCGATTAATTGGATTAAATGAATAAAATCTAAAATCTAAGTTTTTTATGATCTGTTCTGCAAGAGATGGCTATAAATACGGATGCTCCTCGAGCGACAGGTGTCCTTGGTGTGAGCGGGGCGCTTGATTCTGATTTCGGAGACACGGAGAAACTTCTTGACCTCTCGACTAAAGAGCTGAAGGGAGAATTGAACCACAAGTCTGATACTTACAGCATTAAGTCTAAGAATGAAAACACAGCGCAAAACGACGATTCAGTATCCCTCTCTCCATCACAGGTCGATTTCAGCCGCACCTCGTCGCCGAAACCCGGCGAGAGCGAGCCGTGGACCTACCTTTGGGTGGCCGTGATATCATGCTTCTGTCCTGCGGTTCCTATAAACGTGTTTGCGATTTATTTTTCGCATATGGTGAGTACTGTCATTTAAGTTAAACTTATGGTTAGAGATAACTTGAGTTTAATAATTATTAGTTGTATGCGTTATACAGAATGCATTCATATTCATCACATTTATTTAGTTTATTAATAAAAACTTTATTAATTGTGCAATTAAAATGTGCACGCGCATCCCTTTAGGCACGCGGCATGATACGGGCAAAAGATTATGAAGGAGGCAGAAAAATTGGACGTCTGTCTTTGATGCTTAGCCTCGTTTCCATTATTGTGGGTTCGGCCATTCTCCTCTATGTGGCGATGACAGGTAACATCTCTCTCTGCACACACACTGATGCCTTGAAACCTTTTAAACTTTTAGTGTCAATATTACCATCAATATTGTGAACAATTTTTTTATATGTAATCTGGTGCTATAAAAATCAGCATGCTTATACATCTCTTTCTCTCTCCCAGAGATATGATAAGCTGTTGTGCAGTCGTGGATATTATACAGAAGCTGAAACCAAAGCATAAATGTCAACATGTTGCCTACTAAAGATGAAAGATAGACTGAATGTCATTCCCAATAAATATCTATCAGCTTCCCTAAAAGTTTGTTTAAGTCTTGGTATTCTTTCGTGTTGTCTTGTCAAATCTTTTTCTCACAAAGCTTTTGCCTTATGCAATAAAAAACTGAAGCAAATCTATCAATCTAACATGACATAACTTGTATTTATTTTGCTTATTTTGTGTTTTTTTATTTTTTAATATCTATAATTTATCAATTTTAAATATATTGAAAACAAATATTATAATAACATATAAGCTCTGTTCATAATTTTTAAATGCCTTTCTTCTGCTCTTTAAAAAAAACACTGGTTGTAAATCAAAATAATTATCTCTTCCTTTTAAATTAAGTCTTGCATTAATTATGAGACTTTATTATCTTTATATTTTTTTTCTTTGTATGATTGTAATAACATTTTGAATAACCCTGCATACAGCCACCAAGGTACTATTTGCTGTAAAATCTATACACCGACCGATGAGAAATTAATGATTGTCTCCAGGATTTAACAAAGTAGGGAGACATCAAACAGTTGCACTGAAGCGGAGAAAGGGCTATGTTCAAGTTTTATTTCAGCACAACAAAAAGCACAAGCATGTTTGAAAAATTTTACTCCGAATTTCTCTTATGCTGATATGCCACCATATTTGTGCAAGTTATGAATTAAACAAAAGAACATGATTTTCTAGTGTTGGAGTGTTGTTTTTTTTACCTCAAGTTGGACTAAAATATTTGGCCATTTCTATACACTTTACTCTTCTGTTTTGATTTTAGGATAAAATAAGATGGCCCTGCGATGGGTTGGCACTCCATCCAGGGTGTATCCTGCCTTGATGCCCGATGACTCCTGAGATAGGCGCAGGCTCCCCGTGACCCGAGGTAGTTCGGATAAGCGGTAGAAAATGGATGGATGGATGGATAAAATAAGATGTGGTCATTTTACTTTGAAAAAAACAACAACAGCTAAATCCTGTTCTGTTGTCAATCTCTTATTCAGGCTTAAAAAACTGTGAGCGCAAAAGAGTTAACGCACAAAAAACAGAGGTCTGCTAACTGATATCCTGACCGTCAAGTGCATTCTTTTCATCTTTACAATTAGTCATTACCAACCTCAAAAGGAAGTGACATGGCTAAACTTGCCATTTGTGCTTTAAAGCCACAAGTGTATTACAATGGTCACACCTTAAAAGAGGAAATCACTTCTTAGTGTTAAGTGTTTATTAATGCTTGAGATCACTTATATCTTTGATACATGATTTCCACCACACAAAGACATTTGTGATGTACTTGTTTTCCAAAACCATGGAATGTCTGTTTTTTTATCATTTTCAAAAATCATGCCAAGCTTCACTAATGGCTGAGCGCAGCTGGGGATTGTAAGAACGGTAAAAGCATTCTAGTGGCAAATGGGTTTGTTGATGCACTATCTGAACCCAATAACACAGTTCAACATACATTTAACCATAATAACAATGAGAATTTAACCCCAGATGGGATTATTTACATACAATTTGACTTTTTGCTTTCTATTCAGATTTGATGATTAAACATAATAAATAATCAGTTTTGCTACCATTATATTAAGTTCATAAAGCTTTACAAATAGCCGTGTGTAGGATTAGTAAAAAAATTCAAATTGTATAACACATAAGATTATCAATATAACAGTGGGCAATCAACCTGAGAAAAATAACAAGTTTTTATCAAAGGTTCTAGTATTGATGAATCAGATGTCAATATTTGATGGTTTAAATACCCAACTCAAGTTTATTTATATAGAGCTTTTAACAATTTGCATTGTTACAAGCTGTACATGAATTGACCATAGCAAACAATTAAAGTTATGCCTGTTAAAACAAAACAGGTGAAAACACAGAAGACAGAAATACCCACATACGAACCCTCCACACACAGACACGCAAGCACAGTGAAGCACACATTTAAGATAAAGAGAGAAACATGGTTCAATATTAAACAGACTTTATATTCCTATATGCAATATTAATTATGTTAAACTTTAAAATTCTTATTCTAAAGCAGCCCCCCCCCCGCCCAGGCAAATCGTGCAAAACAGTATGCAAACGGTTGCGAGGAATCTAGAATAAAAAAACTCTGGAGAAACCAGGCCCAACCAGAGGATTCCAGTTCCCCTCTGTCAAAAGCTGCTGCCTCTGCACAAGCTCGAAAGTGCATGCAAAACAAGGGTAAATCAAATAAATAAACTTACTAATAAGTTAAATTATAGATTTAAGATTATCATTAATAATCTAATAGCATTTGAAATTTTATAGTGAAGACGCGTCTACTCGCTGCGTCCTTTATCTAGCTCCATCATCTCAGTTCTTGTCAGGTCACCACATCCCATTCTCTGCTCTCTGTTTTAAAGTATAACAAATTCTGCTGCTCTGTGTTTCACGGAAACCTGGCTGAATGAAGCCATCCTGGACAGTACGTTACATGCGCCAGAGTGGTCTCTCAAGCCCAGCAAGGCCATTGGATGAGGTGGGAAGGCATTGAATGGTGCAAAATCACTTGGAGTGAGCTGTGGAGTATGGAAGCAAATTTATCATAAGAGCTATAGTATGATCTGCTGCCCTCACCAACAGATCTGCATGTTTGGTGTGGACAGGATCCAGCCTGCCCCATATATTCAGCTTTAAACATTCTTTTGGGTTGAAAGAAGAGCTTGACACTGGGAAGATACAGATGGCGCCACAATCAAGTAAAGTGCTTGGCTGCAGCAATTGAGACCAAGAGAGTGGCAGAAATTGCCATTCCCCGAAACGCCTTGTATAACTCGCTAAAAAGGCAACCCATTTTTCAGGAGGGGCAGAAAACGCTGGTCAAGCCCTTAACCCCAGATTCAGGTCTGCTGAGTATAGCCAGGGATTGGGAAATGCGAGTTGATTTAAACCAAAGACGTACTTTCCCCTTGGAAATTGAAGCGACCAACCTGCGCCCGCACATGGTTCTGTGGTCCAGCTCCAGTAGGACAGTCCTCATAGTTGAGTTGACCGTACTTTAACGAAGCATTTGAAAGAAAGAATCTCTGGTATGCCAATTTGGTGGCGCGTATGGTTGTGACAAGGTTATGACAATGTGTTGTATTGTTTTGCCATACGGGACCGGGGGTACTGAGCTTGCATTAACTGTGGCAGTCGGGCTATAACAGCCTTAGCCAACAGTTTGGCTCGTATGGTTTAGGGGTGTCCCCGACTAAGGATTTACAACTTTGATTCAGCGTTGTCACGTCTTCCCTATGGTCGACTGATATACAAGTCATTAGATGTGTATACGTATGTTTGCATGCACATGGGGGATTTGGGGACGACACCAGGTGGTTAAGATTTCGCCTCAATATTGAATTATTTTTTACAAATGGGAACATAGCACATTAATTAATGAACTACAAATACAGTTACTTTATTTACCGCACGTCAAGGAGGAAAGCAATAAAGCATCTTCCCATTTCACCTTTTTTGCTATATGCAGTGATTGTTGTTATTTTACTTTCCTGTAGCTCAGTGGTAAGAGCATTGCATGAACAACGCAAGGTCGTGGGTTCAATACCAAGGGATTCCACATACTTAGAAACAAATGTATAGGATAATGCAATGTAAGTCGCTTTGGATAAAAGCATTTGCCAAATGCATAAATGTAATTTTTTTTGTAACATGCAGTCCAGCGCAAAGTTCAGTCTAAGTAACGGACTATGTGTATTCAAAGAGAAGGTGTTAATTCATGTTTAAATGCCCAAACAAGTGACAAACGTTTGGAAACGGTGTACAGTACACATTCATTTGTGAGTCATCTGCGGGTGCATGCGGAACGTGTTGCTTCTCTATACCGTTCTCACAGCACAGAAGACACAGAGAGACGTGATCCTGCCCCGGGTTATAGCCAGACCTCGCGCTCATATGTGCGATACCCAATTCTCAAAATGTCCCATTTCTTTACATCATAAATAATATTTTTGGCAGCGCAGTGCGTGCCCGTCTGCTACGCCAGTGCCCATAACCAAAATGGCATGATCTCCATTCCATAACACCTCTGCAAAGATTTGACTGTGAGATTGGTAGTCGAATCAGGCTCCTCCTATCGAAGCATCGAATCTTTGACAAATCGGGGTCACCCCTAGTATGGTTGCATTGATTTATGATAATGTGTTGTAGTGTTATGCCACACACCAGGGGCACTGAGCTCGCATTAAAGGTGTGGGTAGTCGTGGCCTAATGGTTAGAGAATCGGACTTGTGACCAGCCGGTTTGATTACAAAGGCTGCGAGTAACGACTTACGTGCCCTTCAGCTCTAGTGATAGCTGTAAATAACACCCCATATGTGTGCGTGAGTTTACTATTCACTGACTGTGGTTTAGCTGGATGGATATTTTTTTTGCAATTTTAACATATATCAATAACATATATTATGTTATTGATATAATATTCAGCCATCCACACTCCCCTGCATAACTTTTACATAAAAGTTATTTACATAACCGTATAATTTTATATAGAGCACATCTGTACATACAAAATATACTGCCTAGTGTCCTTTTTGACAAATACGCCCTTTTCACAATGACCTAACTTAACTTTTCACAAAGCAGTGTATCATAACATCAGTCTTACAACCAACATGGAGAAGAAGAACTTTTGTTTTGCCGTCGCGCTGGAATTTAACAACAGTGAAGAAAAACCCTGACAGAACAGACATTCAAGTACTTATCCTAGCACCTCTTACTTATTACTTATGTGTCCCAGCACACATGGCAATAAAGTGTCATCCCTTCCCCATTATGTTAACTCAAAAGCATTATTTTTCTCTTTTTTGTAAAACAGAACTCGTGTTTATACTGATATTTTTCTGAAGTCTGGACTTTATCATCAGGGGGTTTGTAAAATATAGGTAATAAATTCAGTATTTCAAGGTTTCATTGCCCAGGTCTCAACACATGTATTTTATATTTAATAACTCTTATTGATCTCAATATAAAGTTATTAGAGTAATTATTGTTTTTATATCTGAACCCAACACCCACAACACTAAGTTCTCGATCTTTGCAGAAAGGGTGTAAGCCGATCCTGCCAAATGAAGTTTTGAAAATCAATAGCACTTATCCATCTCATTTGCTACACACACAGAAAGTCCTGCTGGGTGTGTGTAGTGTACAGTCGCCCATTGAATTATAGTCTAATTTACAGTGGATTACTCAGTTTACATGTCTTTCAACATACCAGCTGTTAGGATTGTGCTTTTACAGAGACAACAATAAAGATATGACATTCATTCTTCATACCAAGTGTTGCACATGTGCATCTACTGAACATATAAGAGTTGGCCTACAGCTTTGAGAGAGAGAGAGAGAGAGAGAGAGAGAGAGAGAGAGAGAGAGAGAGAGAGAGAGAGAGAGAGAGAGAGAGAGAGAGAGAGAGAGAGAGAGAGAGAGAGAGAGAGAGAGAGAGAGAGAGAGAGAGAAAAAGAGCAAGAAACAGACAGACAGAAAGAGAGGTTAGCTTGAGGTAAACCACAGCTGTTAGGCCAATTCCAGGAAACATCTAATGGACTTTCCCCCTCAGAACTCCTTAGAGGTCTCTTATAGGGTGGAAGCTGGTATAATGGTTATATGCCAAAGGGTAGTAAACATGACAGAAGAACAGAGAAAGAGCACGCCCTTCTAAGCATTAATGAAAAAGGTTTTATCTTGAATGCACTCCAGTCGGTTACTTAAGATGTGGTCACATAAATGTGTTAAAGCTATCGGAGGTAAACAATTGATATCAGTAAAAAAATTTATATGAAATGTCAAAGTTGATGCTTCGGATAACTCCATCATAAAAATCATTCATGAAGGCTCGGTTTCACAGACAAGGCTTGAGGCTAGGCCTTGACTAAAATGAATGCGAGACCTGTCTTTACTGAATATAACTTGCCCATGAAGATATTTATGTCATAGTCCTATCTTAAGCTAAACCATGTCTATGAAACCGGGCCTACAGCTGCTACAAAGGGTTATCCATTATTTTTTATTATACAACAATTCTTTCTGCTTCTCGAATCTGATTAGCTGAGAGCCATGCAATTCCACCCCTGGAATGAAATGTTGAACCGCTTCACTGACTGTTTGTATCACTCCGCCACTAAACGAACTCACACTATGCTGTTCTTGCAACTGTGTCACTCGAAAGAAGTTAGACAGCTAGCTAACAAGCAAACAAACACACAAAGAAGTTTACCCTTTCCAGAATGTCTACGTCGTGATGCTTTCAATTTTTTTGGGAAAACTGACATACAATAAACAAGTTATGAACTTACAAACCACACATTAATAATGTCACGTATAAACGCGTGGACTGCCATCTGCAAAGGGCAATACATAGGCTATGCGATAGGGCTTTCTTTCACTATCATATTGTATCGATCACAGTTTAACTTCCAATATGAATGCTTACAGATAGTAAATAAACTTACAGGCATATCTTTCTCCAAAGCAAAGATTGTGGTGAACCGAAACTAATGAGATCGAATGATCACTTCAAGGACAGTGGTGAAACAAGGCGCATGTGGCAGGGCATCCAAGCCATCAACAACTACAGGACATCATCACCTGCCTGTGTCAGTGATGGCTCCCTCACAGATACACGGAACAGCTTTTATGCTCTGTTCAATATGCAGAACAACGTGACACCAAGAAACCCCCCCCCTCCCATCTCCAAGCGACCAGGTGCTGTGCCTTACCTTTCCTGATGTGAGGATAGCTCTACTCAAAGTTAACCCATGGATAGCTGCAGGACCAGAAAGCATTTCTGGCAGGGTGCTCAGAGGATGTACTTGACCGAATGACAGATATTCTTACTGACATCTTTAACATGTCTCTGTGCAGTGCCGTTGTTCCCATCTGTTTGAAGGCCACCACCATCGTCCCAGTGACGAAGAAGTCTGCCGTGTCCTGCACATGACTGTGTATCAACGCACGGCTCAAACCACATCATCGAGTTTGCAAATGACACGACTGCGGTGGGTCTCATCAGTAGAAACGACGAGTCGGCATACAGAGAGAATGTGGAGAGGCTAACGGACTGGTGTAGTGTCGACAACCTTTCTCTGAAAGTGACAGAGCTAAAGAGATGCTTGTTGACTTCAGGAAGACAACGGCTCCTCAGTGGAGATCGTAAAGAGCAACAAATTCCTTGGTGTCCACCCACCTTACCTAGTCCCATTCGCCCCTCTCACGCACTTCTCACCCTTTTGGAAGAAGGTACCGGAGCATTCGTGCCCTCAGCTCCAGACTGTGCAACAGCTTCTTTCCACGAGCCATTCAACTCCTATATAAAAAGACTCTGGACATAACACATATACATTGTAACACCCTGTTTGCACATTTGAACCAATAACTGACTTGAATATATTTGCACCAACACTGCTGCTTGTTCCTCATTGAACGTTTACATGAACAGTAGTTTGATAACATGGACAATGTTTCACTACTTGTTTGCACTCCGATGTTGAATGCTGTGTACTATGATTGTGGGTCACGTTTTTCTTTTGGACTAATAGTTGTACTTGCATAGATTTGCACATGTGCACTTTACGTAGTCTGTGTGTTTATGTCTTATGCATAGCACCTTGGTCCTAGGGGAACGGGGTTTCGTCTCACTGTATATTGTTGAAATGACAAAGTCACTTGAACTTGAATCTCAACACTGCCCATATATGGAATAACAAACGCCAATACTGGAAGATGGCTACTAGGTGGCGACTGGAACACTAGTTCTCCAGCTCCTTTAAAAGTGCTGCGAGGGTCAGGGGTGCCATGTACAAAGACAATTCTATTGGAAACCTTTAGTATTATTTGTGGCGCCATTTAGTACTTTTAAACACAAGCAGCGGACATCTGGGGATTCATCATTTGTGAAAACCAAGAAAGTACAAACTGATGAGAGTTTACGAAGAAAAAAGGGAATGTGATATAGGACCTGCGCAAAAACAAGAATTAATATTGGCAACGCATTTCAAAGGCGTGAACTTCTGAATAGAACAGGTAAGCCATTTCAATAGTTAACAAAACCCGTAGCAGACGTATTGTGTTACTACAGACGGGTGGTTGTTATTTCTCTCCTTGTTATGTTCATTATGATAAATGTAACTTAAGCGCTATTTGCACGCGATTAGTATTATCTGGGGACCTTGTGGGATTTAGAAATGACCTCCCCACATCTATATTACATGAGGAGCACTTGCACGGGATAAGTGCAGCCTGTGATTTTACTCAAATTTACGGACTTATTTCCTGGATATGATGTCAATGCTTTTTGCATAGTTTATGTACATAGTTGTTTGATGTACAATATGACCGTAACGTTAACTGTCAGCATTTGAGACCTGCGATCGCATTCGGAGATCTTCGGTCACTTCCATGCCAAATAACAAAATTGGAGACACCCGGGTAAAACGGCAGTGTATGCAGTGATATGACCCAGCACCCGAAATAATATCAAAACACTTCAACACAGCTGCCACTTGCGCTATTTTGGTCTATTTATGTTCTTATTTGTTTCGTGTTCTATCATCTGCCATGTTATCTGTTACGTTTATTATACGCTTCTGATGTACAGTGAAGATTCTCACGTGATGTACAACAGCAAAAAATGTGACTCATCTGCGCATTTGAGCAGTGCCGAATCACAACTCACGTAAGGAAAATACCACATGCAGTAGCAATAACAAACTGAGATGGCGACAAAGAGGCCGATCTTACAGATAGCCACTTTAAAGACACTCCCATGTTGTTTTTTATTCATCTACAAATGCGTGCCGTTGAACTGCTGTATAAATGCAATATCGCTCTCGTAGTCGTGTATATGGCCTGTTATTGTCTGCGGCCTCGTGCGTCTTGCCGAATTGTGGCAAAAACACTTCTACTCGAGCAATATTGCATGATGTCTTGATGCTGTTCTGCCACCTTCAGTTTTTCCAGATGATAATAAATGTACACAGACTAAGCAAACCAAGTGCCATTTATTTCCAAATGAAACAACAAATATACAAACCGTAGTAGCAACGATTATTGTTACTCCGCTCATTTTACCTTCTGAAAACCATAGGAGTGCAGAAAGACTTATTTTTCATCAGTCTAATCTGTGGCGCACTCAGCGTCTCTCCACAAAGAAAGGATCATCCTCACTCTCGCTGTCCTCCAGAAACTCTTTCCGCAAGGGTGACTTCTCAGAAGCCATGGCCTCCATAAGGAGACTTTCTCGGTCACTGCGACACCAGCGGATGCTGTCACATATGCGGCTGAACTTGGCAGAGCGGATGTGCCAGATGAAGACGGCGCAGAACAAGACGCTCATCAAACAAGCTAAAAAAGAAAGTGTTTCATTCGGCTCCTACAGATCAGTTCACTACGGAATGCACTTGTGAGTAACGATTATTATTGTAAACTTTTTTACCTGATGCAATAACAAACACCCCCTGGCCAAGAGGACGCTTGTCTGCAGTAAAGTCAATCACGATGGGGCTGGTGAGTCTGTCTGAGGACATATTCACCTAAAATCATAGAGATTGGAATTAGATTATGATGCATTGTGTGTATTAGCACCACCTGCTGGACTAAAGTGAGCCTCTGCAGGACTTCATTCAAAGGCTAGTTCATCCAAAAATAAAAATTTGTATGTTTCTAACCTTTGTGACTTTCTTCTAATAAGATATTTTGAAGAATGTTGACAACCAAACAACACACAAAAGAAGATATTTTGAAGAATGTTGGCAACATTGAGACAAAACCAAACATCTCAAAATATCTTATTCTGTGTCCCACAAAGGAAAGAGTCATTTACAGGTTTTAAATGACAATAGTGAATAAATTACATATTTTTGGGAGAACTATCCCTATATATCATATTATGAGGAAATAAAGTTTGATGCTTTAACCTTGTGAGGTTACAAAAAAGCCGTTTAGACGCTCATTAAAGTTAAAAATGTATGATAAAAAAACTTATTAAAAAGAGTAAAAGTTTTTGGCATATACACCTGCTGGAGCTCTTGTTGATATCCGTGAGCCTGAACTTGCAGCTGATGTGTTCCTGGAGCCAGTAAAGTGGTGAAATAACCCTGACTGTCTGTATGAACAGTCAGAGATCCATTCACCACAACAACAGCATCCGACACCGGGCGGCCTTTACCGTCCCTCACAACACCACTTAACCTTCTGTGAACCTTCAGCGAAGAAACGCAATTGAATTGACATTGGATCTCAAATACATGTTTGACAATATTGGTTTCCGAGATGTTTGCCTAAAAATGTGTCCACCTCCAGCAGCATGCGGAAGAGAGGCGTCCTGTTCTCCATCCACAGCGAGAAGAGTTGAGATTCAGGTGGGAACATGCAACAGCCGGTGTACACCGTGATCTCAGGACAAACACCCACATCCAAACTGAAGTCCTGAAAGAGCATCATATGTCTTAAAGATACAGTCCATGCTAAAATGAAAAGTCAGATTAACCGCCACATCAATGCAAACTTGAATTCTCCCTATGATACCTTCATACTGCCTGTGTGAGCGTTGAACTCCGCCCCCTGCATGACACCTCCTGGGATTTCCTCTGCTGGGTTATATTATTCACAACACAACGCGTATATTAAACGACACCAACGACTTTAAATCTTTTGAGGATTTGGATATGAAAGTACCTGAGACTTCTGCACACACCACGTTACCCAAGTGCATGAAAGGATGGCTGTTGGCATACAAGGATGCCAAATATCTCAACGTCTCTTCATTTTGAGCTTTAAAATATAACAGACTGTAAAACACCCTTTATCTACTGCATATACAGTGTAGCATCTAATATTCTGTTGTTTTTTTACCATGTTGATTGGGTCTGTCATAAGGATACGTGGCCAAAAGAAAGCCTCCTTCCAGCACAACAGAGAGAGAGAAACCACCTCCGTTGATCAGATTCATCACTGCACGGGTCTCTGGCTGGGCGGAGATGTTGCCTAAGCACACATAAAGGAGATGAAAGCGGTCAGGATTTGCCCGGTTGCTTATAAACTAGTTAAAAATGACTCGACTGACCATAGATGAAGTCAGCATCCAGATCTGCGGCGTGAGCATTGGTGTAACCCAAGTTGAAGGTGCATTGACCCTCCTGCGCCTGCTCTCGCCCATCAGGGTTCACACATGGGAGAATCAGTATCCTGCTCTTGTCGATCAGCTAGAGAAAAGAAACCAAGATTCACTTTATTATTGAGAGACACAAAATACAATACAAGTTTTTGGTTGCCTGCCTTGGTAATGGTGGGATTTCTGCCATAGTTGAGGCAAAGAACAGAGGCGAATTCAAGCAGCAACTCGGGACCGACTGCCGCGTCACCATGGACACCGGCCACAAAACGGATCTTGGGCTCATCAGGTTGAGCCATCTCCAGATTGCCAGAGATCTCCAGGGCCCAGATGGTCCTAAACTCAACGCTCTGGCCCAAACTGAACAAAAGAATTTAGGGTAATTAAAAAAAAAACTACAACTACAGCTATAAATATCAGATCTCACTGAAAATGTTGACAACCATTTTTTATTTTCTTAAGTAAATAGTACACCTCTCCTAAAGACATGATCTGTGGTATTCTTTATTCAAAAATATTAATGAAGATGCAAAAATTGTTTTATGTTGCATATTTGATTGGTGTGTGAACTGAAGTTCAGATCTGAGAAGTAGGCTTGGCAAAAAAAAAATGACGACATATGGACAAATTTATTTAGACATAGCTCATTATTAAATTACTAGTCACAAGAGAGGATATCCACATATAATAAATAATAATTGATAAAATTGTAATAAAGATTGTTATTTTCTGCAAGCTTTTTTTGTGTGTATTCAAATAAAACCCATATTCCCGGAAAGGATGTTTTAATTTACTAAAATTAAAACCTTACTTTTATTGAAATAAAATTTTACTTAGATGATTGGAAAAACAATCTTAACGAAAAGTTGTAATATTGCATCAGAAATAAACTGAAATAAGTTTATGGCACTTGAATTGTAATAAACAAAAACTAAAATAAAAAAAACAATCTTATATAGAGACATAAAAATAAACAAATAAATACAAAAACAAACCAAAATTGCTAAAATTATCACTTAAATTAGCAATGCAAATTCAAAATATTAATTAAAAACAAAACTATAATAATGATATGGTTTGTCGTTTTGCCAAAGTTTAGTCTTTTGTCTGTTTTGTCCATTTTGTACCACACACCTCATACCCAAGTTGATGGTTTAATCGAAACTTAAGCGAAATCGGAAAAAAAAACATTTGCACAAATGTGCCCTCTGGGCATCACTTTTGTCCCCTACTGTATGTTTCACAAATAGCACTGAACAAGATATTACACACTGAATATTAAACCTGGGTTATTTGATTTTGCAACAAGTCATGATAAAGTATCTTCAGAATGAGTTACCTGTACAGACGTGTGATACGTGGGAAGTTAAACGTAAGCCCTCGGAGGAACTCTGCTTGTTCTCTGTAGTTGCGATATTCAAGGGTCTGAGCCGGTAAAAGGCTGCGAATGAATTCTTCTAACTGAACAGCGGACAAAAGCCTCTCCAACAGTTTCTCAAACTCCTTCTGTTGTTCTTCTGCAAAGGACGGCTGTGACATGTCTCTGGTCAGCTTGAAGTCCACCTGCTCCACTCGAGTCTCCAGCACCCGGACAGACGCTGACATTGTAGTGTACCTGAGAAACAATAGAGGAAAGCTGACTGCTCAGCAATGAATCATCAAACATGTTACAGACAAAAATCTCTTCGCTCTTGTGTGTCTCACCCTGGAGCAGAGGCTATGATATGATAAGAACCAGGAGCGAGGGGTCTCCAGTATTGTCCCGTACTGCTGGTGTGAACCTGGTGTCTGGAGTCTTCCACCATGACTGTGGCATTAGTGATGCCCTCGCCGCTATGAGCATCAGTCACAGTACCCCTCACAAACAAATGGACCTGATATGAGTCACATTGCACAAAGCATGTATATTTTAAAGGGATTTTAGACATTTACACATTTTAGCTATAATTAAACACCCACCTAAAACCTTGAACACCAAGCTTTATTTTTTTGTTGTTGATTTTTTTTTATCAAGAATTTTTTGGGACATGATTAGCGCATAGTGAAAATCTAATATCCTGACAGTCCTAGAACAAGTAGATAGGCAAGTATGCAAAATTATTGTTCTTGGGGTTTTAGAGTTCTAGCCGTAAACAGGCCTTGTAAATCAATTTTGTACAAAATTTAACCTAGATGTTTAAAATAGATTTTTAACCTATTAAATAATCTGAACATTAAATATTGTTAAAAAGCACCAGGCAAATCACCGGACATGGTTTTCAGAGCTATACATTAATCTAGAGAAAGAAATGCTACTTTTGAGGTTTATTTAAATATTTAAAGGTGCAATTCTCCCAAAAATAAAAATTCTGTCATAACTTACTTTCGAGTTGTTCCAAATCTGTATACATTTCTTTGGTTTGATAAACACTGAGAAAGATATTTCAAAGGAGTTCTTGGACTTTGACGACAATAGTAGGAAAAAAAAAATGTTCTGTTGAACACAAAATATGATATTTTAAAGAATGTAGGAAAGCACACAGTTGTGAGGCACTTTTGACTTATTTTTTTTCCTACATTGTTAGTCAATGGGTCAGAGAACTGTTAGGTTACAAGAATTCGTCCAAATATCTTTATGTTCAACCAAACAAAGAAATGTATACAGGTTTGGAATAACTAGAGTGAATAAGTCATGACAGAATTTTATTTTTGGGTGAATTACCCCTTTAACGAAGGAAAATTTCTCAAAAATAGTCCCCTATTCACTAGTTGCACAAGATGGCGCCAGTGAGCTTTTGGGACGCCAGAGTCGGCAGAGTAATTTCTGGTTGTATAATGCTTTGTAGGAAAAGGAGGATTTTAGAGCAGGAAATTTGGGTGTTTTTTTAGATTAAAAAGAAAAAATGAATATACAAGCGATATGACAGATCATCTTTACATCGCTGAGCACTTTGTTAAGCCAAAACAACTCGATAGTTTCATATGACCAGGTACTGACCCAAACAAGTTAATTTACATAATAGGTGTTTATACATTTTAAAGTCAGGTGGGTGTAAACGTTTGGACTGGGTGACCAGTTTTAATTGTTATTTTAATAAAATAACTTATAATTTGTAGCTTCATGAGGGCATTACTAAATGACATCTACGTTTCCCATTCAACAAAATGAGAATGGACATTAAACAGAATGTTCAAAGGTTAACACCCACCTGACCTGTCCTGAACTGACCAGTATTGTGTTGCCTTCTTGAGCATTAGAGAATGCTCATCTCTTTTGTAATAGTTGTGTATGAGTCTGTCAATTATCCTTTGGGGTAAAAGGTGAATCTCAATAGCACACAGACACTGGTGAACAAGGGTCAAATATGTAAGAAGATGCTGAAAAAACGGAAAAAATATTTTTCAGAAGGTCAAATGGACCGTTTACATACTAAACAAGAAACTCTTCAACGGCTATCACAAAACTAAAAACACTTGCATAACTGTTCAGGTAACAGGAATCAGGTGCATGTAAACTTTTGAGTGGACTTATTTTTGTTAAATTCATTATTAGTCTGTGATGTTGACTATACATAAACATCTGTTATGTGAAATAACTTGTTCAGGGCTGTACGTAATAAAAACAACCCTTATTTTCAAACTTCCCATTTTTTTCAGATTCTGAGAGGGGTATGTAAACTTTTGAATAAACTGTATAATGAAAAGGTCTAAATGTGTGAAAGCATGGATGACATTACCTGCTGTATGAACTGAAGAATGGCTCTGTGATTTTGCTCCCAGTATTGTGAGAGCGACTCCGCTGGTGGCAGCTGATCACAACTGAGCCCGATGTTAACAGCTAAAGTGTCTGTGTGGCTGTACGCCCAGGTCAACATATCAGTCCCTACAAGTTAAAACATCGGTACAATTCACAGAAATCTAAATATGCTTGACCAGTGACTTTCATATTACAAAAAAAACCTGTTACGTGATCTCTTTCTATATGTGCTTTTCTCTGTATGCTTGCTTATGTCCTTTTAACGTTAAACCCGAAACTTTCTATGACTGGCAGTTCTTGTGTATACTGCCTTATGTAGATGAATCACTTTTGGATAAAAGCTTCTACCAAATAAATGTAAAATGTACATTTTTAAGTCAACTTAAGAATTCAAAACTCCAGCTTGTGCTGTGTTGGGAAATCAAACGACATCAAAAAAAAGTTGATGAACCACGAAAACTGCTTTTTCTTTGAAATCACATCAGCCACAATATTGAGTGCGTTTACATGCACAAAATAAATGGATATCTATCAAAAATCTGCTTAAATGAAACCTGTCTTCACGGGTTTACATACGTTGTAATAAAACGGCTACGCGGAAAACTGTGTTTACATGGAAGTTTGAGACTTGCCGGGTTTCTCGCATGCAGTGACATCATCATCAATAGTCTGTTTACTAATTAAAAATCCAGTTGGAAAACTGACAGAAGTTGTATTTTTAAATCTCTTATGTCCGCAGTACCTGCATATGCAACAATAGTTCTTCATTTTGACGTTTCTACATCAACTGCATGATTCGAGAGCGGACCTTTGTGCGTTATTTTACTATTACTTCCATTTGGGACTTTTTCTACTGCGCTTTCAGACATGCGCACGAACAAAACTGAGAGAAAACCGGTAAAGGCGTTTAGATCAGGGTATCTGCAGGTTTCTGAGAGTTAGATTGAAGACGTTTTAACTCATTCGGCGCCAGCCTCTTTAAAAAAAGTTGCCAGCCTACGCCAGCGTTTTTGAAAAATTTTCACCCAACTTTAATGGCTCACAGTAAATTTTCTGTAAAGAATATATGGACAAACAATACGTCAAATGAAAGAACAGAGTCTCAGCTTTTAAACAAAAGAAACCGTATTCTTCTCTCTTCATTTGTTCGTTTTTTATCACTCCGTAGACGTGGGTAGGTTTCTTCAAAAATGCATCATTTTGATTTAAGATAATTAACGTTTTTGTCAAAGATTCCGCCCAGATTACACTCCGATACAAAACTGCTAAAACATAAACGTTCTAAGTTCTGGGATTCTGGGATTCTGTACTTTTTCCCAGTGATGTGAAATAGCACCACCTGCTGTACAACAGTACAAACACTGATTGCCGTAATAACTCGTCTTTGGCAGGGAAGCGTTTTCTTTTAAATGACAAGATAACTCGTCAATGGCGGTGAAAGAGTTAAGACCTTTTTAATATCGTGCAGAATGAAATTTAAGACCAATTTCATAGAAACAAATTTGCACTTCCATGGCTAAAGCTGTCCAGTCCACTCACCTAATGGTTCTGCGTGACAAAACGCATGATTTAAAAAAAATAAAAATCTTTACAGTGTCGGTTCGACTGCATTTCTAAGACCTTGGCATGCATATTTAAGACATTCTAACGCTAATTAAGGAATTTAAGACAAAGACATTTTAAGGATCCGCGGTCACCCTGTTACATGCAGTGCGAAATCGGAGTAATGGTTTTTGCTTAAGCCGTTAATGACCTTTCCCCGATAAACTGTTAAAAACACATCTACATGACATCAGCTTATTAAGCATAATCAGCATAAGACTGTGCATGTAAACGAGCTCAGTGGAGAAAATGCTTGAGTATGATCTTGTGTTGACTAAACTGATTAGATTAACCTGTTGCTGATGGACGACGGTGCTTGCTGGCTTTCTTCTCTCTGGTTCTCGATACATCACAATCCTGGGGCTCTTGTAAAGCTTGAGATTGCTGGAAAAATGAAAACATAACAGTTTTGGACAGGAATAGAGAAATACGTTTTTTTTTAATGCTTAAAACAAATTTTCAGCATTACGAGACACTCTGATATTCTGCTCATCATTTACTGTATGAAAGTGAACTATAACAGGGTCAAAACTCAGCATTTGGTACACATACCATGTAAGTGGCTGCCACAGATTTAAACACGTTTTCATCTAAAGAGTCAATGGAATGAGGATACACTACTCCCCTGAACCCTACAGACAAAGACAGCAGTGTTTTAAAAGAAAGTGAATAAAACTGAGAAGACATTTAACAGAAAAATCTACACTTTTGTACCTCCACGTATACTTGCAGACAGCACAAAGAAGTGAGACTTGATCCACTTCATCACCGCTAGAGTTTCTGGTTGAATAACGTTCCTCGGTTTTGGACGATCAGGGAAGTTCATGTTCAGGTCCACACGGTGACCGTTACCATGTCCCATAATACTAAGGTCTCCCGAGACCTTATGTTCATTTTGAGCTGTGAGATCAGAAATAAGGATGTGAAGAGAAAGCAACACCACAACAGCCCATCAGATGCCTCCGCTCTTACCTTTTAGTGCCAGTTCATAACCGTCTGGGTTCATGGAAGGCATTATGTGAATTCTTGTGCTGTTGACCAGACGGGTGACTAAAGCATCCTTGCCGTAATTGCGGCACATGTATTCAATGAGATTCAGGAGAATTTCACAGCCGATAACCTCATTTCCATGCATGTTACCCACAAACATGACCTCAGGTTTACCTGGTTGAAGCAAAGAGAGGTACATTCATATTTTATTGCAAAAAAAAGTTTGCTTTGACCTAATGAAATGTTCTATCAATGGAGCTATACAGGAATACTATAGGAACTTAATGGTGGATATAAATAATGAATTTATTACCATTTTTGTTTTGGTTTGGTTTCCCAGTGCAAATGGTTAAAAATTCTTCATGACACCTTTAAATTAAACCTACTCAACAGTTATTGATACCTTGCTGATTAACGCCAGGATTGGTGGATATCTCAATCCCATAAAGACTCCTGCCCTGCACTGATCTGCCAGCGGAGTACAGGTACGTGATGGACGGATGGACAGCACTGTACAGCTGAAGCAACATCTCAATTTCATCATAACCATGATATCGAAAGTCCAAGGACTGGATGGGAGACTTGGGGATGGAAGGACCAGGAGGGTTGAGAACCGCATTGGTTACGGTGGGATTTGCTGTGAGGACATAGTCTGACATTAGCATCTCCTCAAGAGTAAAGTTCAGCATCGTTCCTTTTCTTTCGATCACGGGCACGTTCTTCACCATAATCGGAAGGTACCTGTGTCATAAAAATCCTTTAAAAAGCTTTATTTTAAATTGACATGGTTAGTGTTGTTATAATATATGTGTGTGTATAATCACCCAGGAGAACTAGCAGTGATGTTGTATATTCCAGGCAACAGCAAGCGGTAATAGTCACCAAAAGTCCAAGTTGTGATGTTGTGATCGATTCCAGAAACAGAGATGGTTGCATCTGGGAGAGCAAGGCCTGATGTGGTTGTAACAAAACCTCTCACACCTATATGAGCCTAAAACAGAATTAAAAAATAATCAAAACTCACAATTTATGGGACTACACAATTCCTTTCATGCTTTCAAGTTATCTCACTTCCTGCAAGTAGAGAAGAAGTGCCTCTCTGTTGTTGGCCCACTCTATGTAAAGTTGAGATGCTGGCGGATACTTGCAGCAACTCAATTCAAAAGTCACTTCAAAACAGTTCCCCTTCAGGTAGTTGTAATCCTGCATTCCACCTGAGCACAGGACACCAAACAGTAGCTCACAAGAATGTCACATTAGGAAATGGTTTCGGTAAAATGTCATACAGTTAGTTTACCTTCCACGTCATACCACTCTGCACCATTGGTGATTCCATCTTTAAAGCTTTGGTTTGGATCATCTGGGCAGTGAGGTTCACCCATCTTCATAACGGGGTGGTTCTTTGCATACATCTGCGCCAGATGGCGAAACAGTGCGTCATCTGCCGTGGGGCTGTAATGTCCTGGGGTTTCATGAGAGCTGGTGTCATCAAAGGGGTAACTGGCCACCACTGAGCCCCCGTGTAAACTACCAGACAGGACGAACCTAAAATAAATTGAATGGAGACATGACCAATGATGTGCTGGCATTTGCATCTGAACCCTTTTTTGAAAATCAAACAAACAACATTAGAAACGTTCATAGAAATTATACAATAGAAATTAAAGAGATACAATGAGAACTGTCAAGTTTTGATGGAAACTATAATAGTCTGTGGCTCTTTCAATACACCAATATTGTCAATAAATGTGATATTAAATGCATGATTATCAATATTGTGGTAATTCTACACATATGATAATATTGTAAATTAAGCACAGTTTTAAAGTTTTGATTTACAATGTTCACAAACAATATATTTTCCTTCCTACGTTTGTCGTAAGCATTACATATAAATAAAAACAAGACGAATCAAATAAAAACAAACCCCAAAAGAAATGAAAGAAAATTCAAATTAACTTTTAATTAACCATTATGTATTTATTTTACAAATAATCCAACAAAAACCGTGATAACGTGCCAGCAGTTTTGGGCCATGATAACCGTGTATTAATCTGATATTGAAACAGTTGTCTCTACTTATATGCGTTTTGTTCTTTTGCTGGGATGTTGTAATAGAAAACCATTAAATCCGACTGAAATAAGAACCAAAAACACACTACAAAATAGGCATTTTAATGGATTTATTAGTGAAGAGGTGATCTTTTTCATGAAATTCATGGGAAATTATATAAATTTTATCAATAACATTTATATTTATTATATATCAAGAACATTTAAAAAAAAAAAGCAACCTACTTTTTCTCAAGAATCCACTTCATCACAGCCGTAACCTCCGGTATATCGTAAACCGTACCGGAGGGCTCAAACTGGTCTGGGAAACTTCTGTTGAGATCATAGTGTTTGGCATTTTGACGAGCTTCACTGCTGCCAGCACAGTCTCCCTCCTCAGCCCTCTCAAACCCGTCCGGATTCATGCTGGGCATTATGTATATATCAGTCCGGTTCACCAGCTCGGTCACACGCGCATCACGATTATACCGAGTCAACAGGTGCTCGATTAAATAAACTAACACCTGCCGTGATAACGATTCGTCCCCGTGTATGTTGCCTACATACTTGAACCTCGGTTTCCCCGGCACATCAATTCTCGGATCCGTTGTCACCCTCATGACCCAGAGCTCCCGTCCTTCCACGGACTGTCCGATACTCGACAGGCTACAAATATGCGCGTATTTCTGGGACAAACTTTGAAGGCGATCGGTCAAATCGACGTAGTTATAGTACGCGGCGTAAGTTTCTTCGTTCACTTCGTTATTCTTTAAACCAAGCGTTTGGTGCGATGCCATTATTAAAATATGCTGCAAAATGAACAACAAAATGCACATTGTTTGTTTGGTCAGTCACGTTGTAGCCTACAAATTATTTTTACATAAATTGTTAGTTGGCTTTTTGTTGGACCATCATCTGGTTTTGTCCGAAGTATAAGACGCTTTGAAAGAGATACTAATAGTTGCCACTTAACATAATCAGTATTCAATTGGTTTGCACGGGGCAGGTTAAACCAAACCACAGGACTGAACCACTGATTTATGCCGTTGGGTAATTCGCAAATAATACGTGTGTTCAGGTGTGCGTTTAATATGGAACGTCAAATGGGTCATATTTCGCCACTAACCAAACGCCTGGTACCTAATCAGAAAACGCCGGGTCACGTCGTTTAAGACAAGACGCGGCAAAGAACGGCGTTTTGTAGCGCATGCTCCGTAAATTAGGGCGTTTTTTGCCGTAAAAACGGCGTTAATGACAGCGGTTTTAACGAATTGCGAAACGGCGTTGATTTCACCATTTGGCCTTCCATAGTACGCGGTAAACGTAGTCGCGCCCTTATGGAAAGCCGTTTGGGTCATATTTCGCCATCAACCAGACGCCTGGTGTTCAGAAGTA
This sequence comes from Triplophysa dalaica, assembly GCF_015846415.1. Lineage (NCBI taxonomy): Eukaryota > Metazoa > Chordata > Actinopteri > Cypriniformes > Nemacheilidae > Triplophysa > Triplophysa dalaica. The sequence continues at coordinate 13,322,634 of NC_079560.1, read as the reverse complement.
ATTTTCGGCATCTGTATGTCTTAAACGCCGTAAAAACAGGCGTATTCTGAACACCAGGCGTCTGGTTGATGGCGAAATACGGCTTTCCATACTTCCTTTTAACAAAGACGCCATAAGAAGCGGGGTTTTCTATAACATTAAAATCAGCCCCTCCATTGAAGTAGACAGAAAAATCTGTGTAGTTGAATGTTGATCTGATTGGCACTCCACTTCCTGTTTTTAACGTAATTGCCAATAATGTTTAGACTTTCAATATTTGATATGTTTATTTTTTCCATTGGGCACTTATTTGATCATCATTTTATTTCGTAGTGTATGCACAAATGGCATGGTTTTTAGACTCTGTTGTACATTCATGTTTGTTAAATGCATCGACTTCCTTTGTTCCAGATGTCAGCTTCAGTCGCGTGGACTACGCAATCCAGTTTTTAAAAAACATTTTTTTTATTAATATATTACTACTGTAATATTAATAGTAAAATAATAAAAATGTTATATTAGCTGACACTCATCCACATTTATTTTCTGTTTCAAATGTGATTGCTTAAGGCCCTGTCCCTAATGGCGCACAACAGTCTTTTGGACTTCCCCCGAGTCCACACTTGGTGATGTCAGGAAGTGCAGACCTATACGGCACTAGGCACCAGTCCACAAGGGAACATGGGAGTGGATTTTGGGGCGGACTTGAAAGAGCAAGAGGTGCTTTCTAATCACTCTCGCGGTACTTTGTTGTCATACGCTGATCAGTCTGTGCAGAGCTGCGTGAAGTCGACCACACTGTTGTTATTGCGACAGGAGCTGCTGGTTTTTATAGTTCTGTATTTCATATGTTGACAAGCCACCGAGCGTTATACAATAGATAAATCATTTATATTCATATTTTATTGTATGTTAGTTGTATTAAAAGTAAATTAAAACTACTTAAGTTATTGATTCTTTGTGCAGATCTACCGGAAGTTAAGTTAGGGCCACAAAACGTTAACGTTGTGGTTGCTAAAACCATCAATACTGTATGATTTTTGCACCTTTTACACCTTTCTCAATGGGTTCAAACATTATTATGTTTATAAGATTTTTGTTGGTTTTGTTTGTTATACTTTAGAACTTATGAGGTGATAAAAGGCCTATCCATGTGTTGACACATGACAAAATGCTATTTTGTATTTCAGGCTGTCTTCCCTGTTTTTCACATTTCATAAATATTTTGACACAAATAATTCATATTTAGTTTTTAAACACTGCATTATTGTTTTTTGACAGAGACTCATGCAAACTTGTTTTTTTTTATCTTTGGGTTTGTCATGTGTTCTCTGTTGGAGCCTGTTGTCAGAAAGATCATCACACATTAATCCATTAAAATCAATGATTGAGTTTTTTTGTCTTTGGCTTTTATGCTCTTTTTTATTCATCATACATCATACAGAAGTTGACCGTGAAAACTGCAATGACTACAATCATGCTGATAGTCATGACGAAAGCAGAGTAACGTTCACGGTTTCTCACCGCACCGTGTCCAGTCGCCTGTAATCACAAAGACCTTCTCTTCTTTTTCTTATAGTTCCTGCTGTGAATAGTCTTTCTTCGCGTCGTGGGTAAAAAAGTGCTGTGGGCTTGTTACATTGGTTTAGCACCAGTTTACCAGCCAGCCTGGTCAACAAACCATCCTGCATGGCCGGGAACGGAGGGATAGAGGGAATGGAGGAAGGAGAGGATCAGAAGGAGGAAGCTGAGAGGTGAAGTAGGGAGGACACAAGACGGTTCCTCTCAGTGCTGGATCCTACGGATCGACTGGATCTGGGGGGTCTGAGCATGGCATCCGTACTCCCTGTAGTGCCTGTACTCGCCTCCATGGCAGTCACACTCCATTATGTACTGGTAACCACGGTAACCGGGATACTGATAGCATACAAAGCTAGTGAAATGAGAAAAGAACACAGAGGCATGTGTGTTAGCATGGATTCCTAGTGCAGCATTAACCTCTTCGTCTTTCAAGATTTAAAGCTTTTTTCATATGAAAGTCGCCCATAAAGACGAAAGCCATCATAACCTACAACCACATTTTTGGATAACAGTGTTATGATTCTAACTAAATGAACTCAAGTGAAGCCTCGGGGATACTTACGCGCCACTCATGACCTTGATGGAGCCAACCTCATTGTTGCACCATCCCATAGCCTGCAGGGAGGGGTAGTCATTGCAAACCTCCCACTGCTTTCCAGTCATGTTCTCACAATCGAAAAGAGTCATACGGGAATCTTTGTGCATCTGATTCAGAAAAAAATGCATAAATTGAATTTAAATGGTCGTTCCCAGTCTAAATTCTGATTGGTTGATCCAAGCTGTTGTAAATAGAACTGGTGTAAAATTTGTTTGAACACACACCTGTGTCATTCCATATTCATTTTATGTTAGATTGATATACAGCATATATTAAATATGATAAAATATCTTTTTTTACTAAAACTAAATAGCGTTTTTACTGAACATTTTGTCTGCTTGTCAAATTTAAGTTCCACTGTTTAAAAAAAATCAATAAGCCAGTCTTTCAACTTAAATTACATATGTGACCCTGGACCACAAGCACAGGTATAGCAATAGCCAACAATTCCTTGTATTGGTCAAAATGATACATTTTTCTTTTATGACAAAATCCATGAAGATATTTTGTAAATTTTCTACCGTTAATATTTAAAAACTTTATTTTTGTTCGTGAATGCAGCTAAATCGTCAACAAAAATGGCCGGAAACACGTCTACAAACATTGCTCACTGCTGCTGGCTCTTTGGGAATAAGTCCACTCAAGTTTGGTCTCTATGTAAAGCTTAGAATTTCTGCTTTCGTGTTCATCTACTCTCCTCAACGTCATTACAAACCAGTTACTTCTTAGCAACGGCCTGCTACAGCGCCTCTGATGGACAATATTTTTTGCACCCTGGGATTCCAAATTTTCAAATGGTTGTATCTCGGTCAAATACTGTCCTATCCTAACAAACCATTAATGGAGAGCTTATGTACACAGCTTTCAGATGATGTATAAATCTCTTTTCCAAAAAATTGTAGTCCAGGGTCACATACTGTATATTGATAAGTGTATTTTATGTTTCCATATGTCTTACAGCAGAATAGACAGGACGGAAGGACATCATCCTCTCGATGCGATAGGCATTGTTGCCACTCCAGCCCTCCCAGCAAGGATAATCTCCCTTTTCCAGGATGAACTGCTGGCCATTGAAGGAAGTGTGCTCAAAACCAACCCAGCTAGAGTTAGAAGAAGTGATTTATACACATTAAGAGACACGAGGAAAAAAAAGAGATGTACTCTGGCTATTAAAGATGTTGGTTTTACTCACGCGCCACACTCCACCTTCAGGGAGCGGACGGTCTCCATACCGAACTCCATGATGTTCTGGCAGCAAGCCGTGAATTCGCAACGCCTGCCCTGGAAATGCTCCTGGTCATACACGGTGATCTGGAGAACAATACAAGTGAAGTAGTTTTTTGAAAATCACAGCGAACTGGAGAAATGCAACATGTGTCTGTATGATTTAAATCAACATTGATTCAATACACGGCATTTCAAGATACAAAGATTTTTAGATATACAGATAATAATTCATGATGCATTTTAGTGTTTCAATGGTAGCCAGTTGAGTTAATCTGAAGTCATTGAATAGAGTTGCAAACTGTACCTTCCATGGTCCCATGGGCATGGACATAGGGTTTGTCAGAGCCATTGTTTCAGGTATCTCAGCGCTGACTGACCTGCATGAAAGGAAGGTCATCGGATGAAATAACTCCACATATGTTCATTGAACCTGTCAATTGCTTCCCTGTCAACGGACAAATAACCATCCTGAATAATCACAACAGTACTAAACATGAGAGCCTTCTTGTCAAATGTAATGACACGTGAGACTTTATTGCTGTCTGACAAGCATGAACGCTTCTTATGTGATGGGCTTCAGAATCCTGTCTAACGCATGTCACTTCTCCTAATGAAAGCCGTCTTCTTCAAATCCCCTTGTTGAATCTCATAAATTTCTGCTGTTAATGAGCCTCATCATCATTATAATCAGCATGTCTGGTTGTATCTGTGGATCTTTGTTTGATATGTCATTCTGTGCAGTTAATTGTATTCTAGTTTGTTTAATCACTATCAGGACAGGCATCACCAGACTTACCAAACAGAACGTGCTGTGTGCGTTGAAGGGAATCCACCAAGCGGTCGACTGTTCAAGCATTTGTGAGGGTATTTATACGGACTGGGCTTCAATGGGGCTCCCTGACCAACGGACCCAGGCTGCTGTCAGCACTTTGCTTTGGATGCCTTTTGTTTCTGACCTGAGCTGTCTTTTCTTTCCTCCTCACGCTCTTCACAATGAGCCGACCTGCAATCTCGCGAGCAATCTCACATATACACTACATGACAGTCCACTTTGCACTAAAGAGGAGGCAATGCATAGTAGACTAAACGTTTTATTTTTAGGTCTTATTTTAGTGAGGCATGAATTTCAGTGCCTTCTCTACGGCGATGAAGCTGATACTACTTCTTATCAGTCAGACGAATATACAAATACACCATTTAAAGAATATAAAGAATGCATTCACATTGGAGGCGGTACTGTGTGTCATTGGAAATTGATGCAAATAGGTTCAGTAATCCAAATGAAATAAAACACAACTTGACACAAAACCTCAACATTCCTCATGTTTTTCTCAAAACAATAGCCGTACACATTGCAGTCAAAGCATTGTTTGGCCAACAGAATGTCCAAATGTGTACACTGTGTTTATGTGTCGGGCTTTGTGTGTGTGTAGTTTGAATGTAGTTGTTTGTCTCTGCATGTGCATGTGTGTGACGGGGTTTCTGCTGATGAGAGCATTCAGACTGTGATGACAAAGAGACGAGCCAGCTCAGCAGGCCCAGATGTAACACACACACACACACACAAACACACACACATATGCTTCCTCATGAGATCTTATGACATATTGCATAAATGTGAGACGTGAAGTCACCAAGTGGCAATTCTGATAATGAACTTACTATTGGCGTAATATATTAGTTGAAGTAATATATTAGACTTATTGAGAATGTCCAAGCTGCAATTAACTGTTTGGAAGCCACATTTAGAGCCATAACTCATGTTATGGGAGTACGCACACATTCAGGTGCTATGGTCATCTGTGTACATTATTATAATATCTGCAGTGGCTTGTTTGCGGAGTCTATGTAGCAGCCAGCGGCTCGGGACACTTATTCCATTGGCATGGATTATAATCGTTCCTTGGTTTTGTATTAAAGTATTGAAATAATCATCAAAGCAATACAGGTTAATGGGAGTTTTTAGAACTGGAAAGTAGGGTCTTTATTTGCACTTATTCTACAAATTGTCCAGTGTATTTGATCACAGGAGGTCACAGATGCTTTTTATTCCTGAAAAACTACATGTGACTCTAGTAGAATGGCCAGTCTTTTCTTTTTGTGTCCATTGTAATTTCTTTTGGGATTGTGCACATTTATAAGGGACATAAATTCTGATTATTATTACAAGAGTTTTTAGTTCAACCTGTCTTGTGGCGTCCTCTAGTGGACTCTTCTAACAGCTCACAGCTGTAAAACGGAAAACGGAAGTTCTTCTGGACCAGCAGCATTCCTTACATTTTCCTAATTGGTCTATACATATTATAAATATTTTAAAATATGAATAGTGCAAATAAAACCCTCCCACAACTGGATAAAGAAAAACGATTCAGAAATTGTGTTTTATAAAGTTGATTAAGTTTTTGTTTGTTGCAATAATGCACGTTTGAACAATCGACGAATCAATTTGGACTGTACCACACGACAAATAGGGGCGAATGCAAAGCGTTTTTATCAAATATCCAGAACACACTTTATACTAGAATGCCCAAAAGTCACTGACTCACTATATACCAAATGATTTCCCAAATTTCACTCTTTACTGTCCTCAAAACAGTGACTTTACCGAAGTCAAGAGATAATCATCAAGTGGTGGTGTCGGTTGTTGCCACGCACTAGTGAGCGTCAAGCGACCCCGCCCCCTCTATCCTACATTGGTACAGTCCTCGACCGAAGCGCCACAGTGATTCAGATTGAACGCAGACAGACGTTGAGCGGAGAACAGGAGGATTTAAAAACCTCTAAGCGGGCGACCTGCTCAGCCCTTCGGGTGTGGGAGGGTGACTGTTTTGTGTCTTTGCTAGACCGGGGGAGCAGGGGGAGGAGGAGGAACGGATAATGAGCTATTCTTGTACCAGCACAGGCAACAGCCAGGACCCATCGAGCTCTAAGAAATCCGGCGTCGTTAATCCCGGTAGTTGCAGCGGCGGCGGAGACACCGGTAACGGCAACAACAGCCACAGCATCCGCGGCGGCAGAGCGAACTCGAACCCCGATTCAACCGAGGCCATGAAAGTCAAGAAGGGATGCAACGCGACGGATGTCGGGGTCCCCGTAACCACAGAAGAAGAGCTGCTCGCGAACAAAACCATCACTCCCGAGGATGTGCTGGGATTGCAGAAGATCACTGAAAGTAAGTGCTCGTGGGTTCGGATCGCGTTCGGGATATTTCGCATTTCTTCGGGTAACATACAAAGCGGTCGTGTAGGTTGCGACGTAGGAGGCTGATTCAGGATTTAGCATTATGAGTAATCGCACAGATCATCACGTTTATTAACGCTTGACTATCCTTGGCCATATTCTAAATATTATAGTTCACCAAACAAATATCCGTCATTAAAACAGTTACATTTAAGAGAACAGATGGTAGAGACTGTGTGTTTATCAAGCATCAGTGTTTATTACAGCCATCAACATCTCAACCCGCTGGCGTCTAAACATTACAGTGCATTCATATATCGTAAACATTATACAGGATTCAGGGTTGAGTTGTGTCTTCCACACTGCTTACATTTTATTATAAAAGCGAAATTTGCAGTAAACGCAGTGATCGCAGGAATCAACTATAAGTAACCTCTTCAGATCTGTTCTTTTCAGTACTAAGCATGGTTAGGTAACAGGTGGCAAGTAAGCTCTCCATCCATGGTTTTAAAGGGACAGTTCACCCAAAAATTTCATTTTTACACACTCATGTCTTTCCAAACCTGGATGACTATCTTCGGAACACTAGAGGAGATATTTTGAAGAATGTTGGTAACCAAACAACACTTGCCCCCAGTGACTTCCATTGTGTGGAAACAAAACCACTGGGATATTTCTCAAAATATCTTCTTTTGTCTTTCACAGGTTTTGGACAAGATGAGAGCGAATAAATAATAACAGAACTTCGTTTTTGGGGGAACTTTCCCTTTAAGGTCTTTGTAAAGCCATGTGCGTTGGATCTAAAAGAGACTTCATAAAATGCTTCCTAAAACTCTAAAGTCTGAATCCATTTGAGACTTGTATTCAATATGAGCTCTTTCATCGTTACTTCTTCATATGAGTGACATGAAATTGGTTGCTCTTCGCCTGCAGCTGGTGGTTGTTGTTCATGATTTGTGTTGTGCCTAGTCATCTCTCCATCTCATTTATCTCTCTCTGTTACTCATGCATACATTGTTGAACGAATGAGTTTTACTCGCAATTCTCCCCCACTCACTCTCACTCATATATTTACTCTTGCTAGGAATGTACCCTTGACATGTCAGCCATCTTGATCGGTTTATGGTTCGTAAAAAGCGCATCATTCATGTGTTTCATATGCACTTCTCACTTTGAGTAAGTCACAAACATGCAAGATCAACTTGGTTTGGATGATTCAAAGTCTTGTAGGCTTTAAAAATGAGGTAGTACATGCAGTTCCTGCCAATCTCATATAAATCTTGAGGACCTATACAGTAGTATTGCATACTTCGCATCTTCTAAGAGTATTACATTTGATCAGATTATAAAACACAGATACATCTGTGTGGTAATCTCCGGAAAAAGATGAGCGCCTGGAGGCATGCAGGGGGGGCGGAACTACAACACAAACACACAATACATCATCGCATTGATTCATTATAAATTTGTGTTGTTTACATTATGCACGTTCAAACCGATTGCCCAAAAAAAACACAGACATGATATGACTCAGTTTGTGCGTTACGGCGTGCAATCTATCAATTTTAAACAATCTCCAAATCCAGTCATATATCCACCGTTTATTTAACTTTTGTCACCGAAATGCTGTACGCAAACAAGCACAGCTAAACTTCCGTCAGCCGCGTGAAGCGCATTGATGGATGTGCTCTTTCTCATTCTGGCTGGTTGACGCGTGGGCGTGCTATTTTGCTCACTGGTAGACGTGTGGGTGTGCTTTTCTGGGAGAATTGTCGAATATGGGACTCCGAACCCTTGTTTCGAAACGAGAATGCCTAATGGTACTCTGCTTTATTAATGTTGATTTAAAGAAGAAGAGTTTTGCTTGCTGAGTAGGCAGTTTCTAATGTGCCCTAAATATAATGTGAGGTTCATACTGGATTCCAACCCACTCAACCAACATGTTCATTTGGTCAAAGCCGTTACATAATTTCACCTGCTTGTAGGATTTGACTTCATATGCTATCCTGTTTGGCCTCGGTAAACATCTGAAAAAATCTGCCCACACAAATCAACAAACCTCTTCGCTTATTTTGCTCATGACATATTTTTATTTTGGTTGGTTTGTCGGTGTCATCACAGAGATTTAACCTCAGCTGTGATGAGTGTATTGTTACACCGTCAGATCCTGACAGTTTGTCAGCATTTGAAGCCATTTAACTGCTCTGTTTTTCTCTTAAGAGTCATTTATCTCACTTTGGCGACCAAGTGATTGTTTTCATTTTTTGTCTGTGATGTATTTTTAAGGACTGAACAGTCAGCTCTTCAAATTCTGCAAGCTGAAAAGATTGCTTTCCTTATTGGACTATTATCATGATCTGAGAACAGATAAGAGAAGGTAAATACCCAAAATGCATTACTGGGTCATATGTTGTGGCTTTACCATGGAGACTGTTTCTGTAAATTGCAGGTGAGGGTTTTCCTGGGGCGACAAAATCCTTAAGGGAAGGGATTTCCTTCAAGTGCGTTGCAACAAAGGTCTCAACCATCACCCTTACCTATTAGTTTACACTGATTATTCTACTGTAGTTTCTGTCAAAACACAGCAACAAAGAAGCGGTTGCCATAGTTGCGCAATAGAACATGCATACCTTTAAAATAAAACAAATTTAACATTACAGCTTCTAAAACATTTGACAATATGAGAAGGACAGGAAAAAGATGACACTAAAGACGTTAAAGATATTATTTAAAATAAATATGCATGAAGGAAAAACACTCTAAAACCGGTATAATGCGTAAACTTGTATTTTTTGTCATTAATTGTGTATCATTAGTCTCATCTTTGAAAATGAGCGTCATACTTTCTCCACTTAAATGAACATGATAGCATTCATTGCGTTTGGGACTTAAGGGAGCTGTATTGGTCCTTTAATTTGTTAAGTTAAAAAAGGACTTAGTTGCAAACACTTAATAGAATTTAAGACAAACAATTTGAGATTTTTTTTTTTTTCGCCACTTCCCGGCAAAACAAGCCTCTGATTCAAGCGTAGCAGAGGGATAATGGAAGTTAAACATTTACGTTAATAGCGCTCTAAATCTGGATATTCCTCTTAAACAAAGTCAATGATTCGCTTCAGTAGACCCTTGTTAAGACCACAGAGCCGTGTCGAGCAGTTCTTTGATCGATGGATTCACTTTTTGGAGTTTCCAAAAATTATTGTTAACATTATTCAAGAAGAAAGTCATATTCAGTCAGGTTTCGTTGAGAGTGAAGCTGAAGGGTTTTTTGCCTCTGAAATATCCCTTTAAGTGAACCCTTAGATTTAATTTGCAACCCGTTTCTCTTAGTGGGGGGTTAAAAAGGATACACCCAGCCGTCAGTTTAACCCAGAAAAAAATAGTTTGACCCAAAAATGGGTTAAAACATACAAGCATTTTGAGAATGTAGGGCTTTGGCTTCTGTCAAAAAATATATTTTCTAATGTGTTTGTGTAATGTTGGAATGATATCATCTCCAAATTGCCATGTATCCAGTAACAACCCTTTACTACAAGGTAGGAAAGGAAGTACAAGATGGTAAGAGCCTATCAGTGACATTTGTTTGCCCTTAATCAAACAGATGTAATGGTTCCATTATGTAGGTTTGAGACCTATTAACAAAAAAATAAATTTTCCATTTCAGGAATCATTAGCATGTGGTTTGGGTCTCTTGGTTTTGTGATTATTAGGTTGTTAAGTGAAAGTTGTGATCCTTTTTGTTTGAGGAATAGTTCCCGAGTAATTAATCTTCTTTCATCGTTCTGTTCCAAACCTTTATAATGTTCTGTCTTCTGAACTCTATCATAAAGTGAAAATTGATGGAGACCAAGAGTTGTCATTCAAACCTCCTAAAAATAATATGAAAGTGCATTATATTCTAAGGCTATATGATAGCTTTGAAACAAACTGAAATGTGTTTAGTGGAAAATCTGGCTTGGCAGACATATCATTCACTTTCATTGTGTGGAAAATAGCTTTTTCGATATCTTGCAATAAATGACTGCTTTTGTATTCCACAGAGGAATGAAAAAGTATGTTTTCGGTTTTAATGTCTGGACTTCAAAAGATCCGGCAGATTTAACCGTCACAAATTTAACAGACTCTCATTTATGGGTTCTGAAGAGAAAAGGGATTCCATTATTTGAGCTGTCTGACCTTTAGTTAACCCTATTTTAACCTTAAGCCGCGGTCACACTTGAATTTTCCCTCCATTGACTTCTATTCATACGCTTGCGAATGCGACAGACAGGAAACGCAAGCCCATGCAGAAATATTTTGAATTTCGCTGCGAAAAACAGTTCAAGTTTGGTGAACTCTGACCTGCGAATTTGCGTCACGTGAGTGTGTGAGACCACGTCAAGATCAAAACGTCATAGCGTATCCTCTCGGTACAAAAAATTCCAAGTTGGAGGAGTCGCTCATTGATGCATTGTCGCATCATCCCGTTTTGTAATACACAACTTTAAAAGATTACAAAGACCAAATAAAAAGAGAAGCGGCTTGGTTTGTGGAGGCAATAGAAACTGGAGTGGATGGTAAAGTTTAAACAGTAAAACGTGTTATTTTATGTGATTGTGCGTGTATGTACTTGATCAACTGTTCCCGCTCCTTTTTCGCAGCACCGTCGGAACGAATTTCGCATGTGCAAATTCAAGTGTGACCGCCGCTTTAACCATTACTAGGTGAAATATAAGCCCCTCATGTTTAGTATTGTGAACTAGACTCATAGTTCTGAAATCCAATTAGTTTCTTTTGTAATACTCTGTGCCATTTACAGGAGAGAGAGAGTCAAACAATAGAAATTCTGATTTTTCGGGCATCACGTGATAATTGAAGACTTCAGATAGTTCAAGTTTTTAGTTCCAGATTAATTCTTTATTGCTTTTATTTTTTTTATTTAACATATCATGTTTTTAAATGTGTTAAAAGTTGACCTCAATCTTTAGCCACAGCTCCATGCATTACTAGTAGCTTCCGGGAACTATTGAGAGGCTCAATAAACTGACATTGTGAATCCTATGGAAAAGTTTTTTTTACAGCAAAGTCGACGTGACTCTCTCTCTCTCTCTCTCTCTCTCAGTGGATCTGTTAATACTGAAAAAATTCTTGCATGTATCAAATGGTTCAGGTGAAATGTACCACTAAAGGCTTAAATGCAGTCTGGATAATTTTCATTATTTTTTGACAATTAAGGTATTTTATGAAGGCAGTTACTTCTTGACAAGAAATTACATTTGACATTTTGATTTTATATTAAATAAGTTACAAACACATTATGAATTTAATTTTAAGCCATTGGAATGAATTAGTACAGCGTCTGAAGAAACATAACAGTTCTTGGTTGAAGTTCATAAATTAAGCGGACTTGTAATTCAGTAATGGTCAGATGTTAATTCAGAAACAGTTCTGAAAGATTAAGTAAATTTGTGCTTAAAAATATTGAAATACTTCTGAATTAATAATTTAGAGTTATTAAAGGAACAGTTCATCCAAAAAATGAAATTTTGTCATTTACTCACCCTCAGATTGTTCCAAAACTGTTTACATTTCTTTGTTCAGCTGAAAACGAAGGAATTTCGAAGAATGTCAACAGATCTCATCCCCCATTTACTGCCATAGTAGGGAAAATAAAAATGATGGGAGTCAGTGGGGCAGGAGATCTGTTTGGTTACTGACATTCTACCAAATATCTTTCTTTGTGTTTACACAAACTCATTTTTCAAAGAACCAACTCATAAGATGAATTTTTTATGATGTGGACTATATTAGTGGTCAGGTTTGCTTTAATATACGTTATTAGTATAATGTCAAACATTATAATATTTTTACATATCAAGCAGGCAGACCAGAAAGTATCTTATAAATTTAACAATGTTGTTTTGCTCCTAAAGTCACACAACATACAAGATGGTGTTTTATGTAGAAGCTTGATGGCAGTTCTGTGCTAAGATTTTCTAAGATCTGCTAGGTGATTTTAAAACAAGTCACTCTGTAACCTCAACTTCTCCAGAGAAAATAAAAGCATTCTTGAAAATAGAAGATTATATTATCATCCTTCCACAGGCCTGTAGCTTAAACGTATAGAATTCAGCCTCTTAAGAATGCAATGAAATCCATGAGACTATGCATAAAAATGACATTTTTCAAATGCATGAGGGTTGAGTTTGAGAAAGTAATTTTGCAGTTATACACCTAAAGAGGTAAATACAATAGAAATCCTTTGTTTGATGTACACTCACATTAGACACATTTGCCACATGAATGCTTATCCTTTTTTAGCTTCGATTTAAATAAATGCTTGACATTCAACACCGCCTCCCACCCGTTCTTTTACTCTATGTTTTCCAGTGTCCGTTTTTACTGTCATTTCCTATGTCTATATCGGCACCTCTAAACTCCAGATGGCTAATCTGATGAGCTTAATGCGCAAAAAAAAGACGCCGCTTCTTTGCAACCTAGTATCCTTAGCATAGCCTGACTCCTTCAGCAGCTTTAGAACAGTAATGGATGGTTCACACACCACCCTGATCACTGTTAAACACTATTGTGGGAATTAAGTGTGACCACAAAATGACCTGTTCCCCATATTCACCACTACATTTGTATAATTTTTTTGTTCCAAAGAGTGTTTATATCATATAACACTTTTTCATATGCCCAATGTTGTTTATTATATTCTGTATTTAAGCATGAAAATAATCTTAATAAGCCGATGGTCGAGTGGTTCGTGCTCCAACATATGGTGTTGGTGCGTCCCAGGCGAGCTGAGTTCGAATTCCGGCTCGTGGTCTTTTCCCAGACCCCACCCCTCTCTCTTATCCACATTGCTTCCTGTTCTCTCTAAATAACTGTCAGTCCAATAAAGGAAATAACGCCAAAAAAAGAAAGAGAATTATCTCAATTATAAAAATATAGTTTTTCCTTCAAAAACACGATATCAAATGTGCTCTTCAATATAAAAAGTTAACGTTGTATTTACTTATTTTATGTGTGTCTGAGAAACCACTGTCAAATATGTTACCCACAAGGTGAACCCCTCTCAAAAAGGAATGGATTGTCCCAATCTCACATAATTTGTATAGTATGATGTAGTAGAAACATGTGAATTAAAGACTAGAATGTACGTCCTCTCTCTTCCCAAGTATTGGCTAAAATAGCAAACCATGTCAAGACTGAATTAGGGAACTGTCAACAATGTTACGAGAAGAAATGGAGTAAAACCTTTGTTATGCGTAGGAAAATGCATTTCTAATCATACCATGTGATCAGCAGTTCTAGGCTTCCATGTTTAGTATAGGGCCAAAACGTAAAAAAAGTGTCAACTCTGTTACTGTACACTATGTTACCCAGTAAAGGTTAAAGATAAAGGTCAATGTAAACTAAACAAACCAGTTAACCATGAGATTGTCTTGATAAAACAAGTGGCTTAAATAGCATACCCGTGTCGAGAGTGGATTAAGGAATGTCAACAATGTTACAACAACAAATAATGAGTAACATTTTTGTGATGCTTATAAAAATGCATTTCTTATGAGATGAGCAGTTCTAGGCTTCCATGTAATACCATGTAATAAAATTAGGTCTTAAAGAATTGGTGTCTGGGATCAGTACACTTTTATTTCATATAACATATTTCTTACGTTTCAAGCAATGATGCTTAAAGACACATGCACAGAGAGAGAGAGAGAGAGAGTGAGAGAGAGGGCGACCACACAACATAAACTCAGAACACCCAGTGGCTGACATACATTTGGTGGTTTCCTGTTGTCCTGTTGACTTTCACTCTGTTTTATGATCATGTGTCTGGTAAACTCATGCCAGTAGGCTGCCGAGTTTGGTGTGCAGCTTATAGTGGACAAGCCTTTTGATATTAATGTAGGGCGATCCAGGGTCACATACAAACTGCCAGAGGCGCGGTGGTCATGTCTGTGCTGACCGTGATGCAGGTTTCATGGCTGGGCATTTGCTATGCTGAGCCTAAACCATCCGGACACGCTTGCAGTTTTGTGACCTCTATCAGGTTTCTCTGTCTGTAGCGTCTCTGCGTGTTTGTGTGCAAATATGAGAACATGAAGTACCTGAGGTTTTTCGCCCCATGCCTCCACATCCTGTTTGTGTCTGTGTGCACAAGCGGTTTGAGATGGCGGTAAACGATGCAAATCATTTTTCAAAATGACTAAGAGCAGCTGTTGAAAAAGTCAAGTCATGATTGTAATTCAAATGTCAAAGGATTGCAAGCATGATGCTTCCATGGGACAAGGCACTTAAGAGCTAACGGTTTGTTTGTTGTCTGTTGATGTACTTCGTTTTGAGGAGGAATGGTAAGAATGGGTCATAAAATGTTAGAGAAAAAATTAAGGTTTTCCAATTTTATTATAAGTGAAACCTGCAGGTTCGATTTTTGCCGATTCAGATTTTCTATCCACAAACTATAATTGACAGTGCATATATAAAACCACATTGACTTCTCTTTAATGCTTATCAGTTTTTAATGAAATTAATTTAAGACAAATTATTGAAAAATAATTGAAGAACTCTTTGACTGATAAGAAGTATAAATGATAAATATAAATGAACAAATGTCAGTTAATTGACCCTTTTCTCTTTTGTGTTCATCTCACATAAGTCTAAGATTAAAAACCCATAGACTTTGGGCCGATGGTATACCGAAAGTGCTAAAATGCTAACTCGCTTCTGGGTTTTGCATACAAAAATACTTATCCCTGGTACACTCCATTCCCATAATTATGTTTGGTTTATTAAAATATAATGCAAAGTTCACTACTTAAAATAATCTAATGTGTAAGTGACCCTAAACCTCTTACTGGTAGTGTAGGAGCACCATCTATTTTGCACAGCTTTGGCTTAAGTGCACCTGCTTGTAACATGCTTTGAATGGCTCTTACAGGAATTGCTTGAAATGAGATGTCTGCACTAGTGATAAAGATTAATGTGATTTAAGAGTGATTCATATTTATTTGAGTATTAACAAGTCTTGTAGATTTGCTAATGAACTAGTTGTGTTTCTGTGCAATTATAGCAAACATCAAGTGGTTGTTTCTTGTTAAATATTCCCACAGAACGAGTTCAAATGGTAAGTTTTATATTTTTATATGTAATTCACAATATGAGATAATATTGGAGGCTTTAAATGTGAAACAGTTTGTGAGTTTTGTCAGTAAAATAATTATACAAATACAATTACAGTTTAGAGAAAACTATTGTCCAATAGGAATCGTTTAGATTTGTCATAAAATCCATTTTTTTACTTGGAGAGCTTAATCGATTATAAATCGATTATTCATTTTTTAACATGCGGTTGATTCAATGTCGATGTGAATAGCTGTGAATTTTATTCTTTCATATTTCCCCAAGCATTTAACATTCATTTAGGGCTGCAACAACGAATCGATAAAATCGATACAAATCGATTAGTAAAAAAGTTGTCAACGAATTTCATTATCGATTCGTTGTGTCGCGCGACGCGGAGACGTTTGGTTATTAAAAAAAAACTTTATTTGAGCGCAGAGCGAGGTAAACACACTCGGTCTCTCTCGCGCACTGATGCTAGCAGAGTTCGGCGCCTGATGATCCAGCATCTGAAACTCAAACATGTTTGAGTCTGTGATGAGGAGGAAGGGAGTTCAACAGCAGGTTAAGTCACTACAGAATCCTACTTTTGTTCCGTTTCGAAGTGAAGAACGTAATGTCCCTGGTGCGGATGTTTACTCGTTATCCAGATTGACAAGCATCACAAGTTAGCATTAGCTCGTTAATAACAGTATAATCAGGGGTGGTGTAGTTACTTTGCGCTTTGCATTGTAAGACTAAAAACACGTTTTTATTCACTCGCCTTTTTTGGACCATTCATTTATCAATCTGTTGTCATGTGTAGCTACACTGCAAAACTTCCTTAGTAATTTTGTCTAATTTCCAGTCCAAATATCTAAAAAATCTTAAATCAAGATTACTAGACAAGAAAATTAATTGATGCTTAAAACTTCTGTTTGAAATGATATCTCATTAAGATTATTTTTGTACCCCATTGGCAGATAATTTTTCTTGCTTTAAGCAAACAATCACTTAATTTGACGTGTTTTTTCAGAAAACAAGACATAATTTCTTATGCTTTTTCATGTGTCTAGTACATGTTTCTTGATATAAGATTTTTTTTTAAATTTGGACTGACAACGGGACAAAACTACTAAGTTAGAAAAGCAATTTTTGCAGTGTATAGGCTATTCTGTGCTTTCTCCCATATAGGTTATTATTGACAAATATATTTGTGTGTGTTGTACTTTTTAATTTAATTTTAAAGTTCTTTTATAGCTCTTGGTCATCTTAAGCTTTGTTAAAATGTGGTGTATAAATGAAGCTTGCACTTACTACAATGATGGTAGTAATTGAATGAATAAGCTTCAAGTGAATTTGAGAGAGTGTGTGTGTGTGTGTCAGTGTTTGTCAGTGTGTGCGTCTGCAAAAGTGTGTGCGTTTGCGAGTGTGTGCATCTGCGAGTGTCTGTCTGCAGTGTAGTGTAGAGAACAAGTTCTTACATTCAAACAAATCCTGTTAAGTTTTCTGATTTGTATTGTTCTTTAGTTTTTATAAATTATTTATTGTTCTGGCAGCTCAGGTGGCACTTTTATTTTAAAAAAGTCTATATATTTGGCAGATGTAAAGCATACATGTGTATGTTTTTTGTGTTAGTCCATTTTTGTTTGATTTTATTATTTTTATAACAGCTCAGGGATGTTCAAGGAGCAACATGCTTGTGCACTTTCTAAAGATTTTAGTTCTGTTTTTGAATAAAGGGTTGGAAATTATTGCTTTTCTTGTGTTTTTTTTATCCGATTCATCGATTAATCGAAAAAATTATTTACAGATTAATCGATTATTAAAATAATCGTTAGTTGCAGCCCTACATTCATTAACGTGAATGTAATTGCTACTTATATCCAGTAGATATCACATTTCTTTTTACAACAGGTGGATGTTACAACACGGAGCATATCGTTCATTCATTGCTTAATTAACAATAAGAATCGAATCGAGAGCTTGTGAATCGGAATCTAATCGGAACATCAGAATCCATACCCAGCCTTATTTCATAAAAGTCTAATTTCCGAGTGGAAAGGGTTTTATTGCGTGCTGCGTTTGGTCAGTATTGCTGTTACATCACCGGAGAGGTACATGGATCCTCCCTTCCCTTTAAATCCCCTGATCGCCTCCCAATCCAACCCTGTGATGCTGAGGCGCCTTAAGCTTCTTAGGGCCTAATCTAGACCCTGGTCTCCTAAAAAAAGCACATGTACTGTGAGTTGGGTTTTGTTAGCTACATTTGCTAGGTAGTATTATGTAGAGTGCAATCTCATTCTAGGTAGAATTTGATTGGACAAAGTTTTGAAATTAATTTTGGTTGTGTTTCCACTGTTGTTGTTGTTGTTTTCGTTATTTTAAAGCTGTATGGTACAAAGTTGGATTGTGCAATGTTATTATTAGCATTATTAGCTTTGGTCATTTGTCCCATGCTACAAATTTGTAGGTCAAAGTTCACCAAAATTGCATTATTGCAGTCTTGGAATGCAACAAAATGTTTTTTTTTTTCATTGAAGCTGAATGTCTGAATGTGACTGAATGGAAGTCAGTGGAACAAAAACTATAGTGTGGTTCAGGGACGTCACTAGACCCCTCGTACCCCAGTATAAACCTGCTGTAACCCAGAATAATTTTAATTGTAAGTTTAAGAAAAATAAAAAATTAGTCTGTGCTATCATTTACATTGATATATTGGATCTATATTCAACCAATTAATTAAATTCAAGCTTGTAAAAGGGATGCAGTCGCACACTCGTGCAGAGTTTTGTGTGTTTCCTTTCAACAAATGCAGCTGCGCAGTGCGCACCTACTAGTGAGGTAGGCTATGAAAACATGACGTCATATATTTTGACTGGATCATTAATAGCCCCTGTAGATGCACATCAGAATTTGTTTTTGCAAAGCAGGGAAATGGAAGCAGAATGGAGATGATGACTTTGAGGAAGGTAAGATTGACAAACAAACTACTGTAAATTCCCAGCCAGTCAGGTCTTAGACATTAAAGGAACATTTCTTTTAGGAAGGCTTTTGGTTTACACCTAGTTTTAAAGTAGTAGAAATTCTTTGCAAGAGGGGCTGTCAAATGATTAATCACAATTAATCGCACCGGGAATAAAAATTTGTGTTTACATAATGAAGGTCTGTGTATTGTGCATATAAATTTTGTATTTATAAACATATACTTATACATGTATATATTGAAGTTAAATATAAAATATAAACATTAACAAATGTTTATATATAATTTCAATTATTGATAAATATAAATAATGCATCTAAATATTTTTAGTTTAGTTTTTCTGTTTATAAATACACAATTAATATGCACAGTACACAGACATGTACAGTATTATGTAAACAAAAACTTTCAATCCGGTTGCGATTTAATGGTTAGACATCCCTACTTGCACGTGTTAGTTAACACATTCTGATACAGTGATGAAGAACTATTTTAAATATGACTGTAAACACTAATTTCAACTAAAATAACATTATTTAGCCCTGAAGTCACTCTCAGCACTGTCTGCCGAGGAAATCAGGAAAAAACAAACAACTGTGAATATTAAGTAGCAGCGACTCTGCATCTTAATAAAGAGCTCATTTGCAATTGAAATGTGGTTGTTGTGTAAGCGCTGATGAATTGCACGTGATGTTTTTGTTCCCATTATTGTTTGCTCTTGTTGTACTGCTAAACTACATGCTGCAGGGTAGACATTTGTTTCCCTTCAGACATTTTATACATCTCCATATTAGTTCATCTGGTGTGTGAGACAGACAGAACAGAATTTTTCAGGTCGATGGAGTTGAATGCATCTATACAATTGTCTTTGTCTTTTATCTCTCTGTAACAGGAAATACAGATTCATTAAGATGAGTGGCATTTATAATGATTCATGTTTAATGGCCTCTGTATGTGTAAGAGTCCCTAAACAGGATATAATTTATGTCAAATAACAGCCCACGGAAACAAGCATTCTGGCATCTCTAATGAACTGCCTTACAATGAGTCACAATTCACAGACCTGTGCAATTTATGGCTGTATTGAAATACCCACAATGCACCTGCAGAGTGACAAACACTGACTGGCAGCGTCACGTCTGAGTCTGAGAGCTACAGGGATTACTGATGCAAAAATAGCACGTACTAATGTGACTGCACGTGTGTTTAAAGTGTTAGTGTTGACTGTGAAGGTCTGTGCCAAAAGAGACACATACTGACTTTTTAGCAAACACCACTAAAAGTCAGCATCAGTTTACATGTAGAGATATTTACACTTACATTTATGCATGTGGCAGATGCTTTTATCCATACTTACATTGCATTGTATTATACATTTGTTTCTGACTATATGCAATCTCCTGGGATCGAACACGTGACCTTGGCAATGCTAGTGCCCTGCTCTATCCACTGAGCCAGTGGAAAGCTGTGAATGAGCTTTGAAGCCCATTATGTTATGTTGCCTAATAGCTTGTATAAGAAGCATGTTTGCCTAGAGGCTTTACTAAAGGATTCGAAAGAAAGCAAAAACAGCTTAAGGCGATTGTGAAAATTAATAGTGAAGATCGCGGTGAAAGTTCATACGTAAGGTCAGGTGAACCGGCTGGGTAAGTCCTGTGCGATTTGCTAGAAGCTTCGTAAGCTTTGGCCTCGGGTTTATTCACAAAAATCACGAAAGAAATATGTATTCTGCATGCATGGTGAAGCATTGAAATAGCAGAAAATTAAGCAGTTGCTAATTATGCTTTTATCTACTCCAACAACTCTCATCATAGACCCCTTTATCAGAATCAGAATCAGAAAGAGCTTTATTGCCAAGTATGTTTGCACATACAAGGAATTTGTTTTGGTGACAGGAGCATCCAGTACACAGAATAAGCAACAACACACAGACCATCAAACAATACAAAAAACAGTTACACAGATGATTTAAATAAGGGCCTATGGGTATAAAAATAAAGAAATACAATACAATAAACATAAGAGTAAAGTTATGTGTGTATGTAAATATGTACAAGTAAAAAATAGAATAGACTATTTCAGTAAAAGGTATGTGTTATATACAGCAAGATGAAATATAATTTACAGAAAAAGTTGTATAAAAAATAGATAGTGTATTATCTGAAGGATATTGAAGATTAACTTTATTATTATTGCACAGTAATTAGAGTTAAATGCACATAAGAAGTCTTGCACGCAAGACATTTTTTTTTTAAATAAAATTAACTGTTCAAGAGGTAGATGGCCTGAGGGAAGAAGCTATTTTTGTGTCTGGTTGTTTTGGTGCTCAGTGCTCTGTAGCGCCGACCAGACGGCAGCATTTTGAAGAGATGATGGCTTGGATGTGAGAGGTCCAGGGTGATTTTCTGAGCCCTTTTCCTCACTCTGGATGTATACAGTTCTTGGAGGGTGGGCAGGGGAGCACCAATGATCTTCTCAGCAGTCCGAACCGTCCTCTGTAGTCTTCTGATGTCTGACTTTGTGGCTGAGCCAAACCAGACAGTGATGGATGTGCAGAGAACAGACTCTATGACTGCTGAGTAAAACTGTTTTAATAGAGTTTGTGGTAGGTTGAACTTCTTCAGCTGATGTAAGAAGTACAACCTCTGCTGGGCTTTTTTAGCAATAGAGCCAATGTGATTGTCCCACCTCAGGTCCTGAGAGATGGTGGTGCCCAGAAACCTGAATGACTCCACTGCTGCCACAGTGCTGTTCATAATGGTGAGAGGGGGGAGTGAAGGGGGGTTCCTCCTGAAATCCACAATCGTCTCCACTGTTTTAAGCGTGTTCAGCTCCAAGTTGTTATGACTGCACCAGACAGACAGCTGCTCAACCTCCTGTCTGTAAGCAGATTCATCACCATCCTGGATGAGGCCAATGAGTGTGGTGTCGTCTGCGAACTTCAGAAGTCTAGAACTTCAGAACATCAAGCCTGAAATGTGTTCACCCAAAAATGAAAATTCTGTCATCGTTTACTCTCATTTACACATTTCTTGTCATTTCAAATCTGAATGACTTTGTAGTGTGTAACATTGTTACATTGACATCCATTATAAGGACACAAAACCATTTCTCAAAATATCTTCTTTTGTGTTCAGCATAGTGGTCGACCGATTATCAAACTGGCCGATTATCGGCGTCGATATTAAGGATTTAGCCGATAATCGATATCGGTCATATTCAAAGCTGATTTGCCGAAAAAGTCATTTAATTTGGAAATGCGCTATTTGGCTCTGATGCAGCCAAGGATTTAGTGAGAGCAGTTGGAACACGTCACTCTAGTTTGTTACCTAGAGTAATGCCCGCCCACTGCCCCTCTGATTTGTTGGGACTAAGTCACGAGTCCGGCCAATCAACGCGGGAGGCTGCGGAACAGAACGTTTTTTTCACTCTCACACTGAAAGCACTTACTAACTGACTTACTAACTTACTAACTGGAGCTGTTCGGGTTCATGCTCTCTGAGGTAAGGCAGCATCAGACGTTGAAATAAATCTCAATCCACTGCACTGAAGATGCAAAACACTTCAATATAATTAGTGCCTGAATTTCGGAGCAGCTTTGTGGGTTCTCAAGCTGCTCGCGACAAATGTTAGATCAAGTTATTTTTCGCAACTTATTTATACACATAAATGTTCAGAGACACACATGGGTGTGATTAAATGCCCGTCTTGCAGACAATAAACTCAAGGAATAGGATAATGTACTAACTAAGTGTGTCTAAAATATGCTTTTAATGTTATAGCTTCATGAAAACATTTGCGGTCTTTTCAGCAACATACACAATAAAGCTATGAAGGCATTTAAATTATTTTCACTTATTATATAAATTCAAATTGTGCTAGTTAATCCAATGATGAGCAAAAGGATTAATTGAATAGTTCTAGTATTGTATGCAATGTTTAAGTCATCGGATCAAATGTTCACAGAATTCTGCTGGGTGCTCCCTTCTTTCTTTTGTTATTATTAATATAAGTGTTATGATTAAGATTTCTCAGTCAGAATTAAAAATGTTTCAAATGTTTCAGAGCCTGTGTTCTTAATTTTTATATAAATTTACGTTTTTACACCATATCTGTTCAAAATATCGGTTATCAATCTAATTCACATGGTAACAATCAGTATCGGTATCGGCCCTGAAAAACGCATATCGGTCGACCTCTAGTTCAGCATACAGATTGTGAATGACATAAGGGTGAATAAATAATGATATAATGTGTTTTTGGGTGAAATATCCCTTTAACTTAAATTATACTGGGTGTAATCTAGCAGTACAAAAAAATAAAATCAAATTGACTTAAAAAATGATGTTAATATGTAAATGGAGCTAAATGTGTTTCTCTTTGTCTGCAGATTATCTGTGTAGTCCGGAAGACAATGTGTACAACATTGACTTCACGAGGTTCAAGATCAGGGACATGGAGACAGGAACGGTCCTCTTTGAGATCACCAAACCTCCGACCACAGGTGAGAATGAGTTTACAGCCCTCCCTCCATCTCCAACGCCATATTTCTGGGTTTTTTAGTGTACAGACCATTGTTCATATAAGCTTATTTGCTTAAATTGATTTTGATGTTTTGCAATAATACCATCCATGTGTTTATTCTTTAATACAGAATTATAAAGAAAAAATTGCACATCTTTATTTATAAAAGATAAATGGGCTATGTTTAGATTAGTGAAGAACAGTTGATTTCCTCTGTATTATTTATATTTAAAAATGTTATACTGCACCTGGCTAAGAGAATTTGGATGTGTGTACTTCAACTATTTGTTTATTCTATATTAACAAATGACCCTGTAAACATAGTAGATCACCACACTACAAAGAAAGGTGCGGTGTGGGGTCTGAAAGCCATGAATAATGTATTGCAGTAGTGACACGTGATGCTAATGTATCAGATGTCTTGTGTTCTTCAATAGGCGTTTGTTGATGGAAAGTTGACATACTGTAGGAAACTCTGAACCACATGTTACTAGCAAGGGCTTATGACATTTGACTTGCAAAACACTTTCCTTTTTTAGAAACCTGCTTTACTCTTCAGGTTTCTAAGATTAATGGTTCATTGTTTCAAGTGTATTTGTTTGTACTTATAAATCAGTAGTTGTAATTCAAATAATTTCCTTAAAATAACTGCAACTTCTAAGCAAAATGTCTACTTGTGGTGATATTATATAACTGCTTGTTAAGCTTATTTCTTTTGGTAGATTACAGCACACCAGGACTGTATTTTAGCTATGTGTTTTGTTTGCCTATGGCATCTTATTTGGCAGTTGGACCTGGAAGAGGTGGTTTGTGACGTCTCATTTAACATTGGATTAATTTTTAGATCAAGGTCATGATGCACATACTTTTATATCTGTGATGTAATAAGTTGTTTTTAATTATTCTGTATGTTTTATACAAAGGGGATAAAAGAGATGTTGATCCAAACGCTGGACGGTTTGTACGTTATCAGTTTACGCCGGCTTTCCTGCGGCTACGACAAGTAGGAGCCACGTAAGTACCAACAAGTTTTGTAAAGGCTTACAAAAAATGTAGGCGAAATGTAGTTTTACTCGCTCGCACCTATGTGTGAAATTTTACCATCGCAATTGCGACCATCTCGGTAAAAGTCTACAGACCTGCAATGAATGGAGGGCTTAACAGTTTGAGGAAACGAAGATGTGCATGCATATGGGTCAATACATAGTATGTAATGCACCATATAATATCTTCTCTTGATGTCGTCCCTTCAGTGTTGAGTTCACAGTAGGGGACATCCCCATAAATAACTTCCGGATGATCGAGAGGCACTACTTTCGTGAGCAGCTGTTGAAGAGCTTTGACTTTGAGTTCGGCTTCTGCATCCCCAGCAGCAAGAATACATGCGAGCACATCTACGAGTTCCCGCCACTCTCAGAGGATCTCAGTAAGTGACATTGTCTTTAAAGAGATGAGATTCTAACAGTGACCCCTGTTGGGTGTTGGCCCTTACCTGCAGCGAGTGTTTTAGATGGATCACTGTTTGTTGAATCATTTACATTTATTTTCAGGACGGCTTTAGATATTGAAATTAATTTCAGACAAAAGAGTTTAGGCCATGGTGCTCATGTATGGGTGTTATCCTTTTTCAATCTTTTCAATCAGTATTCAAATTCTGTGCCTTTTTACTGTACCTCTATATAAGAGGCAAAGACTCTTTATAATTCATTAATTCGCTCTGCAACTACATTAATAATTGTTGAAGATACACAAAACTTAAGTAAAAAACAAATCCTGTTTTAAGGGACTTTCAAACAATTAATTGAGATAAATAACATCCAGAATAAAAGTGTGTGTTTACATAGTATATGTCTGTGTACTGTGCATATGAATCTTGCATTGATAAATGCAAAAATATATTCAAACACGTGTATATACTGTATATATACATTTAGGAAATATTTATGTATTTATTTACATTAACCAATAATTGAAATTATATAATAACATTTATAAATTTTTATAGTTTTCTCAAATATATACATACATGTATGTAAATATTTATATAAATACAATATTAATAGACACAGTACACAAACTTTTACTCTGGATGCGGTTGTTGTCATTTGACAGCTCTACCTGTTTTACTTAATAAAAGCTTACAAAATAATTTTAATCTAGTGCAGTTGTTTAATTGTATAAGGTAAAAAATTATAGTTTTAACTTGTATAAAATAATATAAATCAAATTATTGTAATATAAAATTTTTATATTTTGTATTAAGTATTATATAAAAATACTTAAAGGAACAGTTCACCTTCAAAATAAAAATTCTGTCATAATTTACTCACCCTCTTGTCATTTTAAACATGTGATTTTCTTTTTTCTGCAAAACATAAAATATATATATGATATATTTTTGTTCTTCATTCCAGTCTGTGAGATGTCCCTGCATCCCTACGAGACGCAGTCCGACAGCTTCTATTTCGTGGACAACAAGCTGGTCATGCACAACAAAGCAGATTACTCTTACAGCGGAGGCCCTTAAAACAGCAGCCGAGAGTTTGACTGACAGACCTAAGAACCAATCACATGTCTTTCTCCACCAGCCATGC